>NC_135591.1:12731023-13344180 GCF_965152235.1 Eretmochelys imbricata
AGGTCAAATGGGAATTAATTCATGGCAGTCCTATGCCTTGTGTTCTACAGAAGGTCAGCCTAGATCAGTAGTTTTCAACTTCTTTTCATTTGAGGACTCCTAAAAAATTTTGAATGGAGGTGCAGGACCCCTTTGGAAATCCTAGACATAATCTGTGGACCCCCAGGGGTCTGCAGGTGACAGGTTAAAAACCACTCCTAGATTATCATAATTGTCTCTTCTGGCCTTAGAAATCTGTGAATCTCCTCATTTTTCGTCTGTAGGGTTGATATTTTTAAGAGGAGAGTGACACTGAGAGACTGGCTCAAAGCATCCTCCAACAAAGCTTCAGTTCTTTCAGCAGCAGTAAAATGGATTTAGAAGGCAACTATGGTAAGTGTTTCTTTGCTGGCTTCTAATATTCATGCAGGGAACTGGACTAGATGACCTCTCGAGGTCCCTTCCAGTCCTACAATTCTATATTTCTATTCATGTATCCTGCAAAGATACAGTGAGAGACAGCTTAGATCTTTGAAAGTATGAAAGTATCTTAAACTTGGTTAAAGGAGGAAGTGGAGTAACTTTCCGCTATAGGCATTAAATTTGGTGAATATATGCTTCTTTGTATTAGAGCAGCAGTTCACAACTTCTTTCATTCTGGGACCCAAAACCAGGTGCAGTGG
Source organism: Eretmochelys imbricata (assembly GCF_965152235.1). NCBI lineage: Eukaryota > Metazoa > Chordata > Testudines > Cheloniidae > Eretmochelys > Eretmochelys imbricata. Next base: position 12,731,686 of record NC_135591.1, read on the forward strand.
TGGTCTTGCAATTCAAAACCACACAAACTTTAGAGGCAATAAAGGATAATGTGGGTCAATATCACAGCAAGAAACAATACCTAGGTTTTGCAAGGTGGGTGTGAGACTGGCTGGGTAATATGTAGTTGTTGGGTCCGGGACTGGGTGTTCTGAGACAAATGCTTCTAGGCAGTGTATTGGGTGCAGATACTGTACATCATGACCCAACCTTTGTGAGCCAGGAAGGCTGGAGTGGGGGCGTAACTGCAGCTATGTGTGATTCGTTTTATTTATTTAGCGTATGCAATCCGGCCAAGTCGCAGCGTTCTTATCAGTGATGTTCAAGGCATGAAGACCACCAGGAAGTTGCCATTTTGCAGTCCTCCACAGTGTGCATCATGGTTTGTGGGTTCCCACATTGACCTAGTGGACTATGTCCCCCAGCTGCAGCATGTCTGTGATCTGGAGAAATGGATGATCCAACTAGCAGATCAAATTTGCTTTGTGGGGTACAAACTGGTTATAAAGCTACAGTCATGTCTTGTGCAGCCAGGGCCTAAATCAGTTTCCTGGGGATCATCCCAGTGAAGTGACTGTTCTTATTAAGGCCCTGTCCTTGCCATAATTCATAATTGACTATATTACCAGTGGCTGGCTCCAAAATGCGTTTTGCTACAGACGCAACATGATTAATATCCTGTTAGTACTAGGGCTGTCAAGCAATTAAAAAATGTAATCGCGCACTTAAAAATAATAAAATACCATTTAAACATTTGTGGATGTTTTCTACATTTTCAAATATATTTATTTCAATTACAACACAGAATACAAAGTGTACAGTGCTCACTTATATTTATTTTTTATTACAAATATTTATGCTCTACAAAAAAACCAAAGAAATAGTGTTTTTCACTTGACCTAATACAAGTAATATAGTGCAATCTCTTTATCATGAAAGTTGAACTCGCAAATGTAGAATTATGTACAAAAAAAAATTGCATTCTCAAACAAAACAATGTAAAACTTTAGAGCCTACAAGTACACTCAGTCTTACTTCTTGTTCAGCCAATTGCTAAGACAAACAAGTTTGTTTACATTTGCAGGAGATAATGTGTCCATGCTGATGAGTTCTGCTCAATAACGATCCAAAGCAGTGTGGCCCAACACATGTTCACTTTCATCATCTGAGTTAGATGCCACCAGCAGAAGTTTGCTTTTCTCTTTTGTTGGTTTAGATCTGTAGTTTCAACATTGGAGTATTGCTCTTTTAAGACTTCTGAAAGCATGCTCCACACCTCGACCCTCTCAGATTTTGGAAGGTACTTCAGATTCTTAAACCTTGGGTCGAGTACTGTAGCTATCTTTAGAAATCTCAGATTGGTACCTTCTTTGTGTTTGGTCATATCTGCAGTGAAAGTGTTCTTAAAATGAACATCATTTGCTGGGTCATCATCCGCAACTGCTATGACAGGAAATCTGTGGCAGCGTGCGGTGAAATAGCGCAGGGGGTGCACCGCTCTCCCCCAAGGAGTTCAGTCACACATTATTTAACCCATTATTTTTTTTAACAAGTGTCATCCGCATGGAAGCACGTCCTCTGGAACAGTGGCCGAGGCAGGAAGGGGCATACGAATGTTCAGCATCTCTGGCATGTAAATACCTTGCAATGCCGGCTACAAAAGTGCCATACAAATGCCTGTTCTCACTTTCAGGTGACATTGTGAATAAGAAGTGGGCAGCATATCTCCCATAAATGTCAACAGACTTGTTTCTCTCCGTGATTGACTGAACAAGAAGTAGGAGTGAGTAGACTTGTAAGGTCTAAAGTTTTACATTGTTTTGTTTTTGGGTGCAGTTATGTAACAAAAAAATCTATATTTGTAAGTTGCACTTTCACGATAAAGAGATTGCACTTCCGTACTTGTATGAAGTGAATTGAAAAATGCTATTTCTTTTGTTTATCATTTTTACAGTGCAAATATTTGTAATAGAATAGAGTGAGCACTGTACATTTTGTATTCTGTGTTGTAACTGAAATCAATATATTTGAAAATGTAGAAAACATCTGAAAATGTTTAACACACACACACACACAATAGAATACCAATTGAAATGTAACTGTGTGATTCATTTTTTTAATAATTTTTTTTTGAGTTAATCGCGTGAGTTAACTGTGATTAATCGACAGCCCTAATTAGTACCATGGTCAGGTAAGGGTGCTGCCCTCTCCAGAGGCCTAGCCAGGTATATGGTGTTGGTTTGATGCATTGAGGACTTTTTTCCACCCTATAGTAGTTCATGGATGCACGGGCTTGGTGCTCTGGAACCATTGAATGAAATTCAGGGCTTGTCTACGCTTCCGCTTAAGTTGTTGTCACTTATGTCTGTCACGGATATGAAAAAGCCACCCCCCTGAGCTGTCCACACCAGCACTAAGTCAGTGGGAAACACTCTCATTCTGTCATAGCTTCCACCTTTCACTGAGGTAGAGTAATTATGCTGACAGGAAAGCGCTCTCTGGTCTTCATAGTGCATTTACACTACTGCCCTACCTTAGCGCAGCTGCAGTGAGTCTGGTGAAGACTAGCCCCCAGACCAGGACCCTCTTGCAGTGTGACTACCCCTTGGGGCACACTCGCACTAGGACAAGCCTCCTGGGCTTCAGCTCCTCCTTGGTCTGACCTCAGAGCATTCAGCATCCCTGTCGTACGCCATAAGCTCCCTGCAGTGAGCCACCTGAATAGGACACCTGGGGAAACCTTACATGCCCTCCAAAGGGGCCATGCACCCCCGACTTCAGCAGTCAGGAGTGACTCTCATCCAGCGGTGTAAAACAGAAGGGTTTATTAGTCGTCTGGAACACAGCATAGAGAAGAATCTTGTTAGCACAGAAAGCGGGAAGTTACAGCAAAGTTCAACTTGAGGAGACCCAGAGCCATGGGTCTCTCCTCCTGAGTCCCAAACCAGGAGTCTGACCAGCCTCCAGCAGTCCACCTGCAGTCGCACCCAGTTGCCCCTCCTCCATCTTGTATGCTGTTCCCCAGGCAAACCGGTCACCTGGCCTCCACCTCCCTTTGTTCTCCAATTCCTCCGACTGGCTCTTGCAGAGGATGGGGCCCGGCAATCAGTTGCCAGGATACAACTATTGTCTGGGCCCAGGGAGCTAGACGGCACTTGTACCTTCCCTCTCAGGGTATCTGCAAAGGTCACACACCCTTATCCCACCACCTAGATACTTGTGCAACACATAGGGAAAACTGAGGCGCGCACAGTATTCATGCAAACACTAGGACATTTTCCACTTCGTCACAAGTAGCCATTTGTCCTAAGTACCTGTGTCAGTCTTTCTCAATGGCCTGTCTCTCAGATCTCCCTGACACTGTTTAGAAAGGCTGCAAGCTTTGGATTCACCAAGGGCAAGTGATACCTGACCAACCTGATTGCCTTCCATGATGAGATAACTGGTTCTGTGGATATGGGGAAAGCAGTGCATGTGATATATCTTGACTTTAGCAAAACTTTTGATACGGTCTCCCACAGTATTGTTGCCAGCAAGTTCAAGTAGTGTGGATTGGATGAATGGACTATAAGGTGGATAGAAAGCTGGCTAGATTGTCGGGCTCAACGGGTAGTGATCAATGGCTCCATGTCTAGTTGGCAGCTGGTATCAAGCGGAGTGCCCCAGGGGTCAGTCCTGGGGCTGGTTTTGTTCAACATCTTTATTAATGGTCTGGATGATGGGATTAATTGCACCCTCAGCAAGTTTGCAGATGACACTAAACTGGGAGGAGAAGTAGATACGCTGGAAGGTAGGGAAGGGTCCAGAGTGACCTAGACAAATTGGAGGATTGGGCCAAAAGAAATCTGATAAGGTTCAACAAGGACAAGTGCAGAGTTCTGCACTTAGGAAGGAAGGAAGGAAATCCCATGCACTGCTACAGTGCATGGGAAAGACCTGAGGATTACAGTGGATGAGAAGCTGGATATGAGTCAGCAGTGTGCCCTTGTTGCCAAGAAGGCCAATGGTATATTGGGCTGTATTAGTAGGAGCATTGCCAGCAGATCTAGAGAAGTGGTTATTCCCCTCCATTTGGCACTGGTGAGGCCACACCTGGAGTGTTGCGTCCAGTTTTGGTCCCCCCACTACAGAAGGGATGTGGAGAAATTGGAGGGAGTCCAGCGGAGGGCAACGAAAATTATTAAGGAGCTGGGGCACATGACTTACAAGGAGAGGCTGAGGGAACTGGGGTTATTTAGTCTGCAGAAGTGAAGAGTGAGGGGGAATTTGATAGCAGCCTTTAACTACCTGAAGGGGGGTTCCAAAGAGGATAGAGCAAGGCTGTTTTCAGTGGTGGCAGATGACAGAACAAGAAGCAATGCTCTCAAGTTGCAGTGGGGGAGGTCTAGGTTGGATATTAGGAAACACTATTTCACTAGGAGGGTGGTGAAGCACTGGAATGGGTTACCTAGGGAGATGGTGGAAACTCCATCCTTAGAGGTTTTCAAGGCCCGGCTTGACAAAGCCTTGGCTTGGATGATTTAGTTGGTGTTGGTGTTGCTTTGAGCAGGGGGTTTGACTAGATGACCTCCTGAGGTCCCTTCCAACCCTGATATTCTATGGTTCTAAGCTGGTCCCTGGTATCAAAAAGGTTGAAAAACACTGATTTATGTAATCAATCTGGCCCGTCCTCCTTACTTCCAGCTATCTAGAAAACCTCCCACTGTCCGTTGGTCCATGTTCCTTTCTGTGCATGCCCTCTGTACACTGATACAAACGTGGATAAATAGCATGGAAGGTGTGAGGGGAGACACATTTGTGATGGCAAGAAAGCTGCTGCACGGACACAAACTGAATCCTGAAGAAGAGGTCTATGTATGCTTGAAAGCTTGTGTGTCTCACTATCAGAAGTTGGTCCTCCCCTACCTTGTCCCTTCTGTGTAACTGTTAAGTGATTAAGGTGACTCATGCCTGTCTCTGGGTCATAGTATGGACTAGGAGGGAACATTTTCAAAAAGTGCCTGTGACTTAGCCCCTCACTATGTTCAGTGAGTGTTGGGCTCTTAAGCACCTGCCAACCTCTGCACTTTACAGGGCCAAGTGCTCTGTAGTGCAAATTGCATCCTTAACTCCAGACATGTTTGGTTTAGTTTGATTTTTTTCTTAATCCAGCAGAGATGGCCTTGGAGTATGAAGGTAAATGCAAAAGGATTTACTTCAGAATGCTGTGCTTCTGCCAATCCTTAGCATGTCACTGCTGTACAACTAGCTAATTTGGTAGCTTCAAGGGTTTTTATAGTAATGTTTATTTCCAGCTCACTGTTCTGCATAAGTATAGTCATTAATATGTACTGGCCACTCTGCACTACTGATTGCGCTTTCATAGAATCATAGAATATCAGGGTTGGAAGGGACCTCAGGAGGTCATCTAGTCCAACCCCCTGCTCAAAGCAGGACCAATCCCCAATTTTTGCCCCAGATCCCTAAATAGCCCCCTCAAGGATTGAACTCACAACCCTGGGTTTAGCAGGCCAGTGCTCAAACCACTGAGCTATCCCTCCTCAGTTTTTAATTTAATATTCCACTCACCCAAAATCCGAAGTGAATTTGGTTGGGGACACACAATGAGTGCCAACTTAGCAGTTTTGCATTTTTGTCTCGGCTATTAAAAATTGATGGCTTAACCCCGTTAGAGGGCAGCTCCAGTACCTAGTATGTTTCCACTCTTGTTAATTGTGTTGATGATGAACTTAGATCTTGTTTTACAGAATGTTTTCTTTTGTCTTTTTATTCCTTCTCTTCCAGTTGATGCTTTGGATCCAGAGAGGTTAATACAATGTCCCTATGATAACTATCATCAAATCAGGGCCTGTCGGTTTCCCTATCATCTTATAAAGTGCAGGAAGGTAGGATGGGATGTTAAGGTCTCTAATGCACTTGGGAAATCATATTTTTGTAAATGCTAATGCATGGTGAGCTCAGTACGCTGTGCTGCCTTTTGCTAGAAGGATGCATTCACTTGCTATTAGGCTAGAAGAAGCCGTCTTTATTTCATATTTACATCGCTCATCCATTTACCACTTCGTAAAAGCATCCAGTTCATATTTAGTAATGCCCTTCAGATCAGTGCATTTACCCTGAAGAAAGGCGAAACAGGTTCTTCAGAATACCTAGCTCAGTGATGGGATCCTATTCTCTTCCAACAGTTCACTCATGGGACCAGGGTATTTACTTCCCAATACAGGCCATGGAGCAAATGCAGCCAGAGTTATATGGATGCTTTCTGGCTGGCCAAAGCAGAAGCAATCTGATGTTGCAGTTAATTCTTTACTTTGCAATCAGAGCAGGAGAGCTGCTAAGCCATCTTTTTTTTATATTGCTAATAACTCTATTCAGTGTACATCTGTCTGCAAGTCCCTCTTCTCAGTCTTCTATCCTGGGCGAGAATGCTGTATATTTAAGAGGAGAATCTGCTCCTTTCTTTTGTCCTCTCAGTCTAGTATCTTATTTTAAGCTCTCCAGTGCTAGTGTATATTAGTTGTACAGGTATAAGCACACTTATATCGGTATAACTGCATCCACGTGTTAAGATGATGTACTGGTGTGATTGTATTGGTTAGGAATCACACCCCTAGCCAACATCGCTATAGTGATAGAAAAGCCATGCAGAGCAAGCCTGAGCAGTGGGTTCGTCCTCTTTGTATTCTTGCTCTTTTCTAAGGGTAAAAGCTCTTCATTCAGTGGGGGACAGTAGTGCTCTTCTATGTCCACACTAGTTTACCTATACTGGCAAAATGCCCCCAATATAGATGTGGCCTCAGCTGGAACATTGAGTAACTTCCCTCCTGTTTCAGAAGGGTTAAATTAACTGCAAAGACTTAAGCTCTAGCGCAGGCAGAGACTTATCATAGAATATCGGGGTTGGAAGGGACCTCAGGAGGTCATTTAGTCCAACCCCCTGCTCAAAGCAGGACCAATCCCCAATTAAATCATCCCATCCAGGGCTTTGTCAAGCCTGACCTTAAAAACCTCTAAGGAAGGAGATTCCACCACCTCCCTAGGTAACCCATTCCAGTGCTTCACCACCCTCCTAGTGAAAAAGTTTTTCCTAATATCCAACCTAAACCTCCCCCACTGCAACTTGAGACCATTACTCCTCGTTCTGTCATCTGGTACCACTGAGAACAGTCTAGATCCATCCTCTTTGGAACCCCCTTTCAGGTAGTTGAAAGCAGCTATCAAATCCCCCCTCTTCCTTCTCTTCCACAGACTAAACAATCCCTGTTCCCTCAGTTTCTCCTCATAAGTCATGTGTTCCAGTCCCCTAATCATTCTTGTTGCCCTCTGCTGGACGTTTTCCAATTTTTTCACATCCTTCTTGTAGAGTGGGGCCCAAAACTGGACACCGTACTCCAGATGAGGCCTCACCAATGTCGAGTAGAGGGGAACGATCACGTCCCTAGCTCTGCTGGCAATGCCCCTACTTACACATTCCAAAATGCCATTGGCCTTCTTGGCAACAAGGGCACACTGTTGACTCATATCCAGCTTCTTGTCCACTGTCACCCCTAGGTCCTTTTCTGCAGAACTGTTGCCAAGCCATTCGGTCCCTAGTCTGTAGCGGTGCATGGGATTCTTCTGTCCTAAGTGCAGGACTCTGCACTTGTCCTTGTTGAACCTCATCAGATTTCTTTTGGCACAATCCTCCAACTTGTCTAGGTCCCTCTGTATCCTATCCCTGCCCTCCAGCGTATCTACCACTCCTCCCAGTTTAGTGTCATCTGCAAACTTGCTGAGTGTGCAATCCACACCATCCTCCAGATCATTAATGAAGATACTGAACAAAACCAGCCCCAGGACCGACCCTTGGGGCACTCCACTTGATACCGGCTGCCAACTAGACATAGAGCCATTGATCGCTACCCGTTGAGCCCGACAATCTAACCAGCTTTCGATCCACCGTATAGTTCATTCATCCAGCCCACACTTCTTTAACTTGCTGGCAAGAATACTGTGGGAGACCATGTCAAAAGCTTTGCTAAAGTCAAGGAATAACACGTCCACTGCTTTCCCTTCATCCACAGAACCAGTTATCTCGTCATAGAAGGCAATTAGATTAGTCAGGCATGACTTGCCCTTGGTGAATCCATGCTGACTGTTCCTGATCACTTTCCTCTCCTCTAAGTGCTTCAGAATTGATTCCTTGAGGACCTGCTCCATGATTTTTCCAGGGACTGAGGTGAGGCTGACTGGCCTGTAGTTCCCAGGATCCTCCTTCTTCCCTTTTTTAAAGATGGGCACTACATTAGCCTTTTTCCAGTCATCTGGGACCTCCCCCGATCGCCATGAGTTTTCAAAGAGAATGGCCAATGGCTCTGCAGTCATATCCGCCAACTCCTTCAGCATTCTCGGATGCAGCATACCAGCCCCGTGGACTTGTGCTCGCCCAGCTTTTCTAAATAGTCCCGAACCACTTCTTTCTCCACAGAGGACTGGTCACCTCCTCCGCATGCTGTGCTGCCCAGTGCAGTAGTCTGGGAGCTGACCTTGTTCGTGAAGACAGAGGCAAAAAAAGTACATTAGCTTTTTCCACATCCTCTGTCACTAGGTTGCCTCCATCATTCACACTTTCCTTGATTTTCTTCTTGTTCTCTAGTTTGTCTCTTACTTAATTTACAAATAAAGTGGCTGAATTATTTAGGGTTTCAAAGCACTTACTCCCCATGTAGGGTTTTTAGGGCAATTTCATCTGTGCACTGAACCATGCCAGTGATGACACTGCAACAGTTTCACTGTGCTTGTTCTGGGGCTGATCTTCAATCAGATAAATGCAGGGCGTAGTTTAAATGTAAAAATAAACAAACATAGGCTGTATCATAAAGGATGCGTATGCTTTGCTGTTTTTCCACTGCTTTTGTGCTCAGGACCTGAACTAAGTTTGACTTTCCTTGTTTTAATTTTTTCAACCTATTTCAGGATGCAGAATGCACAAACCCTTCACTAGTGATTAGAAAACACAAGGGTTTGGGTGAATTCAGTGAGATATCACATGCTTTTTCTGTTTCTCTAGAACCACCCTGAAATTGCAAAGCAGCTAGCCACATGCCCCTTTAATGCCCGCCATCAGGTTCCCAGAGCTGAGATCAGCTGTCATATATCAAGCTGTGATGACAAAAGCTGCATTGAGGAGCACATTGGTGAGAAAATATTAGACTCCTTCGGCTCTGTAAACTCACTTTGGGAACTCTTGGGCTAACGGAGTTCTAACGTAACTTCTGCTGTTAATGTTAGATTGTTTTAATGCTCTATTATTCCATAAGCAACCCTTTACCTGTAAAAAGAAAAGGAGTACTTGTGGCACCTTAGAGACTAACCAATTTATTTGAGCATGAGCTTTCGTGAGCTACAGCATCCGATGAAGTGAGCTGTAGCTCACGAAAGCTCATGCTCAAATAAATTGGTTAGTCTCTAAGGTGCCACAAGTACTCCTTTTCTTTTTGCGAATACAGACTAACACGGCTGTTACTCTGAAACCTGATGGATTTTGTATCCCTTTGCTACCTTCAAGATGCCCATCCCTGGCCTCAAGAGTTTTGCTCCTAAGACTAGGGGAGTACCTGATCAGCTTCCAGTGTATGCTGCTCCTCTCCAAGGCCTAGAGCTATTCTACAGCTAGGTCAAAAAATGATTAATGTACCTAAAATAGGATTTTATTTTATCCAAAAAGATTTTCTCACTAAGACTCTTCTTTGCTTTAAGTGAGTCAGTCAAATAACTGCCAGGGAGAGAAGATGAACATTGTCAGCATGTGGCAGCCGCCCCCATGTGACGAAGATTGGGATAGAGGTAAGGACGTAGGTTGATGACACGGGCTGTCAGCGCCTGCTATTCCCTTCTTCTTGTCCCCAAAGAAGTCACATGGACTAGGAGAGAGAGGTCCCATAGATTCTTCTGCACAGATCATGTGTTGGGACACCCAATTATACTGTCTCTGAACAAATGAAGCTCTCCTGCTTCACAGGCTCTTCCACATGCCTTCTATTCTCTACAAAACTTCTGTTGTTTTCCATATAGTCTGTTGCACCATCTGTGCTTTGATGAAAATGGAAATTGATGATAACCTTTATACTTTATATTTCTCAGTTAAATGTCTGCTTTGCTGTCACTTATGCCAAGCCTTAAAAAATTCTCATTCCATTTTGTAAACCTAGCAGCGTCTCTGCCATATTTCTTATTTGATGTGGCTATGACGCTTGCAGAAGTTACTCGGTACTGAGCCACAATGATGTCTATTTCCTTTTGGCAGATCTACAGGAGCAATCAAATTCTGCTTTCGTTTGGGGCACGTTCAGTAGTGGCGTAAACAGGTAGCAAAAGGTGTATTTCTTGTGACAGTGCTTTCCATAAAAGATGTGCTTTCAAACTACTTTGAACTCATGCTGCTGTGTTGTTGGGAAGATGCAATTTACTTTATGAATTCTATTTTTGGGGTGATGGTGGGGGCGTTCCCACTGGCATGACTCAACATTCCTGTGCCCCTGGGTCAATGTTTCCTGTCTCCTTTTAGTGGCAGATCCATAGGAGAGTATAAGAACATACTGTTGCTACCAGATAATGGTTACTCCTCTAGTTCTACTGTAGTACTATTAGTGCTGATGGTCCTGGGTTCAATCCCCACTGGTTCTGTATTTGTTGGGGGGGTTATTAAACACTAAACTGGGCTTGATAGAAATGCAGACTGATGTCAGCTGTTAAGCAATTTAGGCTTAAACTTCTGACAGCTAATCTAATCTCTCATGACCTGAGTCAGAAATAATCATTTTGTGGTTTGTGTAATCACAATGCAGGATTGGAAAATGAAGCATAATGTGTCTGGTCATTATCTCTGTCTCACCCCTGAACACCCAAATCATTGTACTGTGCCTTACCTGTCTAATCAGAGGACATCAACATATGAACTTCTACAGCCTGTAACAGTGACATAGAATTGTAGGACTGAAGGGACCTCGAAGTCCTCTAGTCCAGTCCCATGCACTCATGGCAGGACTAAGTATTATCTAGACCAGTGGTTTTCAAACTGCTGGTCGTGACCCAGAACTGGGTTGCGGAATGAAAGGCACTGGGCCGCGGCGGCTCTCGTCAGCACTGCTGACCGGGCCGTTAAAAGTCCCGTCGGTGGTGCTGCCCAGCTAAGGCAGGCTAGTCCCTAGCTGTTCCGACACAGCACTGTGCCCTGGCAGCGGCCAGCAGCAGGTCCAGCTCCTAGATGGGGGGTGAGCCCCAGGGCTCCATGCGCTGCCCCCGCCCCGAGCACCGGCTCTGCACTCCCATTGGCCAGTTCCCGGCCAGTGGGAGCTGGGTGGGGCAATGCCTGTGGGCGAGAGCCATGCGGAGCTGCTTGCACCCCTGCGCCTAGGAGCCGGACATGCTGCTGGCCGCTTCCGGGGTGCAGCGTTGTCCGCAGTGCCAGGAAAGGCAGGAAGCCTGCCTCTGCACCCCAGCTGCACCGCTGACCAGGAGCCTCCCCAGGTAACACCACACCCCTGCCCCAGCTCTGAACCCCCCAAACCCAGAGCCTGCTCCTGCAGCCCCAGCCCAGAGCCCCTGACCCCCTCCCACACTCTGAGCCCCTCATTTCTGGCCGCAGCCCACACCCCAGACTCCTCATCCCCAGCTCCTTTGGATCGCGGGCATCAACAGTTTTTTTCAACTGGGTCACCAGAAAAAGAGTTTGAAAACCACTGATCTAGACCATCCCTCACAGATGTCTGTCTAACGTGCTCTTAAAAATCTCCAGTGATGGAGATTCTGCAACCTCCCTAAGCAATTTATTCCAGTGCTCAACCACTTGGACAAAAGGAAAAACTTCCTGTCAAACCTAAACCGCCCTTGCTGAAATTTAAGCCCATTGTTTCTTGTCCTATTCTCAGTGGTTAAAGAGAACAGTTTTTCTCCCTTTTCCTTGTAGCAACCTTTTATCTACTTGAAAACCATTATGTCCCTCCTCAGTCTTCTCTTCTCCAGGCTAAACAAACCCAATTTTTTTCAATCTTCCCCCACAGGTCATGTTTTTTAGACCTTTAATCAGTTTTGTTGCTCTTCTCTGAACTTCCTTCAATTTGTCCACATCTTTCCTGAAATGTGGCACCAATCTTTGGACACAATACTCCAGATGACATTTAATCAGCATGGACTAGAGCAGTAGAATTACTTCTCGCGTCTTTCTTACAACACTCCTGCTAATGCATCTCAGAATGATGTTGACTCCTGTTTAGCTTGTGATCCAGTATGACCCTCAGATCCTTTTCTTCAGTGCTCCGTCCTAGGCAGTCATTTCCCATTTTGTATGTGTGCAACTGATAGTGGAGTACTCTGAATTTGTTCTTATTGAATTTCATCCTGTGACGGCTTCCCCCAGGGGTGCCACCTGGGACTGGGGTTCCACTGAGCCCACTGACTCACCAGCCTGGGCTCCCTCTCAGCACTGTGCTGCTGTGACAGGCTATAGACTGCTCCTGGACCTACACTCCCAGCAGCATTCACACAGGCAGGGACACACCCAGCTGCAGTTTCATGCAGGCTTTGGACAGCCACTGCATGATCCAGCAATAGAGAGGCTACAGCCAAAATAACCCCCAGTCTGGGACCCCAGAGCTGTACCATCCCGCCCTGATCAAAACCCCAATCAGTATGAATTTATTACCCAGTTCGCCATTCCCTCAGTGTGGAGAGGACAATGCATACTTGTGTTAACCAGGCTGAGATTTTCCCCCAGACACTTTGGTCACAGGCATACCAGTTTAGATAAAGCAAAAAAGTTTAACTACAAAAGAGAGATTATAAGTGATAGAAAACAGACCAAAGCAGATTACCTAGTAAATAAACAGAACTGCAAACTATAAGCTGAAAATACTAGAAAGATTGGATCTGAATTAACAAATTCTCACCCTGGTTGATGATACAGTCAGGCTTGCAGATTCTTAAGGGACAAGCTGCATTTGTTTTGCAGCTTGGGATCTCCTACCCTGTTCTAAGACTTTTTCTTTTAGAGCTTCTCTCTGTTGAGTTGTGGGGAAGTGAAGAACAACCAACGATGTCACTCCTTGCCTTATATAGCTTTTTCATATGGCAGGAGCTCTGTTTCAAACTTGGTTCCCAGACCAGTTTGTGGAAAAATTCAGGTACCCCAAATGGAGTCCAGAAGCATGGTCTGGTCACATGCCCTTGCAGAGTCATAGCAGCCATAACTTACAGACTGGCCTTCCACAGGAAGGCTAAGCTATTCCACAGCCCATTGTCTTTGTTGATGAGCCATTAGCACTGTTTGGCTTCTTCATTGTTGTACCTGAAAGGCTGGCTGTGGGTGTTTTCCAGAGTAAGCCCCTTTGAAATACAGATACCTAGTCAATATTCATAACTTCAAATACAAAAATGATACATGCATACAAATAGGATAATCATATTCAGCAAATCATAATTTTTCCAATGACACCTTACATGACGAACTTGTACAAAACATCATAATTATGCCATAATCATCCTAATAATAATACTATGATGACTATGGAGTGGTGCACATCCTATTTACTTCAGACCATTTCTCCAGTTTGTCCAGATCATTTTGAATTTTAATCCTGTCCCCCAAAGTACTTGTAACCCCTTGCAGCTTGGTATTGTCTGCAAACTTTATAAATGTGCTCTCTATGCCATTATCTAAATTGCTGATGAAGATACTGAACAGAACTGGACCCAGAACTGATCCCTGTGGGACCCCACTCAGTATGCCCTTCCAGCTTGACTGTGAGCCACCTACTCTCTGGGAACGATTTTCCAACCAGTTATTCACCCACCTTGGAGGAGCTCCATCTAGGTTGTATTTCCCTAGTTTGTTTATGAGGAGGTCATGCGAGACCATATCAAAAGCCTTATTAAACTTAAGATACACCACATCTACCATTACCCTCCCCCATCCACAAGGCTTGTTACACTGTCAAAGAAAGCTATTAGGTTGGTTTTGCCACGATTTGTTCTTGACAAATCCATGCTGACTGTTCCTTATCGCCTTATTATTTTCTAGGATTCGGCAATTTGATTGCTTAATTATTTGCTCCATTATCTTCTCGGGTACTGATGTTAAGCTGACTGGTCTGTAATTCCCCAGGTTGTCCTTATTCCCCTTTTTATAGATTCGGCGCTATATTTGCCTCTTTTCTAGTCCTCTGGAATCTCCTGTCTTCCATGTCTTTTCAAAGATAATTGCTTATGGCTCAGATATCTCCTCAGTCAGCACCTTGAATATTTTAGGATGTATTTCATCAGGCCCTGCTGACTTGAAGACATCTAACTTGTCTAAGTAATTTTTAACTTTTTCTTTCTCTATTTTAGCCTCTGATCCTATCTCATTTTCACTGGCATTCACTGTTAGACTTCTGCATGAAGTCTGCATGTATAGAGATGACTAGGGCATGTGTGCTGAGATGCCATTTACAGTTGAGGGCAGTGCAATACTGATAATCAAGCTTTAACTCTGGTTTTTCTTGCTGTCTTTGGCTTCTTTCTTTCTTGTCTGGATGACTGATTCTGGGGATTTTAGTCAAAGTAGATGGCATCAACATGTTGTACACTTTTCTCTAGCCTTTGTGAGGAGAAGTAACTGTTCTGATTGCATGAAGGTTTGTTTAAATTAACATACTCTGTTGTCTTCAGTTTTAGAAGAATACTTGAATATTTATAGTAAAAGGTACTTGGCTAAAAAGTACACATGTGTAGGATAATTCGTCTTTGATCTCTTTCAGCCCTGGGTCCAGCGTAGTAATGGAACAAAAGAGTAACCTAATGTCAGGCATGAGAGCACCCAAGTCCTTGCCATATAGCCTATCCTGGAAAAGCAGTAAGTACAACAGCTGGTGGTCTCCTCATGCTGTAAGATGGGACCTACATGTTAGCTCAAAGTGGAACGGGATAACTTTTCTCTGTATTTTTATTCCATGTGTCAGCATTCTCCTCCATAAACTGAAATGCTTTTATTACCACCATCAGCAAGTGGAGATGGAGAGCTCTGTAACACAATCCTCCCTAGAAGCAGCTGCATTTCTGTAGTAGATGGAGTGTCTTCTGTCTCCAGGTTTTATTTTGCTGTAGGTGGCATTGTGTCAAAGGTTGTCAGGCTCCATGTATTGCCCCCATTACTGTAGCATCTGACATTTAACTTATTCACCGCTATTGGTTGAACAAAAGTCGAGGCTTACAAACAGGTCTGAGTTTGGCACAGTGGAGCTCAACACAGTTGTAGCTCTTCGGGGATAGCTGCTACTGAAGTCAGTGGAAGCTGTACACGTGTGTAGCAGCTGTAGCATTTGGTTTGGTTTTGCAAAACTTGATTGAAAACTCAGAGCTAGGGTGTGTCTATCCAGGAAAACCTACCAGTATTACTTCCAAGGGGATGTAATCTAAACTAAAAAGGCCATTGTTTGGAATAAGTGTTCATGTAGGAAGTCACCCACATAGTGGTGTAGTAATGTGTATTCCTGAGGGAATTCTGCACTAAAAATTAAACATTCTGCACACAATATTTTAAAATTCTGTATATTTTATTTGTCAAAATAATAATATAATCACAGGAGTTTCAATTATTTTGGGATCTTATTTCAAAATACCTGTCAGCCAGTATGTCTGTAACAATACAGACAGCAAAAAAAAGATTCCCCCAGGAGTAGAGAGTCAAAGAAACTCCTACAACAACCCAGTTCCTGTTTCTCTGTTATGCTTTTGTTGGGCACCTGTCTGAGTGTGTCACACACATCAGCTGGGCCCATCTTGGGAGAAATCTCTGTCCCTCCAGTCTTAGACATCCACACCCCCTCCCCTCCCAGAGTCCAGCTGTGGGGCACCCCCTTAGTCCCCCAGACACCTGCACCCCCTACCACCCAGAACCCAGGGATCCAGAGGGAGAAACAGCCTGATGCTGGGTCCCAGGCTTGTACAGAGTTTCCTGCATGCCACTTCCTTCCTTCAGGACCTGCTGGGAACTGCACCTGCATGGAAAAGTCCAGCTCCCCCTCCCCCTGGCAGTGACATGTATTTGCAAGCTGGAGAGCCAGGCTCTGCTAGGTCCCGCATCTGCTACTGACAGCCAGCAGCTTTGCAGCACTAATTCTGCTCTGGGGGGGATGGGGGGGGGAATGAAATTATGTGCAAATTCTGCACTGTGTTGTGGCACAAAATTCCCCCTGGAATAAATGTTGGTAAATTTCCCCTATATACAAGCCTGGGTCTGTTCCCAATGGTGTCTATGGGTGAGTCTATTGTAGTTGTTGGGGAGTGTGGGCTCAAGACTTGGCATTTTTCTCAGTCATCTGAGTCCATCCCTGATGAGCTGAAATGGCTGTTATCCCTCCCAAAGTCAGATCCTGAGCTTCAGCTCCATGCCTTACTCTGAATGCCCTGTCTCAGCCCTTTGCTGCATGGCTGCCGTGCTTTCCTGTCCACCACATGTCCTGCTAGTGGAGGGGACGACGATCTCCAAACCGCAGATGTCAGGCTGTGGGGACTGGAAACGGCTCAGAAAAGGAAGCAAAAATTACCCAGGGTCTGGAATGGCTTCCATACAAGGAGAAAAGGAGTACTTGTGGCACCTTAGAGACTAACCAATTTATTTGAGCATGAGCTTTCGTGAGCTACAGCTCACTTCATCGGATGCATACCGTGGAAACTGCAGAAGACATTATATACACACAGAGACCATGAAACAATACCTCCTCCCACCCCACTGTCCTGCTGGTAATAGCTTATCTAAAGTGATCATCAAGTTGGGCCATTTCCAGCACAAATCCAGGTTTTCTCACCCTCCGCCCCCCCCCGCACACACACACAAACTCACTCTCCTGCTGGTAATAGCCCATCCAAAGTGACCACTCTCTTCACAATGTGTGTGATAATCAAGGTGGGCTATTTCCTGCACAAATCCAGGTTCTCTCACCCCCTCACCCCCCTCCAAAAACCACACACACAAACTCACTCTCCTGCTGGTAATAGCTTATCCAAAGTGACCACTCTCCCTACAATGTGCATGATAATCAAGGTGGGCCATTTCCAGCACAAATCCAGGCTTTCTCACCCTTCCCCCCCCCCCCCCCCGGAAACACACACACACACACACACACACAAACTCATTCTCCTGCTGGCAATAGCTCATCCAAACTGACCACTCTCTAAGTTTAACCAGAATGTCGGGGGGGGGGGGGGGGTAGGAAAAAACGGGGAAATAGGCTACCTTACAAGGAGAGACTAAAGAGATGACTAAGCGGGATGTGATAGAGGCCTATAAAATCATGATTGTTGTAGAAAAAGTGAATAGAGAAGCATTATTTACCATTTCTCACAATACAAAAACCAGGGGGTCACCTGATCAAATGAATAGGCAGTAGGTTTAATACAAACAAAAGGAAGTACTTTTTCACACCGTGCACAACTAACCCGTGGAACTCATTGACATGGGATGTTGTGGTGACCAAAAGTGTAACTGGGCTTAAGCAAGAATTGGATAAGTTCATGGAGGATAGCTCCATCAACAGCTATTAGCCAAGATGATAAGGGATGTTACCCCATGGTTTAGGTGACTCTAAATCTGTAACTTCTAGAAGCTGGGAGTGGAAGAGAGGGGTGGATCACTCCATAATTGCTCTGTTGTGTTTACTCCCCTTGAAGCTCTGGTAGGGGCCACTGTTGGAGACAGGATACTGAGCAAGATGGAATATGATCTGACCCAGTATTGCAGCTCTTATGAGCTCTTGCCACATATGACTCTTCACAAGGTTTTGTTCTTTAAAAACCGATTCAGTTGCCCAATGTCCCAAGAGCCCGATTCCCAAAGCATTGAGTTCAGGGTATCTATTATTAAACAGCCTGGTGGTATTCCATGCCATTTGGATCTTAGGGAGGGAGTTTCATGTATTTACACTATACTTAATTGAAAATCTTTTACCCCTTAAACAGCAACAGGCATTAACTGGAAGGAGGTGTGACCCATTGAGCGCTTTTCTTGGTCCCCTTGTCAAACTGTAGCTGTGACGGACTGGCCATAAAGCTGCCCTGTTCCGGGGATGCCTGTGGCTTGAAAGAAAGCAAGATTTTGCAAGAGAATTCCTTTGAAGTAGCCATTAGTTTAAACATTAGGGAGGATTATGGTCTTTTACTTCTGAGTATATGACAGAGTTTCTGTAATCTGAGCATCTGTTCCCAGTGTGAGCCCCACTTGCTACAGAGACTGTCTCCTTGATCTTGGGCAAGTTACTTAAGCTCCCCGTGCCTCAGTTTCCCTATCTACAGAATGGAGGGATAGTAATTTTAAGGTCAGGCTTGACAAAGCCCTGGCTGGGATGATTTAATTGGGGATGGGTCCTGCTTTTGAGCAGGGGGTTGGACTAGATGACCTCCTGAGGTCCCTTCCAACCCTGATATTCTATGATTCTATGATAATACTTACCCTGCGAGTTAAGTATTACTAGTTATCTGAGAAGATAAACATGCAATTTATAAAGCATCCTCAGATGAAAGGTGATAGAGAAGCACAAAATAGCATTATTACGGTTTACACTTTGGGTAGGAATTTGCCAGTTTAAGAAAAAAGGCCTCCACTTTTGCAGGAGATCCCCATTGAAATACACATGCTACTTGACGCCTGCTGTAAATTGCCAGGCGAAAGCGTGAATGAACTGAGAATGCAGCATCATGGACACAGTTATTTGCAGTGCAAAACACACTCCACATAAATGGGGGCTTGGTATGAAGCTTATTTCTGTAGTTTATTTTTATCACTGTATTTTGAGCTAGTAGGTCAGGATTCATGTAACTGTAACTCTGAGGTGCTGAGTGATGAATACGTTTCAAAAGCATAACGTCTAATAGTCTGGATGTAATCTGATTTAAGAAAAATCTGAAAATTGTAACACACTATGCTAATCGACTCCTTCTTTGCACCAAGCAGGATATTTTTTTTTACCCTTTAAGTGCAGTTCTCCTGTCAAAAGCAGCCTTACATAAAACACATGGGCGGGGGAACAAGAGAGAGGTGATTAATTCCCAAGTTTTCCTCAGATGTTAGGCCAGAAAATTCATGACGATATTATTTATATCGTTGTTACAACCAGGATCTCATGGTGCTAAGGGCTGTAGAACAAAAAGACAGTCCCTTCCCCAAAGAGCTTAGAATCCAAGTAAGAATCTGAAAGTCACGCTGGCTTGTGCATTGCCAAGAATTAGAGATTCTGCAGCTGGAACTCAGTTTGACTAATCTGGCTATACACAAGCCAGCTCTCCCTCTCAGCTTTGCTGGCTTTGCAGGGCTAGCAGAAGTAGTTTGGTCAGTAAAGTAAGCAGAAAGATAACAAACAAATACACAGAAGTGGCAGGTCAGAGTAAAGGGAACTGTCTAATATCCTCGCTTTTCAAGCCAGAACTAAACTTTAAAAATGTTCCAGTACTTAGAGCAGCAGTGAAGCTTGCATTTTGCCTTCAAAACACCTCTTTTGGACTCCTTTTTAAGCAGACCTGTTAGGTACAACCAGATGCTTAATCACCTCCCATGATTAAAAAGCCAGGCAGCCCAGGATATTGTACCAATTTCACAATAAAATCTGCTGGGTGCATGTGTCTAGGGAGTACAGGGTGCGTTGTCGGCAGCCCTCTGCTTTTTTTTTTATGCTGAGGTGCATGGATGGGAAATTGGTACTTGAAAAATGACTGCTCATCAGCTTTTGCTACGGTCATCACTATGGGCTGGCTGGCTGTGGTATGGAATAGTCGACTATTTCCAGATGCTGGACAGTAGGTGTCCTGATTTCAGGTGGAGAGTCCACATGAATCATTGGACAGGTACTGGAACATTTCACAGACAAAACCTGCAGTCAGTCTTGTCACTGTATGGGCAGGCCACCTTGAAATTGTGTGCACCTGTATCTGATTAGATTTTCTAGTACATTAATCTTGTGAGATGAGGTTTTCTAAGGAGGATACTTGGGTGAAAGGGGGAATGGCTTAGCTCAGTGCCTGAAGGTCACAGCATTGATAAACACACACTGGAGATGAGTTCAGATGTGTCTGTGTACATTTGGATTGGTTGAGAGTGAGCTAAAGCAGAACGACTTACTCCAAGTGTGTGGTAAGGACCCTTAGCGTGCCCAAATAGAGCAGCTGGTCATATAAAGCTTTAGCCAGCTTTCTAGCCAAGGTGTGGTGAGGATCCAGTCTAGCAGGGTTTCCTGGAGACCTACAGAACGTACCTGTGCTTCATATTTGATCTTTCTTAATGAACATTGCACTATGGGCTGATGCACGGGATCAGCCTTGTTCTGCTGGGTCGGCTCCCAAAGTCACAGCAGTAAGGACGGTTGCTTGGTTTACATTCCACTGAAGGTGTTGGAGCTCCAGCCAGACAGGCTGGGTCTATTTTTGGGAAGGAACTAATGCTGAGCTCTGGGCTCAGGTTGGGCACTAGTCCTGATCTTGCATGAGCACAGCCAAAGGGGCAGGAATAACAGCATCCCACCATACATTGGGACTCTATATAGAGCAGTGAGACACCTGCTTCCCCCAGTTAAGGAGCTTTTCCTGCATGTTGCTTGTAAACAGAGAACGGTTTGTCTAATAAACTCCCCCCTTCTCTGTGTATATGAAAGGGCCCCATAGCCTGTATCCAGGCCTCCAGTCCCATTCCCCTACTCCCTGGTATGCTGACCAAGGAGCAAAACGCTAGCTCCCCTGTGCTTGTACAGGTGTTGCTTATGCTCTGGGGGTGGTAGCATGACGAGTGCTGCGTCGCTGCTTTGGGGAGACCGCAAACTGCCTGGCTGTGAGCACGAGTGTGGAAGAACAGTCCAAGTGTCTGCGTTTCAACACAGTGATTGACTTTGGTGAGGGAGTAGCTTGTGGACCTAGACTGAGTCCAAAGCAGCTTGTCTGATGCTTACAACTGAGGGATGATGTTAGAGCTGCTATTGTTGATTATCTAAAATCTCTTGCTTTTTCATCTAATTGCAGGAGCCGGTAACTGAAGACCAGAGAAGACGCTGCTATTGAGTGCTCATCATCTGTTTCCTTTAGAAATGTGAGGTGCTGGTTAGGAGACTCTGACTTATAAATTCCCTCTGTGTTGGCTAAGCACTCGCAGTCCTAACCTTCCTGCAGAACTGTCCTTCATGTATCGACTGCTGTCCCGAAATTATCCCGACCAAGGTAATTAGACAGAATGCTGTTAACCCTTGATATCAGAGATCAAACCCTCAAAAACTAACTCCACACACGCTGATGCTAAGGAGCTAGCAGAGTTCAAACTGTCTGGATCAGCATGCTCTACAAGTTACCTGCTGTAGGGGGTTTGCGTAAATCATTGCTCAAGCCCTGCATGTCTTTGGATTTAAATGTGTTGCAGCTGTTTACCACTGCATGGTGCTGATGGTACGTCCCTCTCATAGGGATTGCTGTGCCAGGTCAGACCATTGGTCCATGTGAGCCCACACTGGGGGTAAGCTCTCGGTGGTACATCTCTCCCCGATGGGAAGTTAGGCACCTGAATGTTTGGTTCCCTCTGTTTCCCTCCAGAGACCTTAAATGTGTTTGTGTGTCCCAGGGTCAGATCAGCTGCAGCTCTAAGGCCTGCCTGTTATGCGCACCCACCTAGATGTGAAAAAGGAGCTGCCATTCAGACTGTAGATGGTGTATGGGGGAGTCAAAGCAAAAAGTCTTTAAAACAAAATATTCTCATTGCTGTTTAGATTAGGCCTAAAAGTTCATTTGTAATGGAGCTGGAATAGGGGATTCTGCTGAAAAGTGGCTGCCTTATCAATAAAACAGTTGCACTGTGCCCTCCCACCGTGGCAGCCCTAACACCACACTTCACATATGTGATGCCCAGTGCATGCTGCTGCTTGAGCACCTCTGGCCTGGTGCCCCTCTCTAGTCTCGCTCAGACTCTCTTGGGCTGTGGGGACTTGCAAATGATTTTTGTACTCCGTCACAGGGAGTGCCATTTAGTTCTGAGCAGGGGCATGTGTGGGTGTCCTTGTGCTTCATGGAGAAGGTGAGGGAACGTTAATTGTTGTAAGGACAGGGCTGGGGTGGCAGGAACGTTACGCATCCTGGAACATCCCCCCAGTCTAACACCTGGTGTCACGTGATCTGGATAACATTAAAGCGTGAGACTATCCAGCCAGATCCTGGTCTGTAGCTCTGTCCCATCTGTGTCTGTCCAGCAGAGCAAAGGGAACAGAGGGCAGCCAGGAATTTCCCTGACATCAAGCTGGCATAACGAGTTTCATGCTACCTGCTCCCTTCTCCTGGGGCAGAGAAGTGCTGGAGTGGGCCTCCCTAAAGCATCAGACACTCCAGCCATTCTTGGCCCAAAGAGCAGTCTCGGGAGAACTGTGGTAGTCAGCATAGTTTCAAGTAGTCCTTAGCTTACATTAATTACACTAGAAGATATTTCTATCCCCGGCTGGCTCCAGCATCTGCATGTCAGCCAGACATAGGATCTGGCCATCACATTCTAGTCAAACCTGTCTTGTCCTGTTCCCCTCCACCACACAAAAGAGAAGATTTGATATTCTGAGTAAAGAGCAAAGGCCCCTCCTTGCTCTTAGCCTAGCATCACTGCTTGATCCTGTACAGGAAGAATAATCCTGCGCTTGACATCCGCTTGTCACCGTGGAAACAACTATAGGGTTGGCCCTTTGAGGGAGTGAAGTGTGTTTGGTCAGAAGGCAAGTGTAGCAAAATCCGTTTTTGCCACCCTGCCATTCTGACAAGAAATAAATATGTGCTCTGGTTAGTGAGCTCTTCATACACCCATTGTTGCATCCACGAGATACTCTCTTGGGAGGGATTTCAGTGTTCCACTCCTGGCATTGTGGTTTAGTAGGTCCCACTTGCAAACCCGATGAGAGAAATGTCTAAAAACTTGTGAAAATGGGTAAGTAGCACCTTCCCCTCCATTAGCAGCAGCTCTGTTTATAAAACTTGTTACGTAGTTTTTTAAGTCTTTGCAGCTTGAACATATTTCTCTTGAGGGCAGAGTTAAGTAGTCAACTTCTTAGCAGCAAAGCAAACTATACATCTTTAGTTTGGCCATTAAAACTAGTCTGTGAAGATCCCAGTGTATGCAGAATAACTCTCCCTAACAATTGTACATAGTGGCAGCATGTCACTAACCTCCGCACTCCAGATTGACGCAGTCTGCAGCGCCTCCAGAGAATACATTCTGCGTGTGCTGTTAGGTCAGCATGTTCACCTCCAGAGGACAGATGTCATGGGACTTCTTTTAGGCTAGCTATTCTGATGCATTGCCTCAAAGATTTGTGGAGGCAGGAAGGTGCACAGACCTCAGACACTGAGCGTGCCCATCAGCACCAGGGCAGGAATTGAAACAGCGTTGCGTGGAGCTACCTCTGGGATTTCCCAAAGGGCTTGGTGTTGGCCTTCAAACTTGTCTACAGTGGGAAAGTTATTGAAATAGCTGTTCCGGATTAACTCCCTGTGTGGACATTTACTGCTGAATAAGAGTATCGTTTTCTAATTTAGTTTAAAACTTAATCCACCTCCAAAGTGGATTAAGCTAAATAAGAAAAAGGCACTCGTATTCTAGAAGAGTGTGTCTGCATGGGGCCTGAGACAGATGTCGCTATTCTGGGAGACTTCCGTGTGTAGAGACCCTAACTGCTCCTGGTGACGCTAGTGGAAGGCGCTGGCTTCAGTGGAGCAGTTAGGCCAAAGCTGCATGTGTCTCAAACTCCCACTCTCCAGTATTAAAGGGCAAGAAAATTCTCAGCTGGGTTTAGGGCAGAGTACCCCTTCCCCCACTATGGGATCATGGAAATAATCCCCTGTTGTCAGTCAATGCTGTGTCTTGTCCCAGCCTGTCACCTGCAGCACTCATACTGACAAGCTCTGACCTTACCCTGCCTGCCCCACCTTAGTAGGGCGTTAACAACATGTACATGTGACCTTACAGCTAACTTGTTATCAGAAGCTGGGTTGGGTTTTGATCTAAAAGACCCATGCAATAAATAACCAACATACACACACACACACCCCTTTCAAAGCATATCCAAAAGGGGTCTGGCAGTTTGGGGGAGCCTAACTGAAATAGAAGCAAGCTGTTTATAACCTTTTATCTAGTAGGTTGCAGATAAGGTACTGCAACTGCAAGGGGACATCTTAGAGAAAAGGAGACCTACTCTGATGTCCCCTCTGCTCTGGCAGAGTTAGGCAAAGTGCTCCTGAACTCTGCACTCAGCTGCTCTTGTCTCTTGAGGTTACAAGCTCTCTGCTGCTCTAACACCCGCAGGTTTTTCATTTGTGGGTTTGGATTGTGAGGAATCAATCCTATTGATTCTTTTCAACCCTCTCTCCATGTTAATTATCCTGGGTTAGTTAGGACCCACCAAAGGCACTTGTACCTGAGCTGGAAACCAGGGCTATGCTGTCAGAGACTGCCCAGCACCATCTGCCTTGTGTAGAAATACAGCCCTTTTCCAAAATCAGAGCCAGATCTGGTGTTTGGAGAGTGCCTCCTGCAGAGAGAGACGGGGCCCAGTTCCTTGGTGCCCTTGCACTTGTGGTAGCATGTCGCAGCAGCTTCACAGTGGTGGAAGTGACTGTCTCAAGGCACAGGATAGCAGTGAGCTGGGGCAGAATGTCTGTATGCAGGATAAATCAGTGGTGGTCTTCCTTACAAGAAAGCTTCACCTGACCACCCAGCAACTTGATGCTCCTCCAGGGTTAGAAACAAGGGGAAGTTTGAGAAGCCCGTTGTCAAAAGTTACTCTCTGGTTTCCTTTATTGAAAAAAAAAAAACAAAAACAAGTGCATTGAGCTATAGTTTTATTTGTGGAAGTGTTCAGGATGGGCTGAAAACCTACATCTTGCTAGTCTGATTATGGGTACATGGGGCGATTAGCAACAGTGGTACTAGCTAATAGCCATTGGGCCACCATTCCTGCACTGGTTAGGTGCACTTCTGAAAATGGGGTCCCACAACTTGGTAGCAGATTTTCAAGATTACCCAGGAGCTCCCCTGAAGAAGAATGGAGGCTACCGGGAAACCTGGCCAAACGCGCTCAAACCAGCATTGTGGAGGGAGCTGCTTTGGTTGCACTTTAAGTGCTTTCGGGGACATCACTGTGCGTTTGTTTGCGCGTTGCACAGCGCAGTTACGTTACACTGCATAAAGCTAAAACAATGAGGCATGTAGAGAAAAGAGACACAGTTAAGAGTTTAGTTGATTTCTCAGGGGTGAAAATAACCCGAGTTTGAGCTTTTGTTTTGTTTCCCATGTTTTGGAAATGCTGTTCCTAAAAGCTGTCCATGGCTGTACTTTTGTTCGTATTTCAATAAAACCTGCTTTTTGGATTGCTCACACTGCCTTGTCATCTTACACCACTTTAGCAGGCCATTTTATTTCCTTTTCCTTTGTCTTCCAACAAAAATGAAGAGAAAAATAACCTGTTTATAGCATCTCTCTAATCCTATAAGCAGCCCTGTCTGCTCTCAAGAATTCCATCGTCTCAGAATGGTAGATTACATTACCTCCAGCACCGACTGGTGAATTCTAGATTGTAGTGAGATTGGTGTGATTGAGCTGTGTATGCCTTTAACAAGGCGGTGCATTGAAGAATAAATCTGATTTAAGGAGGTAATTGATCCAGTCTAGCAAGAGGAAAATGAGCCCCCAGTCATGGCAACCTAGAACAGCACAAATAGATTTTAGGCTGTAGGTAACATTTCCAGTGCTTAAATTACTTAAGAGCCTTTGGCCTTGTTGGTGTGGGAAAATATTTTTTGGTTTAAGTGAATGGTTAAAATTCAGACTTTCTAGCTGCATGGGTCTGATGCTCGTGGACATTGAGGTCAGTATCCAAAGGGCCTTGGTTTGGTTTATATCAATTGAGGAAGGGGTTTAAGCTAAACCACCCCCAGTAACCCACTCTTCTACTGGAATAAGAGTGCTCCTGCAGGCGGGTTA
This sequence comes from Eretmochelys imbricata, assembly GCF_965152235.1. NCBI lineage: Eukaryota > Metazoa > Chordata > Testudines > Cheloniidae > Eretmochelys > Eretmochelys imbricata. Next base: position 12,757,677 of record NC_135591.1, read on the forward strand.
CACCACTGGCATCACTATTCCCAAACAGCTGCATTGACCTGAGTTCCAGTCATGCCCATCACTCATTTCTCAGTTTCCAATGCAAACAATATTAGGAAATACAAAATTAAGATTTAAACATAAATTCCATTGTCTCATAAAACAGCAAGACTCCTAATTTATTCTGTCACAAAACCAACCCCACCCCCTGAGCCTTAGCTTGAACCAAATTACCAATTCTAATGAACGTGATGTTGAGTCGGAAGTGCACTAGCTACTGCATCTGTCAGTATCTTCCTCAGTTTGTATAACTTATGGTAAAGTAATAACACAGACACTGACCTTACATGTAAACAAAATACCAATCACAATGACTAACCTAATCTTCAGCCTTGGCAGTCTGCAAAGCACATCAGTCAGTTTCATGGGATTCCCTTGATAGCCAAGACCTAAATCCCATTTTCAAAAGTGAATGAGAAACTTGAGTCTAAGCTCAGTGAAAATCAAAGGAGTTCACCATCCTAAGTCAGTTATTGAAAATATGAACCTGTTACCAGTTTAGTTTAAACAGAGATTGTTCCTTGAACACTTGTCTGTAATTCTTCACACTTTTCTTTTGGAAGCTATTTCTAAAATCTTTTATGAATGAAAGAAAAAATCCCCATAATTTTGAAGCCTGTGACACGCAATTTAAAACAGAAGGACATCATCAGCTAGGGGAAACTGTCAGAACTCTACATTGGAGCGATGGCAATCTATGTCAGCACCCAGCTGTGGCCGAGAGCTAACAAAGAAGGTAACTTAAACCTGGCTGTGCAAAGGCTTATCTAAATGTGCTTCTCTGTAGTCACGTGTGGTCCCATTGAATGGGACTCTGCACATAGCATTAAATACATGTTTGCAGGACGCAGGCTTACAAGTCAGCCGTGCATGTCACACGAGTTTGGCTTTCAGAAGCAGAGAACTTTTACGTTGGGATAGGTTTGTTCTGTTGCTGTTTGGTGCTGTGCCCTTAGAACTTGAGCTGAAGCGAGTTTGAATAGTCCCTAGGACAATTCCGCTTTGGGAAGGTTCTTTAAGAAAGTGTTAAGTTCCCTGGTGCTGCGGTGCATTAGCTCTGCTGTCTTTGCTTTGATCACATTTTTTAGCTATCAGTTTAAAATAGTCCCAACATTGTGTTTTGGGTATTGCAAAGGGAAACAAACACTTCAAGCACCTGCCAGAATTAATCCAGGTAAAAATGTCTGATTTGGGGAGGTGGGGGAATGAACTTTTAAATAACCCCTCCCAGGTCCCTGCAGAGCTGGGGTTCTCATAACGTGTGTGACTCCTTGTTTATCTTTGCTGCCTGTGACTACATTTTTTTAAAGCACAAACAGCTCCAAGGCCTGCAGCTGTGCTTGTCAGACAGGAGTTTGAAATCCCCTTTATTTATGTGCGGAGCATTTAGAGCAGCCTGGAAGCTGAGCATCCATCCCACCAGGCTGGAGAAGCATCTCAAACACTGTTGACCCCTTTATGGCACCTTAAGAAGAGGCATATTTCTGTCAATAGCTTCAGCAAATTGTCTATTTCATGTTTGGCTGTGAAATACAGACCGCCTGATGGAAACCTTATTTCAGAATGTCAACGCTGGGAGCTTTGATGGGCAGGCAGCGTTTGCAGCCCTTGCATTCGCTCCTCTCACATGTGGCTGGCACCCCATGGGGCCGAGAGTTGCTTTTCTTTCTTTCCACGCTTTCCGAGGCGCTGTGTGGCTGGAAGGGTGCAATTGAGGCTTTGGCTGTGCAATCTCCTTCTGGGCTTTGCTTCCAGACTTGTTTAAATTGGGTTCTTTGCAGACCTGCTTTTCTCAGCCTCATGTCTGTGTTTCAGCCTGAGAGGATAAAAGCATTTAGCCACTACCCACTCCACTGTGGAGCGAATAATCCCCACGAAGCCCTGCAGGCTGCAGGTACGGGGAGGGTGGCAGGTATACTTCTTAATTGCAAAAATAAAGTATCGACCCAACTGTTAATTTGGCATTTTATCTGTAATCTGCGAGCGCTAGGGCAGGCCTGTGCCTGAGGTAAGCTGCAGCTGATGGCAGAAGGGCAAGCTAGGGGCCTTATCCTGTTACTGCGGATACAACGAGCCGGGGGGAACAGTTTAAGCTCTGGGGTGGATGTTGCCCAGTGAGCTGAGCCAAGGTCAGATTCCAAGGCTGGGTGGCTGGCTGGAGTCACTAGGTTTGGGGATGGCAGGATGAGTTTTAGAGTGCCTGGTTTGTTTCTGGGTCCCTGGGGGACTCCCCATTCGCTTTGGCTTGGGAGGGCGGCGAGGTGGCAATTACCCCTCAAGATGCTGTCCTGGTAGGCATGGCCCTGTGGCATTGTGGGAGACAGGACAGGAGTGACCTCTGGAGGGAGGGTTTGAGCCCGCCCCTTACACCAGCGACCCCTCCCCAGCCACGGCAGAGTGCAGCCCACCCTGTGGGCGTGAGGGGGAGCTGGGATCTGCGTGCCCCTGCGCAGCAGCCTCCCTCAGGGCAAAGCACCCCTGGCTCCTGACAAAATGGCCTGGCTCCTCGGCCTCAGGCTCTGTGCAGCCTGTCCCACCCCAGCCCTTTAACACCAGCCCTGGCTATTGGCCATGGTCCTTGCCCCAAGGACAGCACAGTCTGGCATGGCCAGGAGAGGGGGGAGGGGAGAAGAGGAAGAGCCCCCTGCTCTTCCTCCCCGCCCCAGTCTCAGGGCTAGTCTACACTGGCACTGCTGTGGCAGCGCTTTAACATGGCTTGTGTGGTCACGGCACAGCGGTGGGGCTCCCAGCGCTCTAAAAAACCCACCTCCACGAGGGGAATAGCTCCCAGCGCTGGGGCCTTGTCTACACGGGCACTTTGCAGCGCTGAAACTTGCTGTGCTCAGGGGGGTGTTTTTTCACACCCCGGAGTGAGCAAGTTACCGTGCTGTAAAGTGCCCGTGTAGACCAGCCCTCACCCTCTTCTGCCGAGTAGCAGGGCCCCGCGCCAGCTGAGCCTTTCTGGAAACCAGGAGGATGGTGGCGTAGTTCATCTTAACCTCGGAGGATGGGACAAGAAGCCATGGGCTTAAATTGCAGCAAGGGAGGTTTAGGTTGGACGTTAGGAAAAACTTCCTACCTGTCAGGGTGGTGAAGCACTGGAATAAATTGCCTAGGGAGGTGGTGGAATCTCCATCATTGGGGATTTTTAAGAGCAGGTTGGACAAACCCCTGTCAGGGATGGTCTAGATAATATTTAGTCCTGCCATGAGTGCAGGGGACTGGACTAGACGACCTCTCGAGGTCCCTTCCAGTCCTACGATTCTATGATGTTCATCAAAATAAGAGACTCAAACATTTTGCCTCCAAAAAAGGCTACAATAAGTTATAATGCCATTTGTTTTGCAGAATGACTCTGTTTTAATATAAACACTTGTTTTGATTTTGTTCTTGTGTTTCATCAAAAAATTTTCATCTTGAAAATAAATGCTTAAGCCAGGGCCTCTGTAAAACAAACCGGGCTGCTGGGGCAGCAGATGGTGCTGGAGAGCTGGTATAAAGAATCCCTTTGTCAAGTCTCCCTTGCCTTCTTCACGGGTGGGAGGGCAGGTGGTCAAGTGGTTAGAGCAGAGGGACAGCGAATCAGGTCTCCAGGACTCTGTTCCCAACTCTGGGGTGGAAGTGGGGTCTAGTGATTACAGCAGGAAGGGCGAGGGGCTGAGAGCCAGGACTCCTGGGTTCTATTTCCTGGCTCTGTTGCCTGGGGAGGTGAACACGGCTTCCCACATCAATAACAACATGGCTCTACAGAGTGCACTGAGCACCCCATCACCGCCACCCTGGAACGGGTGCCCGAGGGATTGTCTGCCAGGCTCAGGGGGGCTCCATCCCCCAGTGTCCCCACCACCACCACCACCACCAGAACCTGCATTTCCAGGTGCCAGGCATGCCTGGAAACCTAACTCTCCCTGGGCCAGGAGCCTCGGAACATGCCAGCAAGTGATGGCACCCAGGCCAGCTGGGAGAGGCTGGAAAAACTGGCTGACTCAGAGAGGAGATGGATGAAATGGGACCTGCACTGACCCAGCCCCTGCCTTGTTCTGCCCCCACCGCCATCCTGCTTTGGCAGGGCAGCACAGGGAATGGGGCTGGCAGTGCAAGGGGGCAGCAGTGGGTTGGGGGTAGCAGTAGCAGGGTGGAGGGGCTGCAGTGCAGCAGTGACTCCGGGACCAGCCCACGTCCTGGGCTGGCTCCCGTTGGGGGTGGCTCTAAGGAGTTTTCTCCAGGCTGCAGGCCATGGGGCTGGGCATCCTGCTGGAGAGGGAGAGGGGGGTTCCCTTGGCATCGCTCAGGGTCTCTCCCAGCCCTGCAGGTCTGGGCCATTGTGAGGCAGGCAGCCCAGGGGACCCCCTCCCAGTGGCTGGGCTTTGGTGAAGCATGTGGGAGGGCAGGGCTGGGGGCTTTCTCTGGGGTACAGCAGTCACATAAACACCTGCCCCAGGGGATGCTTGGAGGCTGCTATCTCCTGCGGGGAGTGGGAAGGGGCTGTCCCTGTCCCAGTGCCCTGGAGCTGCCAGTCACTACAGCTATACTGATCCCCTAAAGATGAGGTGGGAGCCCATCCCCCACAAGCTGCAGACTTAACTAAAAACCACTTAAGAAGTGCTCCTGTCTCCAGCACTCAGACACCCAGCTCCCAATGGGGTCCAAACCCCAAATAAATCCGTTTTACCCTGTATAAAGCTTATACCGGGTAAACTCAAATTGTTCGCCCTCTATAACACTGATAGAGAGATACGCTCAGCTGTTTGCCCCCCAGGTATGAATACTTACTCTGGGTTAATAAATAAAAAGTGATTCTATTAAATAAAAAAAGTAGGATTTAAGTGGTTCCCAGTAGTAACAGACAGAACAAAGTAAATTCCCAAGCAAAATAAAATAAAACACAAGTCTAAGCCTAATACAGTAGAAAACTGAATATAGATAAAATCTCACCCTCAGAGATGTTTCAATAAGCTTCTTTCACAGAGTGGACACCTTCCTAGTCTGGGCACAATCCTTTCTCCTGGTACGGTCCTTGTTTCAGCTCAGGTGGCAGCTAGGGGATTTCTCATGACTGCAGCCCCCTTTGTTCTGTTCCACCCCCTTATACATCTTTTGCACAAGGCGGGAATCCTTTGTCCCTCTCTGGGTTCCCACCCGTCCTAAATGGAAAAGCACCAGGTTAAAGATGGATTCCAGTTCAGGTGACATGATCACATGTCACTGTAAGACTTCATTACCCACTTGCTAGCACATGTACACAGGAAGACTTACAAGTAAACAGAGCCATTTACAACCAATTGTCCTGGTTAATGGGAGCCATCAAGATTCCAAGCCACCATTAACGGCCCACACTTTGCGTAATTACAAATAGGACCTCAGAGTTATATTTCATATTTCTAGTTTCAGATACAAGAATGATACATTTATACACATTGGATGAACACACACAGTAGATTATAAGCTTTGTAATGATACCTTACAAGAGACCTTTTGCATGAAGCATATTCCAGTTACATCACAGTCACGCTCATTAGCATATTTTCATAACATCATATGAGTGCACCGTCACAGTTAGCAAATGGTGGAAGGGGCCAGGAGAGGTAAAGTGGCCTGTTAACATAGGACAAAAAGGGGGGCTAGTGGGTTAAGGCTCAATTCCTAACGGCTAGACACTGAAAATCATGGGCTGAACAGACACTGGCTCTCCGACTTATTACAACCACCTGTAACCCACCAGCCCCCTTGTTCTCCTGCCCCTGCAGCGGTGTTAACGCACCACCACACCTCACATGGTCACTTACAACATGTGCTAACTCCTTACGCTGAACAATCTGTGCACTTGCCCATTGCTGTGAGCTGGGAGAACTTCACACCTGAAGAAGGGCTTGGTGTGGCTCTGAAGCTCTCTCTCTCCAGCAGAAGTTGGTCCAATGAAAGAGATTCCCCCCTGCCTCCCCTCTATATGCTGGGACCCACTTGGCTACAGCTACACTGCAAACACTAAGACCCCCGGGCATAGACAGCTGCCCATTGGCTGTCTGTGAGGGCGCCATGGGGAGAGAGGTAGTCTCCTCCCACCCATTGGGTTCCACTGCACCATGCACCTACCTGGCCTGGATCGGGGACATCAGCTGTAAGTTCAGCCCTGTGCTTCCCTAGCCAAGCTGGTTGCAGCACCGTGGAGGCAGGTAGCTTGGTACTGCCAACCCAGTCACCTCTACTGCCCACCTCATTCTTCCACACAAGCCCACAACACCAACTGGCTACAAGACAATCCTTGAGCAACACGGTGAAGACAACCTCTCTCCTCTACTACAACCCCCAGCTTTGTAGCTCCACTACAACTGAGCATCCCTCCCAGCTCAGCCCAGCCCAGCCCAGCCCAGCCCAACCCTCCATCACCCACCCACCATCCCTCCCAGTTCAGCCCAGCCCAATCCTCCGTCACCCCCCAGCGTCCTCCCAGGTCAGACCTCTGTAGCCCCCCCAGCATCCCTCCCAGCTCAGCCCAGCCAGACCCTCTGTCACCCCCCAGCGTCCTCCCAGCTCAGCCCAGGCTGACCCTCTGTCACCCCCAGCATCCTCCCAGCTCAGCCCAATCCGACCCTCTGTCACCCCCCAGCATCCTCCCAGGCTGACCTCTGTAGCCCCCGCAGCATCCCTCCCAGCTCAGCCCAGCCAGACCCTCTGTCACCCCCCAGCGTCCTCCCAGCTCAGCCCAGGCTGACCTCTGTAGCCCCCCAGCATCCCTCCCAGGCTGACCCCTCCATGGCCTGCCTGCAAGCCCCACTCACAGGGCATCTGAGTGCAGGAGGTGGCTTGAGAGCAGAGAGGTGCCTCCCCACTGGCACAGGCGCTGATCCCCCCAGGGGCTGCCCCCCCCAGCCCAGTGCCCTGGGGCCGAGGTGTCACTCAAAGCTGAGCAGAGCGCCAGGCCCAGATTCAGATTGTGACCCCCCCTGACCCAAACAGCTTCCCAGGGGGAAGGGTAGCGGCAACCCTGCCCCAGCGGAGAGTGACCCCCTTCCCCACACTCTGCTATCATGGCCACAGGCCGCGGCTCCTTCTCCCCATGGCTGTGGCTCTGCCCTTCTCGCCATGACCCCGGGGCTCCCTGCTAGCGCAGGGTCCTGGGGTGTCTGTCGTAGGAAAGGGGCACACAGGCCTTTCTGCGCTGGCAGTTTCAGGCCTCAGTAGCCCAGTGGCGCTGGTGCCCCAGCACAGACGGGCGGAGCTGCCCCAAGTTGCAGTTGGCACTGGGCCACGCCCCGCCGGCTGCAAAGGGCAGGTCCCCGCAGCACACCTAGCTCAGCTGTGCACCAGGGAGTGGGCGGGTTGTTTTGCTGCACGGTGATGCCAGGATGGGGCATTGAACTGGATAAAACCCACAGCGACAACAGTCAGCTTGTGGGCTCTGGGGAGGAAGGCCGAGGTGGCTCTTTGAGCCCTGCTGTAGGGCGCACCCAAACCCAGCACCACTCCCATCCTGCCAGCTTTGGGTAAGGTGGGCCCCCAAACCTCCAGTGCCTGGGCCCCTCAGGGGCTTCAGCGCCTTTATCCTCACAACCCTCCCCCAGCTGCAGGGCCACGACCCTCAGCATGTGAGGGAAACTGAGGCATGGGAAACTAAGGGCTGGATTTAGGCACCAAAGTCCCACTGAACCCCAGGAGTTCAGCACCTACATACCTGTGGAAGCCTGGCCTGAAGGGCAGTGCCAGGGCACGGCTCCCCAGGGCCTGCACAGAGCTCAGCAGGGACAAGTTTTTCCCTGCCCCGTGGACTCACCAGCGAAGCTTTGGGGCAGGTTCTTGTATCTGCACTGGCCAGGTGAGTCCCATGGCTCCCTGAACGGGCAGGACCCCTGTGCAGCCAGCAGGAGGCAGCGCAGCACCTGGGAGCTGCACGTGGCTCTGTGGGCAGGGCCTGTGCACTGCACGGGGGAACAATCCCCTCTGCAGCCAGCCAGAGCAGCCAGTGGCCTGGGCAGGGGGGATTCTGCAGCCCTGGGGGCGGAGGGGCAGCTCCTGGAGGGGGGGTAATCCGGGGGAAGCGGGGTGGGCTCTGGAGCCATGTTTGGCCCAAACAGCCTCAGTAAGGAGATGAACTTGAGGGTTCCCCAAGCTAAACCAAGCCCCGCCACAGCTGTACCCTGTGCCCCACCCACCTGCAGATGGAGCTGGCTGGTGCAGAGGGACCTACCTCTCCTGGAGGGTGACACAGCATCAGTGATCTCCAGCGGCTGCCTCTCAGGGCCCCAGCCCGGAGCCTGCTGCTCCCATCCCGGCCAGCTCCTGACGGCTGTCACAGGGTGAATCACGCCCTGAGCCTGCAGCCCGTGGAAGTGACTCTGAGGAAACAGAACAGCGGCCTCCAGCTTCCGGCCCATCAGCTCCCCACTCCCCCAGGCCGCGTGCCCCACGTCCAGGCTGCCATATGCCCCATGGCCACGCTGCCCATGCTGGTGCCAAGGGGTCAACCTGCCCCACCTGCCGACAGGCAGGGTGCAGGGGCATGGCGCTCTTTGGCCTGAGACCCGAGCTAATTCTGTGGAGGGCCAGAGCTCAGGCCTGGTGCCATTCAGCCTCCTGGGCTGGCTCTAAGCACTTTCACTAGCCCGTGCCTCAGTTTGCCCTGTTGCTAAATGGGGGTGACAATCCTGACTCCAGTCCTGTGTGAGAAGGACTGTTACACACACAATTCTCCGTTACTCACACACTCTAGGGGCACCAACCCGTACCCAGTTCCTAGGGCTCAGGCATAACCTCGCGCTCTAGGGCACCCACCGTTACCTTTCCGTGGGCTCAGGGCATAACCTCACACTCTGCAGGTTTGTGGGGTCTTTTACCAGTGAAAGAGCCTTTCACAGGAATACCCTTAACCTCTATTTATTGACAGTCACCAAAACAGAATGCACCTGCTCCGCATACAATGCTCACCACTCACCACTCCCAATAAGGCAGCTGACCTTTTCTTGATTGCCAGCCAGGGTCAGGTCATCTGGGGGACTCCAGCTTCCGCATGGTGCGATTGGCAGGTGTTGAGGCCTGGCAGCTCTGACCTTGGGGCTGTGTCCTGGAGTTGGTTCCAAAGAACTTCCTTTTGGACCCACCTTTACATAGTGAAACTTGAGTCTTGCTTAGCTCTACCTTAACCATCATTTTACTAAAATATTAGAAAACAATTTTCTAACTAATCCTAGCACATTGCAAAACAATTCTTTAACCAGTCATACCCCAGCACCTTAATTGATTGACACCATCGCTCGCTCTCCCCCACCCTTACTCACTTTCACCAGGCTGGGGCAGGGGGTTGGGGGAGTGGGGGTGAGGGCTCCGGTTGGGGGTGCAGCCTTTGGGGTGGGACTGGGAATGAGGGGTTCAGGGGCTCTGGGCTGGGGCCAAGGGGTTCGGAGGACGGGACGGGGCTCAGAGCTAGGGCAGGGGGTTGGGGTGCGGGGTGTGTGTGTGCGGGCAGTGCTTACCTCAGGCAGCTCCTGGAAGTGGCCGGCATGTTCCTGCGGCTCCTGGATGGAAGTGTGGCCAGGCAGCTCTACAGACTGTCTCCGGCTGTAGGCTCTGCCCCCACCGCTCCCATTGGCCACCGTTCCCGACCAATGGGAGCTATGGAGCTGGTGCTCGGGGTGGGGGCAGTGCACAGAGACCCCTTGGCTGCCCCTGTGCCTAGGAGCTGGACATGCCGGCCGCTTCCCAGGATCCACGCGGAGCCAGGGCAGGTAGGGAGCCTGCCTTAGCCCTGCTGTGCTGCTGACCGGACTTTTAGTGTCCCAGTCAGCAGTGCTGACCGGTGCCGCCAGGGTCCCTTTTCCACCGGGAGTTCAGGTTGCAAACCGGACACCTGGCAACCCTAGTTCTGTCCCGGCTCTGGGAGGGAAGCAGGGTCTGGGGGTTAGAGCAGGGGGGCTGGGCATCAGGACTCCTGGGTTCTCTCACCAGCTCTGTCCTCCCCCAGCTGACTCACTCAGCTTCCGGGGGTGAGGGCCTCTGAGGTGTGGCCCAAAAGACGCAGAGGCGAGCTGGTCTCAGCCCAGTTCCCCGCAGCACAGGGCTGACAGCACAGACATCCCCCACCCCCAGCAGAGCCAGAGGGCACAGAAATGCAGCCAGAGCAGAGCTCTGAGCTTCGCCCTGGCACCTGGCGCCCGTGCACCAGCTGGGGCACTCACTGGCTCCTCTTGCAGCTTGTTCAATGGCCTGGTCACCTGGCGGGTGGGGGGTCCTCAATAGGGATGCAGTACACAGGGGCGGGGGGGAATGATTCACTGACTGACATGGAACAACTGACCCACACGCCTCCTCCCTGCACCCACCCAACTGATCCACTACACTGACCCACACGCTTCCTCCTCCTTGACCCACATGCTTCCTCCCTGCGCCCATCCCACTGACCAACGCACCTCCTCCTCCCTGCCCCACCCTACTGACCCACATGCCTCCTTGCCCCAACCACAGCCCCACTCCCCCCTTACTCTTCATGCCCCCCACCCACGACCACAGTTCCACCCCCTCCTCACCCCTCATTTCCCCCACCCCACCTCCTTACCCCCTGCCCCCATCCCACTGCCTCACCCTGCCCCCCCACTTCTTCCAGTTTCTCAAGTCAGACTAAAATTAAAAGCACATGGTGGAAAAAGGGAGGTCGCTGACGGGTCTGACTCCCTGGAGCTGGGGGGACGGGCCTGGGGTAGGGGGCTGATGCAGGGGGCAGACAGAGAAGGCAAACAGGGGACTCTTTACTGAGCTGTTCCCAGGACCTTCTGGGGGGCGCTCCAGGCTGGATACTCCAGGAGGGAGCTGCTGGTGCTGGGAGGGGCCTTTGTTTTGGGGGTTGAGGCTGGTGAAAGGTGCTGGGGTTGCAGCCTGTTCAAACTAGGGGCTGCAGCTGTCCTGCTGCATCCCCTTTGCTAGCCCGCTCAGCAAGTGCCAAGGGGGTGGGTGTTTGTCTCAGCACAGGTCTGGGAGCCAGGAGCACCGAACACTGGCTCAGGCACCCACTGGGCCAGGCCCTCACCTGCTCTGTGCCTCAGTTTCCCCTCTGTGAAATGGGGATGATGACACCCATCACATGGGGGAGCCATGTGCTAAGCATCATCTGGGTGGCCCAGCTACATCGGCCTAGCAGGCAGAAGCCTGGGAGTCAGGACACCTGGGTTCTATGCGTGGCTCTGACCTGCTGCTGGGGAAGAGGGCCGAGGGGTTCGTAGTGTGGGAGGGGGTCTCCAGGCTGGGGAAGGGGGTGAGGGCTCCAGCTGGGGGGGGGGTGTGGGCTCTGGGGTGGGGCTGGGGATGAGGGGTTTGGGGTGCAGGCAGGGGCTATGGGGTGGGGCCAAAGGGTTTGAAGTGCTGGACTGGGCTCAGGGCTGGGGCAGGGGGTGGGGTGCGGAAGGAGGGGGTGCGGTCACTCCCCTTCCCTATGCCTGTTTCCCTCCCCCTTGGTCTAGGAGCTCGCCTCTGCAGTGGCACCCGAAGAAGGATGATGAGACCCACCCAGCTCATGGCACCTATCAGCCAGTGCAGTGTCGCTGATCGCTCCTAGCCAGGGCTGGCTTTGATGCAGCAGCCTGGGGATGGTGCCCCATCCTAGCTGGGCAGGGCTCATGCCCTCCTTGCCTGGCCAATCCCATCGGGCTCCCCTTGAATATGTCCAGGACGCGATGGCTGCAGCCCTGCAGCCGCTGTACAGCCATGGGCACAGTAGGCCTGTGTGTGGGTGCTGGTCTGGCTCCAGGGCTGGGGAGGGAGGAGGAGACCCGGGAAAGAGCAGCAGCAAGCCGTTCGCTGAGTAGACAGGACTGGGCTGGCAGCTCCAGGCGCGTTCCCAGCTCCGCGGAGAGGGACGTCAAGGCTGGCTGGACCGGGTCTGCGCTTTCCTCCGAGCCAGGCTCTGGGCAAAGCGTTGGTGACTGGGAGACCCAGCGTGTGCGTGATTACCCCAAACCTTCCTGCAGGCGCCGGGGGACTGGGTGGCACCTGGAAAGACCGTGGAGGTGTTTCCTTTGGGCCAGCTCCAGCCTGGCCAGGCTCCAAGCTCAGCGCTCCCCTGCCAGCCTCGTGAAGGGTCCTGGAGGAGCCAGAACACAGGGCAGGGGAGGAGAACGTAACCCTGCCGTGGGGCTGGGGCTGCTTTGCAGCCGAGGGCGGTGGGGGGCTGCGTGGGGGCTCCCGCATGGGCCCTGCTGCCCGCCAGGGGACGGACGGCTGGGCCTGCACAAGGGGCCTGGGTTTATACCGGGCACAGACACAAGGGCTAGCACCGCACAGCAGCTCGTGAGGATCTGACGGGCTCCATCCCCAGCCGTGCCCTGACGTGGCCCAGCTCTGTGCCTCAGTTTCCCCCTCTGTAGAACAGGAGGATCGCGACACCAACCCTCCGGCTGTCCCGCTGCAGGACCGGGCCCTTGGTGGCATGGTTCTGGAGGAATAGCTTCATGCAGCCAGGGAAGGCTGGCATCAAGCTGTCTGTGTTTTCAAAGGCCCTCCAGCTCCCTCCCCTCCCCCTGCACTCTGGTGCGGATTGCAGGGATCCCGGGGCGGTTGTTGAATGGGAACGCTTCCCAGCCGCTGCTCCAGGCCCAGAACATGGTGTGTTCGCTTTCAAAGCTCGCACTACGTCTGTTAGCCTTTTACAAGGCCAAGACAAGAGCTGGGGACGCAGCCAGGGCTGGAGCTCTTCTCCATCTTCCTTTCCCGGTGTGCCAACCAGCCGGCTGCACCGTGCCACAGCCAGCAAGTTCCTTTCCCTTAACGCTCAGTGGAAACCCTTCCTGCTGCCCCTTGCCAGCCACGCCAGCGTCTCTCCCACAGACCCTGGTCGTCGGCGGGTGGGGATCAAACCTGGGGCCTCTGGAGCTTAGTGCATGACTCTATCGCATGAGCTAAAAGCCCCCTGGCTGTTAGCGACGGCTGCAGAGCAGACTCATCTTATCTCTCTCTCGAATGGTCTTGGTGCCACTCGATGGGACACAACACCACACCCAGAAGGTGCGTGGGTTACATCAGCTGGCGGAGGAGTAACTTCATGTCGAGCTTCAGATCCCCGTCTTGGGCTTTGATTGATTGGGGAGGGGTTGGCCCATCCTGGGGTGGCTGGGAGGAAATCGAAAGGAGCTGTTTGTGCTGAATTGCCCCCCCCCCCCCGTAACCCCACATTCTCCATCACAAACCCCAGGGCAGCAGCAGCTTCCAGTACACTGGGCTCCCCACAGCTCCCACCGGGGCAGACCTCGGCTGGGGCAGTTTGTCCCAGCCCTGTTCAGCGGCACAGCACATTCTCCAGCCCCGTTCCTGGAGCCGTGGTCACTGACACGAGCAGTGGATCTGCCCCAGTGACTTCAGTGCAGCTGTGGGACTCAGCGCTGCAGAAGAGGAGGCCCTAGGTAACTAGCAGCTGAAGCGCCAGGATGAGAACCCTGGGCCCGAAAGCCGCCCTGTATGACGTCCCCAACCACTGTCCAGAGGAGAGCGCTTGCCCTGGCTCTGGGACTAGGGCTTTTAATCTGCTCCGGGTGGCTCCGTTCCCCAGCGGCGCAGGCTCGTTCCTACCAGAGGGGTTTATTGCAGTCTCTGTTTGCCTCCCGTTAACAGCAGGCGGGAGGGAGGGAGAAGCTAGGAATTGCACACCCGCCCCGCAAGGCAGGTCGGTCTTTCCCAGAGGCTTGGGGAGAGGCTCTGCTTTCACTTTGGCCCGTTCGCTCCATCTGACGCTGTTGTGGGCCGGATGTAAACCAAGCTGGCTGGGTTTCAGTCCAACGCTCATTGCAGGGCCTCTTGGAGAGGCACCAAGTCCCAGGGTTAAACAGGGCACCCTGGGGCTCCCAGCTCCCTGCACAAACAGCAAGATCTCATACCCAGTGTGACGAAGTGGGACTGTTCTTAATGTTTCCTCTGAATAGTGCGTGGTTGCTCGGTTTCCCCTAGGCAGTTCTTAAGTATCTAGGTGGTGGGGTAAGGGTGTATGATCGTTGCAGATCCCTAGAGGGCAGGTGTGTGCAGGGGTCTGGACACAGAGAATGGCCGACACCCTGTTTCCTGGCAACTGATGGCCTGGGCCCTTCCCCCCTGCAAGGTGAGAGCTAAAGGGGTTGGAGAACAAAGGAATCAGGTGCCCTCCTGGCTGAGTAAAGGGACAAAGCCCAGAGGAGGAGGGGCTGGAGGGAGTTTCAGTCTGGGGCTGGCTGGGACATGGAGTGAAGGGGAGACGTGGTTGTCTGGCTCACTGCCCCCCAAAATGGACCCCCCAGCTGAAGGGTCCAGTTCTCTGCACCTACAAGCTCTGTATTAGACCATGTTCCTGTCATCTAATAAACCTTCTGTTTTACTGCGAGAAGCAGCGCGGGGCGAGGGATGTGCTGGCCACGGCTTCCTGCAGCCCCCGTTGGCCTGCAGTGGGGAACCGCGGCCAGTGGGATCCGCGATCGGCCAAACCTGTGGACGTGGCCGGTAAAGAAACTGGCCCAGCCCACCAGGGGGCTTACCCTGGGGTCTGCGTGCCAAACGTTACCGACCCCGGTGCTACAGCAATCTCCCGTACAGCAACGGCTCTTACAAGACAGAGTAAGTTAGAACAACGCAAAGTCTAAAGCTCAGGTGTATTTGAGGATCTGGGCCAGTACTTGGCTGTTTCTATAGTAATGACCCCTGAGCAAGCAGTGTAATGTACATGCTTATCACTGAGCTTGTCCAGAGGCTGCATAGAATCATAGCATATCAGGGTTGGAAGGGACCTCAGGAGATCATCTAGTCCAACCCCCTGCTCAAAAGCAGGACCAATCCCCAATTAAATCAGAATGACTAGATGTCCTGATGTGTAATAAAAACACTTCGAATCATAAAAAATCAACCCAGCCTACTTTACAGGGCCTGATCCTTCTCTCCCTTAGAGCATCTGAGCAGTAGGAGAATGGCTAATACGGGCCAGTATTATGGTTGTTGTATTCTATTTATAAAAGTATAATACTGGCCAGTATTATAGTTGCTGTATCGTGTTATAAAACAACAAAATAAATAGAAAAATAAAAAATACAAATGAATGTTTTGAATGAATTTGGGGAAAAGAATTTACAGCACAGTACAAGGATTTAAAACATTCAAAACATTCCTTTCTTTCTCTCCAGTATTATAGTCTCTCTTGTTCCAATTTTGGGTCGCAGGAGCGAGTAGTATAAAGGCCCTACCATCAATCAAACGTTAACCCCACGCCTTGACCCTGTAAGCCCTGCACACAGGTCACTGGAAGTCCCACCTCATGGGAGTATTACTTCCAGGGTCAAGGCGGACACATTTCCGGAAGCAAGGTGTGTCATGTGACCCCTGGAAGAACTCCTCCCACTGTCCTCTGCTGATCAGGATGGATTTTGCCCTGACAGGAACGACTCGAGAGAAGATTTGACCAATCAGGGGGAGTTCCGGGGTTTGTGTGACCCCTCTAAGAACTCCTCCCACTGCCCTATACCAACCAGGAAGGGTTTCAGCCACTGGGGACCACCCCGAGAGATTTGTCCAATTGGGGGGAATTCTGGGGCGGGGTGACCCGTCAGGAAGTGGCTCGTGTGACCCCTCTAAGAACTCCTCCCACCACCCTCTACCAATCGCGATGGGTTTTGGCCACAGAGGACAGCCCCGAAAGGAGATTCGACCAAAATAGGGTGGGTTCTGGGACGGGGTCAACCGCCCAGAAGAGGGTCGTGTGACCCCTCTAAGGACTCCTTCCAACGTCCTCTGCCAATCAGAGTGCAGCACCATCACCTCATAAGTCCCAGCGCTGGGAAGAGGAGGCCATCTCTTACCAAGAAGACATGTTTTAGAAATTGTGGAAAGGCTGAGAGGAAACGTGGACTCCTTTGCCACCCCTGTGAGACCTTCAGACTTTGTTTTAGCCCCGAGGACCTTTGGAGTTGTGTGGAGAAAGCGCTACAGCAGCGACAGTTCTGAAGAGGATGAGAGAGAAGCCAAGGGGATTCCTTTGGCCCAGCCATTGATGGACATGCCAGAATCCGACCCTGAAGCCCAACTGCTCATGAGACACCCCCATGAGCATGGTGGCCTCTCGTCATCCGCCACCCTGGAGGAGGAAGGCCATCATGGCGTGGGGGAGGCACTGGCAGACAAGGTGAATGGAAAAGACGTAGCTCAGGTAAATGAATGATTAAGAAGCGACGGTCGATGATTGGGTGTAATGGGGATAGGAACCAGGGGTTGTGTAAATCTAAAAACAAGCAGTGGGAACTTACGCTTGTTTCTTGTCTGAAAATCTCTCCACAGCTTGACGATGCCTTTCTAGAGGACCCGGAGGCCCTGGACGGCGTTGCATCAAACAGCGAAGGTGAACCAGGCCCGCCTTGTTTTTGCTCAACGCCGCTAGAAATTGTTGAAGATGACTCCGAGGAGGACGGCTATGAGGAGTTTAGGAGAGGCTTGGCATGGAACTCGCTGAGCCAGTGCCACGTCACGAACGTAAAAATGTTATGCGGACTATTGTACAAGTTGCTGTTTATGCTGTTCTTCATCACTGTCTTAGGGAAAAGCTTTTTGAAAATGGTGAGGGCTGTGTCATAAATGCCCCAGCCCAATCGCACCATGCCTGTGTGACTTAGACTTCAATGGATAGAAACTGCAAGCTCTGGGGCCTGTGTGCTGAGCTGTGTTTGGAAAGCTTATTGAACACTATTATTGCCATAGGTTATGTTATGCAACGTCTGTGCCTAACCCAAGAACATTTAGCGCAAGCGGTGACCTTGAGAAATGCTGTGCAATTCAGTGGAGACCCTGACCCTGTTTTAAAGAAAATGTCCAAACCGGAAGATGCCTGCTTACAGCGTTACATTGACCGTCTGGTCCACACAAAAACTGACAGAACCCTGCTTAAGAAAAAGACTATTTGTAAGAAATCTAAAAGGATTAATTGAGAGAATGATGAGGGGACAAACATGCAATATCAAACTTGGTCGCTGTACATTTTTAAAAAACCGAATGAAAAGGGCTTTGTGATTATCTGTGTTTCTGTTAGAAGGTCTCTGGCTCTTAAGTGAGCTAAAAGTTTTAATGGAGATCTGGGTTTGTTTTCAAGAAGCTGTATGACTTTTAAATTGAAAAAAAAATGGTTTGTGAGAACCTAGCTCTTGTGTCTTTGTGTAAAAGAGACCCATTTACAGCAACAAGCTGTGAAGTGGGAGGGGAACAAATCCTAAAAATGTGTTTACAGTGTGTAACCCTTCTGCCCATCAGAGTTGGCAACAACAGGGTCTAGGTTCAGTATCTAGGAGTTCCATTCCAGTAACACAATGCAAAACCAGGTCAAGCCCCCACCAGTGGGGCACTGAAGCTTCCCTACGACAAGTTGAAATCACTGAATACTGTGTTAAATAGTAGTGGGACTCAGAGCTGGGGCACCATGAACCCAAAGTGAATTCAGCTCTGCAGTCTGTAACCAAACTCCTAATAGAATCAAAATTCTCTCTGATATTACATAATGGAGAGAAGGTGCAATTGGTGTTTGGGGCCCTCAGAAGGGGGCTCACACCACTAGGCACAAACCTCCATCCTCAAACTCTTTCAATTCACTGGGTTTTGCAATCCTTGTCCCTTGCCTAGTGAGTGCTACTTAGTTGATGGCGAGTCCCTCCATCATAAAAGGCCAAGTACAGTTCCACTGTCCTTGATTCACATAATCAGGATAACGACACTTTATTCTTCCTGCCCCAATAACAGAGACACTGGGGATCCCACAGCCGCCAAAGTGACCGTTTGGGCTCCTGTGGGCTCATGCTAGGCGGGGTGGGTGTGCCTGTGCAAACGAGATCAGCTCCTGAAGTCCTTTTCCACAACTCACCACCAGATGTCAGGGTAGAGCTCATCCTGCCTCTGCTTACAACACGAAAACAAAAGAGGGATGGTTCAGACATGTGTTTGAGTACAACAGAGTTGACTCATCCTGTTGAACTGAATGGTTTTAACCACACCCCCACTGAATAGTGAAGGTAACTGTGATTCCTTACCCTTGTTGCTATAGGGATAAATTTGATGGGTGTGCACCCATAGTAAGGGAGGTGGGTGGGTGAGTTCGGATTAATATGAAATGAAATAAAACCTCAGGAATTCGCAGATGCTATTGGGCAGTTTAAATATAATCCCTGGAGTTGGCAGAACTCTACTGGACAGTTTAAAGGACCCAGGAACTGGCAGAACTCTACTGGACAGTTTAAATATGACCCAGGAGTGGTTTTGAATGCTATGGGTCACTCTTTCTAGCAATTCAAAGCCATTAAAAGTTTAAAATACTACATTTACCAAAAAAACCCCAAACAACCAACCAAAAAACCCCACCACACACATTAATAATCAAGGTGGGCCATTTCCAGCACAAATCCAGGTTTCCTTACAATGTAAGTGATCACTTTAGATAAGCTATTACCAACAGGAGAGTGGGTTTGTTTTTCTTGGGGCGGGGAGGGAGAAAACCTGGATTTGTGCTGGAAATGGCCCACCTTGATTATCATACACATTGTAAGGAGAGTGATCACTTTAGATAAGCTATTACCAGCAGGAGAGTAGGGTGTGGGGAGAGAAAACCCTTTGTAGTGATAAACACTCATTTTTTCATGGTTTGTGTGTATAAAAACATCTTCTGTATTTTCCACAGTATGCTTCCGATGAAGTGAGCTGTAGCTCACGAAAGCTTATGCTCAAATAAATTGGTTAGTCGCTAAGGTGCCACAAGTACTCCTTTTCTTTTTGTGTTTTAAACTCTCTCTCTCTCTCTCTCTCTCTCTGTGTGCGTGTGTAAAAAAAACATAGGTGGTTTTTTTTTAAAGTATATGGCTGCAAACTGATAGTAATGGTGTGTTTCAAACTAACAGGGTGTTTTTTTACTGTGCAAAATGTGTTTTAAACTGGATTTTAAAAGTTGATTTTAAAAGCAGTTTGGTTTTTATTTTGCAAAATGAGGTGTATTTAAAAAAAATGTTTGCGGGTTTGTTGTTTTTTGTTTTAAAGTGGTAGAAATAAACTCAAAACTCCTGTTTGTTGTGCAGCCTGAAATGGATTATTTTGTTTGAAAGCTCTGACTTTTTAAATAGAAAAACACCCTAATGAATATTTTATTTTTAACTTTACAAGACAGTTTCATGTGATTTATAATAATCATCATCATCATAATATTGTCTGCTCCACCGTACGGTGAAAACATGAGAGACCCTTAGAGCAGAGGGTAAACAAGCTTAAAAGAAAAAGAAAAGAGACAGCTGAAAAGAAAAATTCCCCGGATGGATGGATGAAGCCCAGTAAATATATTGTGTTTGTGAGGTTATGAGGTTTTGTATTTTAAGTAAATACATCGGTGTGGGTGAGAAAGATGGTAAAGTTAAGTTTTGTAATATGTCCCTTCCCCCCTAATCGGGTATGTGCAGTTCTCCTGACAATGCTGTAGTCAAAGCTACAGGGACACCTCCACCAGACCAGCCAAAGAACCAGAAATCTGCTTTGAGACCTTTAACAACTCAAAACAGCACAAGAGTGCAGATGAAGCATCAGGGCAGTCCAAACCTCAATTACGTCAAAGCCAAGGACAAAACAAAAAACTCTGGTGAAAACCAACCACGCAAACACAACGCCAGTTCCTCAGCGGCCACCTCCACACCAAGCCCTGAGAAAACCGTGAGTGAAAACGCCCACCTACGATGCTTCGTTCAGAAGACTGAGGGACGTTGTATCCTCGGGGGTTCTAAAAGAACGGTATTCTAAAAAAGGTTTGGGGAAAATATGATGCTTCGTTCAGAATACCGGTGAATGGTGTATCTTCAGGGGGTCTAAAAGAACGGAGGGCTGGAAAGCACATCAACAAAGCAAAAGCTTTGGTGGGTGACTTTTTGAAAAATATTTCAAATTTTGGCTCTGCGCAGGCGTGACTAGTCGTGGAAAGGGGCACCCGCAAGGATACACATCAGCTCAGGTGTAAACAAAAGGGGGGATAGCGCTTGGTGGACAAACAAATGGCTGCGAAAAAGTTCCAGGCCAGGATCGCTGTAAAAATTTTAAAAAGAGCTAAAGAGGTAATGGGGAGGGGGGACAAAAAGAGATGCCCTCGACTGGAGGCTCTCAAACTGGCATGTCTGAAAATGGGGAGGTGGAATCAGACTCTCACACAGAGTCTGGTTTAGAAAATTCCCCAGAGGGCTCTCTAGAATGATGGGTCCCCATCTTCTCCCGATGACCCTCACAGAGGCGCCTCGGAGTCTGACTCTCAAATAGCATCTGATGTAGAAGATGCCGCTGATGGTCCCGCAGAGGAACCCCCAAGTAACCCTGAAAATGCAGAGGTGTGTATGGAGAGAGTGAGAAGTTGGCAACGTGAATTACCTAGATTTGGGGGGTCGGTGTATTGTGAGGAATTTCATTTTGTCAATCTTGAGCGAATAAATTCAGCTCAGCAGGTTGTTGAAGCCATACACAGGGGGATACAGTTAGTTCTCGATGACGTTAATGGTAGGGTAGGCCCTGATGATTATGTTCAGTTACATTTAGAGAGCTGTAACTTAACTAAGCCGTTGTTTTTGGTCTGAAGAACTAGGGATGAGCTGTCTGCTGAGGATTTCTTCAATCAGACCTCAAAGCTGCCATAGAGCAATAGAGTTGCATGTCAATGGGACGTTGCACCTCGTTGTGACACTTGTAAAAAAACAGGGGTGGGGACCGCTCATAGAGTTTTAAATTCTATCCTCAGTAGTCAAATCATCCATAAAAAAGAGACAATGTTTAGTAGACCTGACTTACACGGGTACCCATCTGTGTTTTGCGCGTGGACTCTTGGCCGTCATGTCCGACCACAAACCTACGGACGCGGAATCGTTAGCGGGGGCGAGAAAGTTGCATGAGAAACTGGGCTGGTCAGATGAAAAAAAGATTATGCTCAGTGACGTAGCAATGTCTGAACAGCATTTAGGAGTCAACATACAGGTGATGCTGTATGCGGCGAAAGGGGCTTTTTTAATACGGGGGGGGGGCAGTTTAGCCCAAGACTTATTTCATCCTGTTGCACGATGAGCATTACTAGGGGGTTCTGGTTGTGAAAAAGTTGTTTGGAGCAAAAAATTACAGTGAGTTTTGCCCCACGGTGCACAGTCACGGCCACTCTTGCAGGTCCAGCTGCTGCCTCTGCTTGAGCATAACATGCTCAGACAGCGTGGATGTGCAGCTGAGGTCTCCTCACTGTAGACTGTATTGTCAGTCCAGAGAGCGTTTAGACAGACACATCGACTGGGCGTCGACAGAACAAGTTGAATGCCTGTCTAAAACGTTGTGCGATAAGGGTCAGTCTTACGTGGACAAGCGGCACAGGTGTAAAGGGAGGCGCTGTAAGCGGGGTCAGGCTTTGATCGCTGGTGATGTAGACGGTCACCTCGGTTTTATGGACTGCCTTAGAAAGCCCGAATCCTCAGAAAAGTGTATTTGTTATGATTCTGAATACACATAGGAGACTGGGTTGCACACTCCCAATTACATTTTTGCTATGTCCCTCAAGCCAGAAAAGTCCTGGGAATTTAAGGGTGATGAGTGTCTTTCTATGTTTGTTCAGACCTTTATTGGCAAAGAGTTCCGGGTCTACACATTCCAGGCGCACAATTCCAAAGGTTACCATGCATACTTCATCATTAGACAGTTACTGAAGGAAAAGATGGGCCTAGAACTGATCACTCAGGGTAGTAAAGTAATGTGTGTAAGGTCCTGGGCATTCGTTTTATAGACTCTTTAAACTTCTTGCCCATGAAGCTTGGTAAGCTCCCGCAGGTGATGGGGTTTGAAGGGTGCAAAGGGTATTTTCCACATTTTTTGAACACTTTAGAAAATCAAAATGACGTGGGGCTTATGCCCGGTGTGGAGCACTATGGTGTAGAAAGCATGATGCCCAGGGAAAAAGCAGAGTTTCTCGACTGGTAGCAGGCCCACAGGTAGGAGACGTTTGACTTGCAGAAAGAGCTCGTGTATTACTGTCAGCAGGATGTCAAAATTTTGAGACAGCCTTGTATCCTCTACAGAAAAGAGATTATGAAAAAGATGGAGAAGGGAGATCTAGTAGAGAGAGAACCTGGTAAATTCACCGAGATAAAACTGTGTATAGATCCATTCTGGTACATAACACTGGCATCTGTCTGCATGGCTATGTACAGGTTTATGTTTTTGGAGCCTAACACGGTAGCTCTTCTCCCTCCAGACAATGATCACAGGCAGGAAAAAGATATTCGACCCCATCTGTTCAGTGGCTGTTGTATACCTCTCACAAAGAAACTATACAAATACGGCATGCTTTACAGGGTGGGGAACTACAGGTAGGCTCCTACTCTTTAGACGGTTATGCCAGTGTTGACAGGGTACACACAGCCTTAGAGTTTAACGGGTGTTCTTTTCCACGCTTGTGCCACCTGTCGTGAAAAAGCACAAAACCCTATGACGGGGACAACTTTTGGGTTTCTTTATTACAAGACGCAGCTCAAGACCGACTATCTGAAACAACTTGGTTTTGTAGTGAGGACTCTTTGGGAGCAAGAGTGGGAAGTGATGAAAGAAACAGACAGGGAGCTTGCAGGTTTTTTAAACTGAGCCCAGTTGCCCTAGTCTCTCGTGCCTAGGGATGCTCTTTTTGGGGGAAGGACAAACGCTATGCACCTATATTACAAACTTAACTCCAGGGAAGAAATCCACTATTATGATTTTACCAGCTTCTACCCTTTTGTAAAGAAAACCAAAGAATACCCTCTCGAACACTCTGATATAGTTTATGACAAATTTGGACCCCTTGCAAATTATTTTGGAATTGCAAAAGTTAAAGTGTACCCCACACAAGGTTTCTTTTTCCCATTGTTACCTGTCAGAGTGGGTGGCAAGCTTATGTTCCCGCTATGCCGAACCTGTGCGGAAACCGAGCAGTGGGAGATGTGCATCCATACTGACGAGGAGAGGGCCATCCTGGGGACTTGGTGCACGGTGGAATTGAACGCGGCCATAGCGAAGGGGTACGCGGTGGCAAAAATATATGAAATCTGGCTTTTTAATGAAAAATCTGATGTACTCTGAAAAGACTTCATCAAATGACACCTCCACCAGAAACAAGAGGCTTCAGGGTACCCCAGCTGGTGCACAGACGAAGAAAAACAAAATAAGTACATGAACGTTTTCTACCAGGAAGAAGGCATGCGTTTGTGCCAACACGAGATCAGGTTTAACCCCGCTAAATGCCAAATCGCTAAACTCTTTCTAAATTCCCTCACGAGTGAGATCCCGCCAGATCAACACATCACCGAGTTTGTGTCAGCAGGCCCGAAAACATACGGGTATAAGCTGTCGGGAGGAAAAGCCTATATGAAAGTCAAAGGTATTACCCTGAACTTGGCAAACTGTCAAAAGATCAACTTTGACAGTTTGAAAAATCTAGTCCTGGACTATTACACGGGCCTGCGAGAAAACACCTCAAAAAAGAGAGAGGTGCAGCAGCCCTCTATCGTAAGGAACAAAAATCAGTGGTAAATAGAGACCAAAACCCTTAAGAAAACACAGAAAGTCATTTACAACAAGAGGGTCCTAGGAGAAGGGTTTAAAACCCTGCCCTACGGATTTTAAAATGGATACGAGGTGGAAACACCCCTTTTCTGCAATTCTCGCGGGGCCTAGCAACTGTGGGAAAAGTTACTTTATAAAAAATGTGTTGGATAATGCCAAAGAAAACATTGTCTGTTATGCCTGAGAATATTGGATAACCTGGCTATAAAAAGCATTGCAAGATACACATGTCTGGGCTTGTTGAAACACATTTTGAGCAAGGCTAGGCATGCCCAAGAATTTAAAATGTATTTTTTACAAAATTCATCACCATCCGGTCGTTTTGCACTAAGTCGTTAGAATACAATTTTAAAATCCGGTCAAAAGATAAACACTTGCTCCGCTGATGTAAGAAAAACACTCGGTGATAGTCGCAGGCGACAGAGCGGGGGTCTTGTAATTGCCTATTGTGAAACACAATGCCTGTGGCATTTTTGTTTAAAAATTTCACAATGCTTTTAGGAACAACATGCTCTTCGGGGGGTGCCCGTATAAGTCTAAAAGCTCTCCACGTTACGCTCCGCCAGACACAAGGCAAGCCAGTGTTCACCAGGTTGGTTGTGTGGTTCATGACCACCTCAGGCGGTGCGGGAGGACGAGCCACGGTACTGTTCATATGATCCAATCATTCGGGTATGGACGAGTAATAACCTCGTCGTAGGATAAAACTCTATGCCATATCTTCAAAGGTGATTTCAAAAGGGGTGTTCTCGCGGATAGTGTTCCAGCTATGTGGGTGTTGTATTTCCACTAACCCCACCTTCCAGGCACCCGGGAGACCCAAGGGCTTAATTAGCTGTATTGTAAAGTTCGAGCTGGTGTTTTGAGGAAAAACTGCAGAGCTGGCATTGCTGGGCAAAGTCATGTAACACCTGCCGTCGCTCATTTTTCTCTCCCTCAGTCTTTGCAGGAGGAATCTTTTTGTTTGTTTGTGTCTAAACGTCAGAATTGAGAAGCTTCCACCCAGCTGGTAAACTTATCGTCCCCGTCCCCCCGGCAAACCATTTCACCAGTAGCTGCTTTTTTCTCCCTTTTCCTTTCTCCGCTAGAACTTTTTCGATCCGGCAAATCCTGTCTCGTTTGCGGTTTACTTTTTGTAAATCTTCAGGGTAACAAGATCCAGTAACTGTCTCACCCTCGTAATCTTTTAATCGGTATACAGGTCTCTGGCTCCTGGTTAAGGCTTCATCCACTATAAATATCTCATTGGTAAACGACTGTTCACAACCTTTTTCAAAAGCTCCTTTGGTTTTAGAGAGTCTCACGTGGTCGCCTTTTCTAAAAGGGGCAACAACCGGTTTTATTTTAAAACCATCTCTATCAACCAGTTTCCATATCTTCAGAGAATTGGAAGGGTTAACATCAGCGGGTCTGGTACGTAGAGTTCTGTAAAAGCTCTGGTAACAGGTCAAGGTGGCAAAAGGCGTTATGGGCTGTAAAATTTCGCCACATCCTCCGCATCTTTTTCAAGTTCTGTTAAATCGCTCCACAACCCCTGCTTTGACTTCATTATCAGTAACAAAAAGCGTTAACGCTGTGCCATTTCAACAATCTGCTAAAAGGTCTGTTTCAAAATTCTTTCCACCGATTAGTTTGTCATTTTTGAGGCACGCGACCTTGGCTAAAAATAGCTTTAAAGGCCTTGGATACCTCACCACTCATCTTGTCTTTTAGGCCTAAGGCCCAGGCATATTTGGATAGAATGTCTATCACTGTTAAGATGTACTTAAAACCGCTGTTGTGTTTGGAGAACCAGTGCATACGGACCAAATCTGCCTGCCATTGCGCGTCCACATCTGAAAGAACGGTCTTGGTTCTTTTAAAACGTATTCGAGCTGGTTTGTGTAAAGTGTAAGCATCCTGGTGTGAAAGCCAAGCTCCTACCTGTCTTCTATTTAAAGTTTTATGATGCTTTTTGGCCACTTGAAAAAGAAGATTGACCCCGTCAAAGCCCCCAACTTTCCTGGGGGTTTAACAGATTTTCTTTAACAGAGCCGTCTGTGGAGACATGACTCTTCCTGGGACCGTCTTTTACGAACACAAGTATGGAGGGGGACACGTTCATTCTCACACATTTAAATAAGTTTTATTAATCACCTGGTTTAACACAATCTTTTACAGCCGCCTGAAACAAAGGACGCCATGACCCCTACCATGAGGGAGTCTGAGCTGGTTCATTCTTCCATTTTTGTCCTTTTCTGGATTTTCCTCTTGAGATCTGGGTCTCAGACAGGAGCAAAAACAGCTGATGCGCGATGGATTTACTCCCACAGGGCTACCGATGTGCAACTTCTCAAAGGCCTCTAGAAAGGCATCGTCGAGCTGTTGAGAGATTTTCAGACAAAAAACAGTGTAAGCACCCCACTGCCTGTTTTTAGATTTATGCAATGCCAGGTCGATTCCGAAACCCATTACACCCCCATGATCGACAGTCGCTTCTTAATCATTCATTTACCTGAGTGCCATCTTTCCCGTTCACCTTGTGACTCCCCCAAGCCACAATCGCCTTCCAACTTTAGGGCATGGACAATGAGAGGCTGTCACACTCACTGGGGTGCCTCACAAAGGTTTGGATTTTGGGGTCAGGTTCCGACGTATCCATCAACGGTTGAGTCAAAGGGCCCTCCTCGGAACTGTCACTGCTGTAGCGCTTTCTCCACACAACTCCAAAGGTCCTCGGAGCTAAAACAAAATCTGAAGGTCTCACGGGGGTGGTAAAGGAGTCCATGTTTCCTCTCAGCCTTTCCGCAATTTCTAAAACATGTCTTCTTGGTAAGAGATGGCTTCCTCTGCCCAGCGCTGGGACTTATGGGGTGATGGTGCTGCACTCTGATTGGCAGAGGGCGTTGGGAGGAGTTCTTAGAGGGGTCACATGACCCTCTTCTGGACGGTTCACCCAATCCGAGAACCTGCCCCATTTTGGTCAAATCTCTTCTCGGGGTGGTCCTCTGCAGCCAAAACCCATCGCGATTGGTAGAAGGTGGTGGGAGGAGTTCTTAGAGGGGTCACACGAAGCACTTCCAGACGGGTCACCCCACCCCGGGACTCCCCCCAGTTGGTCAAATCTCCTCTCGGGGTGGTCCCCAGTGGCTGAAACCCCTCCTGATTGGTAGAGGGCGGTGGGAGGAATTCTTAGAGGGGTCACACAAACCACTTCCAGACAGATCACCCCACCCCAGAACTCCCCATGATTGGTCAAACCTCCTCTCGGGGTGGTTTCCAGTGGCTCAAACCCCTCCTGATTGGTAGAGGGTGGTGGGAGGAATTCTTAGAGGGGTCACACAAACCACTTCCAGACAGATCACCCCACCCCGGAACTCCCCATGATTGGTCAAACCTCCTCTTGGGGTGGTTTCCAGTGGCTCAAACCCCTCCTGATTGGTAGAGGGCGGTGGGAGGAATTCTTAGAGGGGTCACACAAACCACTTCCAGACAGATCACCCCACCCCGGAACTCCCCATGATTGGTCAAACCTCCTCTCGGGGTGGTTTCCAGTGGCTCAAACCCCTCCTGATTGGTAGAGGCTGGTGGGAGGAATTCTTAGAGGGGTCACACGAACCACTTCCAGACAGGTCATCCTGCCCCGGAACTCCCCCTGATTGGTCAAATCTTCTCTTGGGGCGTTCCTATAAGGGCGAAACCCATCCCGATTGGTAGAGGACAATGGGAGGAGTTCTTAGAGGGGTCACATGACACACCTTGCTTCCGGTCATTTGTCCGCCTTGACCCTGGAAATAATACCTCATGGCTTGGGACTTCCAGTGACCGGTGGGCAAGGCTTACGAGGGCCAAGGGTGGGGTTAACGTTTGATTGACGGTAGGGCCCTTATACTACTGGAGCGCCTTCTTCTGTTTGTCTCCGTTCCTCTTCAGTCCCCAAGCACTCGGCCAGGACAGATGTCACTTATGACCTCCGTTGCCACCAGCTGGACAGAGGGACTTGGGTCTTCCTTGAGGACCTGGAGAGCTGAAATGACACAGGACAACATGTTAGTATACAGACTGTCAAATCACAGCTAAGCGTGATCACAGAATCTTGAAGTACCAGAGCAGAATGATCACATGGTAAAATGTGAAACTAGGCTCAGTCCTTCTATTGGGGTGGAAAATACATGAGAGATGAATATGCCTCACTTTTCATATTGTCACCTGTGCCGGAAATAGCTGAAGACTTACTACCTCTGAATACCACGCTACAGAAGCTCTCCAATACAAAGAAAGCTTTAGCTTCCTCCATTGGCTCCCTTCCATGCTCCCAACAAGCGGGGAGACCCTGACTCGACCAGAAAGTCATCCACTCTGCTGTAAATGGAAGAAGGTCCATTGTTTCAATAGCTTCCACTTTTAAGTTTATTTTCCATCTCTATTCAGGAGCCACTGTCTGAGCTCCAATAACCCTGGAATTGAACAGAGGCCAGGTCCAAGCTGCTTTGTGCAGGATGCAGGGCACCTACTGGAAGAAAAATTGCTGGTGGGAAATTTGGGGTAGCAGAAAGTGGCTACAATTTCTCCTCACCTGGGGGGTCCACAGAGAGCCAATAAAGCCCAAAGAGTGGATAGCACTGGCTGCGGAGGGGGCCTTGCCAGGACAACCAGGAGATGCACGGACTCACATCACACCCTCTGCGGCTTCCTCCTTCAGGGGAAATGAAAGCTGACTTTCTACTGGGCAAGAGTGAATTTGTCCTTTGATGTGTGGCTGATGCACTTTGCACCAGTGCTATCGGTTACAGCTGCTTGTCAGCTAAATTCCTTTAGAACTCACGGATGAGCAGAACTTCAGCTGTATTTATTACTTACACATCAGCAGATGTTCCAGGTCCAGCCATTTCATACGCTGCCTGTCTGTGTGTTCCAGGATGATGCCTAAATACACAATGGAAAACAAACAACAACAATAAAACCTTCCCTTGTTGAGTGCAAAGTGATATTAGCAGCCCCTAGATAGGTCTTTGGCCTCTCCTACTGTGGGCCTAAGGGTGAGCTGTGGGCAAGAGGATGCTAGTGCAGTTTAGAGTCCACACTGAAGAGAATGAGAAAGACTTTTTTTTTTTAAGAATGTTTACACAAAACCCATTTGCTTTGAAGAGTCTGTGTTCCTCTTGCCACTGCTGTCAGTTATTGGAGACATACTAAGCTAGTGTCTTGGTCTAGTGGTCTGAGCAAAGGACTGGGGCCAGGAATAAGTGAGTTCTAAGCAGGGATCCCACAAGGTGACTGATAGGTGAGACTTAGGGCATAACGCCTGCCTGTCTCACCTGGGTATGCTTGGGAGAAGAGGGCACAGGGCCAAAGCGGAGGAACCTTTTGCCTCCTTGACAAGGTGGTGTGGCCAGGAACCTGAAACAGCAGGCGCTGAGGGCAGGTGGGCTGCATGCCTCCCAATGATGAAGTAGTAGTGAAGAGCACTGAGCAACACTGTGGGTGGGTCTGCACTTTGAGCGAGGGAGATCACTCCCAGTTCAATGGGACAGGCCCACTCTAGCTCGGACAGCGCTCGCATGCTAAAATTAGAAAGAAGGTAAAGCAGCACGAGCAGTGGGAGGAGATAGCCACCTTGAGAATCGACTGAGGTTTGGATGGGATCATACTTGGGGTGCTTAAACTTCCTGCTGCTCCTGCCATTGCAGCTACTCTCTATTTTTAGCACTCAGGGCTAGTGCGGGTATGTCTCATCAAGCTGGGAATTAGACCCCCAGCTCCAAGTGTAAACATGCCCTACGAGACAGTGTCCCAGCCTTTACAACTAAATGACTGCACCATGCTTTCCCTGCAACAATCCCAAAGCACTTTATAGCAAGTCATGATTTCCTCCGACCACCACACTGGAGAGGTAGGGATATTAACATCCCCATTTATGTATGGGAAGCTGAGGCACAGAGAGATTAATGGCTGCACGGTGGGATTTTTTTCTCTCTCCCTCAATGGGAATACCAAAAGGGACACTAGGCATCATCTCTCACCAGCTAACTTGGCTGCAACTGCCCGGATCTCTTCCCAGCTGCTACAGAAGTACGTGATGGTGCTTTTGTACAAGTTCTCCAGCAGCTCGGCATTCTCTTTGGCCTAGAGGAAATCAGGGACACATGAGCTCTCTCTGGCTAGAAGTGCCCTTTGACTGCCAGCACATGCTTTTACGAGCCACAAGTAAATCAGAGAAAGAACAGGTGACTGGGTGGACGTGGGAAAAATGGGGATCTGTGGCAGATTTACATTTTCCATCACCCTCAGTCATATATCCCACTCTGACCCTTATTTCCATTACCCGTCACACATCTCCCGCACACCTCTACACCACCACACGCCACTCCAGTCAAGAATCTCAGACACGTCAACAGCTCACTCACAAGGTGTCTGCAAATGTCCACCTGGAGCTCCTCAGGCTTCAGCTCAGCTGTGCTATCAAGGTGTTCATTCACTGCAGTTTGGAGCCTCTTCAGTCCCAAAAACGGGACACAGAGGTGAAACGTAGCTCTGCATTCCTGAAAAAAAGAAAGCGTGTCACACCATTTAATTGTTCCCTACTGAGTGCTATGGTCATTCAAAGGGAACTCATCTGCTTGCCTGCTCATCTATTCCAGGATAAAAAGGGGTTCATCTGGATGTAATTGGCAGAAAACATGCAGGAATGACTAATAGAGGGGAGAGCTTCCACTGCAACCTGGAGGTAGCATCAATGTCTTTTTGGAACAGATCTACCTATGAAAGCTGCTTCACCAGGTCTCTCTTCTGTTCTGGGGAGGCAGGGGCCTGGGGTGCAGAGACAGACAGGAATAGAGAGCTGTCGGGCTCAGACCCATGACCTATCCTGGATTCTGGTGAGGCAGCCATGGAGCAACCTGGCGGGAACTGACTCAGCAGGAGGGCAATGAACTAAGGGGAGAATTTGGGCCTCCATAGCAGGCAGGAATAGCAGAGCTCCCCTGGCATTGGGAGGAAGATTCCTTTGGCTTAGTAAATAAGTCACTCTCGGTCTTACCACTGAAACCCTGGGGTTCGGGTCTTGCAGGTGCAGCAGAAGTGTGACCCAGCTCTGTCTAACCTGCTCGGCGAAATAGCCCTTCCATTTTCTTTTGGTCAGGCGGGCCAGGATGCCAAATAGGACAAAGGACAATAAACGAAGAGCATCGTCCTCCTACAGCGAAGAAATCCCCACAAGTTAGTAACTAAGGGACAATCACATCACGTACCTCGCACAGCCATCTCTTCTACGCTAAAGTTGAGGGATTCCAACTACAGCTAGTCGGAAACACTTTCATGCACAAATTTTTGATTTGAATTTGCTGATTCATCAAACTATTTTAGCGACAGTTCCATTTTGATGAAATTCCTCCAGAAGCCAGGCAGGGGTCCTTAGAAACCTGCCTGCTGTCTTGACAGTGCACCCATTCAGCTCCTTGGAAGCCGATCTAGCAGGCTGACTGGGATCGTGGGCTTCCAAACCCACAGCGTCTGGGACCCTGGCTCTCAAATTTGCAACTCCCTGGCACTTCTACCTCCCACAGTTTCCTGGGTTCCCAGCACCTGGGTTCCCAGCACCGAGAGCAGACTGCCCGGACCCAAGGCTTTCAATAGAGCTTGGTTGAGAATAGTAATTCTGTTTCACAAAGAGTTTTGAAGTTTGGGGAGAGGGAGTCCCACAAATAGGAACAAAACCAAAATTTGAAATCTCAAAATTCTCTGCAAAAACGGAATCATTCCAACCCTCTCACATAAAAATGGTATAGAGCAGGCCCAACACCCTCTATTGTACCTTGGAACCCCCTTTTCATGGTTATCTAGCTATCTAATCTAGTATTCAGACTTTCTTTGAGGTTCTCAGTGGCAAGAAAGAAGAACAGAAGGGGGAGACTGTGGGAGCAGGGATGTCATCCCCATCCTCCTAATGTTCTCCTCCTCCGTAAAACACCTCTCTTCCCTGGGGCCGAAACATCTCTTCACTCTGACATGAGCAATGCCCAGGGAGTAAATGGAGTCTAATCAAGATCGCTTGAACTGGGGCTGGAGAGTTCTGGTCACATACGTTGTCAAAGTAGGTCCGGATCTGTTGGGTGAGGTCTCTGAAGGAAGAACCTATGTCCTTCTCTTTCAGCTCCTTCAGGACTTTGGCCACTGCTTTCATGCTCTCGCCAATGACTTCAGAACTGAAAGGGTCACTTAAGGCCCTGATCAGTATGACCATAAGAAACTTCTTGTGCTTTTTCACCTGGACAAAAATATGACATTAAAGAACACTGATCACTGAACACACTTCTAATACG
This sequence comes from Eretmochelys imbricata, assembly GCF_965152235.1. Taxonomy (NCBI): domain Eukaryota; kingdom Metazoa; phylum Chordata; order Testudines; family Cheloniidae; genus Eretmochelys; species Eretmochelys imbricata. The sequence continues at coordinate 12,789,566 of NC_135591.1, forward strand.
TTTTCTTTAGCAGTTATGAAGCTGTGGGAATTTCATCTCCCCCTCCCACCCCCGGAGACCTATAGCTATATTTCAGACCAGGTTCGAGCTACAATGAGCCAAACTTGGTGCCATAATACACCCATGTCATCCTATCATTAGATTCCTAGTTACTTAGTTTCCAAGACCAAAAGGAACCCTTGTGATTATCCGGCCTGACCTCCTGCATAACACTGAACTTCCCCGAAATAGTCTCTGTTGGAACTAGAGTGTATCTTTTAGAAAAACGTTCAATCTTGATTTTAAAATTGCTAGTGACAGAGAATCCACTACAACCCTTGGTAAATTGTTCCAATGGTTAATTAAAATTACCATTAAAAATCAATGCCTTATTACCCGTCTGAATTAGTCTAGTTTCATTTTCCCCCATTGAATCTTCTTATAGCTTTGTTTGCTAATGGGAAGAACCCATTCTCAAAATGTGTTCCCCATGTGAGTAGTTATAGACTGTCCTCAAGTCACTCCTTAACCTCTTTGTAAGGCTAAATAGATTGAGCTCCTTGAGTCTATCACTAGAGGTATCTTTTCCAATCCTTTGAGAATTCTTGTGACTCTTCTCTGAATCCTCTCTAATTTATCAGCATCCTTCTTGAATTGTGGAGACCTGATCTGGACACAGCATTCCAGCAGTGCTCACATGAGCATCATATTCAGAGGGAAAAGAACTTCTTTACTCTTAGTCAAGATTCCTCTCTTTATGCCTCTAAGGATCATTTCAGCCCTTTTGGCCACAACTTCGCATTGGGACACCTTATGTTCAACTGATTCTCTGCCATGACTCAAGTGGTTTTCAGCATCATTGCTTCTTGGGATAGAGTCTCTCATCCTGTAAGTAAGGCCTGCATTTTTTATTCCTAGATGGAGACATTTACACATGGTCATATTAAAGTGCACAGATTGTTTGCTTATGCCCAGCTTAGCAAAGGATCTAGCTTGCCCTGTATTGACTGCAAAGAGGTTACTCGGGTATGTGAGAGAGCAGAATTTGGCCTAGTGCATTGTGTGCAGCCTCTGTAAACTCCGAAGAACTATTTCCCTTGGTTTCTCTAGTTATGCTGCATTCTAGTCAGGATTCTCTCTTACCTTCTCAGGTGCCCCATAGACTAAATTTCCCAGGCCTCTTACAGCCATCTGCCGGACAATGCTGTTCCTATCATGTGACCTTTCTTCCAAGATGCGTAAGACTGGCTTAAGGAACTTCTTCTCCCTGAGCATGGGATCACTCATTAGCTGAAAGAAAATCAACCTGTCCATTAGCCCCAATAGGATCATTAAGATTGGGAATAGAATTTGAGCAGACATGTCATACACTAAAAACAACAAGGAGTCCTCCTACAGCCCCAGTCTTGAGGATACAGACAAATATGGCTACCCCTCTGATACTTGGCACATAATACACTGTAACTTTAGTATTCCACACAAATGAGAAAGGTCTACAAAACATGGAGCTTTCCTTTTGGGCACTAGAATAGGGATCCACTCACCTCTTGAGAGCCTCTTAGTGGCTGGGTATGGTATCACAGTCCTTTTCTCACCCCTGGTGCACCCTGCCAGCTGTCCTCAGTGAGCCTTCTGTGGCTCAGGCCTCTGGCTGAGTCCCAAAGTCCAAACGAACCCCTTCTGGGGTAGTCCAGAACAATCCCATTGCCCTCACTTGGGTCTCCAGCCCCAACTCTGGGTCCTTTACATTCTGCCCTTTGTTCAAGCTCTCCATTAGCATTGTCCCCTCCATGGGGCTTATGCCACTGTTGTGGTAGGGGAACCTGGGCCTCCCCTAACTCTGGGTTCCAAACCATGGATCCTATCAACAGGAGCTAGGCACTGCTTGATTTCAGTTCATTGTCGCTTCTTCCTACCGGCCACTTTTAGCTTCACCCTCACCTCAGGGTTAAAGTTCTTCGGGACTCTCTTCCTGCAAACCCAGCTTAAGTAAAGGCTGCCAGAATCAAACTCTGGCTGTCCCCTGAATTTCTGTGGCCAGAGAGCAGCGCCCTTTCTTGCCCCTCCAGTTCCTGCCAGGAACTGACCTGCTAAGGCCCTTCAGCTCCTTTTAGCCGAGCCTCATGGGCTTGGATTGGCTGCTTTCATGAAGCCTCTCTAGACAGACCCAGACTGGGGGCTCTTTTCCTGGGGCAGGGTGTAGTAGGACCACGGGGCCTCTTGTAAGGAGCCTCAAAGCTCAGGTACAGCCCATCACAGGCACAGAGAGGTTGTTTTTCTTAGAAGCGGATGAGCCCCGAAGATAGTTGCTTAGCATAAGTGGGAAATATGATGCAGATGTTGGAGGAAGGCTGTGGAAAGGGAGGATGCTGCAGCAGGTATCACACTAGCCTAGGACTTAGGAGACCCAGGTTCCATTTCCTGCTCCCTCAAAGACTTCCTGTGTGACCTTGGGCAAGTCACTTAGCCCTTCTGTGCATCAGTTCCCTGCCTGTAAAATAGGAAACATAGTCCTTCCCTACCTCGCAGGAGTGTGGTGGGGATACAGACATTAAAGAGTTTGGAGGTACTCAGATACTAGAGTAATGAGAACCTAAGATAGACATTAATGTAGTTGTAGGTTGCTTGGTTGGTAGTATTAGGACACCAGGTTCATTCAGAAGATCTGCTGAGCGAAACCAAAATCAGGAGCTGTTGGTTAGGATCAGCACTAGGACTTGGCAGAAGAGGTCCAGTCATCCAAACTCTGTCCGTATCTCTCTCAGCCAGCACCTGTGGTTGTGTAGCTAGTATAGGCAATGACGGCAATAAAAACCACAGAGAGAGAAGGACTCCGAAAGGTATCGTGAAGTTCCTGGTGAGGTTTCCATATAAAGGAGGACCTATTCTACTGTCTAAAATGACAATTACTCCTATGAACAGAACTGTACAACTCCCGAAAGAAAGGCAGACAACAGTCTAATGGTGAAACTACTCTTCAGAGCCCTGTGTCTTACCTGGGCAAGGAAAGCTGTGCTGGTGACTCGGTGGTTTTCTGTGGGGGAATTCACCCAGGGGAGGAGGCTCTGTATGATCTCAGGTGTTATGAGTCCAGATCTTAGCAGAAGACTGGAAGACAAAAGAAACCGCTCATGGGCTAGATTGCACACTTCAAAAAAACTCAGCTGCTCTGAGCGTACAGCTCTGATATCTAGGAGTGGGAGCTGTGTGTTTCCACCCAGGACACCCCCGCACCCCCCGCCCACAAAGCTATAAACGGGAGGTTCCCTCTCAGCCACTCTATTGGCTACTCATTCCCAAGGATAAAATGATGCCTCCTAGATCTCTTACCTCACCAGCAGACACACTCCCTCATGGTGTGTCTTGGGGTTTTCCACAAGAGTCCAAGTCCTCTGCTTCCTGAGCGCTCTCACCAGTCTCTCGTTCCCACCCTTGAAAAGCACAGACTCGAATGCTTTGATAGAAAGCCTGGGGAAAGAGAGGCACAGAACTGCAGCAATCAGGAGGAAGGTGCAGCTTGAACAGAGAGTCAGGAAGCCCCGGTTACTTCTCAGGTCTGCTGTTCAATCGGCAGTTCATCCATTGGCAATGTCCTGGACACCAGTGTCCCTGGAAGGACTTGATGCTGGGAGGTAAGTTTCAGTCTCATACATCTCATAGGACTAGTTTTGCTAGGGACAAAATTTTGCAGTCCTTTTTCTCTTTCTGCAAGGACTATGGGCACTAGCAGAGTAAAGTGATATGGAAAAGGTACATGATCAGGACCCAGAAACAGGGGGCAGCGAGTGTGGTGATCACTAATGGACATTCTGGGGTCATATCTCCAGATATGAGGTGACAGAGTGCTGAGGGTTTGCACTTGAGTCAGCACTCTGGTCACTATTCCTACTAATTCCGTTCATCACAGAAGGCCTAATTGGAGAGAGGTGTACCTGATTACAAGGTCAGATTGGGGCTAGTGAGTCAAGGAACCAATCATTCTATTAACAGGGAAACTGTGTAAAAGGACATGGGCAGGAGCCCTTTGAGGAGAACAGACAGAGAAAGAAACTTGGGTGACCAGATGTCCTGATATTTGGGGCTTTATCTTATACAGGTGCCTATTCCCTCCCCCCCGCCCCACACCCCTACCCCCGTCCTGATTTTTCACACTTGCTGTCTGGTCACCCTAAGAGAAACAGAAAGACAAAAAGCTAGGAGAGCCTGACAAAGTGAGGTCTCTGAGTGGAAACACCTTACTCCCCACCTGACTTTTGGAGAAGAGTTTAGAAAGTTGAGATACAATATAAAGGTGCTATGTATTGGTAGGGGGATTAAATAGACTATATGTTGGTGCTTAGAAGGAAAAGAGTCTCAACGCGGTCTGTGTTTGTGGAAGATGTGGGGGTGCAACACCCCTCTCTGTCACAGCTGGGGGCTCATCAGGGATTTCCCTGTTATCTATGCAAATGGAGAGCCTGTTGGAGAAGCCGGTGTAGAGGTTTGGCAGTCCGGTGATGGAGGGAACACTGAAACGGGTGATGAAGCAGCAAAGAGAAGTGTGGAACAGGGGTTCTCAACCTTTCTGTTTCTGAGCCTCCCCCCACCCTCAACATGCTAGAAATACTCCATGGCCCAGTTCCAGGCCTCTGCCCTGCCAGGCATCAGCGTTTGGGGCTCCTGGCTCCGGATTTTAACCCCACAGGGTGCAGGGGCTCGGGGCTTTAGTGCAGGTGTTGGGCCTCAGGGCTCCAGCCTGGCTGGGCTCAAAGCTTCAGCTTTCTGCCCTGAGCCCCAGCTAGTCTAAAGCCAACCCTGCTTGGCAGACCCCCTAAAACCGGCCCGGTTGAGAACTGCTGGTGTAGAACAGTGGTCTCCAAACGTTTTGGCTCACGCACCCCCAGAGTGACCTGCCGCAGACGCGCCACCGATGGAAGACCTGCCGCAGGCGGGCCGCCAGAGGGGAGCACCAGCCGTGGACGTGCAGAGCTGCCGCCGAAGGAAAAAAACGGCGGAGTGCTGTCCGGCGGCGCTTCTGCTGCCACGCACCCCCCGGGATCATCCCGCGCACCCCAGTTTGGAGACCACTGGTGTAGAAGACCCGACAGACCTTCCAACAATCCCACCAGGCAGAAAAACAGCCTTTCCTTGCCTGGTAGGTTTAACAGCAAAAGAGCCGTCAGGAATTTATACGGGAGCAAGCCCAGGTCTGGCAACAACTCCTCCAAAGTTTGGTGAGTCCTGTGACAGGAAATGGAAACCAGGCACAGGAGATCAGACTGTAAAATGGGACCTGCGAACAACCCCGATGTGTTTTTGGTTACTCTTCAAGGAGCAGCAGTGAGACCTCCTAGGGACAGAACAATGTGGGCCCTTCAACTGACACCCTATTTAACCAGGGAAGCACATACAGGGCTTTTAGTGATGAGCAGGCAAGAGATTATGACATGATTAAGGCAGCCATGCTGGACGAGGTGGGGCCTGTCCACAGAAAAGTACTGCCAGAAATGTAGAGTTGAAAGATGGATTGAGGGATTATGCCTCTGTGCATTTGGACAGGAATTAAAAGATTGGGCCACTCATTGGTAAGGCCAGATACTCAGACTGTGGGGGAGATCATGGACTGCATGATTCTGGAAGTTTCTTCAGAGTCTCCCTGAGCATATCCGAGGATGGGTTCTGTGGCGCCAGCCAGTTCATCTGGACCCCACAGTTAAAGTGAGAGGAATTTACAGAGGCGGACATTCCCAGAGTGAGTCAGTGGTTTAAGGGACTAGATCTGAGAAGGACCAGAGTGCCTATAGCTGGGAAGGGCAGCAAGAAGAAGAGGGAGGAGCCTCAAGGAACTGTAGTGGGAGCTTGGCCTACGGTGTGCTTCCGACATGGACGTGAAGGACATCTAAAAAGAGACTGTCCTAAAATGGACTGTGGGTTTGCCCAGTTTTGTGGTTGGGACAAGACTCCCAGGCAGGAAAGAAAAAAGAAAGTACCTACTGTATCGGTCTGGGTAGGGAGGAGCCAGCAAAGGGACTAATGGACACAGCTTCATCCTGTTTGCTAATCAGGCAGGAGTTAGTGAAACCCCACTGGATACTTCCCAGAGGTAGGATCAAAACTGAATACCAGGTCCATGGGGACAATAAATTCTGCCCAGTGTCCATGGGGACGATAAATTCTGCCCAATTTTAAGGACTCTGAATATTAAGGGGAAGTTTAGGCAGAAACATGTAGCGGTAGTGGATGGATTGCCCCACTGCCTTCTACTGGGCATGGACTGGAATCCCTTTCTAACAGGGACACCAAGGCAGGTATGGAGGCCCAGGAGGGTGGAAACAAAACCTGAAGGGCCAGGTAAAGAGGAAATATATGTAAAGGGGCTGGAGAAACCTAGACACGAAAGTATAGACAAGAGGGAGGAGAAAGAAAACAAAGGTCAAGCGTAAAGGTGACTTAAGATCATCCGTTGGGGTCAAACAGTCATCAGAGCTCTTACCACCAGGATCTCAGGAGCAGGCATCCCTAGAACACTTTGGAGGGACTCGGAGCAGTCTGTGTCCATGGAAGAGGCCGGGGCACAGCCTACCACCCCGTCACATATAGGTACCTAAAATGGGCCTGCACATGGGCCAACAGCATGAGCAGAATATATACTCGTGTCTGCAGCGCCTGCAATCACATAGCTAGGTACCCATCCATCTGAACAAACTCAAGTTTTGTGGACAAAACTGAGGCACCCATCTTGAAAACCTGACCCACTGTGGCCACTACCTAAGATCAGCCTTACTGGGCCAGTCCAATGGTCCATCTAGTCCAGTACACTCTCTTCCAACAGTGGTCAATGCCAGCTTCTTCAGCAGGAATGAACAGAACAGGGCAATCATGAAATGATCCAATCCCTGTTGTCCAGTCTCAGTTTCTGGCGGTCAGAGGCCTAGGGACACCCAGAGCTTGGGGTTGCATCCCTGACCATCTTGCCTAATAGCCATTGATGGACCTGTTCTCCATGAACTTATCTAATTCTTTTTTTTAAAAAAGCCCAGTTATACTTTTGGCCTTCACAACATCCCTTGGCAATGAGTTCCACAGGTTGACCGTGTGTTGTGTGAAGTAGTACTTCCTTATGTTTATTTGATACCTGCTGCCCATCTATGAAGAGAGCTGAGATCCTGGTTTCCTAGGAAAATTCAGAGACATTATAAAACCATGAAGTCTGTAATTTGAGCACCCTGTTGGCACGAAATAAAGAAACACAACAAGAAGAGAAACTAATCATGTTGTGAGATTGGTGGGAAATGTACATTAATGTGCTACCAGAGCTGAAGTCAACTGAGGACTCAGGAATCTTAGTGTTAACTGGCGAGGGGCAGAGAGTGGGTCCCGAGGGGCCTGGTACGTACATTCTAGTTCACTAAAAGATTGCCCCATGAGTCTAAAATAAAAGCCCATGTCACCAAGATCATTGTGAAACGCATGTACAGATGCTGTGTAAAGAGTCATGGATATGCACTGAAAATTACATTCTTAGGATCTGTGTCTCGGGACTAGTCACCAGGAAAGGTGACAAAATGGTTTTCTTTCAGGCAAGAAATGTTTATCCATCTGTTTGTTTACATGTGAACCCTACATGCTTAATGTACATTCAGTTGAGAAGGACTGTGAGAACTTTAAAGAAAGAAAAGTAGCAGGAAGTAGACAGGGGGTGGGGACCCAATTTTGGGGTACACATCAAAGGTTTGCTCTAGTCTATTTGGGGGACATCTTTCACTTAGGAAGTAGATGGACCGCGAGTTTGCTTCATGAAAGAGGGGTCGCGATCAGGCTTGGTTGAGAACTTTGGGTGGGAAACATCTTTAGACAGGAGGTTAACCTGTTGGTTAAGTTTAGTTTCTAGGAGCAGGTTATGATTTCATTTGAAATGTAACCATTTTTTGCTTGCATTCTTACTGACGGTCACTGGAATCTCTGTTCTTTGATAATCTCCCTTCTTGTTTTCACTAGAAATATATCTAAGTGCTGTGTGTTTTGCAGTACAGAGTCTAAGTATCGAGTACAGAGTCTAAAGTAGAAGTAATAAACTGGTGTGTACTGTTCCATTGGGAACAGCAGGCCTGACAATTCTGTGGGAGTTCAGTGGATAAAGGGCTGGACACTATACGGAATGGTCAGAGGACTCGGGGGTGGGTGTGTGCCTGTCATTAACCTGTACAAAGAGACTGAGGTCTGAGGAGGCCTGGGTGGCAGTGTTTGTTTTGCCAGAGCCTGGTAGTTTCAGGGAACTGACCCACAGCAGGCACAGACAAGACTTCCTCACTCGAAGGGCACGTGGTGGTAAGGTGCCTCGTAACCCTGGGAACTCCTGGGGAGCGTCACACAACTCTCCTGGAATTCTCTTGGTTTCTCTCCCTTCCTTCTAATTACCGGCAAGGGTTGCCCTCAGTAAGTTGTAGCCCTTTTCGGATTTCTCTCGGGCTGCTTCTCGTTGGCAAAGGCAGCTTTTGTCCGAGGGTTTGGCTGACCTGCTGCAGGAGAAGAGGAAACAACTCTGGGAGCAGTTCCCACACAGCTTTGCTCGACTGCAGGGCTGACACCACCTCAAAGATGGCACATGTTGCCTGAAAGGAGAGCATGGTAAAAAAGGAGATCTCTTCCCAACACCATCACACCCTCTCTCCCCGTCTGATATCTGCAGTACGAAATTCTCCCTTCTGCCAGTAACTTGAATGACAGCGAGCAACTTGCTTAACTCATGGCTCACTTTCCCACATCTGTACAAATGTGTATGACCTCCCAAGGCATGCTGTGAGTCCAAAGGAAGATTTGCAAAGAAACCTGCTCCCAAGACTTTCTAATGGCCAGATAGTATTAAGTAAATCAGTAACGTATCTAAAACTGCCATATTTGTTCCACAGGCAGCAGAGCTGGACTCAGGGAAACAGTCCATCAGAGGAGAAGTGCCCACACAGCAATATTATACCACACTTCCAGCTTTCCATCAGCAGGATTATCACAGGGCACAGGAAACCCTGAAAGACGTGTCTGCCATCTAACTTACTAAGAGAGGTTCAGCAGCTGCCAAATGCCTGTCGATTTCGGTCTCTGAGGTGATGCTGCCTTCTGTTCTTGTTGGAGTCTTTATCTTCTCTATTAGGGCTCGTAGGACTTGAGTGGCAAGCAAGGGGTCTCCCCCCAGAGATCTCCACTGCTCAGCGGTGTCACTGCAGTTTAACAGAAGTTACAGGTGAGCCCTGGACACTTTTGTGGCTCACCCTGAATGTGTCATATTTTAGCAAAGACCAAATGTTCTCCTTGCCTATGATGAGAGAGTTAGGAGTCCTGTCCTCCTTTAATGCTCCTCATGTTTAAATATTGAGTTTCCAGTTACAGAACTAAGTTAAGTGACCTAGTCCACCTGCAGCCTAACCATTAATACTAGACTTCAGAAGGACAGGACACAGAGCGCCAACCTCACTTCCTGTTTTCTCCACTTCCCAGTCAATATGGAATCATGAGCATGTGGCTCCCAAAGATCTAGGGTTTGGAAGGCAAGTGGATGAAAGAAAAGCCAGATTCCTACTAGATGGACATACAACTATGAGAACGAATGTTCATGGCCATCCTAGGTCCCCTTCACAAATGGCGTCCCTACCCTCTGTTTGCCAGAAGCTGGGACTGGGCAACAGGGGATGGATCACTTGACAATGACCTGTTGGGTTCATTTCCTCTGGGGCATGTGGCACTGGTCACGGTCGCAAGACAGACTACTGGGCTAGATGGCCTTTTGGTCTGACCCAGTATGGCTGTTCTTATGGTCTTAGATTCCAGCACTGATAACTGATACCTCAGTTAGGGATCTTGAAATGAAATGATGGATCTGCTTCCAGTCCACTTTTAAGTACCAAGGATGGCAACTCTGCTCTAGCAGCCACACCCTCACTGATACCAAGCAGAGGTCTGATGATAATATTGGCCCTAGTCTTTGCAATCAGCCAGGGATTTGCACCTGAAGCTGTCATGCTACCAGGAAACCAACAGCCACTGCTCATTTCCAGAGTGAGCTCAGTTCAGGCGTCTAGAGAGGTAGATGTTTCCAACAATACACTCCAGTTATACCAGTAAAGATAGATCTTTAGGATGTCAAAGCAGCTATCCATGAATGGAAACAGAATGACACTTAATTTCTCTCCACACCCCACCTTAACATGTTCTTGGACCTTCCTGCAGAAAGAGCCAGGCTATTAACCCTTAGGAATGATCCCAAACTGTTTGCGGCTTAAATGAAGCCCTACATCTCCTAGTAAAGCTGTGGGATCCATGTTTTACCAAGATGAATGCAATAGGTAGCGGTATATACCTGTCCATCGGCAGACGTTTGCTGAGGAGGCTGGAGATCACTGCCTCTTGGTGATGGTGAGCTAGAATGGACACTGCCTCCACCAGGAACTGCCTCAAGCTGCCCTCCTGGATAGTAGGCATGTGGTGATATAGTATAGCCAGGATATCTGGCACCTGGAAGGAACAAAACCAGAAAAAAATGTCCCTTTTTCTTTCTCTCCATTCAGTCTACAGAATCAAAACCTTTATTTAGCCATTTGCTGCTTTTTTAGAAATGCCTCACTTCAAGAAGCAAATGTTCAAATACATCTGCGTAACTTGAACCCACACAAATTGCCCACACACGGCTGTAAAAATTAACACTGACACACACATAGACATACCAGGTAATTTAATGTGGTGGTGCCCAGCTATGCATTACATAAACCAGTTCACGTGCACAAAAGGCAGCTTTGCTTGCCCAGATTTTGCAGCTGTGATTTAAGCAGCCAAATCTGACCATTTGCCTCGAAGAATGCAGAGCTCATCAACAACCACAAGCACAAAATATGTAAGTGCTTTAAAGAGAGTGTGTAAATGCCTGGGACTATGAACAGGTGACTACCTCTCATATTCATTCCTAGCCCTTCACATCTTCAAAACACTGTGCAAACATGGCAGTTCTGCTGCGAGGGTTCCCTGTCCTGAGGCCTTTCACCAGCCTTGTTAGAAGATTTGTGTAGTGCTCCTTTCATCTAGCCCTGATGTACTGGGCTCCAGAATAAGGCATATAAATAGTGGATCCCAAAGACACTAGAGTTTTCTCCCTCCTTCCTTCTCTTCTTAAAGGGTAGGTCTACACAGCAAAAAAATCCCACAGCAGTGAGTTTCAGAGCTCAGGTCAACCTGGGCCTGTGGGGCTTGCACGATGGGGCTAAAAGTGAAGCTGTTCCTGCTCGGGCTGGAGGCCAGGCTCAGAAACCTGGCAAGAGGGTGGCAATAGCCCCGTGCTCTTTTTAATCCATGTAGCCCTTAGCCATAGGCCTCCTAATACCTGGAGGCCTCCAAGTGCCAGTCATTCTGTCTTCTTGTCTTTTCCCCAGAGTCTGTTTTCTCAAGCCTTTCTTGGCTGAATACTGTGGCAACAAGCTAGACCAATAAAGAACCAACCATCTTCCTTTTCCCTTGGATTATCTCGGTCTACTGCTATTGATTCTGCCATTGCCTATCTTAGGGTAGGAACAGAGATGGAATCGACTCTATGTCCGAGGGGGAGAAACAGCAAGATTTTTCTTCCTTACACATGAGGGCAAAGATCAAAAAGCCTAGAGTTTAGGCAGAAAAGCTCTCCAGTTCCCAGTTTTACCTTGTCCAGCATGGCATCTCCACGCTCCTTCAGGATGATCTTCATCCATAGTCCAGCTGCCGTGGCACAGGTGGGGCTAGCAGACAGCAGACCACCCAATGTGGCCGCAATAAAGTCTGTGGCCTGTTCGGAGGGAAAGTACTCACTAACAACCTGGGAACAAATCAAAAACAGGAGAGACCGCAATGATGTTTGGCTCCAGCACTTTTAAAAATGGAAAAAAAGATATACCTGCATCAGCAAATGGTGAATTAGCCTCCTGTCTAGCTCGCCATTTGGGATTACAATTCTCTCTCTAGTCTATAGACTACATTTTTGTCTTCTACACTAATGATATCAGGTTAGAGGCAAAGACTCTGTTGCATAGTTAGCACAACATTGTACTGGATATGCAGGAGGTAAGTTTCCCTTTGTAGTCTCTTACATACACTGCATCTTTTTACAGCATATAGAAGTCAGTCAAGAGAGGCGTGCACACAAATATCGGCAAAGGCAAACCCACAAGGTGACGGAATGAATCCTGGGTGGTTTCTCAGCTTGATGTTCCACTAACACAGTTTTTCTCCTGGATGGCTGGATGGCAGGGCCGGCTCCAGGCACCCGCCGAGGAAGCTCGTGCTTGGGGCGGCAGATTGCAAGGGGCGGTGTTCCGGCCAATCTTAGGGCGGCATGGGGGCTCTTTTATTTCATTATTTTTTGTGCTTCACTGCTCTGGATCAGTGAGAAAGCAAGAGCCGGCCCTGCTGGATAGGTACATGCGTGTGCATCCGCGTGCGCATTTTCATGGGCGTGCAACATTCTGTGGAATCTGGTTTTTACGTGGCATTCAGAGCACACATCTATGAAAAGCATCTTGCTGGTTACTAGCAGCCAACGCCCTGCTCCCACAGCTCGCTCCGAGTACGGAAAGGCATCATGAAAGAGCAAATGTCAAATGAACGGTGCCCGGTCACTCGCACATCCGCACAAGCTTTTTGAGTCAGTTACCCTGGCCATTTTGGAAGATGCCTGAAACAGAGCCTCGGGGTCTGGAGCTGTTAGTGCTTCACGGAGACATCTCAGCTCCTCCTCTGCTGAGCCCAGGTTTATGGACTGGCCTGGAGTGGAGAAAAGGAGAAAAAGTACTGTAACAATTAAGGAAACTGAACCCCTACTGCATGGATCTTCATACGGGAGGATCCATGTGCTATGTTGTCATCAGCATAGTGTAAAATCTTGGCCCCACTGAAGTCAATGGCAAAACTCCTGTTGACTGGAATGGAGTCGGGATTACACCCTAAAATGTCTGAACGTTAACAGTAGTGGTATGTTATTGTGAATGATTCAGGATTGAACAAGCACTGTATTCAGCTTGGAGCAGCTTTGTGTGTGTGTCTGGTTTCAGTAGTCTCTCTGCTCTCACTATTTACATCTAAGCTCCTATTCAAGTACAACTCATGCAGGTAGATCAGAGGTTCCAGTTTAGAGGTGAATCCCTCCACCAAACTCTCCTTGTAAAAGAGACGGGGATAGACAAAAAACTTTGGCAAGAAACCTAGGCTCATCATCAGTCACTTCTAAACAATGCTGGGATTACTATGTTGTACATTCAAAGGTTGGAGTCCCTTATTCTGTGTCTGAATCACCAATACTGTTTTTAGGACTGATTAAGAATCATTGGAAATAGGATGACCAGGGGTCCCGATTTTATAGGGACAGTCCCCATTTTGGGGTCTTTTTCTTAGATAGACTCCTCTTACCCCCCACCCCCTGTCCCGAGGTTTCACATTTGCTGTCTGGTCACCCTCATTGGAAATGGCCTTAAACGATAACCAAGCTCTATCCCTTAACATCTAACCATTAGGTGAAAAGAATATCCTACTCTTTCACAAAGGGGGAAAATGGCCTCTACTTACTCCAGTAGCTCGGAATGCTCATGACAGAGGGCTGCTGGAAGAACTTTTTGTTTACAGAATTATTCCAGGAAACCCCTCCAATCCAGCCAGTGGCAGGGTAAAGAGAATGAAAATGTTTAGTACCAAGGGCTTGTCTCCATGGAGATATTCAAGAAAGCTAATCCCCATTCATTTTCAAAATGCATTAGTTAAACTTCATTCAACACCTGTGGGGACACACTTTTTTAGAATTAAAGTGGCCTTCATTCAGGTTAGTTTCATTCATGGAATTCACTACAATTAATAAGGCCCATTTTAATTCAGAATCAGAGCATCCACACATGTGTTTAATGCCATTTACCTCATGCACTTGAAATGTACACCTTTAGTTCATTTGGATTAACTTTCCTTACTGTCCCTGTGTAGACAAGCCCTAAGGAATTTAGCCCTTATCTACCTGTATGCAGACCATTTATTAGTTGTACAGTTCCCAAAAGTGTGCTAGGCTCTTTACACATCAGAATCTTCTCTTCTAATGAGCTATTTACAAGATGCCCACCATTCTGTTATCTAAGCGACAACAGACAGGACAGAAAGAACTAGATAGGCAGACAAATGGACATTACAACAGTGAAAGAAGGTGAAGAATTCCTTATACCTGCTAATGGTCTCCTCACCTTGTATACAGAGAAGGCAGCTGATACAGTCAACCACCCACTGACGGGACGTGGCCAGCGAATCACAGCTGTATGGTGCTATTAGTCCAATCAGAGATCCAAACTGATCAAAAGTTCCCTGAGTCTAATGAAAAAAGAACGAAGAACAAAGAATGAATGGTCTCCAGTTGGACTAGACTTCACTTGCCATCCTTATTGTTCAGACCAGTCAGCTCTGTGTTTTTTGGGGAACCAGGGCACAGTATCTAGCCTGTCTGACTCATGAAAGACACCCCCCGCCCCCACCAGTCTCTGTTTGAACCAAAACCCATCAGAGAAAAGGCTTGCAGAGAACAATGAAGGGTGTTGGGAGACACAGCTACACCCCTCCTGAGAAGAGTGACAAGATTAAGACATCTCCATTTGCATACAGAATGAAGAACAGAGACAACTCCCCTAGCCTCATCTGCATGAAAGATGGGATAGGAATTAGCATGAAGAATGAGGAACAGAGAACCGCACTGAACTCTGGGACCAGAAAAGCAGGGACGCATTGCATCATGGGAATCCCTGCTCCAGATGCTAATGAACCTATGCCTGCACACACCTAGCTCAGCAATTATCAGACCAATTCTAGTAATAAATCTTTATTATCCTAAAATACTGAAGCAGCCTAGTTGCCTTGTGAGCTCCCTGGAAAAAACCACCACCCATAGCCAAGAGTGATCAGCTCCTATTGTCTAGCCTAAAGAAAACCCTTGAAAACCCATTAGTTTACCCATAAACAAATCTAGTGTTCTCCCTTGAACCATTGTATTTTCTCTACAAAACCCACTACCTATGCCCAAGGAAGGGTTCTGATGTATAGACCCAAACTCTGCATCAGTTCCACTGGGATTCCATCTCCTGACTGATTGTGCTGGGGGCTCTGCCTGTCTCCAGCACTCAGGACCCTGAGCTACCACCATTACCTGGGAACCCCACCCAGTTCAAGCCTCATGGAGTGGATGAGATTCCCCCCCCGCCGCCCCTCTGTTTTCTTTTCTTCCTCAGGTATTAACCTTTCAAATGTAACCATTATGTTTGTTTAGCCCTCCTTGTGTAGTTATCACTATTATTCAATAAATAACTTTTATGGTTCAGCTGGTTGCTTCTCTCTCCCTCTCTCTCGCTCTCCAAATTTTACTCTGTATTTTCCGCTTCCCCCATTTACTCTGCAGCAACCCTTCTTTTACCTAAGCTAAAGGTCCCGGTAGCGCCCAAAAATACTGTGGGGTTTGCTCATGAAGTGGGTTACTACCAGTACAATTGTAATGTGGAAGTGGGATAGGGATGTGTTAAACTTGGGGCACATAAGAGGGGAGCAGCTGAAAGTGCTGCTTAACCCAGCCCATTGAGTCCAGGGCCATATGAGAGGATCAGCTGGAGAGGGCTGATGGACCTGGTCCGCTCAGACTCGCTCTGCTAGTGTGAGCGTACGTGTGAGCGTGTTCATCTAGTTCTAGGCTGGAGGGACCCAGCCCTGGGGAACCGAGGTCCTGCAGGGTAGCTCCACTGGGAGGGCACTTGCAGAAGGAAGGAGTAGAGCTGCCTATGAACACACAAGTGACATAAGCAGCACATTAATAGAATTACAGACTACCCCCCCCAGAAGAGTAACCCTAATCAATGAGCCTACCCCAAAGTAACAGGCACATCTGGTAACATTGTGCCCCTGATTCCTGTACTGTACTGGGTAATGCACATTGGAAAACATAATCCCAATTGTACATAGAAATGGATGGGGTCTAAATTAGCTGTTATCACTCAAGAAAGAGGCCTCAGAGTCATTGTGTACAGTTCTCTGAAAGCATCCGCTCAACATGCAGTCAAAAAAGCTAACAACATGTTAGGAACCCTTAGGAAAGGGATCGATAAGAAGACAGCAAATATCATTATGCCACAATAGGAATCTACAGGACCCCCACACCTTGAATACTGCGTGCAGTTTTGGTCATCTTATCTCAAAAAAGATGTGTTAGAATGGGAAGAAATATGGAGAAGAGCAACAAAAATTAGGCCTATGGGATAACTTCTCACCCAAGGGAGATTAAAAAAAGAGCAACGTTTCAGCTTGGAAAAGAGACGACTCAGAGGGAATATGCTAGAGGTCTATAAAATCATGACTGGTGTAGAGAAAGTCAATAAGGAAGTGTTATTTAGCCCTTCACCTAACACAAGACCAAGGGGTCCCCCAATGAAATTAATAGGCAGCAGGTTTAAAACAAACCAAAGGAAGCATATCTTCACACAATGCAGTCAGAAGACAGGATACTGGGCCAGATGAACCATTCTTTTGCGGGAGGCAGGTTAGCCATTCTTATGTTTTATGTTCTTAGCTGGTTAAATAGAAATTTTCCTTTACCACCCTGGGAGCATAAGAACCAAGAATGCATTTGTGACACTGGCAGACCAGGCAACCTGTGTATGACCCATAATAACTTTACAAGAGGCACTTCCACTGTATCAAGACAGTTCACTTGCATGTGAATTTCAAAGAGATGGATTAGACTAGCAATCCTCAACTCATTCAAAAAGGAACAATAGATGCTAAGTCTATTTGTCTGTGTTGATCTATACGCGGTTAGAAGTTTCACAATGTAACCAAATTAGCTTGTCGATGCTCATTCCCTTTCAGGTCTTCATTATGTGTGCAAGGTGTTCAGTTAACCTTAAAATCAAAGATGTAAGATACTGCAGGAAACTAATAATTTCTACATTGTCTTCAGCTTAACTCTCTGTGTTATAATGGAAGAACGGCTAATCACCTTATGCGAATGAGTAACTAGTTTACTGTGTATGCACAGGAAATAGAAGATTAGCTTCAAAGCAAAGTACAGGAGGCGATCTGCATTGCCTAGTCTTTCTCGGGGGAAGGTCCTGCTGTAACCATTTTTGTGAGGTAGGCTTGTCAGCCTGCTAGAATAGCTAGAAAAGAGAAGGCTCGGGCCTCATCCTGTCATCTCTAGTCTGCTGAAACTTTGAACAGGGAAAGTGTAAGCCATAGGACAGAGAGCTTCCAAATCATCATTTGAAAGAACCTGGAAAATGCATGGAAAAACTAACAGTCTTTACATCTAAGCTGCCTTTGGATTCTGATCTGTTGGGATGATTCCAGAGAGACTTGTACAAGCCAGCAGTTTATTCCATCACTGTTGTGATCCTGAACTATGAACATTGACAGTCACTTGTATGGATATTGATCTTTTAACCATTTGTAACTCTCTTCTTTCTTTTAAGAAGAAATCTTCAATTTCGTTATTAAGGATTGGCTGGCAGCATGCTATTTGGGAAAGACCTGAGATTCACCTTGACTTGGGGATAAGCATCTGGTCCTTTATGATGGGTGAACCTCACATATGGTGAATCAGGTTTTCAGTAACCCCTCACTATATTAGACTGGGCTGTTTAGAAGGGAGCCTAGGTCTGGAATGCCAAAAGCGGACCGTGTTTGGCATTTTGTTAACTAGGGTGGAAGCTCTTTTGCTGTTGACTTGGTGCATGTAATTCTAGAATAAGCCATCAGTTTGGGGGATCGTCTGCCCTCTACTTCTTGCAGTCTGCCCGGAGTGTGGTCACAGCATTGTTGTGTAAACCTCTCTCTTATGGAAGCAGAGGGATCTTAGTCACTTTGAGATCCCAGCTGCTGCCCTGGAAGCTTTTTTCATGCATTTGCGTTGAGTGTCAGATCGGATATAAGCAGGGAAGTCAACTCAAGGAAGAGGAAGGCTATACTCACTGTGCTATGAACTGTCTCTTGATAGGCAGTCAGCAGCTGGATGGTGGCCTGCAAGGCCCTTTCTCTCTCCCACTCCTTCTCTGAATGGAGCCATGTCTCTAGTAGCTGTTGGTAGAGCAGGGGAATGGACAGAGTTAGTACCAGAAAATCCCTCCCAAAAGTTCCTCTTAAACAGGTTTAATTGTCACTAAAATCCCTCTCCAAAGCACCCGATCTCCATGGAGCGAAGGAATTACATGTCTAATGGAAGTGCCAGGGACCAGATTCACCTCTGAGTGATTGAAGACAAAGGAGTTACATGAGAGATGAACCTGGGCCTGTGTACGTGATGTCTCCTGTAGACTGTCTGATGGGAGCTGTCTACCACATTACATGCTGTTTGATGTCTGCTGCTGTGTTTTGTTTCCTGGGCAACTTCTCCCACGTTGAGTGGCCAAATGACAGAGAGGAGCATTTCTTTTTATTAATTTGAAAAAGAGCAGAGAAGTCCCCCCCGAAGCCCAGCTCCTTTTAGAACTTCATTTTTATACTGAAGGTGCATCAAACTCCCCACCCCTCAGCTCTTCAAGATATTCTGTTCATGTCTGAGGAACAGGAAGTCTCCTCTGGATAAGTTTCCATACACAGGGCTTAACTCAATATGAATGAATTACTCTTTGAAGAGGTGATCAGTTTCAACTGGTTCTCTTGGATTTGGCTACTGCAGTGGTGATTTTCTTGCCGGTCCAAGTAGTGTCAACTACATTGTAAGAAGTTGGTCCCAATCCAGCCCTGGCATAAAATGGCATAGCTTCTGTGGATTTCAGCAGGGCACATGCCTGCTTATCCCAGGAAGAATTTGGTGCTTTTTCCCCCGACAATTCACTCCATTGTGGAAAATTCCTCCACAACTGAAGCTTGACCCCCTAAATCTCTGACTCTTCCCTGCAGTAACACAACAAACAAACAAACAATCTTCACCATGGTTCAATGGTCTACTCACTTGAAACATTTCCTGGAACCAGTGTGCGGTTGGTTCTTCCTCCAGCAAAGTCTTCATTAGCTTGCTAAGGGCTTCCAAGGACTCTACGTACAGTGACTGAAACCAGAAGAGAAGGAGTGAGGCTCAGCACAGATAATTTGTGTGTGTGTGTGGCGGGGAGGGGACGACTGGGGGCTGGGGAAAGCTAACCATAACCTTGCCAGGGAGGCCATGTGTGACTGCCATCACCCAGTGCCTGCTGGGCAGAAATACAGTGGATGGTGCCTGAGGAGAATTGTTGTCACGTACCTGTATAGGCAGAGCATCCTTTGCTGTCTCACCTTCCTCTTTCATCATCTTCTCCAGGGGAGGGAGGGGAAACAAACTTTTGAAACACTGATGAAGGAGCTCACGGTTTTCCTTCAAGGTCAAAGATGGTTTGAGTTTGCTGGCAGAAGAAAGAGAGAGAGAGAAAAGTCATGCATTAGACTCAGTACCACCTCCAAGTAAAAGAAATGGGTCCAATGACTGGAGATTGTCTCAATCTAAAACCCCAAATGCAAACAACCCTTCACTTTGCAGCTGAGCACCTCTTTGCACCTCTATTAAGTATTGGCTCACTGAGAAGTAAAGCTAAAGCTTCAAGTCCCCTTTTTAGAGAAACCCACAAGCTTCCTTCCCCCTGCCAGCAAGCCAGACACCTCCCTCCCCATCTGAACTCTCCTGCATTGGACTGCATGCCCCACGACCTCCAAGTTTGTGTCTTTCAAGCACAAACCTCCAAATGGACACATTCAAACCCTCAAGAACTAAAGTTCTGCTGGTGAGCAGCATGTGAGCCAAACCCGGCAGGCATCAAACTGCTCCCAACCTGGCACTCATGAACTAACAAAGACGATGTCACAGGGCCAGGAAATATGGCAGAAAATAGCCTACCTCAGATGTCTAATGGCAAGAATTGCCTTGTAGCGAACTGGAGATGCCAGGGAATCCAGTGGTTCCTTTTTAATGAAGTCCTGAAATGCACGAATAGGGAAATTAAAAAAAATGGGAAATGGATTTGAAAGGCAGAGAGGCTTTCCTCTCACACCCTGAAACAGGGCCATATGCCAGACCTGTAATAAACAGACACCGTGCTCGGCAGGCTCTCTGCCTCAGAAATGGACTGTAGGGCCATTTGCAGGCTATACGGAGGACAGAAAGATAACTCCCCAGACACAAGCCATTCCTGCCACTTACAGCCCACAATAGGTCGGCATCCCTGCCAAGCTCAGAGTGGACCCAGCAGCATTCTGGGTGCCGTGCAGGTAGCTCATGAGACTGCGGTGGTACAGTCACAGCCACTGGATAAAACAACATCTACCTGGAAACCCAGTCTGATGACATTACAACAAACTCCATTGTACTTCAGTCCTCAAAGCTCCTCATCACTCACCAGCATGTAGCCAAGGAGCTCCAGTTTGTAAGAGAATTCGAACTCCTGGGAGTCTCTGGTCTCCAAAATGGCACAGCTAATCTCCGTGACATTCTGGATGAGGGTTAATTTTAGGTGCATGTCCTACATAATCCAGAAGGAGAAACAAGAGGATGTGGATGAGAAACGGAGAGAAGAACCAGAGTCCAGAAGATAAAGATCAGGAATTAAATCTAGCCACAGGAGAGGAGAGAGGTGTCCACAGACCCCAGAAGGCAGAGGACCCTGGCTCTGCACCCACCTCAGAAGAAGAGAAAACCCAGGTTCATGAAAGAAATCCAGGGCCACTTACACCAGAGCAGCCAGGACTCCTGCTTGATGTAGCAAGGAAATCAAGCTCTGTGCAATTTAAACAAGCAACTTGTGGATAGAAAAGGCAAGAGCTGAGGGCAGATTATTTAGAATTTACCTTGTTTGTAAGAGCGATGCCCAGCACCTGAAAAACAAAATGCAAAACAGCTATTAGCAATGTCTATAGTCCCACATAACACACATCCTCAAAATGGCCTGGCTGGTGAATATGGAGCAGAGAGAAATCATGATTGTTAAATCTTCCAAAAGGCAGGAAATGTATCCAGAGGGGGTGTTTTGCAGAGGTCAAGATCAGGGGCCATCCTATGGAATATTTGCATTTGTGAACTTCTGGAGGATATCAACTTTTTTGACAAAGGCTAAATGAGATTCTCACTTAGACAGGGCAGAATTGAATGGCAAAGTGACGTGGCGAGGTTGCACTGAGAGGAGAGTCAGTACCAGCAGTCAGACACCTAGGGAACAGAAATAACGAGCACACAGACAAACAAGACGACAGAGAAGAGGGAAGGGAAGTAGTGAGTCCAAGAAACAGAGTGACAGCAAAGAAATAAATACAAATTAGCACCATTCTCTCTTGGCTAGCAAAAGATAGAGCTAGATACACATACATATTAGGGGAGTTAGAGTGTTATTCTGAATAGCCTGAGTGTGACTGCATCTGAATTACTGTGCAGCTGTGCTCGACAGAATTTCAGAAGAATATAGAAAAACTAGAGAAATACAAAGAAGAGCAACAAAAGTGATACAACATGTGACAGCTCACGCTCCATCCATTACAGTTTTAAATTTGAGACATGTGACAAATTATTGCTCAAAGGAGAGTTTTAGAAAATACAAGCCCTCTCTCTATAAGCTCAGAGGCAATGCTATAACTTCAGGGTAATGCTCCTCACAGTTGTCACGCAAAAGCTCTTACCTGACAACTGATTCTGTAATGGTGAAGGACGTTCCCTGTGATGTCTGCCTCTACTCGGGAGAGAAGCTGCTCTTTTGGAGCATGGACAGCCACGTTGCTGTATGTCAGCATCAGGGTGCGGCGAGTCTTGCCTCTTGTCCCATGGTGGTAATCCTAGACAATAGGAAACATCACTAGAGACAAGTTCTTCTGATTCATTTGGCCTTGGAATGAATCAAACATTGGTGGAGCCGGGCCCCCGAGCCTTGAATACTGCTGGAGCCCGGGCACCATGAGCCCATAGAACTCGCCGCCCCATCGCCATCATTCCCACTGGGTAACTCTGACCCAGAGAGCCGAAAAGGCTGAACCGACAGCAGTGGAGTACATGGGAGCTTAGTCATTGACACTGGTGGGTACAAGATCAGGCGCTAAATGTCTTGCCTAAGGCTGCACAGTGAGTAAATGGCAGAGCCAGCAATGGGAGCCCAGAGGCCTAGTCTCCTGCTCTATCCTCTAGATCAGTGGTGTTCAACCAGGGGGACTTCTGTACCCCTGAGGGTCTGCAGGGGTCTTCCAGGGGGTATATCAACTCATCTAGATATTTGCCTAGTTTTACAGCAGATGACAAAGAAAGCACTTGCAAAGTTACTAACTCAAATTTCATACAATGGCTTCTTTAGACTACTCTATATACTGCCCGCTGAAATGCAGGTACAATATTTAGATTCCAGTTGATGTATTTTCTAATTCTAGGGCAAAAATGGGAAAATAAGCAGTCTTTTTTTCAGGAATAATGTGCTAGGACACTTTTATAATTTTATGCCTAATTTTGTAAGCAAGTAGTTTTTAAGTGAGGTGAAATTTGGGGGACACAAGACAAATCAGACTCCTGAAAGGGGGACACTAATCTGGAAAGGTTGAGAACCACTGTTCTAAATCAGAGGTTCCCTAATTGTCATCCGTAGACCACTGGTGGTCTACCTAAAGCGGGTTGGTAAGCCACATGTTGCTTGCAACACCTCCTCATTTCCAGCTACTAACCTGGAATAAAAAACAGTTAAAAATACCTTCAATGCTTTTCCATGCAAGCAACTGATGTAGTTCCCACACATTGTGCATGGGAGGGGCGCTCAAGCCATGAGTCATCAGACGGTAAAAATCATTTGAGAGAACCCCAGCTCCACATTGTGCTCCTGTCTGCTTAACGGCCGGCATCACGTAGAACGCAGACACTGGGGGACAATGCTAGCTGACCGGAGCAGACACTACCGCGGGGCTGCTGCCCCTGCTTCAGAGGGAGAGGAAGTCTGAGAGAACCCCCTGGCTCCTTTACCTTCAGGCGGCTGACGAACCCAGACATCTTAACCTGGCTCATTGCAGCCCCAAACTCCTGAAGTGCCTTCAAGGTGAGGTCCAAGTGGCTCGCAGCACAGACTGCGAGGATGGAGACGACTCCCTGTCACCCAAGAGAAATACAGGTTAGGATCGAACCAGGTGTCTGATAGAGCCCACGAGTCCATTCCTTTCACCCAAAGTGGTGTAAAGTGCCAATCAGGCCTGAGACACATGGGGAGCGGGCGCTGAGTGAAATAGCAATCAAGAGGATAGGAAGCAAAATGGCATCTGTCCCAGGCCAACTCAGAGCTGAGCCCCACAGGGAGCATTCAGGGATTACTTGGTAAAATGGGGAGAGGGACAGAGGCCTCACCTGTCTCTCAGGGGCTTCCATATAATCTGCTGTCGTCAGAAGTGTATGAATCTGTGATTTAACATGGACCAGGTCCTGACAAGCTGCTAAGGACGTTCCTAGAGCCTTATACAGGAAACTCTGAAAGAAAGAGACCAGCCCTGGGATATCAGGAACACAACGTGCCTGTCAGTACAGACCCAGCTCAGCAACACTCAGGAAGGAACAAGACAGCCAAGTCCAAGCACCCATGCTACAGAAACATCCCATCGTCTAGCCCAGCCAGAGAACCAACAATGCAGGACAGACAAGCAGCCTGTCCAAGCAAATATTGGAAGGGCAGGGGGGCAAGAGAGCAGGGAATAAGTACAAACAAATTTTAGACGCAGAATAAAATATCAAATAATGAAACCTTGAGAGAAGCCTTATGCAGCCCTCCAATCAGAATTTCAGGGGAAAGTAACTAGAAACTAAACCTTAACAGAGAACAAACCTTCTCTTTGGAGGGGCTGGCATAGCCGGCCATCTGCCAGCTCAACTCAAGGGATATCTGGCTGCTCCAGGCACTGTCGTCTATCATCTCCAGAGATGTTCTTAGGAACTGCGTGTAAAACCAGAGTTAAAGCAGATGGTTAATTGCAAGAATGTGGGGGCTGTTGTGGGGTTTGGGGTTTTGTTTGGTTGGTTGGTTTTTGCTTCCTTGTTCTGTTGTACACTTTCCAATATTCAGGTGTCCTGGGAAGATTATTTCCCTATTGAGAACTATAAACATTGACAACCCAGACTTCCTCTGCCTCTTGTTCTTGAACCTTTGCCTGAGGATTCCTCTCAGTCCCCAAACCCAGATGGACAGTGAATTGGAGAATGAGATGGAGCCAAAACGTCTGACCATCGAGGAGTGATTTTCCAGTGGATGGACGATGGCTCTAGTCAACTTTGAACAAAGGGCCCTGGACTACGAAGAACCAGGCACCTTCTCTGAAGTGCTCTGGACCCTTTATGACACCTCCCGAGGTACCCAGGGTTGTGAGGGACCTCACTACCACCTGCCCTTAGCATGAGGAAGCCTTCTCTGTACCTGCCAAGTGTCAGCTCCTGACTCTGCCAGTCACAGGAAACACAAGCACACCCTTCTCACCCCGTCCAGGATCCACTGTCCTTCCACAGATAAGCGATCAGTACACTCCAACCGCTCGCCCTCTGGACATCCCCAGAATGTCCAGCCCCTGTTCCACTGGACACTCACAGAATTCAGAGGTTTGCTACACACCACCTTACCAGTTTCACCTCAGCATCACCGCTCCATTTCACACACTTCGATACATTGACAGTGAAAAGAAGTAGAGTTTAATTCACCAAGATCAGAGATTTGAGAAGCAGCAAGAAAAATTAATGTAAACAAATGGTTACATAAAAATAAAATCCTAACACACTTCTAGAGCTTCAACTTAAAGAACCAAACAGTCCCCTGTCTCACAAGGGATAGCTCCCCCAAATCTCTCTCCCAGCAGGAAACACCCAGACCAAATGTGATCCTCTATTCATAAGACAAGCCAGCTGGCAATTTGTCCAATAGGTGAAGGATACCTGGTGCAGGATACCTCTGGACCTCCAGATATAGTTCCAAGCATCCATTGTCCGCTTATAAACAGGGTACCCCCTATTGTTTGTTTGTTTTTCTTGTCTCGAATCTCCTCTGGAGACTTTGCAATCACTTGATTAGAATTTTGCTCTATTGATTAGCATCCACTGTGAATAATTACTCAATCGACATACAGCCATTCAAGCAGCTAAGCATCTTCTGCCTGAAAGAAACTTCTTTATCACCTTCTGGTGACCAGCCCCAACGCACAGACCTTCAAAGCATCAATTTCAGTAGACAACCATAACGCCTTAGATATTATCCATCCAGTCACTGTGCAATGATTATGAGGATTATGCAGTGTGGCACAGGCATCCAGGAAAGGCTTTACATGACACCCTTTGATGATATAGAGATCAGATCCAGGGAATCCTGGGAACCCTATGCACTCCTGTGGCCTCTGCCAGTGGGTACCCAAAGGACCCGGGGTCACACCCTCAACTCCCATTGAAGTCAGCCAGAGGTTAGTAACTCTCAGCACTTTGCTGTTTCAGGCCCGACTTTTGAACAGCAGCCAGGAAATATCAGAAACCTCACAAGAGAACCTAATCTTAGTTGATTTTGGAGCCCAAAGAATTTCAAATGAGGCTGGATCTGGAATGGGAAATTCTAGAGTGTAATCCAACCCCAAATGGAACTCCAAACCTTCTGGGGCTTCTTTGTCACTAGGTCCTTTCCTTTCATTTTCAGCCCTCGCCATAAAAATCTTCCTTGTCTGGATTTACATGAGGCTGTAAAGAGCTCTTTCTGACCACAAAGGCTTCTCCATGAGATACAGACACCAAACCTTGTCTTGTCTCTTTTCCTTTTTGGGTTTCTCAGAGCAAGTTTTCTTTTGAGTGGCAAATAGAAAAAAAAATCCTTTAGACGTCCCCCAGTGATGCATTAGCACCATTAGCATGCTGGGTTTCTGGTTAAGTTTTGTGTTGTTCCCAGGGGTAATACAGAGGGATTTATAACTAGAGCTGGTTGAACAATAGTAAGGCCATTTCACAAAACAAGTGGGATTTTTTGTTTTCTTGATTTTTCAACATACAAATGAAAAGTGAAAACACAAAAATATTTTGCTTTTCAAAATCAAAGATGACCATTATTCAATTCTTTGTTTTCCCCATTTCCTTCCCTTTATCCCTCATCCCCGTGCTTTTTTCCCCCTCTTCCACTTTGTGATTGAAAAGCGGGGGAGGGGGAGTGGGGGAAGGGGGAAGGAGACAAACAGCAAAGCAACTGGAAAAAAAAATCAGCTTCAGTTTCAAAAAACTAAACATTTTCTATTTGGGTTGGGGTTATTTTGTTCTGGGGTTTTTTTGTGTGTGTGTTTAAAAAAAAAAAAAGAACCCTGAAAAATTTGAAAATGTCCCATGAAAATAAAAAGGCCATTTTTAATTGAACAAAAGTTGCAAATGAAATGGTTTGACCAGCTCTGCTTATAATGAATAATTTATCATTAATTTTTTCCCCAGCTGATATATTTGGAGGGGGAAGAGAGGACTGTGACAATACATCTGAAAGCCATCCTCTACCTGAAGCAGCATGTGCTCCCACCGTGCATGGTCCAGGGAATTCTCTGTGTTTCCTATAAAGCAGGAGGAAAAACAACAGTGTCACCTAGATTAGCAAGAAGAGTCATCCCAGGTATCTCCTTTCCAATCAGTCCTTCTAAAACTCCTGGTCTGCCAAGCTGTAACATACCTGGGCTTTCAAGGCGAAATGGAACTGTACCTATTGGGTTCTGGGAGAGTCACCCCACTCCTGTCCTGAGGGGCTTAAAACAGCCCTGGGCGAGGGCTGTAGGAGGGAAAGAGATGAGAGGTTTTTCGCAGGAGTGGGTGGGTGAGATTCTGTGGTCTATGTTGTACAGGAGGTCAGACTAGATGATTATAATGGTCCCTTCTGACCTTGATATCTATGAATCTATGAAAGGGATTAACAAGAGCTGGGCTGACGGGGAAAGCAGCCACAGCTGTAGCCAGGGTAATCAGGGCCCAGCTGGCCCTTATAAGAGGGCCGTGGGCTAGTAGGAGAAAGTCTTTCTCTCTAGTTTTGAAGGGAGTAGGGCCTGCCTGCAGAAAGGGTACTGGGAATGAGGCTGGGCTGGGCTGGGCTGGGGAAAGGCCAGAGGAGCAGGGAAGCTCTAGGGTGGCAACTCCCCAGGCTATCGGGCCTGGTCCAAGGCCCATAGGGGTACTGGGTTGCAGGGAAAGGCAGCAGACCCAAACCCCCTTGCCTGTGGTGACTGGCTCTTACACTGCAATCTGTCCCAAGGTGCAGGGGTCCAGACTGAGGCAAGGTGGGGATTAGAGGGTTGGGCGTTCCCCAGAGAAGGGAGACCCATAGAGACTGAGGGGGTACTGCCAGGGCACAGCACCCTGGGTAAAAAGGGCACCGGGGTCTGAGAGGGACATGGGCCTGCAGAGGGTGCTCTGTGCTGGAAAGAGCTAATTCCCAGATGGCCAGCAGGAGGCGCTGCAGGGGTGAGTCGTTGCGCCGTCACAGGGACCTGCGCCAACGTTCTTTGTTGGACCAACAGAAAATGTCCTGTTTCAGAGTAGCAGCCGTCTCAGCCTGTATCCGCAAAAAGAAAAGGAGGACTTGTGGCACCTTAGAGACTAAGAAATTTATTTGAGCGTAAGCTTTCGTGAGCTACAGCTCACTTCGTCAGATGTTACGTACCCTGCTGGCATTTTTATTCAGGGTCCGTCAACCCACCAGGAGTGAGATGCTGAGCACTCCCAATTCCTCTTGACTTGAATGGGAGCTGAGGGTGCTGAGCACCTCACAAAACTCTTCAGCACATCAGAAGACTGGGTTTAGTAGGAATACAAACTTTTCCTGCAGAATCAGAGATTCTGGACTAAATCCGAACTGGATGTAAATCGTGTAGCTTCACTGAAGTCAATGGAATTATACTGATTTACATCAGCTGAGAATCTGGCCCTGTTTCTGAGTGTCCAGCTCTAACCTAGCCTTCTTTAATGTCAGCACAGTGTAGTGCTGGGGACTCTGTACAGCCGCAGCCAGGAGGGAAGATACAGCTCATTTTTTAAAATCTTTTTTGAAATATCAAACCCGCTTGTCCATTGGGGGATTCGATGTTCATGAGAAACATAGCGGGCTTGTGCTGCACTTAGGGTCTGTCCTGCTCCACAGAGACTAGACAGGCGCAGCTACGTCACTGGAGCTCTGCTGGCATAACGCCATCGTGTAGACACAGCCTGCGCTGACTGAAGGGTTTTCTCCATGGAGGTCAATAGAGTCATACCACTGTAAAATTGGTGAAAGACATTATTAGGTCCACAATACCTAGATTCTCCCTAGGGCACCCACTTGGCCAACCTAGCTTTTATGGTGCAGGTTTCCTTACAGAAAGACAAACTCTGGGTTTTTTAATTGAATCCCCCTTGAAAGTAAACGTGGGGTTTAATTTTCAGAAAAAGTCCGTTTGCAAAATCAGACTCTATATGTAACCCCAAAATCTTTCACTAACCTCCAGCTTCATGCATATTGACCTTCCCAAAAAATAACCTTGCAAAGGTGTGGGGGAAAGTGCTGTGACATTTCCATTCAGCTGAAACCTTCCTGGTCTGATTCTGCCCTGTTTGAATTGGCCTCAGTGGTTCACAGTTATCCAGAGGAAGGAAAAGTGTGGGCCTAGAAGCCCCATTTCAATTCCCCACTGTTCCCACGTACTGCAACAGGAATGGCACAACACACGTCAATACGAAGCTGCATTTTCTGGCTTCCCTTCTATTCTCCATGGACCACACTCCTCCTAACTAACACTTTACCTTCAATGTACTGCAGCAGAGATGGGATCTTTACTACCCACATCTCACCCACTGCTGCATGGACAGTTTGGTGCAGGGCCTTTAGTAACTGCAAGGCAGCACATCCGTGTCCTTCTCTTTCATAAGGGGATGAGGCTACTACCTGTCAATGAGAGAGAAAGAACAGGCTAAGTTTTGTCAGCACAATACCAGTTTGTTCCTGAGGGAGGGAATAGTTCAGAGACTCTCATTGTGGAGACAATCCAAGAGAGTTGTTGCTTCTACTGCAGTGCCTTCCTGAAGAAGAAAGCATTCGAGCTAGTAGGAGGATGCAGGACAGTGTGTCTCAGGAGAGGCCGAGGAGAGAGAGAGACCCAGTCATACACATCCCTCAGCCTAAGTCAAGCATCTAGCTACAAAACCAATTTGTATAGTTAACTGTCCCATTCCACAGAAAACCTATTCTCATGGTCTACTCACCAGGAGTCGCGCCAGCAGCCCCTGGGGTGTAGGGAGTTGCACTAGGGAAAGAAACAGAATAGCGTTAATTATGCCAGGCTTTGCAGAGAGTCCTGCTGATGTTCTTCACCTATCCATGTCCAACATGCCCACCAATGTTGAATACAGCTGATAATAATTTGCATTTCCATAGTGCTTTCAGTCTGAGCATCTCAGAATGCTCTACAAACATGTATGAATTCCACCTCATAGCACCTCTGTGAGGTTGGCATGAATTACTCCTTCATTTCACAAGTGGGGAAGCTGAGAGAGAAAGATCAAGTGATTTCCCCAAGGTCACATCCGAATTTTGGTGGCGAGCTGGGAACAGAACCCACATTTCCTAGCTCCCTCCCATGGCCGGGTTGTAATCCCAAGACCATCCCTCATTAATTTTAGCCTCCTGATTGCAGATGAGAGAACTGGAGCAGACTGAACCTGTTCATTTCATAGTGCCTGGAGAGAAGAAATGAAAGAGTTTCTCTTATAAACCTCGTCCACTGTAGTCGAGGCAAGCAGCTGCTTCTCCTTCCTGCTGCTTTTTCTCAGCCAGTTCCCTCAGGCATCTGCAAAGAGGCTTCAAAGTACCCGTGTACTGAGCTGGCACCACATACTCCAGCAGCCTTGGCCATAACACCTGCAGAGAAGAGCGAGACTGTTCAGTACGGAGCTATTTCCCCCCCCACCTCCAGTATCCTGCTGTCTGAATCCCTCCCTGTCATGTAGCTTCTCCTTCGATTCATCACGGACCCTTCCCTAACCTATCACCTCATCTCTCTCTCCCCATTAGCTCACTCTACCTGTCTGGTGCCCCCTCACTCTGTCTTTTAAACACACTATCTTGTTTGGTGAGTGTTAGGATATAGATATTCAGGCCTGTCTGCAAAGGCCTGTACTTTAAGAATTTAGGTGTATTCTTATCACTTGGCTAGTTATAGAGGTATAAAAGAAAGAATCAAAATCACTGTCTGCTGGTGTAAGAGCCTTCTCTCATAAACCAGTCGGAGAACACTTCAATCTCTCTGGTCACGCAATCACAGACATGAAGGTCGCTATCTTAAAACAAAAAAACTTCAAATCCAGACTCCAGCGAGAAACTGCTGAATTGGAATTCATTTGCAAATTGGATACTATTAATTTAGGCTTAAATAGAGACTGGGAGTGGCTAAGTCATTATGCAAGGTAGCCTATTTCCTCTTGTTTTTTCCTCCCCCCCCCCCAGATGTTGTGGTTTAACTTGGATTTAAACTTGGAGAGTGGTCAGTTTGGACGAGCTATTACCAGCAGGAGAGTGAGTCTGTGTGTGTATGGGGGTGGGTTTTTGGAGGGGGGTGAGGGAGTGAGAGAACCTGGATTTGTGCAGGAAATGGCCTAACTTCATTATCATGCACATTGTGTAAAGAGTTGTCACTTTGGATGGGCTATCACCAGCAGGAGAGTGAATTTGTGTGGGGGGGTGGAGGGTGAGAAAACCTGGATTTGTGCTGGAAATGGCCTAACCTGACGATTACTTTAGATAAGCTATTACCAGCAGGACAGTGGGGTGGGAGGAGGTATTGTTTCATATTCTCTGTGTATATATAAAGTCTGCTGCAGTTTCCACGGTATGTATCTGATGAAGTGAGCTGTAGCTCACGAAAGCTCATGCTCAAATAAATTGGTTAGTCTCTAAGGTGCCACAAGTACTCCTTTTCTTCTGTGTATATATAATGTCTTCTGCAGTTTCCACAGTATGCATCCGATGAAGTGAGCTGTAGCTCACGAAAGCTTATGCTCAAATAAATTGGTTAGTCTCTAAGGTGCCACAAGTACTCCTTTTCTTTTTTCTCTTACTGTGACAGTCTGAGGCCCTCTTCTTACGCTAAGGCCTTTGGCTAAGCAGCAGAGGCAGCCATAAGCTAGGAAGCGAACAGTCACATCCTCACATTCCAAACTAGTCACACTGAAATCAGGTGCTATTGGGCTGTTAGGAATACAATCCTGTCCTGATAGTGCCTATCACCTCCAGAGAAAGGGAAGGGCCTAGAAGATGTAAAAGGAAACTTAGTTTGATAGCTTCCTGTCTGGCAAGAACTCACTTACCAATACTGGGATGTGAAATCCTCACTTCTGTATTGTCTTGTCATTATCATAGAATCATAGAATATCAGGGTTGGAAGAGACCTCAGGAGGTCATCTAGTCCAACCCCCTGCTCAAAGCAGGACCAATCCCCAATTTTTGGCCCAGATCCCTAAATGGCCCCCTCAAGGATTGAACTCACAACCCTGGGTTTAGCAGGCCAATGCTCAAACCACTGAGCTATCCCTCCCCCCATTATAGTTCCCACTTTGCTATTGTTTGTCTGTATAATCTCTGTTTGGTTCTGTGATTGTTCCTGTCTGCTGTATAATTAATTTTGCTGGCTGTAAACTAATTAAGGTGGTGGGATATAATTGATTACATAATCATGTTACAATATGTTAGGATTGGTTAGTTAAATTTCAGGAACATGATTGGTTAAGGTATAGCAAAGCAGAAGTCAAGTTTTACTATATAGTCTGCAGTCAATCAGGAAGTAGGGGGGTGGGGGAAATGGGAACAGGGAATGGGGGTAAGGAAATTGGAATCATGTTTGGCTAAGGGCAGGAATGGGAACAGGGACACAGGTGTAAGGCTCTGTGGTGTCAGAGCTGGGAAGGAGGATACTAAGGAAGGAAACTGGAATCATGCTTGCTGGAAGTTCACCCCAATAAACATCGAATTGTTTGCACCTTTGGACTTCGGGTATTGTTGCTCTCTGTTCATGAGAGAAGGACCAGGGAAGTGAGTGGGTGAAGGAATAAGCCCCCTAACAGTGAGCAATTGGGCTCTCACCCAGAGATGAAGCCTCTTTCCCAGCATTAGAGCATTATGGAGATATTTAGATAGTACCATAAGCTTACCCAGAACTTGACAGACCTATATAAGGCACAGTCCCAGCCCCAATATCTCTTCAAATCTAGGATCACCAACTCTACATTTCAGAAGTATTCATGGGGGATCTAAGGGGAAGTTGCACTCAGACAGTGGAAAGAATTAAGAGACGATCTCTGCAACATGATTCCTTCCAGTTAAGTTGCTTTATATCTTTTTTCTACTGTGAACCGCTTACTCCATGATGAAGGGGTCACATCATCCCTGACTTGAATCTGACATGCTGATCCTCCATTATGCTGACTGTGCAGAAGGCTTCCTTGTGGAGGGGTACAAGGAACGTAAGGAAGAACGTCCCTATTTCAAGAAGCAGTAGCAAGAGGTCACTTACTTGGGTCATTCCATTGACTGAGGTGTCCAGACATTGCAGGATGTCAATGCACAGGGTTTGGATCGTGCTTTCTTCCTCAACATCCTGGGTGAGAAGTGTTGTACACTGCTGTGAGATAGCTACATAGAACTTATTCGCTAGTAGTAAGACACTGGCAATAGAACCAGTGTCCTTCTCTTACAAAGCCATCTTGAGCACTGACCTATGCCTGCTTTTATACTGCACTGGAAGTGCACAAACGTCTGAAGGGAAGAGAATAATAGAAACTCCGAACTGGTGGGTCAGATCCCAGGCTTAGGAAAACCCTAAAATGAAGGGAATGATTCACTGAACACAAAAGAGTTCCCCCAACAGTGTTCAATTTTTTAAAATTTGAAAAACTGTTTCATCTTTTGATCTCTGAGGAAAACCATTCCGATTCTGCCCAGGGGAAATAAATTTGCAGAACCAGGGGGATCCAATCTCTTTGTTCTGATGCCCCAACCAGCTTGGTCATTCTGTGTGTAGTGAGTGTGATTCTATCAATGGGCCTAATTCTCTACTGATTTCAGTTTAAAGGAGACCAAAACTGGCCTGATGAGAAAAAGCAGCCTTCTTTAAGATATATGTGTGAGTGTGTATTGCCACAAGCTCCAACGTTGTCGAAAAGGGGCCAGGCAGAGCTAAGATCTTCAACAACTTACTGTCAAGTTGAACTGTTTATGTTCATACATATCATGGATTCAGTCATGGAGCACAAAGTGTCTGGGGCCCGGGGCTGTGTCCATGGATAGAAATACGGATTGAAGATATTTTTATGCAACCTGCATAACCTGAGTGTTTTGCTGATAGTTTAGGTCTGCTTTGACAGCCACAGAACGGGGCATCGTTCTGTTTTTTGGAGAGTCCATTTAAAACAAAAAGATGTGCTTCCTTGTACAGGAATATTTCACTGAAAAATGGTGTTTTCTGAATGTTCAATGACTCATCAGAGGTTGGAGCAGCATAGATAACTCTGTTAGATGGAAATACCCAGTGTGAGATTCTGGTCTCTGTTACACTAGTATAAATCCAGAGTAACACCACTCAAGTCAGTGGAGTTACCTTGACTTTACACCAATATAACGGATCCGATTCTGGCTCTATTCATTCAGTCCAGCTGTCCTGGAGTCAAAACTCCCACTGAAGTCAAAGGGAGCAATCAGCATGCAAGAATGGTAGGACCGAGTCCTAAGTGTTAAGAACTCTCCTTACCAGTTTGCTGGTGGACACACTGAACTCGCTGAAAACATATGCTACCAGATCCCATGCTGCACAATTCTCCACACTTCCTGAACTGAGCAGCGTCCTGATGAAATGAAGAGCTGCCTTCCTCACCTGCAAGGGTAGAGATTACACACAGCACTTCTTGTTAGCCCTTCTGCCGGAAATAGGAGCTAGGATATGATATGAGAGTCCTTATGCTTTTGATTTTGTCTCCTTGGATTAGAAACATGGATACATTTAACACCGGTAGGAGAATGACATGCCTTCTCTATTCTGCAGTCTCTCATCTGGATCGGAATGAAAGCTCCACCCAGATATCCATTCATCCCATAACACTGAAAAAGTTGAAATAGTTCACTGTTCCACACACAATCTTACCGTAGCATTCTGATCACTGAGAGTAGATTTCACTGCCTTCACAATCAGAAGCTTTTTAACTCTTGTCTCAGGCACTGAAAGATAAGGAGAGGTGTACTGTGCTTCTTTGTTCCACACACACTCACTTTCCACATTGGAATTAATCCTGGATTTCAAAGGGCCCTAGTTAAGAATAGTATCAAGCTTCTCTCCTCTACAGAATCAGTGGGGAAGACATAGGACCAGATTCTGGTCTCAGTTGCACCAGTGTAAATCTAAAGTAATTCCATTTCTCTAAATAGTGCCATCATCCTACTACCATGATGGAAATATTATAAAGGAGTTTGATAGACTGAGGTGACTGAAGTTAATCTGTGTTTACACCGGCATAACAGAACTCAGAATCTAGTCTAGAGTGTATATACTTAGGATTCTTGAGTCAGGAGTATTATTCTATTTTTATCTGATTATTGTTAACATGCATTAGCCCCAAGTTAACTTCTGTATTTGAAGTTGAAAAAGACCTTGACAAATATCTTGGGCTACATTCAGCACTTAGTTGAACCTGTTGATTTCTGTGTGGCCATATGGGAGTAACTTAGGGCAGCATTTGGTCCCTTAGTGGATCTCCAAACCACTGGTGACTGTGTGTTCTAGAGCCTCTGTGCCCCAGTTGCAGAGGTGATGAGTCTGCTGCAGCCCTGCCGTGCCTACAAAGCCTTGGTTCTTTAGCTCAATCTCTAGTAGCTCAAGCTTTTAGCTCTGGATGTCCTCAACTCAACCCTCAGCATGTCGGCCAATAGGGCAGCTGGCACAGTTGTTCCTGTGTTACTTACAGTCAGCACCCACAATAGCTCTCAGGAAATCTAAAGACGCCACACGAACGGCCTCATGCTCAATCTCCAGCTGCTTGTGTAGAAATGCTAGCAGATCATCAGGAGAAGAACGGGCTGCAAGGGAAGAAATCACATCCTCACTGTCTGCAGAACTCTTCTTCTTACCGTACCTCACAAAGGTAAGGAAGTTACAAAGAAACCACTGTGTAACTCAGAGTCTCTTCCCCTTACCTAGCAGAAGTACACAATGGAACAGCTCTTTGTGGTTTTCTATGCTGAGCTGCTTAGCTGGAGAACAGATCTGTGGGAAGAAGGGAAATGGTGAAAGAAAACCTAATCAGAAGCAAGGGAAAAGAAAAATGTTCAATTCATTTCTAAGCTTCCACTTCCTGCTTGTCCAACTAGAGGTCTGAACCCCAGGGAGATGGTCCTGCATGCACAGCAAGACTCAAAGACAATGACCAATACATTAGATAAGAGAAGCTAAAGTGTTTTGAGCAGCAGAGCTGACCTAATCAAGACACAGCCACAGTTTTTACTTTACAACTCTGACTCCCCCTGGTAATCGGCTTATGGTGCAATCGCTTTACAAACTGAGCTGGATAGTAGCTAAGAAAATGAGACCGCTCCCTGCTTACTCCTGAGCCTGCAGAAATCAGTAAGGCATAAGGAGGTCCCCAGGCTCTGCACGATCATTCCATTGATTTTTTAGTGTTAATATGCTTCAGATCTGCTGTGCCTAAGCTGAAGGGATCCAAGCAAAACCACCCCTCACCTGGTTGTGCAGAGCACTGCAGATGGCTTGAAACTTCCCTTTAGGTAGAGGGATCTTATATTCAACAGAGACCTCCAAGAGCTGGCTCAGACTCTGCAACAGAGGGCAAAAGTCAGATGGTGGGCACACAAAGGAGCCATATGTAGTGACTGAAGCAGATTCAGGGGATTCCTAGATTCCAAGGCCAGATCGGATTCTTGCCATCACCTAGTCTGACCTCCGGTCGGTATGACACAGGCCATAGACCTTGCCCAGAATAATTCCCAGAGCAGAGCTTTGAGAAAAACATACCAATCCTGATTGAAAAATCATCAGAATCCGCCTCGGCCCTTGGGAAATGGCTCTAATGGTTAATTATCTCACC
This sequence comes from Eretmochelys imbricata, assembly GCF_965152235.1. Classification (NCBI taxonomy): domain Eukaryota; kingdom Metazoa; phylum Chordata; order Testudines; family Cheloniidae; genus Eretmochelys; species Eretmochelys imbricata. The sequence goes on from NC_135591.1 coordinate 12,825,612, forward strand.
ATTAAAAATGTACACCGTATTTCCAGTCTGAAAGTGTCTAGCTTCAGTTTCTAGCCATTGGATCAAGTGACACCTTTCTCTGCTAGACGGAAGGGCCCATTAGATAATAGGAGTCCCTCATGTAAGATATTATAGACTGTAATTAAGTCACCCTGTCACAGGATAGGTCCACCCCGTCAGGGTGGTATCAGGTTGAGGAGGAATTGAAGTAGATCTGGAGTGGCCCAACTGGCCTAGTCTCCCTAGCCACCACAGCAGTCCGGGCTCCTAGGGCAGCATCGCCTAATGGTCGGGATCAGAACAGCAGCAGCCCTTGGGTGAGGGACCGCGGCCCAACAGCCTGAGTCACTTGGGCTGCCCTTCTCGGGATGGCAGTGCGGCCTAGTGGCCAAAGTCAGTAGACCCACCCTTGGCTGCAGGGCAATGCGGCCTAGTGGCCAGAGTCGATAGAACCACCTTTTGCGGCAGGGTAGTGTTGCCTAGTGGTGAGCCCTTCTCCACTGGGTCCTACCTATTGCACAGGGTCCCAGCCCAGGGCGCAGGGCTATCTGCCACCAACTCAGCGGGGATCCTTCCAAAGCATGCTGAGTCAAGCCTGCTACCTCAAGTGGATCAATGCTTCGTCCACCTAGGCTGCTTCCCACCCGTTCTTCCGCAGCTGGGAGTCTCAGGGATTCTGGGGTCTCTCCTCCATCTCTGGCATTGGGTGGCTGGGGGTCAGCTGCAGCCAGAGTCCGGCTGGCCTCTGAATCCTGGAGCACTGGCAGTCTCTCTGCAGGAGCCTGCAATGCGCCTCTGCTCCCTTTGGCAGCCATCCCAGCCTGAGCTGAGCGGCTCTCTTTTGTATCTGGGTCCAGCTGAAGCATGCCGAGCAGAGATGAGGGGGCATGACCTCCTCAGCCCACAAAGCATGATTAACCCCTGCTGAACCAATGCGGGGTAGGTAAACCCCATCACACACCCTTTTACTTTCTGTGTATTAAACTAAATAGATTGACTTCCTTGATTCTCCCTCTGTAAGGCATATTTTCTAATCCTTTCCTCACTGTGGCTCTTCTGTCAATTTAGCAACACCCTTTTTGAATTGTGGGCACGAGAACTAGACACAGGATTCCAACAGTCGTCAGACAAGTGCCAGATTTAGAGGTAAAATAACCACTGTGCTCCTCCTTGAGATTCCCCTTTTGATGCATCCCAGCTTTAGCTTTTTTGGCCACAGCATGAGTTCATGTTCAGCTGATTATGCCCCATGACCCCCAAAATCTTTTTCAGAGTCACTGCTTCCCAGGACAGCATCCCCCATCATGTATGTCTGGCCTAAATCCCTTGTGCCTAGACGCATACATTTACATTCAGCCATATTTAAAGGCATATTGTTTCTTTGCGCCCCGTTTGCTAAGTGATCTAGATCACTCTGAATCCGTGAGCTGTCCTCTCCATTATTTACCACTCCCCCATTTTTATCTCACCTGTCAACTTTATCAGTGATGATTTTATGTCCTCTGCCAGGTTATTGATTTAAAAAAAGGTGAAAATCGAATTCCTTCCTGCATCTAACACACTTTTCTCCGTTGCTGCTTGAAGCTTCCAGAATGTCTCGGATGCCATCTACATACTTTACTATGTTTACACAGTTGTGTAGTGCCCTGATGCTATCAAACAAGTCCATGATGCATTGGTTCCCTCCAAATCATGAGTATTTCAACCCCCAAAGTGACCACATACTCTGTACTAGAAAGCTTCAACCAACATAGACGGTGAGTAAATATCACTACCAAGAAGTTAGAGCTGTCTCATGACTTCATTTACAACTGTGTAGCCCCACTGAAGACAGAATATGGCCCCTTACTTCTCGCTCATGTGGTACTGAGGGTGGATGAAATAGAGAGACAAGGCGAGTGAGACGATATCTTCAATTAGATTATCACACCCACCTTGTCGCTCCAATATCTTGGACCAACATGGCTACAACAGCACTGCATAGAACGGTAGATGAAACAGACAGGCAATGATTTTATATCTATCTAGTTATGCAGTGCAAAACAATGACCCTCAAGCCTCCTTATTATTGATTTTCAACCGTTGACAGTTGGCTTGGTACCGACCAGAGACAACAGATGGTAGCCCCTGCTCTGAGGAGCTTAGGATCTAAAAGAGAGACACAGAGTTGACAGGATGTTTTGGGAAATCACAAGGAGGGAGTATCTTGTTGTGCAGGTGTTTTGTTTTTTTATCTCCTTCTCCTCCTCCCCAGGAAACAGAGGATGCTTTTCATCAGAGGCAGTTACCTACAAATCTTGTTGCCTGGGTCACCATGTGTATAAAGCCAGAACTTGTGTGCATCTTTATTATCTAACAAGTCACTATCTAGACCAGGAAACCCCACTGGTAGCAAATTCCTCCTGCAGTTCACACATGCACACACAGAGACAGTTACCTTAATGAGTGGTACCTCACCTTGGTGACGTGAAAAACATCAATTTCCTCCTTATATTGCTCAAGGAGCCATGAGATCTCCTTAAATATTGGATTTGGTGGCTCCTTTTTGTGTAGTAGGATGCCCATCATGGGACCAAGGGCTTTGATGATGGCCTGCTTGAGCTGCATAGATGAGACACAGAATTTATGTTCCTACGAATTCATTCAATATCTTCCAATAGGCACACCTTTTCTACTTCTAATGAGTGCAATTTCCCTTGTTCCACTGTCGGAACGGTCCTATCCCAATATTTCCTGGTAAAGAACCAGGACTCGTAGGGTTGGTGTCAGGATTATATTCTAATGCACCTCACAACTAGAGCAGGTAAAATATTTCCCCAGATTAATATGCATTCTAGGCCAACTCATCCCTGCTGTAACTGCACTGGGGCTGAATGGACTTAGACCAGGAATTAATTTAGCCCACTATCCCGGGTTCATCTGCACATTAGGTGCACAAAACTAGAATCCATGTACACTAGGTACAGACCGAATTTCCATGATGTGGTGACATTATAAACGTATGGGTTTTCGATGTTTTACATGATACTCTGTTCCATCCAAAAGGACCTACCATTAAATGCCATCATCACAAAGAGTGCCAGACACACAGAATGTAACATCACAATTTCCGCTAAAGGTTTAAAAAGTCAGCAATTCTCACCTCCAGCTCCTCACAGGTCAGCCAGTTGCTGGTCACATGACAATATAAGGGAAGAATTTGATTGCAGAATCGTGATTCACCCATTCTGGGGAATGAGCACTTTTCCCAGTTCGTAAAATATCCATTCACTGCCCTTGAGCATTTTTCCAGAACTGCACGGAAGGAGAGAAGACAGGCAATATGAAAAGGACATAGTAATAATGAGGAGAAGTTGCTTTCTCAGAGAAGACACCCAGGCCTATTGTTTACTCCAATTCCATGGCAGCTCCTATCAGGACTAGATGCTGAAATCCCATATCAATTTGGAGCTATTTCTCTTTCCCCCATTCCATTTCTTGTTTCTTAAAAGGCTTTTTTCTTTGTACATCTCTCCATCTTTTTTCAATTACCATCATTTGAAGACTCGCGTCCTCTGCAGTTGTTGTTTATTCAACCCGAACACTGTATGATTTCATCTTGAGTTACACTTTGTCTGAAAGATGTTCAGTGCCCCTAACTGCCATTGGCTTTAGTGGGATTTGAAGGTAGTGGGGAGCACTTTGCCCTAAAAGTAGGTGTATCTAGTGTCCTTGCTAAGACGAATTAGGGCCCAATCCTGTTCTCTATGAAGTGGATGGCAAAATTCCCATTTCCCTCAAGGGCCCAGGATTAACCCCTTACTGAGCATCACCTGAAAAGCAAAGGAAGAGAGAAGTGGAGAAGAAGAGAAGACAGAGAAAGAGGGTGAAAGGAGATGATGATGATGATGAAGAAACTAAGGAGAGAGAATGGGTGGAGGAGTGGGAAACAGGGGATTTTTAAATGTACAGTAATGAAATCTGCTCCCTTCACCTCCTCCCCCAGGAGCCTCCAAAGCTTCAGCCTTTGTGTCTGTTTATTTTAAACGATATGCGTGAGTCACAAAGGGCCTGAACTTACAAATGCTCAGCACCTCCTGCAAAGTAAGGAGCATTCTCAACTTCACTGAGTGCCACGGGAGCCAAGGAACGCAGCACCTGGTGCAATCCAGGGAAGGGAGCACAGTTCAGGGCCTGTTTGCAAACTGGTTCAGTCACTTAAATCTGTACCAAGACCCCCTAAATATCCATTTGGGGCACCTACAGGAAGTGCTGGCACTTACCACCACAAAATGCTTGTCTCATCCTGCTGTCCTTGACTAACTCCAACATGGAGATCATGACGTTCAGGATCATTCCCACAAAAGGGATACACTTAAGTGCTGCAGAGAAAGGCCAGAAGAGAAGGAAGACAGACAATCAGCTGCTCTCTGCCTTCTTACAACACACTTAGAAACACTGTGGGGCAGGATGCTATGGGTTCCGAGGCCATTGGCGCTGCGTAAGCAAAGCAGAATGGCTTTAAATCAGCCATTGAAAGCCAGTGGGGGATTCACCCTGAAGGGGGGAATCCTCCACAAGTGTACAGCTGTGCCCAATGCCCAACTCACTCCCAGAGTAAGGGGAGAGGGCACTGGGGCGAGATGGGAAGTGGGGTGGAGAAGAGCTCCACTAGACCTGATCTTCCACTCATTCCCATCCTTCAGGTACTTCACTCAGGGGCATAAGTTAGAGCCTGCACCTCCGGCTGGATCGCTCATGATCTGGAGGCCAGAACTAGCAACAGCAGTTAATCTTGTGTTTCTACACACACACTCAAACAGAGCTCTGTTTAGCGGTAACATTTTTAGGTAGAGAGATAATCCCCTGTCCTTAAATGAAAAACAATCACTTTGAAAGAAAAGAGGGAAGTGACCATACCATAGGCGGATGACAGGTTGCCCAACGTAATGAAAATAAACTCCTCAGGCAGCTCCAGATGATACATCAGCTCTAACATGACATCACTGAAATAGCAGCATGCCAGAGTCACTAAGGTGTTGCTAGCTGCCACTTTTAGTTCATTTCTTGCTTCCTAAAACCAAAAAAGAGAGACTGAGGTGACTGAAGCCGGTTGCACTAGCCAGAGTTGTTTACATGAGTCAAGTTCTCATTTCTGTGCACAAGTTGTGAATGAACCAACCCAACTTTCTGAGGGTAGAGTCATTCGTCATAAATATTCCTTGAGTCACTTGGCTAACCAGTTTTCAGCCTTCGAGTTGCTTGCAAGCTGCTTCGTTAGCCTATTCACTGTTAGCTACTTGTGGTGGGTGACTGGTCACCATAGTCACATGATATTTTCCCTGCCCTTCCCTGAGGCGGTAAGTGAGACACAGACTGGGCAGCTTCAAGATATTCCGAGAGCTTTCCTGGAATAAACTGTCCCCCAAAAGGAGGCTGACTTCCTTTGGAACAAGAGAGGGATTTTTCCATGGGTTTTCCTGCTGGCAAACTATATTCTAAATCCAATGCTGCTTCTTTTGGAGATAGCTCAGATTCTGTCTGTCTTGGGGCTTTATACTGCCATTTATCGCTACAGTATCAGAGCGCCTTCCCCATAAAATCAGTCTCAATAATGAAATCCTGAGTAGACTTCGGGAAAGACTTGCTCCTTAAGACACCATAGGCCTGTCTCTGGGTCTGAGATCATGTGTCTCAGGTCCTGATCCTGCAAAGCACTTCAGCACATGTGTAACTTTCAGCACGTGAGTTGTCCCATCTTATGCATGTGCACAAGTGCTGTCTAGGACCTGGGCTTTGGTCTGGAGGAAGGTGTGGGCCTCTAACAGAAGAATACATTTTCATTTCAGTATATAGTTTATCCCCCCAAAAGAGAGTTTGAATGAGTTAAAGCTTTGGATCCTTTGATTGGTATCTCGGGAGAACTAACTTACCTGAGTCTCTCTCATGTGGTTTGAGGCTAGTGTTATTATTTTCTTCGCAAGCCTTCTCTCCAGGCCCTGGGTGTCCTGCTGTAAGACTTTCTCCAGGACACAGTAAATGTCTACTCTGTTTTGCTGGGGACAAAACATAAAAGAGAAGAATTGGGAAAACTCTTTCTTGCCGACCAGACAGGAATGTGGCTAATAAGCCCCTGCCCTAATTGGTGGCTTAATTGGTGTAAAACGTGCCCGGCCCTCCACAAGCACCGCACTGAGCAGCGCTTCAGAAGCAGCCGAGCAACTGACATCGTTTAATCTTCCTGGAGAGAAAAGAGCCAGAGGAAGCGCCCTTCACTGCCCCCTTCTCTAGTTTCATTTCTTCAGAACAAACAATAAAAATGAGCACCTTGCCCTTGCTCTAGCCACTCCAGGCAGAATTTGTAAATGTGGAATATAAAATACCCAACTCCTGCAGTAAGTCCTCAGCCGCTCCCAGGGGCAATGAGCTCAGCCGTTAGATCTACACGGGAGTGGGTTTCTGAGTGGGGGTGGAGGGACACATGTGGACAGGGGGTGCCAGGACCCACGGGTGTGCAGGAACACATGGAGACAGGGGCAGATGTGCCTTACTGAATGGGAGAGGTTAGGGGTCAGACAGGGTCTGCATGGGGGGAGCTGCCTAACAATTCCTCCCCTCCCCTCCCAAAAAAACTGTTCCAGACTTTTCCCACCCGTACCCAGCAACGCTCCAAGTTCACACCCAGGCTCCTTCCCAGCAATTTACTTCCCTCTCCCTCAGCTCCTCCATTACCCCTGACTCTACCAAGCCTTTGCACTGTGCCTAAGGGGTGCAAGAAATATGGTTCTGTATTGAGTTTAAATGAATTATTACTCTGAGTTCTGTATTAACATGCATAGTAAGGAATCAGTTTGTCAAAAAACATTTCCTGAATCCTTTTTGTTGTCTGTATTCATACAGACATACTTGCTGACAGGTATTTTGAAATAAATAACCAAAAATAATTTTAACGGGTGTAATTATATTGTAATATTTTGACAAACAAAATATGCAGAATTTTGCAGAACTTCTAAAATATTGTACGCATCATTTTTATTTTTTTCTTGCAGAATTCCCCCCGTAGAAAATATATAGATAAGGGTCCCTTCAATGCTATAATCTCAATAATATGTCATCATAATAAAGGAGTGTTGGCTAGGATTTAGAGCAGGGAGTCAGTTCACTTGGGTTTTATTCACATTCTTTGACTAACTTGCTAAGTGGTGTTGAGCAAGTTACTTAATTCCCTGTGACACAAGTCATCCGTACATGAGGATAATGCTTCCCATTCTCACAAGGGTGCTGTGAGTCTTAATTCATTAGTATCAGGGAAGTGCTTTGAGATTTTTGGATGAAGATGCGAAAGAAGGGCAAAGTATTATTAGAAGAGATTACTGCTAGTCCGATGGTGTACTTTTACTGTCTACAGCCCATGTACTCCACTGTGAGTAAAAGGACAATGCTCTCTTTATAGAGCATTATATCATCCTGATCTGTAAGAACAGCATTTTGCATGATGAGTTTACGCCTGAGGACAGAAGGGCGAATACTGATTCTCCTGATGGTGCGCCAGGCCAAGTTCTACACTGAATTATCCCCGTGCAGTCCCCTGTACCCCCATGAAGTCAGGCAGAATTTGGTGTGGACACCTGGAAAGCGGATGTAATTTCATGAAACTGCCCTACCTCATCCTTTTGCAGTTTCTCGAGCAGAACTGTCAGAACGATAGCCAGCTTGGTCTCGGCTATAAAGGCAATCCTGAGGGCAATTTTGCCCTTATCTTGATCATCCATATGTGCCAGGAGGGAAACAACCTCATTATAAACACCTGAAATTAAATAAAAGGATAGCAGAAATTGGTGCTGGCCTCTTTAATTCACTATCCAGTAAAGATTCTGCAGGAGCCCCAACACTGTGAGAAGTAGACCTGGGAATCCTGGAAATCCTCTTCCTTCCTCCTCATGACCAGGTTTGTTTGCTGAACTACCCAGTGTGCTTGGGGGGAAATCATAATGAAGCAAATATGCTCCTTTCAAGTAGATCCCCCCGTAAAATAATCTTCCTTTCCCTCTTTACTGTCAATTGATGAGTTTTGATAGCATACAGAGTAATAATTTAACTCTAAGCCAAGAAATAGAGCTAAAGTTAAGCACATGCTTAAGAGTTTTGCTTAGTCAGGGCCCCATTTTCAAAAATCCTCAGCACCCAGATGTACCTATTGGCTATGCTGGGAACTTTTGGGGCTCGGTATCTCTTGAAAATCAGGCCACTGTTGGAGACCTCAGTATGAATTTAGAAGCCTAACTTTAGGCCCCTTGTTTTGAAGAAAGCCTTCAATCTTCTTTTATGGTAGTTTAAATACTTGCAGAGAAGACTCATGGAACGGAGTTCATCCAGTTCATAGAATATCAGGGTTGGAAGGGACCTCAGGAGGTCATCTAGTCCAACCCCCTGCTCAAAGCAGGACCAATCCCCAACTTTTGCCCCAGATCCCTAAATGGCCCCCTCAAGGATTGCACTCACAACCCTGGGTTTAGCAGGCCAATGTTCAAACCACTGAGCTATCCCTCCCCCCTGTACAGTTGCCTGTAGAGGTCATAAAGGAATTCCCCCGCCCCCCCCCACCCCCATGCACAATTGGCAAGGTGTACACTGTGAGTGGGGTGGGGTGGGGTGGGTCCCTCCAACCTTCATCTGAAGCGTCAGGGATTGACCATAGCAGGAGATGGGACACCTGGTAGGGTGGACCAGTGCTCTAAGATGGTTCAGAGAATCTGTTTCCTCAGCTGTCCTGCTCACATGCTCAGGGTCCAACTGATCTCCAGAGTTGTGGGTGGGAAGGAATTTCCCCCTGGTCGGATTGGCAGGGACCTTTGAGTGGGAGGATGGGGCACTGATCACCTGCTAGGATAATCTGAGTATATCTGACCTAATCAATTCTCGACCATTGCAAGGGCCTCAGGCATTGGTGGAACCTCAGTCTCTCCTGTCCTCTGCTGATGGCACACAACAGTTTTGTCTCCTAAAGACTGAAATGTTTTCGTCCAAGACAAGTTTTGGGGTTCAGGGTAGGGTTGCTAGGTGAAATTTAGTGGCCTGTGAAATACAGGAAGTCAGACTAGATGATCTAATGGTCCCTTCTGGCCTTAAACTCTAGGAAACAATGAAATAGCTGGTGTATGAAAAAAAACAGGATTTGATCTCCCATGTATCTCTTCGTTCTGAGCAGAAATTCTCCAGGAGACTTAATATTTCACAAGAAATCTGAAATGCCGTATTTATCTGTCTCCATTGTAACAGCATTCCAAACATGAAGGAGGAACTAACAAGATTTCCCCTTCCCAGGAAAGACTGCCCATCCGTTATGCAAATTGCATCCTTCAGTTGTAACACCCAGATGCAAACGGAATCATAACTGTAACCTACACTGCCCATCCGTGTGGGATGAGGAGCACTAGTGTTGCTAAGAAATGTGACCCCATGCTTTGTACTCTTGCATTTAAGATATTAGCAGAGCTTCATTTAGACAGCTAGAGGAGAAGTCCTTCTGCCTTTTTTGTTCTAATTTCCCCTCTCTCTGATGGAGTTGGCTCCATGGATGCAGAAGACACAAAATGAGGGCCCATAACAAACATAAAACAACTGGGAGAAAAGAAGGAAGACCTCCCCCATAACATTCCCTAGAAACTCAGATTCTCAGGAAAGTTTCCAGGTCCAGAGGCTGTAGGCCAACTCCTCAACTGGTGTAAATCAACACAGCTACAAGGAAGTCAACAGAGGGACACTGGTTTCCAGCAGCTGAGGTTCTGCTCATACAAAAGGAGAACATTACAGCTAATCTGCATGCCTATGCTTTCTACATGTGTGTGTGAATATAGAATGGATATAGAGAATACAATGCTGACCCTTACCTCTGTCGGTTACCTCCTGCTCACTCACAAATTTATTCATGTTTTAATCTTTCCTCAACACTTCCTCCAGTCCTTTCTCCAAAGAGCTCCAGTACTGATAGGCAGCTGGCCTCTCAGGCTGTCCTGTCCTGTCCAGGATAGCCAGTTCAGATAATGCAAGCACTATTATGACATCGCTGTGACTGTGACATAGCACATAAACTGCTGCTGACCAGGTGGGTGCTGTGATGACATGGACAAGAGCCTCAAAGATATTTAGGCTCCTAACTCGCACTGAAATCAATAGATGTGAGGAACCTAAATACATTTCAATATCTGGGCCCATCCATGTACGCAGTCCAATAGGTGGCTAAATTTGCTCCAGTGTAGAATTTCTCATTCGCTCTAAATCATTTTGAATTTTGGTTCCGTCCCTCTCTCAGTTTGCCACACTTTCCAATATTGGTTTTATTGGAAAATCTGCTCCTGGTTGAATGGATAGAAAATAAAAGCACCGAACAAAGAAAGAGAAGAAACTGCCTTGGAGAATGCACAGTGACACTTGAGTGTGGGTGGTTGGTTGGAATGCACAGTGACACTTGAGTGTGGGTGGTTGGTTTCCTTTGCTTTTTAATTCGGTTGATTAAAAAGCTTGATGAAATCTTATTGGACTGTATTACAAATATTGATTTTATATTGTTTTACAATGAATTGAAATTTATTCTTCATTTCCATGTCCCGCCAAACAAATCAACTAAATTATTTTTTGTTGTATTTAATACAGTGTGGTGTCATATGTATGGCCATATGTAGAGGCCACACTTGATTTTGGAGATGATGTTGCCTTCAAAGCATTCAGAGTGATGACACTCTTTGCAGTAAACCATATGGAAAAAGAATTCCAATGACATGTGTCCTTTGCTATGTATAAGTGATTTGGTGCCTTACCCTTTCTGATTTTGCCCTTACACGGACATGCTATTCTTTTGTACTCCTCCTTAGTAATTCGTCCATGTTTCCCCATTTTGTAGGATTTCTTTTTGATTTTCAGGTCATTACAAAACTTCTGATGGAGCCATTGGCCTCTTACTATTCTTCCTGTCTTTCCTTTGCATTGGCAGTTGTGCCTTTAATATTGTCTCCTGGAGGTTAAACTGCCAGCTTTCCTGAACTCCTTTATGCCTTAGACTTTTTCCCCATGGTCGCTACCTACCAATTCTCTGAGGATGTTAAAGTCTGCTTTTGGCAGTCCTTCTCCGGTCATTCTCACTCCTTCCTTTCCTTAGAATCATGAAATCTATCCTTCCTGATCCCTTTCACCCAAATCACCTTCCACCTTCACATTCACCACCAGCTCCTCCCTGCTGGTCAGAATCAAGTCTAAAATGGCTGTCCCCCCGCTTACTTCCTCCATTTTCTGAAACAAAGCATTGTCCCCAGTACATTCCAGGAACTTATTGGGTAATTTTGGGTTTTACCATATTCCTTTTTCAGCAGATGTCTGGGTAGGTAAAGTCCCCCATTACGATCAGGATTTGTGTTTTGCATATTTCTGTTGTTTGTTCTAGAAATGCCTCATCTCCCTCCTCTTCCTGATTTGGTGGTCTGTAATAGACCCCCTACCAGGACCTCACCCCTGTTTATTCCCTCTTTTATCTTTACTCAGAGACTTTCAACTGGTCTGCTTCTCACCTCCTTCTGGACCTCAGAACAGGTTTACAATGCAATATGTCCTCTCTTTTTTTTCCTGCCTGTCCTTCCTCAACAAGCTATAGCCCTCTATACCAATAGTCCAGTCATGAGATTTATCCCATCAAGTATCTGTGATGCAGTTAAGCTCAGTTAAGATTCATGTACTAAAACTCCCAGTTCTTACTGCTTATTCCCCATTATTATTACTCCTTGCTTGTGTGTACAGACATCTAAGATGTTAAGCGGATGCCCCCATGGATTTCCCTCTTGTTTCTCCTGTAATTCTACTGCAATTTTCCACATCTACTTCTCCCCACACAGCTAGTTCTCTATTAAGGCCACCTTTTTTTACCTGGTGGCTTTTTTCACCTGCCCCCTCTGAACTTAGTTTTAAGCTCTTCTCCTAAGGTTGGTGAGTCAGTGCATGAAGATGTTCTTCTCCTTCTTGATCAGATGGACCCCATCTCTTCCCAGCAAACCTCCTTCCTGCAATAGCATCCCATGGTAGAGGAAGTCAAAGCCTCCCAGAGACCCATCTTCATAACCCTATTCTGTGGGCATGCCTACCATTGAGTGTGTATTGAGCAGAAAGAACACTCAGTGCAGGAGACAAGGGGACTGAGTTAAACTGCAGATGTCAGGTTCACATACTTCCATTTACCGTGACTAATCTCTTAAGCTAGTGGGGATGGCCATGCTATAAAAATATTTCTGGAGATCAGCATGTGATTATTTGTATTGCAGTACTGCCTCACAGTCCCAGTCACAGAGCAGGATCCCATTGCGCTAGGACCTGTACAAACAGAGAACAAGATGGTCCTTAACTGTCATTAATTAATTAACACATCTTAACAGCACAACAAATAGACAAGAGGATAATAAAGCAAGCAAAAAGCCCCCTTTGACCAGGCGCCAGCAGATAACTAATATAGTGCTACCTATTTCGGGAACTTTCTTCCTGAGTCAGGGTCTGATGTGACTCAGCCCCTGTTTCATGCCATTGTGTAAACTGGGGACTCGTACATTTGCACAAGATGGAAAGTATCCAGTGGCACACAGTTGAGGCCTACTCCATTTTTAGTACATAAACAGCAGGCCGCTCTGCAAGAAGCTAAGGGCATGGTCAGCACAGAGAGTTTGCCTGTCTCTGTGCTGGTGTTCTGCACCCCTCACTGTCTACACCTGGCTCCATAAAGTTGGGCCTTTCAAAAATGCAGCATCAGGTAGGAGCACAGGTAATTGTAAGAATGCTTGCTCATTGCAGCTGTTAACATCCGGGCAAGGCATCCACATATAAGTCCACGACGGATGGACCAGTGATGGGAAGAGTGTTCGTGCATGTGACAAGTAACACCATGAACTATGTCATGCCACAGAACAAATTAAGATCAAGAACAGAACAAGAGGATGTGTGGCAAAGCCATGACAAACACTGTGGAGGCATCAAGGAGCTCATAAATTAGCACATCATCACCCAAACACTGCCACAGTTGACTTAGAACTTGGGCAACAGTAGACCCTCAAAAGGAAGAGGCCACAGCTTTACACCCGAGGTCACCATGATGTTAACTGGCTGCATTTGACAAGAGCTGGATCAGAGGTTGACTTTGAGTGTATTTACAGGGGGCAAGGTTTTCACAACACAAAAGCGTTGTGCACACACACAAATAGTGTTCTGCAGCAGTGCAAGTTGAGCTGCAGCAATGAGCAGCGGGATCCTGCTTGGGCTCGTAATTCATACACTTCTCTCACTAATGAGGATCAACAGATTAACCCATACTGAATGCAGCTTGACAATATACCATCACTTAAAACACATTACAGTCAGAGAGGATGATAAATATTCCATTTATACACATTATGTACAAGGCCCAAAATGACTGAGGATGCAAGAAAACAAAGCTGGTAAATACAGAAAATGCATTTGTTATAAATATAAAGGGAAGGGTAAACCCCTTTAAAATCCCTCCTGGCCAGAGGAAAAATCCTCTCACCTGTAAAGGGTTTAGAAGCTCAAGGTAACCTCGTTGGCACCTGACCAAAATGACCAATGAGGAGACAAGATACTTTCAAAAGCTGGGAGGAGGGAGAAAAAACAAAGGGTCTGTGTCTGTGTCTGTCTGTCTGAAATCAGTGGAAGCTAGGAGCCTAAATACCTACTGTAGAATTTGACCCAATAAGAACAATAATAATAATTTGCATTTCTAGAGAGATTTTCTTCTTCAAAGCATTTTACACACATGTTTTCTAACTCTCTGCTTCAAATAAAAGCCATTATTGACAGACAATTAGATTTTTCCGTCACAGCACAGACAAATAGGAGAGTGAAGAGAACACAGTTTATTAATGGGATTTTAAGCAGGTTCTCGTATGGAAAAAAAATTAAAGATCCAGCACTCAAAAGATGACTCTGCTTAGCTGTGTGCCTTGTGGCTTAAAGCAGAATTCCAAGAACATTACTTTGCTTTTTGAAATGGTTTCTCAATTAATGACAACTCAAAATATCTGCTTCCACCTAGTGGTACGGGTTTGCATAACATGTGTTGTTTGTATTCCCTGTTTTCGATATCTTTGCCTAAAAGATAAAATACATCAGAATCTACTGAGACAATTCACACTTCTGCACAAAGCCACAACAGCACTAAGAATGTATATCTTTGTTAGCAAATAGGATCATTAGGGAGAAGGAAAAGGATAATCTCAGAAAGAGGCTCTCTCTTTCTCCTTCACTTTATTCTATCTAGGTTTTTCCACTGTTCTCCTCAATGAAGTATCTGAGCAGCTTCGTCTAGTACATTAATAATATGACTCACATCTGTCATGGTAATATCTTTTATTGGACTAACTTCTGTTGGGGAAAGGAGTGCACAGAGTTCTCCTTCAGGTCCTTGAAAGGTTATTTCTTTCACCAACAGAAGTTGGTCCAACAGAAGATATTACCTCAGCTAGGGTGACCAGATGTCCTAAGTTTATAGGGACAGTCCAGATATTCGGGGTTTAGGTGCCTATCAATCCCACCCCACCCCCATCACGATTTTTCATACTCACTATCTGGTCACCCTCTCCCTCACCCACCTTGTCTCTCTAATAGCCTCGGAATGACATGGGAGTTTGTTCTCCTGTCACAGACTGTCCCCTGAGAAAGCTCTATCTACTGCACAGACAAGCCTCATCCTTAGAGTAGAACACTTCATGGTGCCTGAGAAATAGGCCCTGTCAGCCACACCCCTAATCCCAGGGATTTACCTGATATTTTAGATATACTGGGCCCTGGCCACTGAGCCCCTGGAAGAGAAGGACTGCGACCTGGAACCTGACTTGATGTGTTCACGTTGCAGAAGTATGTACACAGTGTCTGAAGGCAAACAACAAACAACACTTCAATGGTCACTGAATGAGGGGCCTGTGGAAAAAAATAGTACAATTGTGCAATTAAAGACTGTGTCAAAATGCACGTGCACAGTACTCAGATTCCCTGAATCCTGGCATTTCCGAACTTTCCATTGCTCAGTTTTGCAAACTTACTAATTGTTATTTTCATGCAGATTTTTATATATTTGTTGGGCATCTAAAGATATAAAAATACAGACATCGATTCATGTCATTGTCGTGCAAACATCCCCATTTCATTGTTTGTTTTTAAAGAAAAAAGTACAGGACTAGGTTCTGGCAATTTCTGTATTGAGCTGTAAAGCAAGATATTTTTCAAGGTTTTGAACTGTCGAAACAGAGGCACAGAGATTGTCTCACACAGGGAGGAGTGGGTGATGCAGTGCACACTTTCCCAAGCCAGCAGAGTTGCTGGACCCCAAGAGATTCCCCCTCTATTCCTGAGAACCTTTGCCAGAAGCAAGCAGACAGAAGGACAAAAGTAGCTCTCCATTTTAATAAAGGCTCTTGTAACTTCCTGGGTAAACTGGTCCCTTCCATTCTTTAGCT
This sequence comes from Eretmochelys imbricata, assembly GCF_965152235.1. Lineage (NCBI taxonomy): Eukaryota > Metazoa > Chordata > Testudines > Cheloniidae > Eretmochelys > Eretmochelys imbricata. The sequence goes on from NC_135591.1 coordinate 12,841,091, forward strand.
GACTATTACTCAGGCTCTTTTCTTACTGGCAAACTTGAATTATGATTTTTCTACGTCATGGCCAGTCTTTATCGTCTCTCTTGTAAACTTGAATATGCCAATCCCTGAGAGGACATACTTTCTTGTTTTTTCCTGATTCGGCAATCATTGCTCTGGGGATTGAGCTCCCATTTAAGGTACTTTTAATGATAACCCCCAGTCCTTTATTTCATCTATCAGGATGTTCAAAGAGAGCAGCTACCCTTCACTGAATGCCACTGCTCTGACTTTGGATTCCCTTGTAGAATGTGTGGGGCTGGGGTAGTTGTCTCAGCTGGATTCTTAATCCAGAGGAAAGACGCTCTCCCCTGTTCAATCAAGATCAGGAATGGCACATAGATTTGGGAGAAAAAGTACATTTTACTTTGACTCTATTTTCTTATTTCTCAAAAGGAACAGTACAACAAAGATAAAAACATTGTGAATAATCAATATAGGTATTGATGTATCTCATCTGAAATGGGACAGCTGCTCTTCTACTCTCGGGATGGATGCTATATCAATAGATAAGATAAAAAGACAGGCCTAACTGAGAGACTGAACCCATATGAGGGCCAAATTCTGCTCCTCGGTTACATGAGTATGTCGCTCCCCGACTAGGGCCCAAATCTGTGTAAAGAAGAGTAAATCTGGTCCCGAGGGAGTATCGAACAACTTCCAAACTGTATAAGAAGGGTGGTTGAGTCTAAACTAGAAAGACAGTTCCAAATATGGACCACAGTTCAGGAAAGCAGCCTTATTCATCCGAGCATATGAATGATGTAAGAAAATTCTGAAAATGTGGATCTTAGATCATGGTCATAATTTAAAAAAATTAATTGACACAGCAGACACCACTCACATTTGAAACATAAAGTAAGGACACCTGGGCCTAGTGCGAGGGGGCTTCATTGACACTCGTGGTCTTCCATCCCCTCGAGTTACCTAGTGGCCATGCCCCAGTGTCCCCAACAACTCCCTCCCTTGAGAACACTCAACAGCCTTGGCTCTGAGTTTTCTCACTTGGGCTACTTATTTCTTTACAATAGGACTTTGCATAAGCACTTTGTGATAGCCCTGAAAAGAATGACTTATTAACTTTTGCAAAAGGGCCCTAACACATGATACTGCACAGCATAATACCAGTAATACAAGCAATACAGAAAAGAAAAGTTTCAATAACAGGCTAAATATACCACCAAGCCAAGACGACAAACCCCAGCCTGAAAACAAGGTTTGCAACCAAGCGCTCTCTGGAACAGTATAGGCAACCTGTGCTCCGGCTCAGGCATGGGCCTCAACCTGTACCACCTTTTCATAGATCTCATAACTGCTATCATTGACATATACACAACATCGGGGCCCGACGAGGGCACAAACCTCTCCTTGGGATGCCAAGAGATTAGTCCAAAGCCAGCCTTTTTTGGAGGGAAAACGTCCTGAGCTGCTGTACCTCTTTATTTAATGTTTTTACTGCTGATCCTAAATCACTAACCATGTCCTCTAACTCGAAGGCCACTTTCTCAAGTACCACTTGCGGCCTTGCAGTATAGCGGCCTATGCATGCCGTGGCTGGCCTGGTAAACAGTGGCGCTATTCCCAGTACAGAGCACCCTACAAGCTTCTCGGTTGTGAGGGAATTCTTCATATTGCCCTCCAATGCCGTAGTCAGTCGCCGCAGGGTCTTTTCTCGTGACGCAACAGAGGTGTCTCGGGCATTTCTAATCTTTCCTTTGGACAGTGTGGCAGTTATGGAAAGGTGAGGAACTCCATGAGCTATATAACAGCTACCTGTCCAGTTGGCTGGCAGCACCTTGTAAGCCTTTCGGCCACATACAAAATAGTGACCCTGTAGGGCTACGTTGGAGATATTAACTGGACGGCAAGTTATATTTCCAAACCTTTCTTTTGTGGTAAAATTATTTGTAAGAGTTTCCCTAAAAGGGGAGGAACCATTACACCCACACTGTTGGCCTCCCCTTTTGGTCTTTACCCAATACCCATCAGCCCACTGTGTAATAACACAAGAGCTTTTTCCCACAGGACGCCCATAGTGATCAGATTGGTTTTGGGTAAAACATAACACTCCCTCAGTGAGTACTGCAACTGAATACTCCTGGTCCTGATAGGCGGCTTGCTGTAAAGAAGTCTTATTCCAGAACGGCGAGTCTGTTCTTTCCTGCTCTTTGGTGGCGGCTAATTCTGCTAGGGTCAAGGGCAGCATGTCAAGGGGCATTCCCGTTTTGGGGGACAGTGGAGTTGGAGCACATACCCAGCAATCAGTCTGGTTTGTTAAAGTAGCAACATGGTGCGCAAGCGAAACAAGGGAGTTATGCTCCCGATATGCACAGTTTGGAAATAACAATACAGAGAATAACAATCTTACCCAATTAATTATCCCAACCCAGGGTCTCCAGGACCTGGGAGGGCCCATTTTAACATTAAGATGCCCACTATTTGTGTCTTTTAAACAGTAGCTTTAGCCAGAGATCATCACTAGATGAGGAGTCAGCAGGTTGGATGGTCCACTGTCCTGCTGACGAGGGGGCGGTTACTGCCTTCAGACAAGAGTGATGGATCCAGTTCTTGTGTCCCTCGATCTTTGCCACTGTATGGGAGATCAGCAGGACGGTATAGGGTCCTTTCCACTTTTCCTGGAGAGGCTCGTCTTTCCAGGTACGAACAAGCACAGAGTCATCGGGCTGTAAGGAGTGGAAGGGAGAGTCCAAGGGGAGAGGCTGGGAATCCTTGGTATACCTGTGAAGAGACAAGAGAACAGCAGACAGGGAACACATATACTGTGACAAAAAACCATTACCCAGCTCCATTCCCCTGACAGAACCGAGGTACCATTCATAAGGCATGCCCTTCCAAACATAATTTCAAAGGGACTAAGCCCTAATCTACCCTCGGGAGAATGCGGATACGAAGTAGGACGAGGGGCAAAGCATCAGGCCATCACAGTGAGGCTTCTTGGCACACTTTTGAGAGATGCCGTTTAAGGGTCTGATTGGTACGCTCCACTACCCCACTGGCCTGCGGTCTCCAGGGGAGTTTCCAGGGGACCTGTAAGGCATGTGAGATGCTTTGAATGATTTTTGACGTGAAATGTGTCCCGTTGTCAGATTCCATCCACAGGGGGAGTCCAAAGCGAGGAAAGATCTCCTTAACAAACTTGAGGGCCACTGTTCTGGCAGTGCAGTTACGGCATGGGAAGGCTTCTGGCCATCCGCTGAACCAATCCACTATGACAAGGAGCTATTTGAACCCTTGGGTCCGGGGAAACTCAGTAAAGTCTATTTGCCACACTTGTCCGGGGCCCGGAGTGGGTTCTAGGGCAGCTGGTGGCACAGGATGTCCCAGTCAGGGGTTATTCTTTTGGCAGACTAAGCAGTCCGCTTGTACCTGGGCAGCCAGGGGTCGGAGTCCGGAAGTGATAAAGTATTTTCCCATTAGCTGGATAAGTGCTTCCCTGCCACCATGAGCGGTTTGATGTAATTTTTGCAGCACCGGCTGGATCAGGCCCTTTGGTAAGAGGACCTTCCCTTCTGGGGAATGGAGCCATCCCTCCTTTTCCCGGAGACCGAGTTTGTCAGTTAGCTGTCTCTCCTCCCCAGAGTACTGAGGGGTTGGAAGCTCCCCTACTGATGGCATAAGGGCATGCATATGGGCGTTCTCAGTCTGAGGGGATGGCAGGGTGGCAGCATGCTTAGCCTCTCTATCTGCCCGGTCATTACCTCTGGCCACATCTTGATCGTCCCTTTGATGGGCCTTACAGTGTACCACTGTCACTTCCGAGGGAAGTTGTATGGCTTCTAGGAGCTGGAGGATTTGGGGCCCGTACTTGACTGGGGAGCCTTGGGCTGTCAGCATTCCCCTTTGCTTCCATAGGCCAGCATGAGCATGTAGCACACCAAAAGCATACTTTGAATCAGTAAAAATGTTGACCTGCTTTCCTTTTGAAAGTTCAAGTGCACGGGTCAGGGCTATTAGTTTGGCAAGCTGGGCAGAGGTCCCAGCAGGCAAACCTTCAGCTTCCACAGTGTCATGGAGGGTCACAACAGCATAACCCGCCCTCCTTTGCCCATCTATTCCAGTACTGCTACTGACAGTGTACCACTCATAATCCCTTGAGGGTAAATCACTTGGTTGCCACTCCTTACCACCATCAAACAAATGGCATGGTGGAGAAGTTTAATAGAACTTTGGGGGCCATGTTCTGTAAATTCATAAATGAGCACTCCAGTGATTGGGACCTAGTGTTGCAGTAGTTGCTCTTTGCCTACAGAGCTGTACCACATCCCAGTTTCGGGTTTTCCCCATTTGAACTTGTATATGGCTGTGAGGTTAAGGGGCCATTACAGTTGGTGAAGCAGCAATGGGAGGGATTTACACCTTCTCCAGGAACGAACATTCTGGACTTTGTAACCAACCTACAAAACACCCTCTGAACCGCTTTAGCCCTTGCTAAAGAAAACTTACAGGATGCTCAAAAAGAGCAAAAAGCCTGGTATGATAAACATGCCAGAGAGCGTTCCTTCAAAGTAGGGGACCAGGTCATGGTCTTAAAGGCGCTCCAGGCCCATAAAATGGAAGCATTGTGGGAAGGGCCATTCACGGTCCAGGAGAGCCTGGGAGCTGTTAATTATCTCATAGCATTCCCCACCTCCAACAAAAAGCCTAAGGTGTACCATATTAATTCTCTCAAGCCCTTTTATTCCAGAGAATTAAAGGTTTGTCAGTTTACAGCCCAGGGAGGAGACGACGCTGAGTGGCCTGAAGGTGTCTCCTACGAAGGGAAATGTGCTGGTGGTGTGGAAGAGGTGAACCTCTCCATGACCCTTGGGCATGTGCAGCGACAGCAGATCAAGGAGCTGTGCACTAGCTACGCGCCAACGTTCTCAGCCACCCCAGGACTGACTGAACGGGCATACCATTCCATTGACACAGGTAATGCTCACCCAATTAGGGTCCAACCTTACTGGGTGTCTCCTCAAGCTAAAACTGCTATAGACCGGGAGATCCAGGATATGTTACAGATGGGTGTAATCCGCCCTTCTGGAAGTGCATGGGCATCTCCAGTGGTTCTAGTTCCCAAACCAGATGGGGAGATATGTTTTTGTGTGAACTACTGTAAGCTAAATGCTGTAACTCGCCCAGACAACTATCCAATGCCATGCACAGATGAACTATTAGAGAAACTGGGACGGGCCCAGTTCATCTCTACCTTGGACTTAACCAAGGGGTACTGGCAGGTACCACTAGATGAATCTGCCAAGGAAAGGTCAGCCTTCACCACACATCTTGGGCTGTATGAATTTAATGTACTCCCTTTCGGGCCGCAAAATGCACCCGCCACCTTCCAAAGACTTGTAGATGGTCTCCTAGTGGGATTAGGAGAATATGCAGTCGCCTACCTTGACGATGTGGCCATATTTTCGGATTCCTGGGCAGACCACCTGGAACATCTACAAAAAGTCCTTGAGCGCATAAGGGAGGCAGGACTAACTGTTAAGGCTAAGAAGTGTCAAATAGACCTAAACAGAGTGACTTACCTTGGACACCAGGTGGGTCAAGGAACTACCAGCCCCCTACAGGCCAAAGTGGATGCTATCCAAAAGTGGTCTGTCCCAAAGTGAAAGAAACAGGTTCAATCCTTCTTAGGCTTGGCCGGTTATTACAGACGATTTGTACCGCAATACAGCCAAATCGCCGCCCCACTGACAGACCTAACCAAAAAGAAACAGCCAAATGCTGTTCAGTGGACCGAAAAGTGTCAGAAGGCCTTTAACAAGCTTAAAGTGACACTCATGTCTGACCCTGTACTAAGGGCCCCAGACTTTGACAAACCATTCCTAGTAACCACAGATGCGTCCGAGCGTGGTGTGGGAGCAGTTTTAATGCAGAAAGGACCTGATCAAGAATTCCACCCTGTAGTGTTTCTCAGCAAAAAACTGTCTGAGAAGGAAAGCAACTGGTCAGTCACTGAAAAAGAATGTTACGCCATTGTCTACGCTCTGAAAAAGCTACGCCCATATGTTTGGGGACGGCGTTTCCACCTGCAAACCGACCATGATGCACTGAAGTGGCTTCACACCGTCAAAGAAAATAGCAAAAAACTTCTTCGGTGGAGTTTAGCTCTCCAAGATTTTGATTTTGACATCCAACACATCTCAGGAGCTTCTAACAAAGTGGCTGATGCACTCTCCCGTGAAAGTTTCCCAGAATCAACTGGTTAAAATCGTCCTGGAGATGTGGAAAATATTGTTAGTCTTTATGTACTTGGTAGTATATTTAGAGATGCATGTGTCTTATTAACTCTGTTTTTCCTAGAGCTCCAGGAAGAAATCCCAGCCAGTGTTTCACCCTAGCTGAGATTTGGGGGGCATGTCATAAATATAAAGGGAAGGGTAAACCCCTTTAAAATCCCTCCTGGCCAGAGGAAAACTCCTCTCACCTGTAAAGGGTTAAGAAGCTAAAGGTAACCTCGCTGGCACCTGACCAAAATGACCAATGAGGAGACAAGATACTTTCAAAAGCTGGGAGGAGGGAGAGAAACAAAGGGTCTCTGTCTGTCTATATGCTGCTTTTGTCGGGGATAGACCAGGAATGGAGTCTTAGAACTTTTAGTAAGTAATCTAGCTAGGTATGTGTTAGATTATGATTTCTTTAAATGGCTGAGAAAAGAATTGTGCTGAATAGAATAACTATTTCCTTCTGTGTATCTTTTTTGTAACTTAAGGTTTTGCCTAGAGGGGTTCTCTATGTTTTGAATCTAATTACCCTGTAAGGTATCTACCATCCTGATTTTACAGAGGGGATTTCTTTACTTCTATTTACTTCTATTTCTATGAAAAGTCTTCTTGTAAGAAAACTGAATGCTTTTTCATTGTTCTCAGATCCAAGGGTTTGGGTCTGTGGTCACCTATGCAAATTGGTGAGGCTTTTTAGCCAACATTTCCCTGGAAAGGGGGAGTGCAAGTGTTGGGAGGATTGTTCATTGTTCTTAAGATCCAAGGGTCTGGGTCTGTAGTCACCTAGGCAAATTGGTGAGGCTTTTTACCAAACCTTGTCCAGAAAGTGGGGTGCAAGGTTTTGAGAAGTATTTTGGGGGGAAAGACATTTCCAACAGCTCTTCCCCAGTAACCAGTATTTGTTTGGTGGTGGTAGTGGCCAATCCAAGGACAAAGGGTAGAATATTTTGTACCTTGGGGAAGTTTTGACCTAAGCTGGTAAAGAGAAGCTTAGGAGGTTTTTCATGCAGGTCCCCACATCTGTACCCTAGCATTCAGAGTGGGGAAGGAACCTTGACAGAGTCAAACAACACGGCTGGGGTAGTGGTGGCTGAACCCCCTAAAATGGCCTGCAGCTCGTCACAGAAGTGGCATGTTTGGGGCTCTGAACCGGAGCGGCCGTTCGCCCCTCTGGTTTTCTGGTAGGCTTGCCTCAGCTCCTTAAGTTTCACGCGGCACTGCTTCGGATCGCTGTTATGGCCTCTGTCCCTCATGCCCTGGGAGATTTTGACAAAGGTTTTGGCATTTCGAAAACTGGAACAGAGTTCTGATAGCACGGATTCCTCTCCCCATACAGCGATCAGATCCCGTACCTCCCGTTCGGTCCATGCTGGAGCTCTTTTGCGATTCTGGGACTCCATCATGGTCACCTGTGCTGATGAGCTCTGCATGGTCACCTGCAGCTTGCCACACTGGCCAAACAGGAAATGAGATTCAGAAGTTCGCAGTTCTTTTCCTGTCTACCCGGCCAATGCATCTGAGTTGAGAGTGCTGTCCAGAGCGGTCACAATGGAGCACTCTGGGATAGCTCCCGGAGGCCAATACCGTCGAATTGTGTCCATAGTAGCCCAAATTCGACCCGGCAAGGCTAATTTAAGCGCTAATCCACTTGTCAGGGGTGGAGTATGGAAATCGATTTCAAGAGCCCTTTAAGTCGAAATAAAGGGCTTCATCCTGTGGACGGGTGCAGGTTTAGATCGATTTTACGCTGCTAAATTCGACCTAAAGTCCTAGTGTAGACCAGGGCTTAGTGACATTGGTGCAAAAACTGAGGCAGAGCAGCCCACAGAGAGGCGGCGGAGCCAGGCCAATCATTTACCTGCTGGCCCAGGTGAGATCTTCCTTTTCCTCTTTCTCCGCTGGGTTCCCCTCTCAGCCCAGTTTTCAGAGGTATTCTGCAGCTCTGTCACTGGCAGTGTCTCTGTCCTGAGCTATCTTGGCGTTGGAGTCAGCCAGCTGGAGATGAGAGCCATTTCTTGAGGAACAGACGATTATTATTTATTTGTATTACAGTAGCATCTAGGAGTCCTGGTCCGGTTCCAGAACCCAAGATATCATCCCCTTTCTTAGAACTCTACTCAGAACAGAACTCCCTGAGACACCAACATCACTGTTACAGTCTGTGGGCTGGAGAGGTGATTTTGCATCTCTAGGGGCCAGATACCTTTGAAAATCTGGCCCCAAGTGCCTTTTGAAACTGGGATTTATGCTCCTAAATTACTTAGGGTACGTCTACACTGCGATAAAAAATCCACTGCACTGAGCCACAGAACTGGGGTCAATCGACTCGGGCTTCTGGGACTTGTGCTGTGGGGCTAAAAATTGCAGTATAGACGTTTGGGCTTGGGCTGGAGCCCCGGCTCTGAAACATGGTGAGGGGCAGGGTCTCAAAGCCTGGGCTCCCACCCGAGCCCAAATGTCTACACTGCAATTTTTAGCCCCTGCAGGCTGCATCCCACAAGCCTGAGTCAGCTGACCTGGGTCAGCCGCAGCCATGCCGCATGGCTTTTGCTGCAGTGTAGACATCCCCTTAGGTGCTTTTGAAAATATTCCCCCTAGTGATTTTAGTTACACAAGTTGTTTCAGCTCCTACTCCTCCCCTGGGTACTCCTGCCAATTTTTGTACTTTTACCGTTGCATTTTCCTTGTTTTCCCCTCCCTGGTGCTGTGAGAGAGATCAATGCAAACAACAGGGGAACCCGACTCACAGCCTATGCAGGGCTGGAAACCAGTGAAACTGACAAGATGCCAAGTGCCATCAATGGCACAAAGACCCTGAAAAGAGAGAAAGATGTTGGTGCCCTTTGACAAGTGGCTTTTCAGGCCCTTGTAGATTGGCTTCCTGTTTGGAGCAGAAATCGGTGACATGGAGTCAGGTGTTTTCTTAGTGCCGTTTGTTTATTTGCAAGATGTTCACCATTCTGTTTCCCTGAACAGCAATGTTCACAGACTGCACACGCGAGAACCCCTCTTGCCGGGCCCAGGGTAAGGACATGCCCAGCTCTGAAAAGATCCTCCCACTTAAAGATTGTCTGTGCTCCTTGGGTCACTGGGTGGGTGGCTATTGTTTGTCAGCTGCACCAGGAATCCTGATTGGATGAAGGCTCCCAGCTGCTAGAGGAGAAGTGACAGGGTCACAGATCTCTGTGTTCTGAAGAGAGGAAGAGTGGCTGGGTACATGTGTTTCCTTTTCCAGGAAAGATGCTCAAAACCTCAGCTGGTATAAAAGCCGTTTGAGCCATTGGGGTAGGAAGAGGCTCAGAGTGATGCCTTCAGGCAGCATTTACCAAAAGTGCGAAGAGTCCGACCAAGGGACGCTCAAGGAACAGGAGACAGAAATGGCTTTTGGGAGAGCAGGTAACCCCAGGCTGCATTAGTGGGAGAGTGCGCAATCATTTCCTGCTAATCAGCTCACTCCTTGATAACACGCCCTGATCCTGCAGACTCCACACCCCAGTGAAGCCAAGAGGAGGGCGGTGTCAGCGAGGTTTGCAGGATTGGGCCCTACTTATGGAGCGGCATAGTGCTCAGCAGCGAAGTCAGACTCGAAGGCAGGTCTGTACTCTGGGAGGGTGGCGTTTCATACATCACAGCAGGAGGTGCTGGGCAGAGCCAGGCTGAGAATTCCAGGCTTGTCTCAGCAGCATTTCATCAGATGTTTATGTTTGGTGCTTGCATACTCTGGCAATGAGGGGTTTAAAAGCGGGGGAGCAAGAGAGAGAGAGAGAGAGTGTATGGGGATGGAGGGGTGCTGTATGATGATAGATAGATAGATAGATGTGGATGAACTGGTGTGTATGGAGATTGTGAGATAGATAGGGATGGATGTGCGTGTATGGGGATGGATAGATGGATGGGGGGGTATATGGAGATGGATGGAGGGGGGTGTATGGGGATGGATGGATGGAGGGGGGTTTATGGTGATGGGTGGATGGGGGGTATATGGAGATGAATGGAGGGGGGTGTATGGGGATGGCTGGATGGATGGACGGATGGAGGAGTATGGGGATGGCTGGATGGGGTTATATAGGGATGGCTAGCATTTATGGGATTGAATGGATAAATGGATAAATAGATCCATTTTGCATCCATATTGCACTCAGGACTAGTGTCCACAATGTACGAGTTGCTGGGCGCTGGAGCCCGTCGTACACAATTGCAGGTTATACCATCAGGAGCCTTGGCCCTGATCCCTGTCCCAGGCCCAGGGGTGGACGTGTTACGAGAGGCATTTCAGAGCCAGAGTTCTGCTGATCAGGCGGGATGTCCCTGCGTTGTGCAATAGGAACATGCCTCGTGCAATTCTGTGCTTACAGCAGATTTGTGCTTCTTTTCTTCCTCTTTTTTTACTTTCATTCCTGGAAAGTGAAGGGGGATATGTGTGTGTGTGTGTGTGGGAGGGGGCGCTGATTTGAGATGTAGGCGTTGGAGACACAGCTGCTTCCTTCCCCTCCCCACTGACAGCAGCACAGTGGGCTGGGGCAGTGGAGGAAGGGGGGGTTGGCTGGTGAGTACATGGTACTGTGCATGGAGCAACGCTCTGAACCAAGGGCTTGTCCCTGCCTGGAGGAGGCTACAGTGGATGGGACAGAGCAGCACAGAGCGGGGGGCAGCCTTTCTGCCTGGCAGGCTTCATGGCGCATGAGTCTGCAGCAAGATGGGGAGGAATCTTAGAGGACAGTGTATGGGAGAGCATAGGGCACTGGGGGGGAGGCCAGGGCTGGCCATAGGGAGGTGGTACAAGCAACCATCAGGAGGGGAGCACGCACTGAACAGGGGGTGAGGGGGAGATGTAGGCAGGGGTTGCAGCCGCGGAGCTGTATCCTGATGGTGGAAGGCAGTCAAAGCAGAGAGAAGAAAGGGTGGGAGGTGAAACCCCAGGGAATCATCCCAGCATCTCACATGGATCTCATGGCCTGGCTCCCCCAAAGGATCCTTGGGAAAACAGAGGGAACTCCCAGGAAATGGGGTTCTCTTACTTCTGGGGCTTAGGCTCAATGGAAATCCAGGTGGGCAAATGATAGATAGATAGGGTGGATATAAGGAGCAATGGTCTCAAGTTGCAGTGGGGGAGGTCTAGGTTGGATATTAGGCAAAACTCTTTCACTAGGAGGGTGGTGAAGCACTGGAATGGGTTACCTAGGGATTTGGTGGAATCTCCATCCTTAGAAGTTTTTAAGGCCCAGCTTGACAAAGCCCTGGCTGGGATGATTTAGTTGGGGATTGGTCCTGCTTTGAGCAGGGGGTTGGACTAGATGACCTCCTGATGTCTCTTTCAACCCTAATATTCTATGATTCTATAGGAATAGATAGATAGAGGGTGTGAATTCCCCTGCATGCTCTGTGCTACACAGAGATTCCTGACCCCAGTGGCACGTCCATCTCTATTTATGAATTACAATAATAGTGAATTCTGAATTCCCCTAGTGCCTTCCCTGCGAGGCTTCGAGCACACCTGCCCCCGCAGCACTGGTTCGCCAGAGGGCAGGGACCAATGCTCTAACCCCCGCTGTCTCTGCTCCTGCCTTCCAGGGAATTCCTTGCTGCAGTGCGGTAGCGGCCTGAATGGGGAGGAAAGGTCAGTATTACCCCTTAACGCTGTGAACGCCTTGTCGTTTGTATTATGGGTCATCCTCCTCGCCATGGTGATTGGCAAGTGTAAGTATCCCGGAGTGCGTTTAGGACTATCACACAGGAATGGACCAGTGGAAAAGACCAGGGGTGAAATCCTGACTCCATTAAGTCAATGGCCAAACTCTCATTGGCTTCAGCAAGGCCAGGATTTCAGGCCAAGAGTACCTCCCAGCCAGGTCCCCTTGTGTCTGGCAATGGCCAGTGTCAAGACACTGCAGGAGAAGGGATATAGGCCCTGCAATGTGTTTCATTGTGCCATAGTGCTGCTAATTGTAAGACAAGGCTCATTAAGTCAGGCCACCTGCCCTCCAATTCACAGCAGTGGGGCACCTTCCCAGAGCCCACACTGTGAGCAGGAACACGCTGGTGTTTGATTCTTGAATGTATTCACAGGTACAAGTAAGTACAATGTGTGTTGGGATGCCCTCTAGCAGCTGCTCCACGCAGGATAACAGCCTAACTACTCCTGCCAGTTAAGAGAGTAGCTCCTGTAGCTCAAAAGGTCTTTGCTGTGGCAGGGATTCACATCCTGCTGAGGAGCCTTGGTGGGTGTCATTACACACAGCAGCCTCAGCGTTGTGAACTCTAGGTGGTGTTTGAATTAAAGCCCCAGCTCCAGGTGTCCTGTGATTAGGTGAGAATCTGAGCCTTCATTTAAAAATACTGAGACGGATTCTAGTTGCAGAGAAAAGCTTGGGAAAGCGATGTAATGGCTCAGAAACCAGGAGGCAAAGAAAAGAAAAGTAAAGTCTATTATTTTTCACAAATCTCATGATTTTTAAGCCAATCTTGTGATTGGTTTTTAACCTCTGGAGTTGGCCAGACTGCGCCAGGGCAGAGGTCATTCAGAGGGGACTCTGGGTGAAATCCTTGAAGCCAGTGAGGCACCTAAGGCTCCTACTGCAATCCACAAAACTCCCACTGAGCACTGTAGGCACCTAAACTCACTCGACACCTCTAGGCATGCACACTCCTGCCTCCCTCCAGGCATCTGGATGCTTGTCTCCCACCTAAACCCCTATACAAATCCTTTCTGCTCCTCTGCCAGGGAGGAGGGATTTGAACCTGGGTCGCCCACATCCCAAGTGAGTGTTCTGACCATTGGGCTATAAATTATAAGGTGGGCAGCAGCACCTCCTCCCCTGCATTTTGTGTAGAACGAGGCAGGCACCTAACTCATTCCCAAAAGACACTACTTAGGTGCCTAAGCCAGGAGAGGAGTTCCTGTTTGTGGATCACTAGCAGAGCTAGATACTTCCCATTCCTGCAGCCTGGATTAGCATGCCTAGCTCTGAGAAAAGGGTGGGGATGGCTCATCAGTATCTCCCATTGGCTACTTACACAGCTCCCCACCTAGCGTGCTGCGTTTTGGGGATTGCACTCAGATGCATTGCTCTCCCCAGTCATTGTATCGGAGCCTGGGCATGTAACTCGGCTTTGTGGGTGTTCCTGGGATTTTCTAGGCACTGTGGTGCTCAGCATTGCAATGCCAAAATCCCTTTGGGGATATCACCCTCAGAGATTATCTCCACAGGGGGAAGTTGGAAAGTAGAAATGCGGCATGTCGCTCTACGCTGTGAACCCAAATCAAAAACTCAGCCCCCCTCCCCCCGCCCCCCCCCAAACCATATAAACAACAGCTGGCATCTGTCCTTCTGTCTAGACTCGGAGATGTCCAAGGAGCTGGAGCAGTTGCGGACTGGTCAATCTGTACTGAGAGGCAACGGTAACAATTCAGTTTACTTATGAGTGTCCGTGTATTTGTATTACTGATGTTGCCCCTTTGGCAGAAGCCAAAATCGGAGGTGCTGTCGGGTTTGTTCCTGTTAGGGGGAGCAATCGCTGCTCCCAAGCAGGTCTGTTCTCGCTGTGATCTTGTTTAGTTAGAACATCTTGTTCCCTTGAACACAGCAGGAACAAACAGCTGCAGGCTGTTCCCTGTCTCGGAAATGCCCCTTCTGCCCCTTCAGCTCTGTGCCCAAGAAACTCCATCTCTGCTTCCTGACAGGGTCCCGCTCACAGCTCCTTCAGCCTCCCTCACACACAGGCTGCTCCGAACACCTGGGGCTACAACCAGGGTGCCCCTCGGCCCACACAGCTCTTTCCTGCCATGCAGCCTGGTGCCTTGGGTGGTCACTTTCATTGTCTGCAGCTGTTTCACTACATAAATGAGGTTGATTGCTCCTCCTCTTGTGTCTAAAAGGGGATACTTAGCACTCATTGGCTATAACAAGGACTGTGATTGTCTATGGATCCCAGACTCGCCTGTTAGGTGTATTATGGCAGCACCCAGGAGCCCCAGTTATGAACCAGGACTCCATTGTGTGAGGTGCTGTACAAACATAGTACACAAAGCCAGTTCCTGCCCCAAAGAGCTTCCAACCTAAGTGTAAGACATGGGATGATAGGTGGAGACAGACAGACAGGCAAAGGGAAACAAGGAAACAAGAAATACCAAACCTCTCTTCTTTTCTGTTCTGCTCCTATTAACTAACTAATGGTTTGATCTGAAACCCACCGAACCAATAGAAAGGCTCCCATTGTCTTCAGTGGTGTTTGGCTCAGGGTCTATCTAACTAGCTAGGTTCCTGTCTGCATTAGGGAAGTTTGCACCATCGTTGCTCATAGATGTTACAGCCAGAAGGGACTGTTATGGGCCTCTAGTCTGACCTCCTGCATAGCAGAGGCCAGAAAATCCCACCCAGCGATTCCTATATCCAGCCCATATCTGGCAGTGAAGCTGGAGTGGAACTTGTAGAAAGAGACAGACAATCTTTTAATAATTCCAGGTGATGGAGAACCTGCCCCTTGTCTATAGACCGTGTCCTGATAGGTAAATGCTGATGCAAAACACTAATGTAGACACACACTGGGATAATGCAAAGTAGGACTCACATCAATGGGTCTAATCCTGGTAACCTGGGCAAGCCTTGTGCCATGTGTCTGCACTAGGGATTTGCACCAGTCCACGGTGACACTAGTACAAATTTCCCTAGTCTGGATGGGCCCTAACTAAACTCACTAACAAGCTGTCCCCAGGCAGGGCTGGTAGCTGGAGGTGGGGTCTGAGTGAATGAACACGAGGCAGGGAGCCCCGAGTTCTAATCTTGCTTCACTACCTGGCCTGGGGCAAGTCGCTCTCCATCTCGGAGCCTGAGTCATGGACCGTCATGGCCAGGGGACGAAAGAAAATCCACCCGCGCCGCCTCTTCCCAGGAAGGAAACCAGCCCCGGGAGACCCCAGTACCTTACAGACCCGCTCTGCTAGGGAACACGGCCCTGCCCCACGAGATGAAGAGAGGGGTAGTTCCCAGCTCACCGGCCTCTGTGTCTTCCAGGCTCCAAGACAGCGAAGCAACTGGAGACACTTCATTTCAACCAGTCCGCCATGCACAGCACTGGTACGTACTGAAGCCCTCACAGACCCACAGCCCAGCATCACCTCTACGAACCTCCTGCACCCCAGTCACATCACTCCTCCTCCTTCCAAGCTCCCCCCAACATCCCCCATTCCCTGGCCACCTCCTTGTTCCCGCTGAGCCCTGGGTCCCCTCTCAGGAACGTGATCAGCCCTGTTTATCTCTCAGAGGTGGAGCTGGCCACGGAGCTGAAGAGGCTGCAGTCGGACCAGGCCACGCTGAGAGTGGAAGGTGAGTGCCCATGGCGGGGCGGGGGGCAGGGAGCAGGGCTCAGGCAGAGGAGGGGGTGGAGAACAGCAGAAAGAAGAGAGCGGTGTTGGGGACACTGGGGCATGGCCACTAGGTAACTCGAGGGGATGGAAGACCACGAGTGTTGATGAAGCCCCCTCGCACTAGGCCCCGGTGTCCTTGGCCCCTCCTCCTGCCTGGAGGCACTCGCAGCAGCTCTGCGTACTAGGCCCAAGTGTCCTTGGCCCCCCCGCCTGGAGGCACACACAGCAGTTATGCTGAAAATCTGCAACAATATGTTGCAGAGTCAGACTGCCTGAAACTAAGCAAGGCCAAACAGGGCAAATATAAAAAAACAATGCTAAATAAAGCAGCTTTATATATAGTTTAACAAATAATACAAAGAATCAGGAAACTAGCTGGGAACTGAATTGGCTGGCTACATGGATACTTGGGGCAGCTTGCTATTAAATAAGTATGCTAAAAAAAAAATGTATAAAAGCCTATGTAACTTCCTGCTCTGTGTGCAGGATTTAAGATTTTATTCTCCCTGTACCTTTTTGCAGCTGCAAATAAACTTTTCTGCTTCTCCACCCCGTTGTAATTATTGGGTGTAGCACACCGGGTAACGAACCAACTCAAGCTGTTGTTCAGCCTCTCGGCACTGGGTGCCGGCAATATGATTAGGGGTCTAGAACACATGACTTATGAGAAGAGGCTGAGGGAGCTGGGATTGTTTAGTCTGCAGAAGAGAAGAATGAGGGGGGATTTGATAGCTGCTTTCAACTACCTGAAAGGGGGTTCCAAAGAGGATGGCTCTAGACTGTTCTCAATGGTAGCAGATGACAGAACGAGGAGTAATGGTCTCAAGTTGCAGGGGGGAGGTTTAGATTGGATATTAGGAAAAAATTTTCACTATGAGGGTGGTGAAACACTGGAATGCGTTACCTAGGGAGGGGGTGGAATCTCCTTCCTTAGAAGTTTTTAAGGTCAGGCTTGACAAAGCCCTGGCTGGGATGATTTAACTGGGAATTGATCCTGCTTCGAGCAGGGGGTTGGACTAGATGACCTTCTGGGGTCGCTTCCAACCCTGATATTCTATGATTTTATGATTAATAGCTTTTGGCGTCCCTGGGTGGGCGACGAGGCTGCAATTTAGCCTTGCCCGGACCCCTCCTGGAGGTCGAGGATTGCGGCGAGAACCGACGCCCAGCGCGCAGCGGTGAGTTCATCGGGGGCCTCGGAGGAGACGCGATTTGATCAACCCCAGAGGGCACAACGGTGCAACGCACTCATATAGTGGAGAAGCTGTTGTGGACGGCGGTAAAGAACCGGTCCCTTGAATAAGGTAGAAACCTTTCAAAATCCGGATTATATGCTCTGTTGGAAGCTGGGGACGCCCAGAGTTACCCTGTAGGTATGGGACAGGGACAGAGCTCAGGGGTTAGGGCACGGTGTACGCCCCTAGAAAAAAAAATGTATAAAAGCCTATGTAACTTCCTGCTCTGTGTGCAGGATTTAAAATTTTATTCTCCCTGTACCTTTTTGCAGCTGCAAATAAACTTTTCTGCTTCTCCACCCCGTTGTAATTATTGGGTGTAGCACACCGGGTAACAAACCAACTCAAGCTGTTGTTCAGCCTCTCGGCACTGGGTGCCGGCAACAGCGGGATGGAGAATCCCAGCGCCAGGTTCCCATGGCGATTTGGGATCCATTCCACCCTACCCCGCCAGGCCAGCCCGCGCAAGCAGCATTTGGGATCAAGTCACCGAGGCCGGAAATCAGGGCCCTGCCCTACTCTGGGTGACCCACCAGAGGGGCAGGGACACAGCCAGTGCCCACAGAGCCTCTGCACTCAGGGCTCCTCTTGTACCAGGCTCAGTGTGTGTGACTAGCTGGGGTGAACTGGGGAAGCCAGTTCACTCTTCAGTTCCAGAGATTCTCACCCCAGGTGCATTCCCGGTCACTGCAGGAGTCTCTGGCCTTTAAGGACTCCCATGGGCTGGGCTGCTACAGAGGGGGGATCTGGCTGTTTCTTTCTCCCTAGGTTCACTTGGGACCGCTAGGAGAGGGGATATGTGTTTTGGAAGCAGGGGAGGGCCGAGGGGAGGGAGATGGGGATGGTGACTCATTAGTGGCTGAGGGGAGGCAGGTAGATGAAAGGGCTGGGCAGAAGATGACCCAGGTGTAATAAACTGGGGAGCCAGAGGTAGGGAATTGTGGGGCAGGGCAGTGTGCCTGGGTGTGAGGCGAGGGCAGGGCTCCTGCTGAGGTTTGGGGGCAGGGACCTGGTTTTAGATGAATGATTTTGACCCTTGTGAAAGGTTCAGGTTCAGCTGGTGATTCCAGCCGGGTCTCCAGTCCCTAATGACTGTGTCAGACTGACCGTGTAACAAGCTCTGTGACTCCTGCTGCTGGGATAGGGGCCCCACTTCAGTGTCACAGCCAGGCCCCAAGTCCCAGTGTTTACGATCTGCACACAGGTGTGCCAGGCCTAGCTGCACACACCAGCTGCTCTAGCTGGCTTCTGGCAGCTTCTGAAGTACAGAATATGGTGAGCGCCACTCAAGGCTCACATACTGCTTAAAGGGGTACAACCCTATTCCTACATGTGACAGTGTGTTGTGTTTGCAGTGTCAGAGGGTCTGGCCAAAGCGAAAAGTGACAGAGATACCATCAGGGCTGAAGCCTACAAGATTCTGGATGCTGTCCAGAAAAGGAACAGTGAGACACACGCCAGCCTCGACTTGCTGAGACTGTCAGCTCTTCATGGCAGGGACCGTCTTTCTGTTTTGTGTTTGTACCATGCCTGACAGAATGGGGCCTGATCTATGACTGCGGCATCTAAGCACTGCCATAATCCATGTAACAAATAATGTACGGCACCCAGCAAATGGGGGCCTGGGCCATGGCACCTCGTGCAGTTAGGATTCCTGCTCCTTTTCCCCACAAGCAGTGTTAATGTTCAGGGGGCTAGCTGGGATTTCCCCTAGTTTGTCAAGGAGTCAGTTTTGTCTAATAGTTAGAGCAGGGGACTGGAATGCAGGACACCTGGGTTCTATTCCCATCTCTGGGAGGTATATGAAGTCTAGTGGTTAGAGCAGAGGGCTGGCCACTGGGACTCCTGGCTTCTATTCCCAGCTCCTTGAGGCCAATGTTGTCCAGTGCAGTGGCTTTCAACCTGTGGTACGCGGATCCCTGGGGGTCTGCAGACTATGTCTAAGATTTCCAAAGGGGTCTGCACCACCATTAGAAATGTTTTAAAGGGCCGTAAATGAAAAAAGGTTGAAAACCACTGGGCTAGTGGTTAGAGCAGGTGAGGCCGGAAATCAGGTCTCCTGAGTTCTCTTCCCAGCTTGGGAATGGTCTTGAGCAAGTTACTGCACCTCTCTCTGTCTCAGTTTCCCCCCCTCTGCAAATTAAGGGTGACGCTTCCCCACCTTGGCTAAGCGCGTTGAGGTCATTGGCTAAAGGGTACTGGGCAGACGCTATTATTGTCCGTTGCAGTCCAGCGCTGAGAGTGACCTCTGCTTGTCTTGCATTGCAGACTCTGCCTGCAGCATTTGTCCAGCTGGCTGGCTGCTGAATTCAGGGACCTGCTACTACTTCTCCACAGTGCGTAAACACTGGTCCTATGCCAAGCAGGCCTGCAAAGACCAAGGTGCCGAGCTGATTATTCTTGATAACCCACAAAAGCAGGTCAGTCAGGCTCACTGAGTCCAGCCACACAGCCCGGACAGGGCGTGGAGATGGTCTACCAGCAATTGGGAGGCTCTTGGCATGAGAGAGATGCCTGGGGACAGGATAGTAGCTGATGTTTCTCTACTCAGTGCCTAGGAAACACATTATGCACTGGTGTAAAGATGTGCACAAGAAGGGCAACAAAAATGATCAGGGGGCTGGAACAGCTTCCAGATGAGGAGAGATTAAAAAGAGTGGGACTGTTCAGCTTGGAAAAGGGATGGCTAAGGGGGGATGTGACAGAGGCTATAAAACCAGGACGGGTGCGGAGACTGTGAATAAAGAAGTGTTATTGACCCTTCACAGAACACAAGAACTAGGCATCACCTGATGAAATTAATAGGCAGCAGGTTTAAACCAAAGTTAAGGAGGTATTTCTTCACACAACACAAAGTCAGTCTGAGGAACTCACTGCCAGGGGATGTTGTGGAGGCCAAAAGTATAACTAGGGTCAAAAAAGAATGAGATGAGATCCTGGAGGACAGGTCCATCAATGGCTATTAGCCAAGATGGTCAGGGACGTAACCCCAATGCTCTGGGTGTCCCTAAGCCTCTGACTGCTAGAAGTTGGGAGTGGATAACACGGGATGGATTACTCAATAATTGCCCTGTTCTGTTCATGCCCTCTGAAGCACCTGGTCCTGGCCACTGTCGCAAGACAGGACACTGGGCTAGATGGGCCATTGGCCTGACCCAGTATGGCCGCTCTGAGGTAGCCATTTGCAGTGCACAAGAAATTGTCTTGGTCCTACAAAACCCAGGGACCATGCTACATATACGTGAGCACCGTCTATTGGCACAGGATCGAGTAGCAAACCGCTTCCCAGAACACAGACTTCGGGCGCTCCCCCAACTCCCAAGAGTCACTGCACAATTCATCCCAAGCGCCAGTCAGGCTGCTGGGGACCCTCAGGCAAATCAGCCTGACAGCTCCAGGGAAGGTCCCTGGGAAGGGAACCTTTGCGGGAATCAGAGAGAGACCCCTGATTGTAAGGAGTGATGGGGAAAGGACACACAGCGTCTGGTGGAGGACTGGGATCCATGAGATCGTGGTCACTTGGGAGCTCCCTGATGTTTCCTGCCTAGCCTCCATGTCCACATGGTGCTTCCACATCCATCCAGAGCCGCAGCTCCCTCAGCAGGTCCTTTGGGAGGGGAGCCAGCCTGGTCTAGTGGTGCAGGACAAGCCTGGGAGCCAGGACAGCTGGGTCCTACTCGCTGCTCTGCCACTGACCTTCTGTGTGGCCTGGCACAAATCACCATGCCTTAGTTTCCCCTCTCACCCTTGGTTTTGTCTGTTGGATTGTAAGCTCTTTGGGGCAGGGAGCATCTTTCACTAGGTGTCTGTGAAGCACCTGGCCCAAGGGGGCCTCGATCTCAGTCACTGCCTAACCCAATGGGCCACATCTCGGCACAAGGAGAACAACAGAGAGGAGTACGGGCTGTGTGAGGTGGGATTGGGATGGTGCCTTAGATTTGGGCCATATTTTATTGCAATCAATCATTTTCTTTTTTCAGGAGTTTTTGACAAAGAATGCTAACAGCAAGCAGTACTGGATTGGCCTGCACGATGTTAGCAATGAAGGGACATTTATATGGGTCGACGACAGTTCTGTGTCACACAGGTCAGCCCAATCCCGCTCACTGGTACATGAGGGCAGGGTGGGGGGTTGGCTCTGGTGCAACTGGCCAATTAGTACATTTCAAACACATTGAGTCATTGGCTGAGTGGGTGGAGCTGCCCTTTCTTGATTCATCTTCCATCTGCTCTGCTCTTTAAACTGTCCAGAGTTTCCCTACAGGGAACCTGAGCTAGTGGGGTAGAGAACAAAGTGGTGGATGATGCTCAGCTTTAAATTGTCACCTTCAGCTGAGCAGTAGCAGTTTTCAGGGTCTTACGGGGCAGTTTCCCCTTTTAGAAGAAATCGGTGGAATCTGGCTCCTTCTTAGTGTAACTTGTTTATTTACACTAGACCTGGGGCAGAGGTATCACCAACAGCACCCAGCTCAGTCCCCTCTTGCATAAACCTCAGCCCAAATAGCCCAGTGTTCCCAGGAAGTGACTCTATCCTGAGAATTAACTCCACGTAGAGAGTCAGGCTGGAAGCGAGGACTGACCAAAGAGAATGTGGATCACAGCACTAACCACGCAGGGTGTCCTCCAAGCCTGGTCAGTGCTCAGCCACTCAGGAAAAGCACTTGTAAGACTGTGGGTAACTCACTGTAACAGTACGGCCCTGATCCACCACTGTATTACCCCAGATTTACACCAGTGTAAATTCTATTGAAGTTAATAGCTAGACCAGTTTAAAACTAGAGTAACAGAGGTCAGTCAGGCCCTATATCATTACACTTGGCTCTTATCCAGTGCTCTGTAACAGTCAGCCTCAAACCACTTTCCAGAGGGTGAGGCCGGATCACCCTCTCTGGGGGCTTAAGTGGGATTTCAGGGAGTGCATTTCACCAGGGCTTCCCTCGAATGCCTAGCTGAGTTTGCTACTCTTTGATCCCCAGCAACTGGGATCGAGGGGAGCCCAACAATTTTGGCAGCGGTGAGGACTGTGTGATGATGCTCAAAGATGGGAAGTGGAACGACGCTGCGTGTACGATGAATGGGGATGGCTGGATCTGTGAAAAGAAGTGGACTTGTTAAACAGTGGCCAGGAGGAACACAACACAGCCAGTGCATCTTAATAACCACAGAGCCACCCCGCTGCCCTCTGCCCCTTCCATGCAAGGTCTGCCAGCTCTTTACAAACTTCAGTGCATTAAACCTCACAGACCTCACCCCTTCCACTCTTGGGAGCAAGGTACTATCACCCCAACTTTATAGCTGGCGAAACTGAAGCACAAGGACTTACCCAGGTCACAGCAGTGAATCAGTGGAAGAGACTGGATTAGTACCCAGGAGTCCTGACTCCCAGTCCCCTGCTCTTATTACACTACAGGATTTCACATGGCTGGAAACAGGAGTCCTGACTACTACTGCTCTAACCACTAAACCATCCTCCCCGCCAAGAGCCAGGGATAGAACCCAGGAATCCTGACTCTCAACCCCCCTGACTCTAATCCCTAGACCCCATTCAACTCCCAGAGCTGGGAAAAGATCCTAAGTGCCCTGAATTCCAGCCCCTGCTTTAACTATTAGACAAAACAGACTCTTTCACAATGTGGCAATTTATTGGGTGGAAAACCCAGCTAGCCCCCTGAACTATATTAATCCATTATCAGCATTTATGGGGAAAGGGGGCAGAATCCTTACTGCACAAGAAGTCAAATTTTAGAACCTGCCAGTCAATCCCATCAACATGGTATAGATCTGGTCATTTCTCTATAGTAAAGGATGTGACCAACTTCCTGGTTTAGTGCAAGTTTTCCTCCCCTGCTAACTAGGGCTAAAATTTACACAGCTCCAGCCACCGCTACTGCCCCGGGGCCCTTTAAATCCCCAATGGAGCCCGGCCACCACTACCCCAGGGCTCGGGCAGCTGGGCTCAGGTGGGGATTTAAAGGGCTCGGGGCTCTGGCAGCTGCTACCACAGCGAAGCCCCAGGCCCTTTAAAGCTCTGCCAGAGCGCAGAGCCCTGGGGTAGCGGTGACAGCCGGGAGCCCCCAGGGCTCCTCAGTGATTTAAAAGGCCCAGGGCTCAGCTGCGGTAGCGGCAGCTGGAGCCCTGGGCCCTTTAAATCGCTCCCGAGCCTCCCAGCCGCCTCTGCAGCTGGTAGCTCGGGTGTGATTTAAAGGGCCCCGGGTCATTTGGAAGCAACCAGAGATTTAACAAGCCAGCAGTTTAGTGCATCCCTGCTTCAAGCCTGAACCAAGAACTTTGCAATTATTGTATGTATTTGATTCCTTTAACCAATTTTAAGTCTCACCTCTTGCTTTCTATAAATAAACCTTTAGATATGAGATACTAAAGGACTGACAACAGCGTGATTATTGGGTAAGATCTGAGTTATATATTGATCTGGGTATGTGGCTGCTCCTTTGGGATCAGAAGAACCCTTTGTTTGATGAAATTGGTTTTAAATAATCACACATCATTAAGTCTAGTGTCTGGATGTTGAATCCAGGACTGGAATATCTAAGGAGGCTGAATTTCTGACTTCTTGTTAGCCAGAAGTTTACTTTTGTTGCTGATCTGGTATCTTTTATGGAAGAATAACCACCAGTTTTGGGGTGTATCTGCCCTATTTCTCAGCAGTTTGGTCTGAATTTGGTATTCAGTTGTGACCCACTGAGGCATGGTGACAAGGCAGCAGGTAAGTCCTAGGGGCATGAGTCATGGGGGCTGGGGTGGAGAGCGAGCGATGGAGTGGGAGAGAGGTGGGGCAGGGCCTCAGAGGAAGAGGTGGGGCAGGAGTGTTTGGTTTTCAGGGTTTAGAAAGTTGGCAAGCCTACTAGTGTGGAGGAGGGAAGGAGGGACAGGGATGTTGGGGAGGGAAAAGGGGACAGAGGAATTGTGAGGGTTAGCAATAAATGCACTCCAACCCAAGTCCTGTGAGTGAGTGTCCCATGGCACAGGGGCTGGCCTCTCCAGGGGAACACTCACCATGCCTTTGGCTACACTGCTCCTAAAGGAGCCAGACACTGCAGCTTAGCAGCTACACCTCAGAACACAGCTCCACTTGAAAGACAGCACTTAGACATGTTTATACAGTGAAGCCAAGTATAAGTTCAATTAAGAATAGAAGTTTGAAAAGCAGCAAGTAACAAATATTGGAAACAAATAGTTACCTGTCAAATAAAATCATAACATGGTTTCTAGAGCCTCAACTTAACTAACCAGAGAAACTTCCCTGTCTAACAAAGCTTAGCTCACCCAAAGTCTTTCTCTCAGCACTTAACAGCTGGGACCCTCCTTTCGTAAGATATGCATGCTGGTAGCCTGTCCCCTCGTTTTAGGCTCATATGTGTACCCCAGTACTCCCAGTTATACCCCTCCTCCCACATCCATTGTCTTTGCTCGTAAACAGGATGCCCCCTGCTGGATGCTTTCTCCTGTCTGCATCTTTCTTGTAGACTTTGCAAACTCTTGATTAGGTTCAGGCTCCATAAAGCAAATAGGCATCCAGTGTGAGTCTTACAGCACACACCAGCTCAGACGGAGAGAGAAGCATCTCTCACCTCCTGCTTGAAAGGAACCGGCTTATCCCTGTCATGGCATCACTCACCACACTGGCGCCACCTGCTGGTCATTTCAGGAATTAGCTCAGTGCAGCAGGTGTGTTCTGGGTGGTGGCTCTCCCATTCTCACCTCCGCCTGCAGACCTATTACAGCTCCTTTCTCTCATCTGCTTTGTGGCACAGCCCTCCAGCCATGTCACCATCCGGTTCCCCACTTCCAGGGGACTCCTCCAACAAGCATCCAGCCACTCCTCTCAGCAGCTTGGCAGTCCACAGCCAGGCTGCTCCTTCCTTCCAGCTCACTGTCTCGATTCCCTGGGCCACTTCCCCGCAGCCTCAGTTCCTTCTGCTCCTGCCTCTGGCTCCAGCTCCTTTTCCCAGGGCCTCAAGCCTGTAAGTCCTGGCAGTCTGTCAGGAGCTCTCCCAGTCCCTGTTAGCACCTGCCCTTTCCCCAGTGCTGGTCTCTCTATAGCCCTCTAGGAAGCCAGTCTTCTCCCTAGGACTCCCTGCAGCAGACTATGTGCTCTGGTCTGCAGCTTCCTTTTATGTAGGCTGGCTGGGCCCTGATTGGCTGCTCCAGCTGCCACCCTAATTTTCTGCAGCCGCTGCCCTAATTGGCTGTTTCCCCAGCAGCCCCTCCTTTGGCTGCCTGCCCCTCAGCCTCCCTAGATGGATTTTAACCCTCTTAGGGCCAGTGCGAGGCAAGCGCCCTGTCACAATCACCTTCTGGTAAGAAGCCCCCAACTTAAACCACATATTTTTAAGCATCTATACATAACTTCTTAACTATTATCCGTACATATGTTTCACAGTGATTGTGATGACCAGTGAGCTACTGGCTTTCGCTAGAGACCTTTCATGTCACCTTTGGTGAATTATTATACTTATTCCTGAGCCAGGGGATCCAAGTTAACCCTGTGCATCCACTTTGTCCCCTCTGCCAGTTGGCACCAAGAGGTCCCTGGGGTCACATGGATAGGATTTGGGGGAAGGGCAAATGTGTGCGTGGGGGATGGGTTCAGGGGTGGAGAGGGCATGTGTGCGGGGTGCAGGATGGGATCAGGGATGGGGAGGGAAAGTGTGTGGGGTCGGGAGATGGGATCGGGGCAGAGAGGGAAAGTGTGTGGGGTGGGGGATGGTATCAGGGCCCAGGAAGGCTGTCTGAGATGCGGGCCCTGATACCATTCCCCATCCCACTCACTTTCACAAGGCTGGGGCAGGGGGTTGGGGTGCAAGAGGGGGTGCAGGTTATGGGAGGGAGTTTGGGTGCGGGAGGAGGTGCAGTGTGAGGGCTCAGGGAGGGAGTTTGGGTGCGGGAGGGGGTGCGGGTTCTGGGAGGGAGTTTGGGTGCGGGAGGGGGTGTGGGCTCTGGGCGGGAGTTTGGGTGTGGGAGAGGGTGTGGGCTCTGGGAGGGAGTTTGGGTGCGGGAGTGGGTGCAGGGTGCAGGCTCTGCGAGGGAGTTTGGGTGTGGGAGGGGGTTTTGGCTCTGGGAGGGAGTTTGGGTGCGGGCTCTGGGCGGGAGTTTGGCTGTGGGGTGGGGACTCAGGACAGAGGCCGCAGAGGTTTGGGGTGCGGGAGGGGATGAGGGGTGAGAGCTCTGGGAGGGAGTTAGGGTGTGGGGTGCAGGCTCAGGGCTGGGGCATCAGGTGTTTGGGGTGCAGGAGGGGATAAAGGGGCGGGCTCTGGGAGGGAGTTTGAGTGTGGGAGTGGGTGCGGGTTGCAGCCAGGCGGTGCTGACCTTGGCGGTTCCCGAAAATGACCAGCACTGCAGCACGGACTTTGTTTGGCCCAAAGCGAGGGAGAGAAGCAGTGGGGTGAAGCTATGTAGTTAGCTGCAATACTTTACCTCTTCAGATGCTTTGAGCAGGGGGTTGGACTAGATGACCTCCTGAGGTCCCTTCCAACCCTGATATTCTATGATTCTATGATTCTATGTGCAAAGAGCAGGGCAGGGCATCACAGCAAAACGGGCCCAGAAATCACCAGAAACAGGCTACAAGGATGAGCAGGGCTTTTCCTATAATGGCTCCTCCTGGCTGCTGGGGGATGCTGTGGTGCTGGGCCCCAGACTGTCTCTCCTGTGCACTCAATGCTCCCCCGGAGACGGAGGAAACAGCCTAACCATAGGGGTGAGAAAGAGGGGAGAAGGGAACACAGCGGGCCTGGCTGTTTGTGGGGCTGAGAAGTAGGGGAGAGTAGTCGGGGAAAAGGATAAGGGCTAGGCGCATAGGCGCAGAGGGGAGAGGGGGAGGAGGAGGGAGATGTTAGGGGCAGGGGCAGAAGGGGTGGGGTGGGGGAGGGGGTAGCAGAGTCAATAGCCCCCGGAACAGATGCCCTTCCCAAAGCTGGCACAGAGCCCAGGATTCCTGAGTTAGCGCCCTTTAAGGGTTTGTGTTGTGTGTACGCAGGCATTTTCAAGCCACACTCATTCTCGTTAGGGTGGACTAATCCGCCGTCTTAGACAAGCCCTGCCTCTCAGCATTCCTCCGCTGTCAGGCAAATAGCTGTGAACCCACTGGCAAAGCGTGTGTCCCATCCCTCTCTAGAGGCTGGTGCAGAGAGAGGATAAGAGTCGACCACTTCTACCAGTTCCTCCGTTAGCTCAAGTGGCAGAGGTCCATGCTGTATATTGAAATGCGTCAACTCTCCTGTGGTCCCACAAGGAGGGTTATTTTGGCTCCACTTGGTGGTATTTTGTTTTTTTCAGGTTGCAAAGCCATGTACTCAAAAGTGTGGAAATGCCAGTATTGGGGCCAGGGTCCTGTGGGTAATAGTGAACGATCATGGCATTAAAAGCCGTGTCATAATGCATATGCACAAGGGCCAAATTAAAGTTGCGGGGGTAACCTTAATTAACCATTGCCTGTTTGGTGCTCGCATTTGCAGCTAATTCTTTTTATGTCGCTTTTTGAATGTAGTTCGTTATAAATATCCCCTACTCATTGGGTCGTCTGCAAACTTCGTCAGTGACTTTATGTTTTCTTCCAAGTCGTTGAAAAAAACCTTAAATAATGTGGGGCCAAAACCGGACCCCTGTGGTGCACTGCTGGAATCACCTGTTTGATGATGATTCACCATATATAGTCTCAAAATGTAACTTTCAGTTAGTTCATTCAGCTTTAGTCCATTTAATGTGTATCATCATGTTAATTTTATATCATTCTAGTTTGAATGCAGTACCAAGTGAAATGCCTTTCAGAATATTAAAGTATATTAAATCAACACTACTGCTGTTATCAAGCAAACTTATAGACTCAACAAAAAAGATATCTAGTTACTTTGACAGGAGCTGTTTTCCATAAACCCATGTTGATTGACGTTACTTATATTACTGTTCTTTAATTCCAGTATCAGCTGCTCTGTTATCTTGCCTGGGATCAATCTCAGACTGACAGGTATATAATTACCTGGGTCATCCTGTTTGCTTTTTTAAAATATTGGCACAGTGTTGGCTTTCTTTGACTCTTCTGGAACTTTCTCCATGTTCCATGACTTGTTGAAAATGAACATTAAAGCAAGCTCTTCAGCAGGCTTTCTTAATACTCTTGTTTGCAAGTTATCCAGACCTACTGATTAAACATGAGTCCCTACTGGTTAACATCCTCCTGAGATACTAGTAGAATGGAAAGAGTGTTATCATATGAAATGAATCATCATTTGTGTTTTTCCCAAATATAGAACAGAAATATTTATCGAACACTTCTACCTTTTCTCTGTTATTATTGATAATTCTACCATTTCCACCTAGTAATAGACCAATACTATTGTTAGGATTCGCTTTGTTCCTAATAGACTTAAAAAACTCCTTATTGTCCTTAACTCTTCTGGCCACAAGATTTCTCCTTGTGTCCCTTTGCTTCCCTTATCAATTTTCTACAATTCCTAGCTTCTGATTTATATTCATTACTACCAACTTCCCCATTTCTTCCATTTATTTGAGATATATATGTATATAGTTGCCTTCACTTCCCCTCTAAACCAGGTCTTTTTTTTTTTAACCAGTATGTTCATCTGTCATTATTGTGGCTTTTCGGGCATCTAGCAAAGTGTTCTTAAACAGTTCCGAATTCACTGTTTGAACTCTGACAGGGCTGGAGACACCAAACTGAAGTCAGAAATCACCAGGGGCTGCCTTTTGAGTTCGCCCTCAAAGACACTTTGAATTGACAGATCACTACAACTCTGTCACTCTTAGGATCTAGATTGCAACTCATTTGTTTATTTCTTTCTTTTTCCTAGTTAATAAACTTTCAGATAGGACTGGCTGCGGGCGTTGTGTTTGGTAGAAGATTGAAGGTACCAACTGATCTGGGATAAGTGACTGGTGCCTTGGGACTGGAAGCAACCTGAATGTGGTGCGATTTTTGGTGTAAGTGAGCATTTATCACTAAGTCCAGTTTGTCTGGGTGGCAGGATAGACTGGAGAGTCTAAGGGGACTGTCTGTGACTCCATGGTAAGGCTGGTATAGTGATCCAGGAATTCACAGTTGTTACTGGCTTGGTGAAATCTAATTATAGAACACAGCACCAGCATGGGGTGTCTGCCCTGTTATTGACAGACTGCCCTGGAGGTCAGCACTCACAGTTGTGAGCCTCTCCACACAGCGTGACGGGGTAAACTGAGGTGACTGACCATTCTTCAGCTCTCCCTGGCTCCCTCTGTGTGTGTGTGTGTGTGCGTGAAAGAAGAGGCCATAAGGTCCCCTTAGTCCCACCCTGTGCTATGGGTCACTGTAAGAGATGGCCAAGATACCGAATTCAGATCTGGGCTCCATCTCTAACAGCCCAAATTGCCGGGGTCTGGGGCTGTGGTTCACCTCATAGTGAAGATCGCGTCAATTGGGACCCAGATCCCAGTCTGGGTTTGAAATCTCTGATAGATGTGGGGCTTTGGGGCCCAGGGCTCTGTTGTTTGGGCCCAACAGGTCTGAGGTGATAAGGGTTAGGAGGTTGGGGATAAAGATAAAGGAGAGATGTGACGAGTGACCCTAGAATGTGCTCAGAGCAGGGGAGACCTTGTTTCATTGACCCTGCCACTCTGGAGCCACTTTTGCCTTTGAAGTAACTGGAACATCCTGGCTCAAAGCTTTTCTGCCAAGTGTAAAATCCCGGCCCGGGCCGGGGGTTCAGGCCCCAAGGTCAGTGGCTCTGGAATGGAATCAGAATAGACTCATTGTAAAGGGGAGGAGACGGACTGGCTCGTAACAGGGCTCGGGGCAAACAGACCCATAGCATGGTTGAGGGAGAGAGAGCAGCTGAAATTCAGCAATGCCTGCAGGCAGAAGCAATTGGAAGGGTGGGGACTGCCATGGTGATGCCATGGGGGGGCTGATGTTGGGGATTGTCCCAATGTCCACTGCTGTCTCTCCTGTTGCTAGGGGACAGACTCGGGTGGCAGAGCAACATCCTAGCGGGGATTAGCATTACTGCTCTCAGAAGGAAATCTGTTCCCACAGGTCTCCTAGTGCACAAGCATCCTGCTTCCACACGCAGCCAGAGAGGGCAAGAGAAAGAGATGGGAGCCCGGCAACCAAGCCTGGCAGCCCCACAGGGCCAGTGCAGGGAGCGTGTTGTGCTCTCACCCAATGCAGAGAAGAAGGTGGGATGGATTTGTGCTGCTTGTCTCTCTTACCTCATTCAGTCTGCGAGCTCTTTGGGCAAGGCCTTGTCTGATTTGTGTGGTGTAAGCGCAGTTCACATCATTTATAATAACCCCACCCCTGTCCTGTATCTCTGGCTCCAGCACCAGGATAAAATACCATACTCTTTGCTCTGGCTTGGAGAGCAGAGGAAGCGCTGCATGGCCCTCACCATGCTGAGAACACTCACAGCTTTACACTTAGACAATTTCTACAATCAATGCTCATGCTTCAGGGCTTCAATTTGTCACCTGCAGGGGTCAGGGAGGAATACTTTCCCCGCAGATGCACAATTGGCCCAGTGCATTTTGGTTTTCTTTCGCCTTCCGCTGAAGCATCAGGGATTGGCCACAGCTGAAGGAAGGACACAGGACGATATGGACCAGGGCATAGAATATGAGGGTTGGAAGGGACCTCAGGAGGTCATCTAGTCCAACCCCCTGCTCAAAGCAGGACCAATCCCCAATTTTTGCCCCAGATCCCAAATGGCCCCCTCAAGGATTGAACTCACAACCCTGGGTTTAGCAGGCCAATGCTCAAACCACTGAGCTATCCCTGCCACCCGCCCTGAGGTGTTACAGTAAGTGCTTTGTTCCTAGATGCCCAGTTGGTGATTCTTGCTCCCAGGCTCAGGGTCACACTGATTGCCAGTTTTGGGGTCAGGAAGGTATTTTGCCCCAAGTCAGACTGGCAGGGACCTTGGGGGAGCAGGGGAAGTTGGGGTTCGGCTTCCTCTCCAGCATGGAGCAGGGATCCTGCTAGGATCATCTGAACCTGTCTCACCCAAACAATTCTCTGCCACTGCAGGGGCCTGAGGCCTTGGTGGCATCTCGGTCCCTCCTGCTCTGTCTGTGGCCGCAGCCCGTCAGTCTCTGGAGGGCTGGGAAGTGGAGAAGAGAACTGACTGTGATTTGGTCCGGTGAAATCTGTTTGGCAAGGCTCTGATAGGAGTTGTGTCTTTAACTCTGGTTATTTTTGAAGTGGGGTTCAGAGGCGCTGTGGGATTTACCCCAGGTCACCCAACCAGTCAGCAGCAGAGCTCAGGGGTCCTGACACTGAACCGTCTACATCTAGCAAAGGACTTGTACCATCACAAGGTGTGTTTTTTTTTCCTCGACGTTATTGGCATTAACCGTATTGGCCATTGATATTTCAGTGGTTCCTTTGACTTCCCTTCTCAGTCACCTGTTGTGGAGAATGTGGACATTTTTGTAATGTTTTTATGAACAATATGCATGACTCCGTTTCCCCACTCACTGTGTATTGCCACAGCCTGGGTGTAAAGGGGTTAATATTTCCTCTGGGACAAGGTGAGACAAGGGGTGTGGGTCATAAGCAGGCAGGTCTGGGTTGGTTTGAATGAACTGTCAAGGAGAGGAGAACGTGTGTGCTCAGCAGGACGGCACCTGAGAGAAAGGGACCAAGTGGGTGTGTGGGGTGTTAAGATGACTGCTGTGTAGCAGAGAGAGCTGAAATCCAGGGATTTTGGAGCAGAGGGGCAGGGGATGCTGCCAACACAGGCTCTGAGCTCGGTTTGGCTTTCCCGGACAAACCTGCCCCCCTTGGTCCTGGAGTCCAGGTGACCAATGACGAGGGCGTGGTCTGAACAGGCCATGCAGTGTCACTGCCAATCCCTGCTGGCTGCATCGTTGCCAAAGGGGTCGAGTCTCTCACAGGGGTCTACATTCAGCTGGACTCACTGGGGAGCCCCGGCGAGAAGCACATTGCAAAATGTGGAGGCCTCAGGCCTAGAACAACGAAGGGAGCAGTCCCAGAGCGACTGTAATGGCTGGGTCAGAGCAACCTGTAAATCAGCGACAGCTGGCGGGAGAGCTGAGACGCTGAATGCAACAGCAAAGTTTTGCAAGAAGTGACCGCAACAGTAGAAACAAGCTTAGTTCCAGAAAACAGTGAGGGAGGTGGCATGTAACCAGTTCCTTAAGAGGCATATTATAGAGCTGTGCAGAGAGGACTAAACATTGGGAAGTGAACCCTGATCCAGACCATTACTACAGGGAAATAATAGAATAATCAATCCTAATACAGAAAAGGCAGAAAGCAGAATCCCACTATGCATATAAAATGATGGGGTCTAAATTAGCTGTTACCACTCAAGAAAGAGACCTTGGAGTCATTGTGGATAGTTCTCTGAAAAGTGGATTCTCAATGTGCAGCGGCAGTCAAAACAGAGAACAGAATGTTGGGAATTCTTAGGAAATGGACAGATAATAAGACTGAAAATATCCTGCTGCCTCTATATAAATCCATGGTACGCCCATATCTTGAATATTGCGTGCAGATGTGGTCTCCCCATCTCAAAAAAGATATATTGGACTTGGAAAAGGTTCAGAGAAGGGCAACAAAAATGATTAGAGACATGGAACAGCTGCCGTATGAGGAGAGATTAATAAGACTGGAATTATTCAGCTTGGAAAAGAGACGATTAAGGGGGGATATGATAGAGGTCTATAAAATCATGACTGGCTTGGAGAAAGTCAATAAGGAAGTGTTATTTACTCCTTCTCATAACACGAGAACTAGGGTCACCAAATGAAATTAATAGGCAGCAGGTTTAAAAGAAACAAAAGGAAGTATTTCTTAACAGAATGCACAACCTGTGGAACTCTTTGCCAGAGGATGTTGTGAAGGCCAAAACTACAACAGGGTTCAAAAAATAAAAACTAGATAAATTCATGGAGGATGGATCCATCAATGGCTATTATGAGATGGTATTTCTAGCCTCTGTTTGCCAGGAGCTGGGAATGGGCGATGGGATGGATCACTTGATTATTACCTGTTCTGTTCAGTCCCTCTGGGGCACCTGCATTGACAGGATAGTGGGCTAGATGGACCTTTGGTCTGGCCCAGTATGGATGTTCTCATGTCTGTCTGACCCCCTTTGTTCGACTCCCAGATGTGTGTCCCGACTGCTTCCCTCAGCCCACCCTTAACCTACACCTCTTACCTCTCCAATCCTTTGTTCTTGAGCTGGGGAGAAGCTGTTCAGCCTCCCTAAGAAGAGGTGGGGAAGTTCATTGTGGCATGACGCCCCATATTCTTTATAGTAATATTACTGTGATGTGAGTATGGCATAATTATGATGTATTTTGTGCAAGATAAGGCATGTGAGAGATCATTGGAAAAGTTATGATTTACTGAATATGATTATCGTACTAGTATGCATGTATCTTTTTTGTATCTGAAGTTTGGAATATTGTCTATGCATCTATTACAAATGTGTTTACACCTGGGGAACACCCACTAGGCAGAATGCAATCAGTCTAGATGGATGGCTGGGAAAGGCCATTAGGGAGAACAATAGGTCTTCGAAGATGCTAGTCACCTGCCAGGGAGCCTTCCTGAGGACGCTGCAAACAGTCTCTGAGTTATGGCTGCAGGGACATGTGACCAAGTCACTTGGTACTGGACTTCATGATAATACTAGTGTTTTTCCACTGACCAGGAGTGGGAATCAAACTGGGAGACAAAGGGTCCCTGCCATATGCAAAAACTATTTAAGGCAGGGGGGTGACATCATCGTTGTTCGTTCTTCACTGACTCCCCGCCCAAGAAAGAAGGCTGCTGGAAACACCTGAGAAACAAAAGGACTGAACTAGGGGGAAGGGCTGAACCCAGGCTAGAGTGTTGCCTTCCCTGTGTCTGGAATATCTGGAATTTAGTTGGATTTAGTTGGTGTTGGTCCTGCTTTGAGCAGGGGATTGGACTAGATGAAATCCTGAGGTCTCTTCCAACCCTAATCTTCTATGATTCTATTAATTTTAAGCTGCAAGCAAGGGCAGCATGTCTTCAAGACTCTCTGTAAACTGCCTTTAGGGTGAGAATTTGCTGCTCATATCCAATTATGTGAATATATTGAACTTAGATTGCGTTTTTGTTTTATTTGCTAGATAATCTGCTTTGATCTGTTTGCTATCCCTTATAATCACTTAAAATCTATCTTTTGTAGTTAATAAACTTGTTTTGTCTAAAAGTAGTGTGTGGAAATCATAACTTGGGGCAGAAAGCTGTGTATAGCCTTCTCCACACTGAGGGAGGGGGTGAATTTCATGAGCTTATGCTGTACAGTTATCTCTGCAGTGCAAGACGGAACAATTTTGGGTTTACCCTCAAGAGGGATGTGTGTACTTGAGTACTGGGCAATTCCTTAGCTAAGCCTTCCCATGCAAAGATGATTTCAGTGTCTGTGTGTTTCTGCAGCTAGGTGTGTCCCTACTTGTGTGGTGGTGAAAGTGTGAGGCCGGGAGCATGTCTGCAGCTTGTCACAGCACTACAGGGTGAAAGGGAGTCAAGGCTGGTGGGTCAGGCAAAGTCAGTGGTACCCCAGTTCCAGGCAGCACCTCAAAGAGCTGGGGGGAACCAGTCACATCCTTATCCCCCTGCCTTATTGGTTGCTAGGCATCAGTGTCCTGGCAATTGGATTTGGCATTTTCTTCTCAGATGCTCCACTGATATGGGAAACATGGCCCAGACAGCTAGGCAACACTCACACCTCTGGTTTAGCCCGCCCAGAGAGCAAACAATCCCTTTCCACCCACTAGGTAACAATGCAGCATATAGGGGAAACTGAGGCACACATAGGCTTTATATAAATATTACAAAAAATTACCACTTTGTCACACAAATCAAAATGGGGTTATGGCAAATAGATCCTGTCAAACTAACTTGATAGCTTTTTCTGACAAGATTACAAGTTTGTTTGATAAAGATAATAGTGTTGATGTAATAGACTTCTGTAAAGCATTTGACTTGGTATTGTGTGACATTTTGATTCAAAAACTAGAACAATATAAAATTAACATGCCATAGATTAAATGGATTAAAAACTGGCTAACTAATAGGTCACAAAATGTAACAGTAAACAGGGAATCGGTTCTTGACCCTACGTTAGTTAGCATTTTTATCAATGACCAAGAAGAAACATAAAATCACAAAACTAAGGTGTCATACAGCTAAGGGTAGCCTAGAATTCCTGCTTACCTGTAAGGGGTTAAGAAGCTGAAATAACCTGGTTGGCCCCTGACCAAAAGGACCAATGGAGAAAGAAGATCCTTTCAAATCTTGGGGTGGGGAAGGCTTTGGTTTTGTGTGTTCTCTTGGGAAGCAGAGAAGCATCAGGTCAGAAAACTCCTTCTCCTATAAACTATCCTATCAGTCTTTCATATTACAAAAGTTGTAAGTAAAAGCCAAGCAAGGCGTGTTAGATTATCTTTTGTTTTGCTTGTGAATTTTTCCTTTGCAGGAGGGAGGTTTTTTCCTGTTTTTTGTAACTTTGAAATGAAGCCTAGAGGAAGTTCTGCTGTGTTTTTGAATCTTTTGTTACCCTGTAAAGTTATTTTCCATCCTGATTTTACAGAGGTGATTTTTACCTTTTTTTTTTTTAAAGAACCTGACTGATTTCTCTATTGTCCTAAGACCCAGGGGTTTGGGTCTGTGATCACTTTGTAACCAATTGGTTAGGATATTATCCTCAAGCCTCCCCAGGAAAAGGGGTGTAAGGGCTTGGGGGGATATTTTGGGGGAATAGGAACTCCAAGTGGTCCTTTCCCTAATTCTTTGTTAAATCACTTGGTGGTGGCAGAATTTGTGTCTTGGGGAAGTTTTAACCTAAGCTGGTAGAAATAAGCTTAGGGGGTCTTTCATGCAGGTCCCCACATCTGTACCCTAGAGTTCAGAGTGGGGAGGGAACCCTGACATAAGGGGACTAGTAAAAAACAAAGAGGACAAGTCACTGATACAGAGCGATATGGATCTCTTGGTAAACTGGGCACAAGCAAACAAGATGCGTTTTAATATGGTTACATGTAAATGTATACATCTAGGAGCAAAGAATGTAGGCCACACTTACAGGACGGGGATTCGCTGGGCGCAGAGGTGGATAATAAAGTGAACATGAGCTACCAGTGTGATGCTGTTGCCAAAAGAGCTAAACACATAAACAGAAAACTCTTGAGCAGGAGTAGAGAGGTTATTTTACCTCTGGATTTGACACTGGTCTGACAGCTGCTGGAATACCATATCCAGTTCTGCTGCCCCCATTTCAAGAAGGAGGTTGATAAACTGGAAAGGGTTCAGAAGAGCCACAAGAACGATTAAAGGATTAGAAAACATGCCTACAATGATAGATCCAAGGAGCTCAATCTATTTAGTTTACCAAAAAGAAGGTTAAAGGATGCCTTGATTACACGCTATAGTTACCTTCATGGGGAACAAATATTTAACAATCAGCTCTTCAATCTAGCAGAAAAAATCTAACACGCTCCATTCGCTGGAAGCGGAACTTAGGCCATGTCTACACTAGCGAGTTTCCAGTGACACAGCTGTACCGATACAGCTGTGCCGCTGTACAATCACTTTTGTAGCCGCTCTCTACTGGTGGGAGGAGCTCTTCTGTCAACATAATTAAATCACCTCCAACAAGCCGTGGCACCTCTGACAACAGGGGGGCTGGAGCCCAAGGGCTCCATCTCTGACTAGCAGAGCCATGGGGCAAACAATGGAGGCCTCAGGCCCAGCACAATGAAGCATGGCTGTGTAAAGGCCGGGGGGCACAGACCATCCTGGAAATCCAGGATACCGACATTGTTTAACTGTAACTTACATTCATTGCCAGTTACTTCCCCTTTCCCCCACTCCTTATATACTGATTTTTGTGTGTTTTATCGCTGAACCCACATCTCCTTTGACCCAGGCTGGGTTTTGGCCCACTCTCACTTTTTCTGTGTCTGCAGAATTGTAGCTTTTTGGTCATCAAGTAAGTTCTCCCCAAACACCTCCCAGTTTTCGTTACCGTTTCCCACTATATATTCATGGTCCCACTCACTTAAGCCAGCTGCTGCTTTAAGCTTTGGGAAATTGGCCCTCTAGAACTGCAAGTACACATGACCCTAATTGGTGCCGTATTCTGTTCGCACAAAGTAAATGCAACCGGATCATGATCACTGGTACCTCGGCAACTGCTAATGTTCAGCTCAGTGATTAACTGTTCTTTGTCCCTCAGAACGAGGTTCCATACTGAGTTCCTTTGCATTGGGAGCAGGATTCTCTGTGTTAGGAAATTATCATCTATTGTTTTTATACACCCCAAGGAAGTTTTGTTACCAGCCAAAGGAAATGTGTAGCAAGTGTTTCCCAGGTTGAAGTCCCCCATAATAACAGTGTTTCTTCCTACACGTTATTGACAGATGCTTAAGAAGCAGTTTGTTCTGTTTCCTAGTGAGATTAGGTGGTCTGTAACAGATGCCCACCAGTACCCCCCCCCCCATATCCTCAGTTTTACTTTTATCAGTGAGAACTTTAATCCATTAGCCTTTGTGGTCCTGTGATTCTGCATGGTCTGGGACAGGTAACGGCGCCTTTGAGGTAAAGTACCACCTCTCCCCTTTTTCCCATTCTGCCCTGACGGAACAAGTTTTAACTATTGATTTTTAACGTTCCAGTCACAAATCCAAGCCAGCAAGTTTCAGTAATACCAGCCATGTCGTGTGTCCTCTCTCCTACCTGAGTGTCTCCAACGCCTCTTGTTTATTCCCCAGGCTCCGTGCATTAATATAGAGATAATTAAACATGTGCTCCTTACATGCCCCTTTGTGCTTGGATTTGTCAGATGCATAACACTGAGTCTGGTTTACATATCTGGGGGTTTGTACCATGTGAAGGGGAACACTCGCTGGCAGCTCCACCTAGTGGTCAGGCCAGGTGTGCTGAGTTGTCTTCTTCCCAGGCTTCCCATTTGGGTTGGGGTTTGGGATTCTGGACCCTTGCACCTTCAGGATCATCCCCAGTTAGGTTCCCACCAAGGGATAGACTTCTGTCATTGTCACCTTTTCAGGGGTTGGTAGGGGAGCTCGGGCCCACCCTCTCCACGGGACTCTGATCCAGGGCCCAATGGTAGGCTGTTGAGATCGGCACTTTGGAGTGTGATGCAACTGCCTCCCTGGATCGCTTCCTACCAGCATCTCTTCCTGCAGGGTAAATTAAAATCTCTGAGCTTCAAAAGTCCCCCGTCCCTCTTGGTTAGGTCTGTATCTCCAAGCCTCAGGCTGCAAGAGTTCCTGGGATGCCCCTTCCCAAGAGTTCAGAGCACAGGTCTGCTCCCTTCCGCTGCCTGCCCCCTTCTGAGATGCTCTGCTCCCCCTTTTAAGCCCTGCCTCCAGCCTGTGCAGGCACGTTCCAGGATCTGCAGAAGTGTGTCTGAATTGGCGTCTTTGTAGGTCACTGCAGAAGGGGTCTCTCCTGCTGACCTCAGAATCTAGTTTATTCTGGTGGTGGCGTTCTTCATCTTCGCTCACGGAAGGCAGCTAGCTGTCCTGCCGTGCTTCTACCTATTGCAGAATGCCCTGTCCATTCTTCTTAGCATACAGTCCCCACTAAGGACTGTCTGTCTCCTTTGGCCAGTTGTGGATGTTCTCTTGGGCTTGTCTGGGTCTGTCTAGCCTGAGCTGGCAGCAGTTCTCAGTTCTTTTCTCTAATGTCTGTAGGTCCTTCCCTCTGGTTCGTTCTTGGAGGTTGCTCTCTTCAGATGCCTTACTCTGCGCCTGGCAGCGATTTGATACTTCCAGCTGTGAGCAGATCCTTGGGGTTCTCCTACCTCCAGAGATAACAAATTTCCAGTCATCTTTTCTGTTTTCTTGTCTCCCTTGGTCACTGGACTCCACAGCCTCCCAGTGTGGTATCTGCCATGGTGCTGGCTGGATCTGAGTACCCAGGAATTTCGCCATAACCTTGGTGTTTTGCAACATGATCAGCTGTTCCTCCGGACCACAAACCTTCTCCTCCATCAAGCTGCCAGCCTCACACCTCATGCAGATGGAGTCTCCTCAGGCAGGAAGTGAGTGTGGCATATCTGGTGCAGGTCACAATAGCTGTTCACTCTTGTAATGTGCCGATAAAGGCTTCAAACGCTCTTCTACAAACTCCCATGGAAACTCGGCCCTTAGCCGCTTGCTGTTATCCTGTCCCTATGGAGGAGATTGCTGATGATCTAGGGCTCTTTAATCTAAGAGACAATGGCTGAATGAGATGCTGAAGTGAGACAAAAATCAGACTAGAAATTTTTATCAGTGAGGAACCATCAGAACAATGGATCTAGGGACATAGTGGGGTCTCCATCACTTGGAGTCTTTAAATCTGACCTTAACATCTATTAATTAAATATATATCTGGTTTAATTGGTTTGCAAAGTGCTTGAATTTCTCAAGGAGAAAAAAAATCCAGTGATGGCTCATAGGTGTTTATATCCCAAGGCTGGATATGAAATGGGGTAAAGGCGGCATGCCCCAAGGTCAGTATATGCTGCCTTATCACTCGACAGAATCATGAAATGTGAGGTTAATATAACAGTATTTACAACTCTCTCATAAACTTTGTATCCTTGGTAATGAAAAAGCAAAGTAATGTTTGTTGGGTTGCAGTAGGGATAATGCAGGGCCTGTGTACTTATATGTATATTTTGCTAACCTTTTACCTCAATAGAACAAACATTTAAACATAGAGTCGTGTGACTGAAAGGAAACCTGACTCACTCTTCTAGCTCAGATCTACCTTGCATAGGACAGCCCAGGATTCAGTCACCAGTGCCCTGAAGGACCAAGGGAACTTATCCCATGTTGGTTTGGTGGGGCTGGAGCGACCCAGAGTTCAGGTGGCGGCAGGGTTTTCTTTTCCACAGGACTCTATAGAACAATATTATCCAGCCAAAAACTGTAGGACCCGATCCTGCGCCAGATTGTGCATCCCCTGGGGCTGCAGTAGCTGCAGGATGGGGGTCTTGGTTTGGAGGAAGTGACCTTGGAGGAATGAACTCAGGAGATGTGGATTCTCAGATGATGTTGGGCAAGGCCCTTCCTTATCCTATGCTTCAGTGTCCCCATCTGTAAAATGGCAATAATGATACTGACTGACCTCCTTTGTAAAGCGCTTTGAGACCTGCTGGTGGAAAGTGCTATATAAGAGCTAGGTGTTGTTGTTATATAGCTCATAACCATGAAGACAAGAAATAAGTTTAAAAACTACCTTTCTGCGGAGCATCCCCTCTCAGAAAAGCTCCTTATCTCTTATCCTTATTTCAATTGTCTTCAGCTACTGTGTGCTGTTTTCAGTTATTTTCTGTAAAAGCCCTGGAAGCAAATCCAGCCCCACACTTAGTTTGCTGGAAGTCAAGGTTGCTTTCAGACATCCTCAGAACGCAATGAGACCAGGAGTAAGTGAACAAGGTGTGATAAATGAAGGGTGGGGGGTAGCCCCCGTTTATGAACACCCAGCCAGCCAGTTAGTTGTAACATTCCTCCTTGTCTGTTCTCTGCTTTACCTGTAAAGGGTTAACAAGCCCGCAGGTAAAAGGAAAGGAGTGGGCACCTGACCACAAGAGCCAATGGGAAGTTAGAACTTTTTAAAATTGAGAAAGAAACTTTCCCTTTGTCTGTTCTCTGGAGAAGGAGACATGGAGCAGCAGTGTTGTGTAAGGTTTGAACCAGGTATGACATTTCATCTTCCATAACTAGAAGAAATTATTTGGACAGGGAATGTTTCGTTAGACACAATCAGGTTTATTTTTTTATTTTGGCTTGGGGATCTCCTCTGTGCTAACCCCGATGCTATTGTTTGCTTGTAACCTTTAAGCTGAACCCCCCCAAAAGCTAGTTGGGTGCTTAATATTTGGAATTGCGCTTTTAAAATCTAGCAAAAGCCTAAGCTCTAGATATATTTTTTTCTTTTTAAATTTTTTTTTTACCTTTTTTAAGAACAGGATTGGATTTTTGGTGTCCTAAGAGGTTTGTGCATGTTGTTTGATTAGCTGGTGGCAACAGCTAATTTCCTTTGTTTTCTTTCTCAGCTCTTCCCCGGAGGGGCATGAAAGGGCTTAAGGTACCCCACAGGGAGGAATTCCCAAGTGTTCCTTCCTGGATCCAAGGGTTTTCTTTGGGGTTTTTTTGTTGTTGTTGTTTTGTTTTGCATTTGGGTGGTGGCAGCGTTTACCAAGTCAAGGTCAGAGAAAAGCTGTAACCTTGGGAGTGTAATACAAGCTTGGAGTGGCCAGTATTAATTTTTAGAAGCCTTGCAGGCCCCCACCTTCCGCACTCGGAGTGACAGACTGGGGATTCAGCCTTGTCACACGGACATGAGCTTTGACACACGTTGGCTACATCTTCACTGACAAAACAGTTGTTTCTACAGGGGTAGGGTGACCAGACAGCAAATGTGAAAAATCGGGATGGGGGGTGAGGGGTAATAGGAGCCTATGTGAGAGAGAGAGCCAAAAATCGGTACATGTGGTCACCCTGTACAGGGGTGATAGCTCTGTAAAGGGGGATTAGCCATTGGAATAAACTCCCAGGGGAAGTGGTGGATTCTCCATTTCTTGATGTTTACAGATCCAGGCTGGAGGCCTTTCTGAGAGATGCTTTAGTCCAACGCAAGTTACTGGGCTCAATGCAGGGGTAGCTGAGTGACGTGGAAGGGCCTGTGGAGGTCAGACTGGATGATCTAATGCAGCGTCTCCCAAACTGTTTTGGCCACGGAGCACTTTTTAGTCTATTACCGAATACTTATAATATTATTCTGTAGTCGTTTGGTTTTCAAATAAAAAATTGCGTTATTTATGCTCAAATATATTTTATTTTATAAAACAAAGCAAAAATACAAATTTTAAATAACTTGAACTAACAATTTCGAACTGGAAAGTGCTTATAAAGTAGTACAAAAATGAAGGGCAAGAGTCATAATTAAACTCTAGATTCTTTCACGGAACACCTCTTCACCTCATGAGGAACACCAGTGTTCCACGGAGCACAGCTTGGGAAACGCTGATCTAATGGTCTCTTCTGGCCTTAAATTCTCCGCATCTCAATATACAGCCCTAGTGGAGACGAGGGACAAGTAGTTTTTACCTCCATGTAACTTGCTGAGGTCAACACTAGACCCCCCCGCACGCACACACTTCAGCTTGAGCTCACCTAGCTACATGGAAGTAGAAATTCCAGAGCCTTGTCTCCACTAGGGTTGTACTTGATCAGCGCTATGCCCGTTTTGCAGTGACGCCATAGCCCTAGAGGTCTACTGAAGCTCCAGAGCTGCTCCTTTGGCCCCCAAAGAGACTCACACTTGTATGTGCTGAGGCTCAGGGTCACTCACCGCCAGTGACCAGCGAGCACCATTATTAATATGGAGTTATGACTGCGTTCCAAGCTAGTTTTTTATTCTGTACCATAACTGGTGTCAATTTGCTAGTAGAGGTAAATTGATGAAAGATTAACAGTGTGTTAACTTCCTGCATGTTTAACTTTGAATTAGGTCTCAGAGCAACCTGGACTACTGTTTGTTTACACTCCCTAACTTTGCTTTCAGACACACACAAGGGAGCAGTCCCAGGCTGTGGGTGTCAGATGTTCACGGGGTGTAAAGTGGCGGGTTAGCTGGGCTTTTTCTGAAAATGACACTGTTCTGGATGGGCTCCCTGGGTGTGTGTTTGGGTCTGTGCAGTGGCTTCGTGTGATGGGCCCAGGTTCATCCAGTGCAGAGCCAATTCACGCTGGCTGGTGGGGGGAGGCTGGGCTTTC
Organism: Eretmochelys imbricata; assembly: GCF_965152235.1. Taxonomy (NCBI): domain Eukaryota; kingdom Metazoa; phylum Chordata; order Testudines; family Cheloniidae; genus Eretmochelys; species Eretmochelys imbricata. Next base: position 12,883,765 of record NC_135591.1, read on the forward strand.
CCCTCCGGTGTCCGGCCAGCTGCAGAGGCCCTGAGCACCAGGCTGGGCTCCCTGCCCCCTCGCCAGAGAGACAAGGGCCCCTGGCTGGCACCAGCATAGCGCTGCGGCCTCTGCAGTCGCTATGGGGAGAGCTGGGGGGGGGGGGGAGCGGGGAGGGGCAGCGGCACAGTGCCCCCCGGGTGGAACCAGGCAGACAAATCAGCTGCTGATACAAGAGCAGAGGTGGCTCCCGGGCCCTGCGGGCTGGAGCGTGAGCTGTGGCCCCTGCTCTCTGGAGCTGGCGGGCTGGGCTCTACCGGCGCTGGAGCCAAGCGACGGCCCCGGGCTGCGGCCGCTCGGAGCCACACCCCGACCTGCGCAGACCCCCGGTAGGGGGCAATCGTGTCCCAGCCTGGAGCCCATCACCCACGGAGCCGAGCCGAGCCAAGCCGAGCCGAGCCCCTCCTCTGGCCCCACCTGGCTATGAAGGCCGCTCCCGGAGCTTAGCCCGTGAGTCCCAGCGTCCGTGCCCGGCCCAGGTGAGCGGAGCGGCTGGTTCGTCCCCTGCCCGGGCCGGGCTCTGCATGGCCCAGCCCCCCCGCTCGGTGTCAGCGGGGCTTCCCATGAGCCGGGATCCCGGCAGCAGCGAATGCCCCGGGCTGGGAGGGGGAGCCGGGGGCGGGGGGCAGGGCTCGGAGGGCTGCTGGCGGGGCGGCAGCGGAGGTGCCCCATAACTGTTGAGGGCGCGGAGCGATGCAAAGGCTCTGGGGGCACGCAGTGGGGCTCAGGGCAAGCGCGCCGGGGACAAAGGCGTTTTGGTTTCCAGAGCGGCTTTGCACGCCGTGCTATGGAGTCTCAGCTGGGGACCGGTCTTGCAGGCAGCTGCTCCTGAGGTTACAGCCCACCGCGACGGGGAAGTCCCTCCTTGGCTGCACCAGACTTGTCAGGCTGTAGGACCCAAGGGAAAGGCTGCTGCAGCTGGTGTCCAGGGAGCTCTGGCAGGTAAGGAAGCCAGGGCCTGGGGAAGGCCGGCTTTGGGGTAGGTAGGCAGGCGGGGAGTGGCTGTTGTGCCCCCCAGGAGAGCCCAGCCCCAGGTGTGTGATGGGGGGAGACGGGCAGGAGCTGGAGGCGCCGGGAGTAAAAGCTTGAAGCCAGCTGTGTGCAGGAGGGTCCCGGAGAGGCTCTAGCTGGGCGGGAACCGCCCTGAGCCTGCAGGCAGCTGGGGCAAGGTCCAGCTCTGTGCGGCAGCCCTGAGCCAGCTCTGTGCAGGGGGGAAGGGCAGGAAAGGAGCCAGCTGCGCCAGGGAGGTGCTGGGCACGGAGGGCTAGAGCCAGCTGTATGCGGAGGGAGCAAGAGCCGGGAAGAGGTGCGAGCACTAGCCACTCTGCAGCATGGCCGAGGGAGCCAGCGCCCTGCTGCCAAGTGCCTTGCCCTGCCCGCCCAGGGGAAGCTCGCGGCAGTTTTGCAGAGCCCAGGCCTGTGTGAGGAGAGGGAGAAGTCGGCAGTGAGTCTCATACACCAGCCAGCCCCAGCCTGTGCCCTGGGGAAGAGCCAGTTGGCTCCGGTGGATATAAACCCTGGTAGAAGTCTTGGGGGGAGAGGGGGATATGTGACCCTGTGTGACACCCCCCCAAACACGCTGCCTCTGGGGAGCAGAAAGGGCTATTGGCTGTGTGGGGGAGCCTGGGGGGTTAGGAGCAGGAAGGGTTATTGGCTGGCTAGGGGGGCTGGGTTCTCTCCTGGCTCACACATAAAATCATAGAAGATTAGGGTTGGAAGAGACCTCAGGAGGTCATCTAGTCCAACCCCCTGCTCAAAGCAGGACCAACCCCAACTAAATCATCCCAGCCAAGGCTTTGTCAAGCTGGGCCTTAAAAACCTTGAAGGAAGGAGATTCCACCATCTCCCTAGAGAACCCATTCCAGTGCTTTACCACCCCCCCAGTGAAATAGTGTTTCTTAATAGCCAGCCTAGACCTCCCCCACTGCAACTTGAGACCATTGCTTCTTGTTCTGTCATCTGCTACCACTGAGAACAGCTGAGCTCCATCCTCTTTGGAATCCCCCTTCAGGTAGTTGAAGGCTGCTGTCAAATCCCCCCTCACTCTTCTCTTCTGCAGACTAAATAAGCCCAGTTCTCTCAGCCTCTCCGCGTAAGTCAGGTGCCCCAGCCCTCTAATCATTTTCATTGCCCTCCGCTGGACTCTCTCAAATTTGTCCACATCCTTCCTGAGGTGGGGGGCCCAAAACTGGACGCAGTACTCCAGGTGTGGCCTCACCAGTGCCGAATAGAGGGGAATAATCACTTCCCTCGATCTGCTGGCACTGCTCCTACCAATATGCCGTTGGCCTTCTTGGCAACAAGGGCACACTGCTGACTCATATTCAGCTTCTCATCCACTGTAATCCCCAGGTCCTTTTCTGCAGAACTGCTGCTTAGCCAGTCGGTCCCCAGCCTGTAGCGGTGCATGGGATTCCTCCTTCCTAAGTGCAGGACTCTGCATTTGTCCCTGTTGAACCTCCTCAGATTTCTTTTGGCCCAGTCCTCCAATTTGTCTAGGTCACTCTGGACCCTTCCCTACCCTCCAGTGTATCTACCTCTCAGCAGCTCAGTAACGTACATACAGCTTGTAACAAAGGGACCCAGTGGCAGTTCACCCCCGTAACAGCCCGGTCTTTCCCCACAGGATGCTGCCGCTCACGGACTGGGTGCTGGAGCTGCTGAGCATGGAGCGGACCCCCTTCCGCGCCTACACCGTTTCCGCCCTGCTCCTTGCTCTGCTGGCCCTGCTCTTCCGCACCCTCCTGCAGCTTGGGAGATCCTGGCACCGCTACTATGTGACCTGCCAGCGGCTGCGCTGCTTCCCGGAGCCCCCGCGTCGCAACTGGCTGCTGGGACACTTGGGGATGGTAGGTGTCATGTCCCGTGGGGGCGAGAAGGGGGTGAGTGTCTTCTCTCCCCTCTTACTCCTTGTTGCCACTGAGACATGGCTTGACCCCTGCTGGGAGGAGCCACCCTGGCCCACCCCAAGGGAGGGGCTGGTAGAATAGCCCCTGAGAGGGCTGGGGGCAGGTGACCCTGCTGGTTCAAGCCTCTCCCTCTCTCCCAGGTGAAGGGCTTTGGCCCCAGCTGGTGCTGGCAAGGGGAGCATGGCATGGCAGGTTGCTCAGGGCGCCGTGCTCGCTGCAGCTGCATGACACATGGGAATGGGGTTGGGACCGAGCAGGGGTAGGAGACGAGGGTCCTGGGACAGCTCCACCAGGTTCTCAGCACGCGCCCTGTCTGGCACCAGAGTGAGCAGCGTCTGAACTCAGTCAGACTTCCTGACCCAACGAGGCGGGCCTGAGCTGGAGGCAGAGGCATTAGCCACGCTGCTGCTCCCCCTCCTGCTGTGGGTGGGGCCCTTCCTATGGCTGCTGGGTCTGATGCACCCCCGATACGGCAGGGCCCTGGGATCCACCTCTGGCACTGGATGGGGCAGGTGGGATGCCGGCCCACATGCAGAGTGAGACAGGGGTGCAAATGGCCCCCTAACCACTCAGTGCCCTGCACTCAAATGCCACATTCTCCAGGCAGGGCCCCAGGCTGAGCGTGGGATGTGCCCTGGTGGGTGGCTCTGGGTGCTGGTGCCCAGACACTTGCCCAGCGGCAGGGGCTCTAAGGGAACCAATCCATAGAAGCATCTCTGCTCACCACTGGCCCCTGCCATGCTCCCTGGCCCAGCCCCGTGACACCCCTGCCAGCCAGCTGCACCCCAATGGCTCTGCCTGCATTGGTGGTAAGTGGCCCCTGGGCCTGTTCGGCCGCCTTTGCTGTGGAGCAGGGAGGGTTATAAAGCCCCTGGCAGGCTGGCCCCACCTGGTGTAGCTTTGGCAAGGGCATAGCCAATCACCATGTGCTGTGACATCGGGCATTGCAGGAGCTCTGCCCCTCAGAGCACAGAGGGACCTAGGAGACCCAACTGGCTGCTTGGAGTGAGGCATGTTTGGCCTCAGAGCAGCCACCAGCGCAGTGAGGGGAGATAGGGTTGGTGTCGGAGGGTCCCCTGACACTAGGGGTCAGGCCAGTCTCTAGGTCCTTGGGGAGAGGGGCAGTCTCGGAAATGTATTGACTGCTCTGGGGAGCATTCCCCAAGATGGATGGGATGTGAGCACTGGGCCAGGAGTGAGGGTCTTGACAGATACACTTGGTGAGGCATTGCACACGGCAGTCCTGCCTCTGATCACAGGATCCGATTCTGCCCCTGCCTGGCATGCGCTGACTTGCTCAGGAGTCCCGGGTAGGATTGGGTCTCTCCTATATTAACTCTGCCCCGTCCCTCCTGCAGTTCATACCTGGTGAGGAGGGGCTGAGCCTGGTGTCCCAAACAGTGGCTACATTCTCCCAGGTCTTTGTGACATGGATGGGGCCCTTCCTGCCAGTCCTGTGCCTGGTGCACCCTGATTTCCTCAGGCCGATCACAACAGCCTCAGGTACGCTGACTCCTGGGGGTGGTGGTGAGGCTCTGAGGGTATGTCCGTACAGCATGTAGACACCTGTAGCTGGCTCGGGCTCAGCCTGTGGGGCTGTTACCCTGCAGTGTAGATATTCCAGCTGGGGCTGGAGCCTGGCCTCTGGGACCTCCTCCCTGTGGGATCCCAGATCTTGGGCTCCAGTTAAGCCCAAATGTCTATACCTCAGATTTACAGCCCTGAGTCCGAGTCAGCTGACATGGGCAGGTCACGGGTGTCTACGTGCACTATAGACACAACTTGTGGGGCCAGAGATGGGAGACACCAGCTGGGCCCCTCTAGCCCGTCCCCTGGGAACCTATGCAGGACTGGCCCCAGCAATCTGTTCTCCAGGGCCCTGGCCAGGCTAGCTGTGAACATCCCAAGGGACAGGGCTCCCAGCCAGTCCCTTACCCCCAGTGTGACATCATGGTGGTATGAAGGCTTTCCTGACTTCCCCAGGGCAGGGCTGGGAGCCAGTCACCTGAGACCCTGCAGAGCAGCCCGACCAGAGCCCTGGGGAAGGCACCAGACAGGACAATCCGCCTGGGGAGCTAATGGCCGTCTCCCTGCAATAGCTCCTCGGAGTCCGCACTGTCCAGCCTGGGTTTCCCTCTGCTCCAGCTCAACCCCCCAGCCCCGTGGGTCACAGCCCTCGTGTTCTCATACATAATCAGTGCAGGCCCCTTGGCTCAACTGACTCGCTCCTCTGCCCGGGTGAACCAATCCTTCCCTGCCACCTTGGCTGCTCTCCCCTGTGTTCTGCACTGTGTGGGCCCAGCAGCCTCTTCTGGCCTTGACCCCTGGGATTGGTTTACTGTCCAGGGGGCCCAGAGCTGAATGCAGGGTGGGTCAGGCCAAGAGGGACCATTCTGCTCCTCTAATCTGACTGCCGGTGTCACACAAGGCAGAGACCCTCCCCAGAGCTCCCTTCAGCCAGCCCCAAGCTCCTGGCTGTGCTGGAGGGAGCGTTACAAAGGGACAGCCCATCTCCATGTAAAGACTCCCAGGGATGGCAAAGCCCCTGTGTCCCTGGGCCAGCTGTTCCTGTTAGGGGGCTTATTCCTTCACCCACTTACTTCCCTGGTCCTTCTCGCATGAACAGAGAGCAACAATACCCGAAATCCAAAGGTGCAAACAATTCGATGTTTATTGGGGTGAACTTCCAGCAAGCATGATTCCAGTTTCCTTCCTTAGTATCTTCCTTCCCAGCTCTGACACCACAGAGCCTTACACCTGTGTCCCTGTTCCCATTCCTGCCCTTAGCCAAACATTATTCCAATTTCCCCAGCCCCATTCCCTGTTCCCATTTCCCTCACCCACATGCCCACCCCCTCCCACCCACACCCACTCACTTCCTCATTGACTACAGATTATATAGTAAAACTTGAGTTCTGCTTAGCTATACCTTAACCAATCATTTTCCTGAAATTTAACTAACCAGTCCTAACATACTGTAAGATGATTATGTACCCAATTATATCCCACCACCTTAATTAGTTTACACCCAGCAAAATTAATTATACAGCAGACAGGAACAATCACAGAACCAGACAGAGATTATACAGACAAACAATAGCAAAGTGGGAACTATAATGACAAGACAATAGAGAAATGAGGATTTCACATCCCAGCTATTGATAAGTGAGTTCTTGCCAGACAGGATGCTATCAAACTAAGTTTCCTTTTACATTTTCTAGGCACTTCCCTTTCTCTGGAGGTGACAGGAATACAATCCTGTCCTGATAGTGCCTGACAGCCCAATAGCCCCTTATTTCAGTGTGACTAGTTTGGAATGTGAGGAGGTGACCGGTCGCTTCCCAGCTTATGGCTGCCTCTGCGGCTTAGCCAAAGGCCTTAGCTAAGAACAGGGCCTCAGACTGTCACAGTAAGAGAAGGCCCTTACACCAGCAGACAGTGATTTTGATTCTTTCTTTTATACCTCTATAACTAGCCAAGTGATAAGAATACACCTAAATTCTTAGGGGATAGGCCTTTACAGACAGGCCTGAATATCTATATCCTAACAGTTCCCAGGGCTCGCTCCCCTCCCTGTTAAACACCTGCACTGTGTTGTCAGTCTGAGTTCGTTCCCGCTGGATCTGACTCTGCCGCTGTCTGCTGGATGGCAGAGCCCCCTGCTGCCAGGCGTCCCTGCCCATGGAGGGGCTGGTAGCTGGGATCTAGGCACCTCTTTTCCTGCCCTTGAAGAAATTAAATCCGTTGGGCTCCTGTGGCCTCCCCCAGAGAGGCAGGTTTCCCAGAGCTTGAGGTGTTCTGGTGGCTCCTCCCAGACCCCTCCCCAGCTGTCGCTGTGCTATTTGAGGTGGGGGCACATTGGAGGGAGGGGCTATTGCCTCCCTGCTCCATTGCGGGACAGCTCTGCCCAGGCAGCCCCAGGAAGCTTCAGCCTGTCTCTGGGGCCGTGCTGCAGTGGAAACCTTGTCGGACAGGCTGGGCTGTGCAGCTCTACAGAATCCCCTTTTCCCCCCCGGGCGGTTCTGGGTCCCCCCTGGAGGACAGGCTGCCTTAGTCCAGCTCCTCCAGCTCCCTTGATGTGACTGCTCTTGCTGCAGGCCACTGTCTGCACCAGCTCACCCTGGGCAAAGGCCGTCAACGTGCTCTGTGCAGGGAGGCAGGGGAATAAAATGGGGCCATGTAGCTGCGGGGGCCAGGTGTTTGGGGGGTGGGGTCTTCCTTGTGCCCTAGTTTGTACCAGTTCCTGTTTGGCTCTTGAGAGATTGTGTCATTTACTGCTTTGGGGCATCCAGCCCAGCCCCTGCTACTCTCTGGATCCAGGGGCACCCAGAAGGCTGCCTGCTGCCATAGGGGGATGGGGCAGAGTCCCACTGGGGTGTGGGCGAGGAGGGCAGGAGCAGGCAGAACGCCTCCAGGTGTCCCAGCACCGCCAGCGCAGGCCCCTCTCTGGTGAGCGAGTTGCTGGGGCTGTGCGCTGCAGGGGGACGCGCGATGAGCTGAAGCCAGACTCCGACGGAATCCAGCCCCCAGCCTGGTCGGTGCTCCCTGGCCTGGGGGCTCCTGCTCCAGCCTCTTCTGCCCCCTTGCGGAGGGGACATCTGTCCCCGTTAACGTACTGCTGCCACTCTTCCCAATTAGCCCTGCTCCAAGTGGCGCCTGGGCCCGCAGGGCCAAGGGCACGTGGAGCTACGCTGGGGCTTGTTTGCTCATCCCTGAACTGCTGCCCTGCAGGGTGGTTGAGAAGTGACTCTGGAAGTTTCACCAGGGCCCTAAGTCCAGAGCCAAAGCAACAAATAGAAATGCTGCCCCTCCCCGCCAGCCTAGCATCCAGCCCTACCCCGCCAGCCCTTTGTATGACTCGCTGTGCCCAGGAGCCCAGTGCAGTCTGCGGGAACTTTGTAAACAATCCCGTTGCTGATGCAGCAGTGGGAACAGAGTCCAGCTCCCTCCCCCAGTGCCAGGTGGGCTTGGCAGGACACAGAGAAGGGAGGTCTGGCCTTAGTCCTCAAAGCCAGCAGCTGGGTCTGAGCAATGAACGTTGCTCCCTGGAGCAGAGCTGGATGTCACGGGGCCAGGAGAGAGGTGCTTCGGGGCTCAGGAGCCCTCAGTCTCCTGCTCAGCTCAGCTGGATAGCAGAGAAGCGCAGGGCAGGGATGCAGTGCTGGGGCTGTGTGAATGCATGTAGCCAGTTCATGCCGGGGCTGAGGGCTCATGCTCGCTGCCCACTGAGCCCCCGGGTTCACCTCTGCACGGAGAATGGCTGGGAGCCGTGTTTGCAATAACACAGGGAGCCCCAAGTGGCCCCATCCAACCGACTGCCAGGTGAGGGCAGCCCTCCCTCCCCCATTAGAAATGAAGCCAGAGGCGCTCTGAGAGCAGCCAGCAGTTGGTCTGCTTGGGGAGCTGCTGCTCCTGCAGTGGGCTGAGTCGGGCGCTGGGCCCAGCATGTCGCCCTGGCCGGAGACGTGGCCGGAGTCCCAGCTGGCCCGTGGCTAACCCATGGCTCCTCGTTGTAGGGTCAGAACAGGGAGGAGGGGATGCAGTGCGTAGATGAGCTCGTCGGGCGCTACGGCCACTCCTGCCTTTGGTGGTTTGGGCCCATTCTCCGGCTCTTCCACCCAGAGGCCGTTAAACCCGTGCTGCTGGAGTCAGGTAGTGAGGGTGGCCCCAGCAGTTTGTGTGTCCGTCTGTCTGTCTGTCCTGGGGCTCAGCAGGGGTTGGATTCCCAGCAGGCGCCTGGAGCTCTCGATGTTATGTGTGCTGCACCCGCCATGACGGGACCTCTAGGGACATGGGCCCAGTGGTGAGAGGGCAGCTGCTCCCTAGAAAAGCCCCCGGCCAGGAGGACTGGCTGCTGAGACCAGCCCTCCTCCACGTGGCTGAGGAGGAAGCTGCCTGGCTGTCGGGGCTGGGGGAAGGGATCAGGTCTCAGGCCGAGCTCAGCTCGGCAGGTGGCTGTTCATTGGGCTGCTTGTCTGGCTGGGTGCTGCCAACCCAGGGTCCTTAGTGAGTCCCCCTGGCCCCAGAGGAGTTAGGGCAGAGGCTGTAGCCATCCCTTAGCGTCCTGAGAGGAGCACGTCTGGCTGGCTGAAGCCCAGCTGGAGCTGCCGTCAGGCTCTGGGCCAGTGACTCATGGGAGCAAAGGTTCATTGCAGCCCTGCCAGCATCCCTGGCTGGTGATAGGCAAGTGGGGGATCTGATAGCATCCAGCTGGCTCAGGGACACCTTCATCAACTCAGTCCATGGTCCCAAAGGGAGCACGGCAGGGCTGTGGGGTGAAGGGGACAATGAGGGAGGTGGTCCAGGGGAGAAACAGGTCAGGGAGAGTCATAAGGACCAAATGGCCGATATTCTTGGGGGGGCCTATGGGGAGCAGCAGAGAGATACTGTTGTGGGGGTGCATGGCCGTGAGGCTAGTGGGATGTTGGGCGTGGGGGAATCTGGGGAATGGTGCAGAGAGGGGGTGGTCCTGGGGCTAGTGGTGCAGGGGGGGCAGTTTCTGCCCCTATTGTCTCTGGCTGACCCAGGGAGAGGAGCAGCTGTGGCCAGCTCAGTCTCAGAGAGCTGGGCCTGCCAAGCCACCTTTGCCCGTCTCCCATGTCACCCACCCGAGTGCCAGCCATTCGCCCAGCCCTGCGAGGTAGGGAGTCACTGAGGTACAGAGGGGGCAGGGGACTCACACAGCATGTCCATGTAAGAGACAGGAATAGAACCCAGGAGTCCTGGCTCCCAGCCCCCTCCAGACCCTGCTGTAGCCACAGGATCCCCACTCTGCTCACAGAGCCAGGGAATACAGCTAATAGGGAGTTTTAAGGATGCCAAGCTCTCTATTGTGAAGGCCCCACGTGACGGCCAAACTCACGCAGTCCGTGGGTCACAGGCACTGCCCCAGGAGGAGTCTCTGTCGCGCTGCAGGCCCGGCCCAGGCTGCGGATGCTGCTTGTGCCCCGTGTCCTCCTACCTGTCTGTGACTTGCTCAGAGCAAGCCTGCTCTGCGTGAGGGGCCTGGTGGCTCAGCACCTGGTCCCTGTCGTGTGGCTCCTTCACGCTGTTCACTGAGCCTGTCCCGTTGCCCCAGCAGCCACCCTCCTGGCTCCTAGGGTAGAGCCTGGAGCAGGGTGTCCAGCAGGGTTCTGCCTTGTCTGATGGGGGCTGCTTTCACAGGGCGATGCGCCAAGGCTCCTTAGGAAACAGCCTGTGGAGCAGGTGGGCACTGGACAGACCCACATTCCTGCAGCTGCCCCTTTCCAGACCAAAAGGGGGCCCATTGGAGCTGCAGCTCCAGCCGGGGCTCTGATAACAGTAGTCCTGCACTCCTTCCCTGTGTCCTAAACCGTGTATGTGTGTGTGAGCGCTAACGCCAGGGTGCACCCCATTACCGCCCCCAGTGCCGTGTGCGTCTGAGCACTAACACCGGGGTGCGCCCATCTCTGTTCCACTCTGCCGTGTGTGTGTCTCAGCACTAAACCCCAGGTGTGCCGCATCTCTGCACCCCCGAGCCATGTGTGTCTCAGCACTAACCCCTGGGCCTGCCGGTCTCTGGTCTCCCCCACAGTTGCCATCGCACCCAAGGACTACCTGTTCTACGGCTTCCTGAAGCCCTGGCTAGGTGAGTGCCCTTTCTTCTGGGCTTGGATCTGTTGTGCTTGGTGTCATGGGGCCCGGACCCCAGGGGAGGGGCTTGTGGGGAATGGAGGGTGTGATGTTCCCCTCTGGTGTTATCTGGACCGATGATCAGCTAGGTCACTCCAATCCTTGACTCTGGGAGCCAGCCTTACCCTGCTCTTCTGTGAGAACCCCCACTCTGGGGCTGTTCACACACAGCCCCTGGCATGTAAGCTGCTCCTTGGTCTGTGCAATTGAATGACACTAGCTAATATCTCTGGTCCCAGACACAACCCTAGGAACCTCCGTCTTGCAGTGTCCAGTTATGCCCGCTGCAAGCTTATGAGATTTCATCAATTTAACAAAGAAATTGATATTTACCAGGCTTGTTCTCCCAAGGGGAGTCTCTGACACACTTCAAACGAAATGCACTGCGTCAGGTAGAATAAACAAAGAGATTTATTGACTACAAAGATAGATTTAAGTGATTTATAAGTCAAAGCAAAACAAGTCGGATTTGGTCAAACAAAATGAAAGCAAAACACATTCTAAGCTGATCTTAACGCTTTTATTGTCCTTACAAATTTAGATGCTTCTCACCACAGGCTAGCTGGTTGTCCTTCAGCCAGGCTCTCCCCTTTGATCAGCGCTTCAGTGGCTTGGTGAGGTCTGTAGATGGAGGTGGAAGAGAGAAGAAGACCATGGCAAATGTCTCTCCCTTTTATCATGTTCTTTCTTCCCTCTTGGCTGTGTCCCCCCACCCTGACCCTTCAGGGTCAGGTGAGCATTACCTCATCGCAGTCCCTGACTGATCAAGGGAAGGGGAGTGACTCACCAAGTTCCTACACCAAAGGCTCTTAAGCAAAGTAAGCTATCGTGGGATAAGAGGGAAGGTCCTTTCTGGATCAGTAACTGGTTAAAAGACTGGAAACAAAGGGTGGGAATAAATGGTCAGTTTTCAGAATGGAGAGAGGTAATAGTGGTGTCCCCCAGGGGTCTGTACTGGGACCAGTCCCATTCAACATATTCATAAATGATCTGGAAAAGTGGGTAAAGAGGTGACGAAATTTACAGATGATACAAAACTGCTCAGGATAAGTCCAAAGCAGACTGCAAAGAGTTTCAAAAGAATCTCTCCAAACTGGGTGACTGGGCAACAAAATGGCAGATGAAATTCAATGCTGATAAATGCAAAGTAACGCACATTGGAAAACATAATCCCAACTATACATAAATAATGATGGGGCCTGAATCAGCTGATACCACTCAAGAAAGAGATCTTGGAGTCATTGTGGATAGTTATCTGAAAACATCCACTCAATGTGCTGCGGCAGTCAAAGAAGCGAACTGAATGTTGGGAACCATTAGAAAAGGGAGAGATAATAATGCAGAAAAATATCATATTGTCTCTATATAAATGCATGGTACCCCCACATCTTGAATACTGCATGCAGGTGTGGTTGCTCCATCTCAAAAAAGATATATTGGACGTGGAAAAGGTTCATAAAAGGGCAACAAAAATGACGAGGGGTATGGGACAGGTTCCATATGAGGAAAGATTAAAAAGACGGGGATTTTTCAGCTTGGAAGAGAGACGACAAAGGAGGGATATGGCCACTGTTGGCAGACAGGAGACTGGGCTGGATGGACCATTGAGCTGATCCAGTCTGTCCATTCTTATGTCAGTGTGGAGCTGGAGCTACTCGTGCCATAGCCGTGAGCACCAGCACATGGGTGTGCCCAGGATCACACACACGCCTTCACATGCGCACGTACCTCTGTGTGCATACCACCACGCACCTGCACGTACACACACGCATGCACCTGCATGGTCATGCCCACACGTGCCCCCACAAACACACACATGCTTCACTCACACCCCCACCCATGCACGCATTGCACACGTGCACGCACTCTCGTGCTGCCCAACATGCACCAGGGAGGTTGATTCTCGCTGAGCACCCCAGCTGGCTGCGACTCAGCGGGCTGCAGGGGGCCTGGGCTGCGGGATCTCTGCCAGGGCTCTGAGCTGAGCGCCTGTCATCTCAGGGGACGGTTTGCTGCTGAGCAATGGTCCGAAATGGGTGCGGCACCGGCGCATGCTGACACCAGCCTTCCACTTCGACATCCTGAAGCCCTACATGAAGATCTTCAACCAGAGCACTGACATCATGCATGTGAGTAACCCCCTCCCGTCATGGCACCAAATCTATGCCTGTGCCTCTGGCCCCTCCCACGGCACACACTGCCCTGGCACCCGCCAGCCTGCCCGGGACCCTCCCCCATGGCACACAGTGCCCTGGCACCCTTCAAATCCCAGCCTGCCCATGACCCTCCCGCCATGGCACACGCTGCCCTGCCACCCCCAGCCTGCCCAGGACCCTCCCCCATGGCACACAGTGTCCTGGCACCCTCCAGCCTGCCCATGGACCCTCCCCCCCCACGGCACACACTGCCTTGGCACCCGCCAGCCTGCCCGTGGACCCTCCCCCATGGCACACAGTGCCCTGGCACCCTTCAAATCCCAGTCTGCCCGTGACCCTCCCGCCATGGCACACACTGCCCTGGCACCATGCCACCCCCCAGCCTGCCCATGAGCCTCCTGCCATGGCACACACTGCCCTGGCACCTGCTAGCCTGCCTGGGACCCTCCCCCCACGGCATATGCTACACTGGCATCTGCCAGCCTGCCTGGGACCCTCCCCCCACACGGCACACACTGTCCTGGCAGCCTTCAAACCCCAGCCTGCCCGTGACCCTCCCCCCAATGGCACACGCTGCCCTGCCACCCCCAGCCTGCCCAGGACCCTCCCCCATGGCACACAGTTCCCTGGCACCATTCAAATCCCAGCCTGCCCGTGATCCTCCCCCCATGGCACACACTGCCCTGGCACCATGCCACCCCCCAGCCTGCCCGTGTACTCTCCCCCCCATGGCACACACTGCCCTGGCACCTGCCAGCCTGCCTGGGACCTTTCCCCCTATGGCACACAGTGCCCTGGCACCCTGCCACCCCCAGCCTGCCCGTGACCCTCCCCCCATAGCACACGCTGCACTAGTGCCTTCCTCCCTTGGCATATGTGGAACCAGCAGCCTGCCCTCCCCATGCCTCCCCCACACACTATGCAATATGCTGTACCATCACTACGCAGTGCTTCTGGCCCTGCACCGCCCCCCGGGCATATACTGCACCGATACCCTGCCCGCCCACCCGCCTGTCCACTGCTCTTTCACCTGCCCCCACCACATGCCCAGCCCTGTCACTGCACCAGTCCACTAGCCTCCTCCCCTGTCTGCTTGCCTGTCTCTGACGCTGGCCCACCCGCATTGCATGGGCACTGGGCTCCGCAGTGCTGTCCCTGCAGGCAGCTGCTCGGGGGCGGCTCTCACGGGCACTGTTCCCCCACAGGCCAAGTGGCGCCGGCTGGTGGCGTCAGGCTCCACCTCCCTGGACATGTTTGGTCAGATCAGCCTCATGACCCTGGACAGTTTGCAGAAATGCGTCTTCAGCTACAACAGCAACTGCCAGGAGTGAGTGACGCGGGGGCAGCTCCCCCAGCAGGGCCCCGCGCTGACCCGAGGGTGGGAGCCCCCTCACTGGGGGAGGTCAGAGTGGGGAGAATGGGCTGCAGGGTCCCTCCCTCCCTTCCTGGCCTGGCCCCAGTGAGCCTGGCCGGATTCACGGAATGGGTCCCTGAACTGGAGATCCCAGGGCGGGGAGGGTGTTACTGCAGGCCTGGGCAGGGGCTCTCCAGTGGGTGTCTGGAGGCGTTGGGGGGTTGCTATAGTGGCTGCACCCCGGGTCAGCACTGGGGGTGGAGCTCCTGCAGCTCGCTGCGCGGAGGCTGGTGCTTGGTGCTTGCACTCGCAGATCTGTCTGCTAACGCCTGTGGGGTCGGCATGGCTGTGCTGTGACTCGCTTGGGGGATGATCCTGCTGTTGCATGCCTCTCGCTGCCAGGAAGCTCCTCACCTCAGTCCCATCACCCCAGAACCCTCCTGCCCCCAGTTTATACGTGTACTGCAGGGCCCTCGTCGGCAGCTTGTACCTGTTTTACTGCACTGGTGCACATACAGACATGAGTATAATTCTTGAGGTTCAGATTTATAGCCGAGATGGAGAGCTTTGCAGAGGCAAAGAGTTCTTTCAGAAATAGTCCATTGGTTATAGTCCAGTGTTTATATTCAGGGCGGTCCAGTCAGAACTGGGATCTCAGTCCTTGTGGCTTAGGCTTCCCCTGCATGAAGCCTCAAGCAGATCTGAGATAAACAGGATCAGGACCCAAGGGTCTTTTTATACAACTCCAGGCCTTCTTTGACAGGTTGGAGTCCTTAGACCAACAATAGGCAATCGGGGCAACTCTGAAGTAGGTCCATCACCGGTAATTAGCTACACGAAGTAACACAAGGCAGTTGCCGGTTTTTCCACCAGTCGCAGATGATTGGCTGTACATTTCAAAGAGAGAGGAATACAGCGACGATATCCTGCGTTTACAGTTCATTGATGTTCTTTTGATCTCTGAATTAACCGAATACAGCATGGACAGGGACTGTTTGATTACATTGGTGACCTCTGCTAGTATGTACGTAAATACCCAAAACCACAAACGTGATCTCCCCGTATGTTTTTAAGGGTTGAATCTGAGTCATTTGTCCTGCAGGATGCTTAACCCTTTCTGGTCATTTGTCACCGTCCCACACTGGCTGAGCCGCAGCAGCAGCCAGAGGCACCCAAGCTTGGTCACTTCCCCGCCGGCCGGCCCGGAGATCCCGTGGCTGGGAGATCACGCCATCGCTCTGTGGCGAGGCCCAGCCCGCCGGGATCCCCCAGCTCTGATCAGGGGGCCCCCGCCCCGGTCTGTCAGGCACATGCTGGCCTGTTGTGTTGCAGGACACCCAGTGACTACATCGCAGCCATCCTGGAACTCAGCTCCCTGGTGGTGGGACGCCAGCACCGCCTGCTCCTGCACTGCGACTTCCTGTTCCGCCTGTCACCCGACGGGCGGCGCTTCCGGCGCGCCTGCGACACCGTGCACCGCTTCACGGCCGACGTGGTGCAGCGGCGCCACCAGGCCCTGAGCCACCAGGGCAGGGAGGCCTGGCTCAAATCCAAGCAGGGCAGGACGGTGGACTTCATTGACATCCTGCTCCTGGCCAAGGTAACATGGTGGGGGGGCCTGCCCCGTGGGGGTGGGCGGAGGTCATGGATGTCCTGCGATTGGCCAAGGGGACATGGGGGGGCCTGCCCCGTGGGGGTGGGCGGAGGTCACGGATGTCCTGCGATTGGCCAAGGGAACATGGGGGGGCCTGCCCCGTGGGGGTGGGCGGAGGTCACGGATGTCCTGCTCCTGGCCAAGGGGACATGGGGGGGCCTGCCCCGTGGGGGTGGGCGGAGGTCAAGGATGTCCTGCGATTGGCCAAGGGGACATGGGGGGGCCTGCCCCGTGGGGGTGGGGGGAGGTCACGGATGTCCTGCGATTGGCCAAGGGGACATGGGGGGCCTGCCCCATGGGGGTGGGCGGAGGTCACGGATGTCCTGCGATTGGCCAAGGGGACACAGTGGGAGATCCTGCCCTCGGGAGTGTGGGGGTTCGTTGACGTCCAGGGCAGGGCCTGGAGTTCCCATTTGGCACTGCCAGAGAGTCCTGGGGAGCCAGGTGGAAGGTGCTGTGTGATGTCTGTCACACCGGGACTTGCCCCCCGGCCCAGCTCTCTGGGGCGGCCCAGCCAGAGCTGCCTTCCCAGCATGCTCAGCGTGGAGCGATATGAACTGCACTTGGCGACATGAGGCTGGCATCTCTGGGGAGCTCTAACACCAGAGCCAGGCTGGGCATGGGGGAAGGGGAGAGCCCACCTTGGGGCCTGGGGCTGTGGGGCAGGGCAGGGACTGCCTCTTTCCCCGGGCTGGGTGGAGGGGAGATGGCCAAGCTCACTCCACCCCAAGATGTCCCATCCTCCCAGGCTCTGAAGTGGGGGAGGCGTGGGCCCGTGGTCCCTGAGTCACAGGGAGCCAGGTTACCCGTCCAGCAGTGTGTGCTTTGTGCAGGATGAGGACGGCCAGGACCTGTCAGACGAGGACATCGCAGCTGAGGCCGACACCTTCATGTTTGAGGGTGAGGAGCCCCCCTGGAGAGGAGGTGGGGGGGCTCGCCTGCTGACCTCACAGCCTCATGTGGGAGGATGGGGTCTCCGCAGATGACATGGGGGGGAGGGCAGGAGAGCTGGGTTCAGTCCCTGGCTCTGAGTGAGCTCGGTGTGCCTTTCCGTGAAATGGGGCTAAGACAGATCTGCCCCTGGGCACTGCCAGACAGTCCCAGCAACGGAGGAGGTGGTGGTAGTGGAGACAGATGCTCAGAGTCACCCCATTTGCCCCGCAGGCACGAGGGGCCTGGAGTTCCCAGCTGGCACTGCCAGAGAGTCATGGGGAGCAAGGCCCCGGAGGAGGTGCTGGCAGGGGGAGGGTCCCTCCAGCCCCGGACTCTCCATGGTCCCTCTCTGCCCCCGCGGCTCTCACGCTGCGCTGGCCTCTCTCTCTGCAGGCCACGACACCACAGCCAGCGGCCTCTCCTGGCTGCTGTATAACCTGGCCTGTCACCCCGAGTACCAGGAGCGCTGCCGGGAGGAGATCAAGGACTTACTGCGGGACAAGGAGTCGGAGGAGGTTGAATGGTGAGATGGCTGCTTCAGCTGCAGTGCTTACCCCCAGCACCCCCACTTCCACGCCCTGTAGTTCCAGCACAGCCCCCACCCCACCTGTGAGGGTTAGCCCAGCCGCTGCCCTCCCCTCCCCTCCCGTCCCCACCAGTCTATGCCTAGCACTGGGGTCCC
Source organism: Eretmochelys imbricata (assembly GCF_965152235.1). Classification (NCBI taxonomy): domain Eukaryota; kingdom Metazoa; phylum Chordata; order Testudines; family Cheloniidae; genus Eretmochelys; species Eretmochelys imbricata. The sequence goes on from NC_135591.1 coordinate 12,901,145, forward strand.
TTCACCTCTGCCAGCCCCACAAGCTGGAGGGCTTCCCCTGCAAGATGGCCCTAGGCTGCTCCCCAGTGCCCGAGGGCCCTGCTGCTCTGGGTTTTGCGTGTCCCGCCCTGGATGCCCAAGGACCCTGCCACTCAGATGTGCATGCTCCCCCCCCCCGCCCCGTCACGGTGTTGTTTGTCCCCTCAGTGCCAGCTCCATGCCTATGCGAGTCTGTCCCAGCCCCATTGCCTGGCTCATGGGCTCGCACTGGGCCCCCCATGCATCCACCTCTGGGGCCAGCGCTAAGCTCTGTTCTCTGCAGGGAGGACCTGTCCCGGATGCCCTTCTCCACCATGTGCATCAAGGAGAGTCTGCGTCTGCACCCGCCCGTCACGGCCGTGTCCCGGCGCTGCACCGAGGACATCAAACTGCCTGACGGACGTGTCCTACCCAAAGGTACCAGCCTTCTTCCCTGCCCCCCAGCCAGGGGCATGGCACCGGGCCCATAACCCCTGTGGTGCACAACCCCTCCCCTCCTTCTCCCTTTCCTCTCTCTAATGAGGCAGTTTCCTCTCTGGCAGGGAACGTCTGTCTGATCAGTATCTATGGGACGCATCACAATCCTGCTGTCTGGCCGGAGCCCCAGGTACCACTGGTTACTCTGTTCTGCCCCTTTGGCTCTACTCCACCCCACGGCCACCTCCAGCGTGGCACCAGGGGGCGCTGTGCTGCAGAGAGTGGGATTGCGGGGCTCAGTAGGGGCACTGTCCCCTCGGAGTCATTGCTGACCCAATGCCCCAGCGTGGCACCAGGGGGTGCTGAAGTGCCATCAAAGTAGCAGCTTCCGATTCCCAGTGACCCTCCCCAGAGAGGAAGCTCCTCCTCCCCCCCCCCCCAGCTCGCCTAGAGGGGAGTGAGGGTCGCACCCCCATTCACACTGGGTGGGGATGGGTCCCTGAGTGCTGGGTGGAGGCAGAACCATCCCCGCTGCCAGCGCATGGCCCCAGTCAGAAGCTCACTCTTGGGGAGCCTGGTGCCCAAGCTGCACCCGGGGAGGGGCTGCCTTTGCTCCCCCTTGGCTCCGGGACCAGCCCCACACCCCACCCTTCGCCCTCGCTCCCCTCACCGTGCCTTGTGCTTGCTGCTCCAGGTCTATAACCCACACCGCTTCGACCCAGAGAACTCCAAGAACCAGCCCCCACTGGCCTTCATGCCCTTCTCTGCTGGACCCAGGTAACCTGCCTGCCGGGCTCAGAGCCCCTCGCCGCACGAACTGCCCCCTCCCCCACCCCCGGCTGCCCACCAGCAAGCGGCTCCCTGGCTGCAGTGAAGCATTGTGGGACAGGCAGGAGGTGGCCTCTGGTCAGTGCTGGGGCCAGCTGTTATTGCTGAGGATCTGTCCCTTCTCCCACAGGGGGGAGGGCTCCCCCCAGCATCTGTCTGTCCGTGCTCCCCCATCCCTGCCCTCACAGGGGGTGTGGCTTCCAGGCGAAGAGCACCGGCTGACACCCCTGGCTTTCTCGCAGGAACTGCATCGGGCAGAACTTCGCCATGGCAGAGATGAAGGTGGTGCTGGTGCTGACCCTGCTGCGCTTCGCCCTGCGGCTGGACCAGAGCAGGCCCGTGCGGCGCAAGCCCGAGCTGATCCTGCGCAGCGAGAACGGGCTGTGGCTGCACCTGGAGCCGCTGGGGCCCAGGCGTGAGGGCCGGCCCCCCGCACCGTGCTCCTAGGGCCGTGCGCTCCCGCCCGCTGCGGGGATCCAGCCTGCTCTGCACAGCTCAGGGGCCTGCCGAGTGGAGGACCAGGTGGGGATCATGGTGGGGCCAGCTCTCTCCTCTAATCTAGACCAGCCCTCTGTACCAAAGGAGGCGCTGTGGGGTCCGGGCATGGGGCCCCTCAGGTGCTGCAGGCTCCTTTCAGACACCAGCTGCTTAGCCCTCCCCTACCTGCCCCTGGGAGGCAGGGTGACAAGTGCCTCTCCCCAGCCCCGCTGGATGTCCACGGCCACCTGGTGACTCAATGTCAGAGCTAGAAATGGAGCCAAGCAGCCTGGCTCCCGACGCTGCCCGCTCACAGCCTGGGCGACCCTTTGGCCTGCGTTCCCTGCCCCCACTGGCCAGAGGCAGGGTGCCAAGCTGTCTGGCCACTAGTCTAGGATGTGGGAGACCCATGTTCAATTCCCTGCTCTGCCACAGGCTCCCTGAGTGGCCTTGGGAAAGTCACTCAGCCTCTGGCCCTCAACTCCCATCAGTGCAATGGGGCTAATGGCCCTGCCCACAGGGGATGAGGGTAAATGCAGTTGGGGGGTGAAGTGCCACATACTTATGGTGGGGCATCTAAGAACACGTGGTCAATAACCCTAAATGCTGTGGGCTTGTTAGTGGAGCAGCCCCTGCTTTCTTGCCAGCCCACCTGTGCCCCGATGCTGCTGTCTGTAGCTGAGGGTCTGGTCTGTCTCTCACTCCTCTTCCCCGGAGGGTAGGCATCTTTCCTCCTGCTCTGTCCTGCTCCCCCCACTCCTGCACTCATCAATCCACCTGCCTGGCCTGGGGCATGAACAGCTGAGAGGCCTGCAGGCACGTGGCTCAGTGCTCTGGCCGATCTTCCTGAGGGGCCCCCAGTGCCCCAGGTGAGCGCTGGCAAAGGCCATTTCTCACTCTGCTGCAGGTGGCTTTGGGGTGGGGCAGTGATCCAGGGGGCAGCTGCCCAGCAATCGCAACCTGCTGCCTGCAGTCACCTGCGGGAGTTGGGGCAGGGAAGCCTTTGTTACTCACGCACATGTACAATTCCCCATTGTGTGTGTGTATTGCCAGACCGTGCCCGGGAGGGCTGGCTGCAGACCCAGCAGGGACCCACTCCCTCCCACAGGGAACTCATGGCTCAAAGAGACAAACAATGGTTGAGAGAGCGAGCAGGGGGCCATATGTGGCCGCTGGGGCAGATGGACCTGGAGCTGCGGGACAGTTGGTTTCATGATATTTCTAAGTTGGTTCCGGAGCATGGTGAAGTCCAAGGCCCCTGCTGCAGGGTCGAGGCCACGAGGCTTTGGGATCTGGGATCTGGGACCCCCCCCCCGCCATCTCCCCAGTCCCCACTGCCTCCTCGAGCCCCAGACTTCAACCGCGTGCTCCATTCCTTGGCCACAGGGCTTCAGGCCCCAGGATCTGGCCACGGGTCTTCTGGCTCTGGTCCCCAGCTGTGAGGCAGCAAGTGCCAGCCCCAGGCTCACCAACCCCCCTTTGCCCAAGCCCACTCTGCGTCCTCCAGCCCCGGGTTTTTGGGCTCTCTGGCTCTGGCTCCTGACCATGCAGCAGCGGGTGCAGGCCCCCAGCTCCCCCCTCTCCACCATCAACTCTGGCCCCTGCTGCCACTCCCACCCCCACAGTCCCACATTGCCTCCACCAGCTCTCTATTCATTCCCCCCAGTGCCCCGGGCCCCCACTGCCTCCATATCCACCTCCCCATACAGGGTTTAATTTGTCTCCGGGCTTGCCAGGGCTGTGTAACTGCTGTGAAAAGTGATATTTGTATGTTTGGTAATGTCACTTTTCACAGCAGACTTAGTAGCTAGCTGGGAGGCTGTGAAAAGTGATATTAACATACAAGTATCACTTTTCAGGGCAGCAGATTTACTAGCTCACAAGGCTAAAAATAACCAAAGCAACCAAAAAAGCAAAAGAAACTACAACAAAAAAGACAAGAACATGCAAAGCACGTTTGTTTGCGTTTCTATTCTGTTTAGGGCCAGTAAAGAATAGAGAAAACTGTACTTTATTTTTATTATTCAGTCTGCAAAAAAACCCCAAACCCTACGTAAATAAATTACACTAATTTGGACGTGTGTGTATGTGCGTATTTGTTTATTTTTTTCTTAAAGTTAATTAAGTATTTTAGGAACAAGTGTCAGAGTGGCCACCAGCAAGAGTCACTGCCGCGGGCGAGGGGCCCCTGCGTAACGGTCAGGCTTAAGAAAACTGGGGGAGATGAAAGAACTGCTTGTTGACCTGTGAACGACTGATTCTTGTAACATCGGTGTTGTCCAAAGTCGCAGTGAACACCTTTGTGTAGTGATATCTAGCCGTATTCATATTCTATGTGGAAAAATTGAGTAGTTTATTTAGACATCATGGACTGGTTTGCTTCATTAATAATGCGTTGTGTAAAGAGTGAATGGAGTCTTTGTATTAATACATTTTGATACATTTGTGTTTGAATGGGGTGGGGGCCCAAATGTTCTTTGTGCCCAGGGCCTCAATAAATTTTAACCCACCTCTGCCTGCTGTGACCTCTAGGCTAGCACCCAGTCACTGGCAGGGAAACTCTGGGCAACTGAGCGGGGCGAGGGGCAGCAAGGGCCCAGGTCTCAGTGCCCAGTTCTGTGTGTTATCACCACCCCCTTGTAACAAAGCAGCCTTTGACGGGACACTACTGAGAGTATCAATTCAGGACAAATTGCTTAGAGCAGGGCCGTCACAGCCCAAGGCTGGGGGTCCTTTACTACTAAGGCCCACGAAACCAGCCAAACGGAGAGGACTTCAGTTTTATCCCACTGGCTAACCAGAAGTCAGACAGTCCAGTTTCCCAGTATTACCACCAGCACCGCTCCTTATGGGGATGAATGGTTATGAAAACCAATACCGCAGTAACAGGAAAAAGGTTATCCCGATCCCAAAGGACCAAGCCCCAGACCCAGGTCAATGTACCAGTCATATCTTACCCACAAATCATGCTATTGCCAATCCTTTAGAATCTAAAGGTTTATTCATAAAAAGAAAGAAAGATAGATGAGAGTTAAAATTGGTCAAATGGAATCAAATACATACAACAATTGCAAAGTTCTTAGTTCAGGCTTGATAGGATTACTGCTGATTTAAACCAATCAAGTCTCTGGACTACAGACATCCCAGCTTGGATGGGTTGTTCTGTCCTTTGTTCAGAGCTTCAGGTTCAAGCACAGTTCCTCCAGAGGTCAGAAGCAGGACTGAAGACAAAATGGAGGGGTTTCCAGGGCCTTTTATATCTTCTGCCATGTGGAAGGACCCATTTGTTCTTTCTGTGGAAAATCACAGCAACAAGATGGAGTTTGGAGTCATGTGGGCAAGTACATGTCCATGCATGACTCAGTTTGCCGGCGGCAGCCATTGCTCACATGCTACCTTGAACGTTCCCAGGAAGGCTCCTCAGATGTGGATTGGAGTCTCCCAAGGTCCATTGTCAGTTAAGTGTTTCCTGATTGGACACTTACGCAGAACAGTCCTTTCTCAAGAAGCCGACTGAATGCTTCACTGATGCTACTTAGAATCAAACACATTGAGATACAAGTACATAGCCAATATTCATAACTTCAAATACAAAAATGATACACACATACAGACAGCATAATCATAACCAGCAAATTACAGCCTTTTCATAGACACCTTACTAGACCTCTGTACAAGATTTGGTGCAACTATAGGACCTTGGTTGCAACAATGATCTATACTGTCACAGTTCATGTCAATAACATCACACCCCTCGTCTTCTCTGCCTGCTGGGTGTGACAGCAGCATCCATATGGAGTAATGCCATCTGCAGCAAGGAACCTTGGTCCGGGTTGCCCAGCGCACCAGGACCGGCAGCTCCAGGCATTTGAACCGGCCAATGGGGTGGTGCTAAAATAACTCAGCGGCTGAAAAATAAAACCAGAATAACAGAAATCCTGTGTGTAGCTGCTTCTAAACCATGTGGGCAGGAGCCCAGCCCCAGCTATGCTGCCTGGGCAAAAGGGCCAGGGATTAGCCCCCGACCCCGCCCATGTGAGCCTACTGGGGTGTGGGGTGGCACTCACTTTGATGATGGGTTACACAGCTATTTACTAGACGGCAGCAGGATATTGGGGCTCAGGAGTCTTGGGTTTTGCGTCTGTCTTGGGGAGGAGAGACAGTGGTCACAGCCAACGGCTGGGCGGCAGGACTCCTGGGTTCTATTTCTGGCTCTGGGAGGGGAGTGGGATCTAATGGGTTATAGAGTCCTAGATTTCAAGGCCAGAAGGAACCACTGTGCTCAGTCAGTCTGTCCTGCATAGCACAGCCAGAGATCCTTTAGACAAGAGACCTTCTTAGAATACATTAAAGTGGCAGTTATTCTAATACTTAGATGCACCAAGCCAGCAACAAAACAGCTTCCCCAATACCTTACTGGTTACCCAGAAGCCAGAAATATAGTTCCCTTATAGCAACCCAGCCTTCAGCTCCCACCCAGACAGCCAAGTCAAATATGATGAGGATTACTGAAAATCTTGTTCATTATATAAAAAGTTCTACCAGTCCCAAAGGATCGGACACATTACCCACCAAGTTAATGAATATTTCAGATCTTATCCAAATCCATGCTTACAGCCAATTCTTATCAACTAAATTAAAATTTATTAAAAATGAAAGGAGAGAGTATCGGGTAGAGATCATTACACATACAGATATGAATAGAGTTCTTAGATCAGTTTCATAATAGAGATGACAGGTTTCAGAGTAACAACCGTGTTAGTCTGTATTTGCAAAAAGAAAAGGAGTACTTGTGGCACCTTAGAGACTAACCAATTTATTTGAGCATAAGCTTTTGTGAGCTACAGCTCACTTCATCGGATGAAGTGAGCTGTAGCTCACAAAAGCTTATGCTCAAATAAATTGGTTAGTCTCTAAAGTGCCACAAGTACTTCTTTTCTTATAGTAGAGATGGTGAGCTTTAGAGTTGAAAAAAGTACTTTCAGAATTAGTCCATATGTGTGGCAGTCCAACGTCCAATATCAGGGTGACTCAGGTGGGACTGGAGACCTCATTCTTGTGACTCAAACTTCCCCTCATGAAGCTTAAGCAGATCAGAGATGATAGGATCAGGGCCCTAGAGTTCTTTTTATAGTTTTCTAGCAGCCTCTTGACAGCGTGCAGTTCTTGGGTGAACAATAGGCAATTATCCTAGCTTTGAAGGAGACCTCCTATTTCCTAAGCATCACCGATAATTAGCTACATGGATTAACATAAGGCAACTGCCCATCTTCAGCCGTTTACAGGTAGTTTACCACAAACTTCAAAGAGAAATAAGGACGATGATATTACTACATTCACAATTCATCTAAATGTTAACATTTCCTTTTGATCTCTGAATTAACAGAATCCAGCGATAGACAGGAACCATTTGCTTACATTGTCAAACTCTAACAATATGTAAACAGACAAAAAACATAATCATTATCTACTAATATGTCTTTAAAGGTTGAATCTGGGTCAATCAGCCTGCTAGTTGTGTAACCCTTTCTGGCCCTGTGTCACAAACCTAATACCTAGTTTAACAACACTAACACCCAGGCGAGCCAGACTGTTCCAGCTATGTCTTTGTCAGGGTTCAGTTGAGGGCTAGGGGTCTTGACATGAGCTGGCACCTGGTCTTCCAGCTTCACAGTCTCTATTCCTAGACTGGGTGATCCCCTGTCTGTTGTAAAGTTCCTTTCTTTACCTCCAAGAGGTTTTGATTACTTGTAGTTCTCTCTGATGGTTTTCCATGGATAGTCTTGGGATGGAGCAAGGCTGGACAACTGAGCCTTGCATTACATCACCGGCCAACAAGAGCAGGTACAACTCTCTCCTGCTTAAACAGGCCGTCCCTGAGACATATTATCCCCTGGTGACTGACTTTTACTCCAAGTTTATAAAGCATGCTGTCAATATTAATACATTATTCCTTAAATATTACCTGTGCATACGTATGTCTTGTAATGAGTATGAATCTTGACAAGTTCTGAGCTTTCTGTAGATACCTTATACGTTACTGTTCATGGAGCAATATCCTGCAAGTCCTGGTTGGCGTAGAGAGTTTGTCAGGTCAGAGGTGAGAGATGTGTGCAAAGAACAGGGGACCCTTTGCCAAGGAGTCTCTATGTCACACCTCCCCTTTCGTTATTACCACCCCTTGGTGCTGCTCATGTAATACCACTAGCAGCCTTTTCTGTAAGCTTTCGGGTATTATTACTAATGGCGCCATGGCAAATGACCATTGTCCATGGATAACTCCACTTTCCTGAAATAGCAAGGGCCAGGTTGCTCTTTGATTGTGTGATTTGGCCACCCTGAAAGTGCTTAGTGCATCACCTTAACTAAAGCGGGGTCTGTGGTTGTTTCCAGAGCAATTTCCTTAGCTGTAATAGGGTGGTGAGCCAAGACACTGTACACACAGGGTTTTCCTCTCTGCTTCCCTGTGTAAAGACACAAATGGGACAGCGCCTCTGATGGGGTATGATACACACCTACTGGTAGGCAGCGGAGATCACAGCCCATCTCTGAAGCTCAGCTCAGTTCAGTGGAACCCCTGCCTTTGGGCCTAGGGTTTATGATCAGTGATGAGGGCAAACATTTGTCTAAACAGGTCCTCATGGAGTTTAATTACCCCCAAAATGGTGCCAAAAGCCGCTTTTTCTATCTGTGAATAGTTTCTCTCAGCCTTTGAGAACATTCTGGAGTGAATTCTCTGGGGTTTTCACTCCCATCTTTACCAGTGTGTGCAGTGACAGCCCCAGCACCTACAGGAGAGGCCTCACTCACAGACCAGTGCTAGGGGATCCCGGACTGAAATGTTCCAGGAGCCTGGAATGACTCCGATTCTTTTTTGAGGCCTCAAAACCCTTGTTTTCCTTTTCTGTCCAAACTGGCTTCGTATTTGTCCATAACAGCGTGGACATCGGACTGCTTAATGCGGCTCCATTTGGAAGTAGCCTTCCATAGCAGTTTAACGGGGCCAGAAACAATCTAAACTCCAAGACATTCTGTGTTACTGGTGCATTCTCAGTGGCTTTTTTTAACGGGTTTACCCTTCTCCACCGCCACCATGCTCCAAGCGAGTAACCTGGTTTTGAAACACGTACACTTATCTTCGCAAAAATATAGCGTTAGAGTTAATCTCTGTAGAACCTCCTCTAGCCCTTCTGAATTCCTCTGTTATCAATAGGTCATCAAAATAACCGTCCTCACCATTCACCCCCCGCCGCGCCTGACCGTTACTCTTCGATACACAGCAGGTGCACTAGCTCCCCGCAAGGGGGTCATAAGGTCAGCTTTCACACCCAATGGCCCCTTATGTGGCTTCAAGGTCAGATATTTTTTAATCTGGTTCCAGCACCCCCTGCTGGTAGGCTTGAGACAAGTCTAGCTTGGGAAACATCACTCCTGCTGTCAGTTCTGCAAATCTTGTAGTTTAGCAATTGGATATTGGGCCACTTTCAGCCCGGAGTTTATGGTGATGTTATAGTCCCCACAAATTCTTCTGCTGCCATCCCTCTTTGGGGTACACACAACTGGGGCAGCCCATTCAATGATCTTGAACTTACACCATTTTGCAATTCCTCCATTTGGTTTTCCGCTGTCTATCGCAGAGCATATGGAACAGGTCTCTGTCACCAATCCACAGGACCGGAGCTATGAGCCCAGCTTTGCAACAGCCTCTGGGAGAACTCCTTCAGTGAGCCAGGCCCCTAGTGACCTCACTCTTCCTCCAGGGAAAGCACATGGCTTCATTGCCTCCTTAGGCTGGACCTCTGGGCCTTCAGCACCCCTGCTTCACACTGAGTATGCCACTCAGCAAGTCCAACTGAGGCAGATCTCTGAGGGAGACTTGTACAATCTCATGGAGTAATGCTCCTCTTCCAGCAGCATCCGTAGGGACACCCAGCTGGAACACAGCAAAGGAAGTCCTTGGCTAGCACAGAGAAAAGGATGTTACAGCAGAGTCCATCCTGGTCAGGACAGAGCCCAAAGCTCTGTCCCTCTGATCACTCTGTCCCAGTTCAGGTGTGTGCCCAGAAGCCCTCAGAAGCCAACACTTAATCACCCCCTGGCACCTCCCCAGTCCTTTGTTCTCCAGCTGGGCAAACACTGCTTGCTTCCTGCTGAGAGGTGGGCCATCCATGATCATTGCTATCAAAGGCTCTGTGATTGGGTTTGCCATTGTCTTATTGAGAACTCCATTGATATGGGGCCCAAGCCCCAAACAGTTAGGAGCCATTCACACCAGAGTCTCTGAGCCTCTTCAGAGAGCAAACAAGCCTTTTTACCCCCTAGGGTAACCCTGCAGCTCATAGGGGAAACTGAGGCACATATAGGCATAATAAAAAATATCACAGAAAATTCCCACTTTGTCACAGTGGGTTTAGAAATGGCCTTGTCAGATGCAACCGGCCTTGTCAGATGCAACCAGCCTTGCTGCTGTGCCTTCTACCAATCCCATGTCTGTATTATATACAGCTTTGTAGTTTTCTTTCCGTTCCCCATCTCTGTCTGGCATGTGGTGCACCACACTCCAATCCAGTCAAACGTTGGATACCCACTTTCTGCCCATCAATGGGGGACCATTTCCTTCCGTTACAATTAACTCTAATGGGGAACAGCTACCTTTATATATTGCAGTGACTGGGAGACTGCCTAATACTCCTGTCTGCCCAGTATTGTAATTCTGTAAAAGCAGCTCAGTGTCTCTCAATCATCCCACAGGGGATTTGTAACTGTGGAAGAAAACTCAGTCTTACAACAAATCAGAGACAGTTTATTCATGCAATTTCAGGGATGACAGCAATTGGACAGAGTGTCTGTCCTTAGGCAAATCTTCAAAGTACAAACAATATAAAGCAATATTTATCCCCTTTCATTACATATATCTGTGTCCTGTTTATACATTTCTCATCCCATTATCCTGAGTCAACATTGCGTTCCATTCTTATCTTAAAGCAAGGTCCCTTGTAGTTTTCCCATCCGCCTCGCACAAACCCCGCTTCTACAAATCTCGCATTATTAGGGTTAAGGTTGGCCTGTTTCTTGCTCGGTCTCTTAACCAAACTAAAATACCTGCACACAAGTCCTCTTTTCCCTTTCACACTTCCACATAACCCCTTGAGCGACCATGGGCATCGCCACTCCTGTATCTAGTTCCAGGGTCAATGTCACATCATTTCTCTTTGCATTAAGATAACGAGGGGGATGACAGGACCAAGCCTGGGTCATTATCATACTCACGCCCTACCGAGGCCCTTCTAGCCCCATGGTCTTTTCAAATGTCTGTGTATTTTTCTTTGTGGATTCAAAGAGTGCAATCTCCATGGCTCCCTCTAGTGGCCGTTTCTGCCTCTCTCGTAATTCAGGTTTCAGAGGGGTAGCCGCATTAGTCTGCATCAGCAAAAACAACAAGAAGTCCTTGTGGCACCTTAGAGACTAACAAATTTATCTGGGCATAAGCTTTCATGGGCTAAAACCCACTTCATCAGATGCATGGAGTGAAAAATACAGTAAGCACTATATATATGAAAAGATGGAAGTTGCCTTACCAAGCGGTGGGTCAGTGCTAAAAGGCCAGTGCAATCAAGGTGGACGTCTCCCATGTCCAACAGTTGATAAGAAGGTGTGAGTATCAGCAGAGGGAAAATTACTTTTTGTAGTGGTGACAAGTTTCAGAGGGGTAGCCATGTTAGTCTGTATCAGCAAAAACAACAAGGAGTCCTTGTGGTACCTTAGCAACTAACAGATTTATTAGGGCATAAGCTTTCGTGGGCTAAAACCCATCTGATGAAGTGGGTTATATCCCACGAAAGCTTATGCCCAAATAAATTTGTTAGTCTCTAAGGTGTCACAAGGACTTCTCATTGTTTTTACTTTTTGTAGTGACCCAGCCACTCCCAGTCTTTATTCAGGCCTAATTTGATGGTGTCCAGTTTGCAAATTAATTCCAGTTCTGCAGTTTCTCGTTCAAGTCTGTTTTTGACGATTTTTTTGGTTGAAGAATTGCCACTTTTAAGTCTGTGTAACCCTTCTGCCCGTCAGAGTTGGCAGCAACAAGGGCCGGGTTCAATATCTAGGGGATCCATTACAATAACAGAATGCAAACCGGCTCGAGCCCCCACCCAGTGACCTGGGACAAATATATACCACCCCCGCTGGGCGCCTCCAAGAGGCAATACTTCCCCTCTCGCAAGCACAGAGTCTGAGTGTAGCAAAAAGCCTTTTAATAACAGAGAGAAACAATGTGGCATTATGTTGGGGAAACACCACCAACAGGATTCATAACACAACCCATGAGCAAAAAACCCACCCCAAGCAAATTGGGGCATGCCCTTTCCCTTTGGTTCTTGAGTCCAGCAACCCCAAATCACCCAAAGTCCCAAAAGTCCAATGACCCAAAAGTCTCTGTCCCTGGTCAGGGCAGCCCCAGAGTTCAAAAATTTATCTGCAGAGCTTTACCTCCCAACCTGGGTGGAGATGGGGGCGGGGGTAAAAGGCACCTTACATGATCTGAAGCTGACCGCCCTACAGCTCCATGGGCCTTCGCTCCGCTCCGCTCGCTGCACCACAAACTGCTTCGCTCCGCTTCGCTCCGCAGCCCACAAGCAGCTCCCGCCGTCCAACAGACTGCTCCGCGTCCCACCAGCAGCTCTTGCCGTCCTATGAACTGCTCCACCAGCCTGTCCACAAGGCACTCCAGCCGTCCCGCAAACTGCTCCACAATATATCTTCAGGCTCCCCCACTACTTAACACAACGCTCAGTGATTTCAGCTCTTAGTAAATTTAGCTCTTTCATGATTTCAACTTGTAGTAGGGGAGCCTCAGTGCTGGTGCACCATTAGCCCAAAGTGAGCTCTACAGCCTGTAACTAGACTCCCAATGGAATCAAAGTTAGCTCTGATATTCCACAGCGGAGAGAGGAGGTGAACAGCCCTCCCTAGGGGACTGGTGCTGGCCCTGGCCCTCCAACAGCCTCTCCCATGTGTTCCCTGGCCGGCCAGGGCTCTGTTGGCATCCCCTTCCCCTGAGACCACAGAGCTCGGCCTTGGCCGGCGAAGGTTAAGCTGCCCCTGTGTATCGCCGCTTTGCCTGCCCTGTCCGTGTGTCCAAGCTGCAGCAAGCGAGTTCCTGGTGAGGTCCTGGTGTGCAGCGAGAATGTCCTGCTGGAGCCATTTCAGCCCAGGGTCTGCGCCCGCACGGGGTGCTGGGGCAGGGCAGCACTGGCAGGAGAGGTTGCAGGGGCAGCACTGGCTAGTGCTGTTCTGATGGAAGCCAACACAGCATGGGGGAGAACGTTACTAACGAGGGATTGGGGGGTGCGGGGGGTTGTCCCTCTTGGAGGGAATGAGTGAGTCTGTCTTATCACCCCCTCCTCTCTAGGGGCTGGCACCCCTCTTGGACATCCTTCCTCATCTGCCCCAGGCAACACACAGCCTGGGTGGCCTTAACTGGCCTCTCCCTGCCTACGGTCTATCTCGGGGCGGCCACCCTGTGGCTCCAGAGCCACATGCGGCTCTTCAGAGGTTAATATGCGGCTCCTTGTATCAACGCCAACTCCAGGGCTGGAGCTACTGGTGCCAACTTTCCAGTGTGCTACAGGGTGCTCACTGCTCAACTCCGGGCTCTGCCCCAGCCCCAGCCCCCAGCCCCACTCCACTCCTTCCCCCAAGGCCCCCGCCCCTTCCCCGGAGTCTGCCGCGCCCTTGCTCCTCCTCCCGCCTCCCCCGCGAGCCTTCGGCACGCCACAGAACAGCGGATCGCGGCGGGGGGAGGCAGAGGGATGGAGAGTTAGGCGCTGCTCGGCGGTGCTGCTGGCAGCTGGGAGACACGGGGGGCGGTGGTGGGGGGGGAGCTGACGGGGGGCTGCTGACGTGTTACTGTGGCTCTTTGGCAAGGCACTTTGGTAAATTCTGGCTCCGTCTCAGGCTGGTCACCCCTGGTCTATCTGCACAGCAGCTAGGAGGTTGCTCCCTAGACAGGTGGAGAGAGGCACAGTTTTACACAAGCTGGCGCGTGAACAAGAGCAGTGTGGCCCCAGTGTGCGGGTGGCCGCCAGAGTACAATCCCGCTCACCCCCAGGGAACACACTCAGGTGGGAGTCAACCGGCTGCCATGGCCGTGCTGCTGTTGGAAGCAGCCGAACTCCTGTGTACCCGTCTGCCCATGCTGGGAGGCAGCCCCTGCGTCTCAGTCCAGGCCTGACCCCCAGTGCCCAGCCCTGTCCTGAGCTGGAAATTGCCCATTTCCACAGTGCGAACTGGGACTCTCTCCTCCACACCCCACACTCTGCACGGCTGGGTTGGGGTCTGAGTCATGCTGCCTGTGTTCTTGGGCAAAGCATCTCCGGTCTGTGTCTGGTGATAGACAAGGTGGTGACTTGGAGGGCAGGTGCAGAGGGCCCATCTGCCCTGGAATGGGGCAGGGACACCCCTGGCTCAGGAGGTGAGTGGGCAGGGTCTGGACTCTGCCTGAGACCTTTCTCCTTGGCAGATATCAAGCAGGAACAGTCCTTCCCCAAACAATGGGACTAGCACCGGTGGGGAGCCCCACAGGACCAGCTGCTCCCCAGGTGTGTCTGCAGTTCAGGTCAAGGGCAGTAGGGTGAGGATCAGTGAGGGAAGGGCCAGCCCCATGTTGCCCAGTGACCTGTGCTCCCAGCCAGGAGGTAACAGACTGGCTGGGAGGGTGCTGTCTTGGGGAGGCGGGGTGGGGGGAATGGGGCCCCCTGTGAGGGAGGGAAACTATTGGGAGGGTTAATAAGGAGGTCTGTGGTTCTGGGGGGTCATGAGAGCTGGGCATGGTGGACCCCGGCTTCCCCCAAATGGCACAGCATAAAGGTCTTTGCTTGTTCTCAGGCACCTTTCTGGGACCAGAGCCGAGAGCAGACATGGGGCAGAGTGAGTCTGAGCCCCAGGATGAGCAGGAGGTAGGTGCTGTCTAGTTCCTTGCTGGGGCCCCTGGCAGTTTGTCCTCTGGAGCCTGGCAGTCGCTGGAGCGAGCGAGTTCCCAGCCTCTCAACCCCTCGTTCCACCCCTGCCACCCACGTTCAGAGAGCTCCCCCTTCTGGTGCTGTCCACTGGCTGGACAAGGACCTGAAGAGACCCTCCCCACCACCACCATTTCCTGGGGGCTGGGGACACTTCCCTAGTGCAGGGCACCTTGGCTGGCATCCCAGTCAGAGTCCTCCCCAGGACCTGCACTTGCCCCAGCAGGATGCCCCTCCCCTCTGACTTAGGAATGTTAAATCCAGCATCCAGGTCACATTCCAGCTCCAAGGATCCCCCATCTCCCATGGGAACCTTCTTCCCAGATGTGGTCCTGGGTTTGGCAGAAGCCTCTCCAGAGCCCAGCGGCCCTCTGGGATGTGTCTGGGAAGGTGTGGCCTGCTGGGGCCTGCCCAGGACACAGTGTCCCAGGATTGCTGGAGTCTTGCTCTCCACTTCAACGTCCTTTCTACGTCTGCACTGTTACGTGCCCCTTGAACAGCTGTCAGCCTCACTCCAGTGGTGGCTGCATTTCAGTGGTGGGCCAGTGGTCCCTGCACACACTGCACACTCAGCAAGGCGTGTTGGGATGGAAGGTGCTATAGAGAGACCTTTATGGCCAGATGTTGGGGGGAGCAGCCATAGGGCTGGGCCCATGGGCTTTGATGGCAGCATCAGCCTGCCTGCTGGTGCTGAGGCTCTGTCTGCATCTCTCTCCACACAGGATGCAGCGCTTATAGCCGTGCTGCCCAACCTTAAGCTCTTTGTGGAAGATCAGCTCCAGACCAGCATGGTGAGGAGGGGGGCTGGGGGGTTATGCCTGGGAGTGGGGGCCAGGTGTGGTGTCTCCTGGAGGGATTGTGTTCCTGGGGGATATGGAGCAGTGTCGTGGTCCCTCCCGTGGGCAGTGGAAGTGCTGGCCCGCTGGCATAGCCCACGGTCCCGGGCCCAAGGCAGCACAGCTCCTGGTGGGATGGGAGGCTCTGGTACTTGCCCAGGAGGTGGGTGGAGGGGCTGATGGGGTCAAACACTGTTCTTGGACTGGGGGAGGGGCTGGGAAAGAATTTCCCCCTGATTTGAGCTGTGGGGAGCCTGCTGGCTTCCAGGTCCTCTAGTGCTGTGTGTGGCTGCCCTGCCCCGCTCACATTGGTCCCTCCGCCAGCAGGGGTGGGGTGTGTGGCAGGCGGGAGTAGATACTAGCCGAAGGGCAGGCTGCGGGGGGTTCTTCCTACTTTCCCAAGACCTGGCCAGGGGTAGCCTCGCTGATGGAGCAGCCAACCCAGCTACTGTACAGCCCGGGCACCCTGCAGTGCAGCCTCCCTCCCTGTGATGTGGCCCATGTGGTCGCAGCCTGTGCAGGTCAGGTGCTTGGCTTGTGGTGCTGCACTATGTGCTGGGACCGGTTGTTCCTAATTCACAGGGTCTGGGGTCTGAGCTGCAGCCTCTGCAGAGCATCCTGGGGTGAGCCCTGTAATGCATCAGATCCCAGGGGTCACACTGTCTCCGCAGGGCAAGCCACACAGCCTCAGCACCTCTGAGCCTGGGCCTCTGGGCTCCAGTGTCCCCTGCTGCTCACAGTGAGCTCATGTTTGGGGACATTTCCCTGTCAGGGATTGCTGCATAAGCTAGTACCTGCAGTGATACTGTGTGGCCTTTCCAGAGCGGGGGTAGTTACTAATCCCCTGCAATAGGGTGTTGGGGACCCTTAGGTTAGCATGAGACAGGTGAGCATGGGACAGTTTGTCTTGGTGGGAGCCAGGGCTGTGCCATGTCTTGATCCTTTGAGCTCCATCCTCGTGGACCCCATTTGGAGTCTCTGCTCCCAGAAGCACCCTGCAGTCATCTGTTCCCCTGGTCTCCAGCCAGGCTGCATGCCCATGCCCAGCCTGTCTCAGCTTAACTGTGAACGGCTCAGTCCTTGGGGCTCTGTTGTCTCTTTGGGATCCTCCACCACAGGGGCAGGTGTGACAAAATGGGAATTTTCTGTAATATTTTTGAGTCCTGCTTGCCTCAGTTTCTCCTATATTTTGCATGGCTACCCAGTGTGGGAAAAGGATTGTTTGTTCTCAGGGCAGACTGAGAGACATGAGGGGGAAGAGGGAGGGGTGTGTGTGTGTGTGTCCTCGCTCTCTGAGCGGACTGAAGTGGTCATTAGACAGGACTGGCTGAGGCCGACCCATATCAGTGGAAAACCCCGGTCACCAGTACATGGATAACTGGCAACCAGTGCCCCACCGCCTGTCAGCAGAGAAGCTGAGCAGAGACCCTGGCTCGAGACCAAAGGACTGGGTGGTGGGAGGTGGGGGGAAAAGAGTGCGCTTCTGGAAGAGGCTGGGAGCTCTCACTGCTTGGCCCAAGGAAGGGAGTCAGAGACAGCTGGCATGGCGTTGCTCTGGGCTGGCGGGAACTGCCTGTGCTTTAAGGCTCATGGTGAAGCGAGCACTTCCCATGCTGGGTTCCAGCTGCCAAATCAACCAGCCTGGGTGAGTGTCTCTGGTGCATTGGTCCCTGCGGAGTGGACTCTGCCAGGAATCTCTCCGTTGGACTCGCTGAGCAGAGCTCAGGGGGTGAAGCCGGAGTGCTGCCGGCACCGCAGCAGTTCGGCCTCAGGGGGCGGTGCGGCTCCGTGGCCTGCCCTGGAGGAACCTTGGCAGCAGAGGTGACACGTGGGGGTATCATGCCATACACCCTGTGGGCTGCAGCACGGCCTCCCAGTCACTCACTGTGCCTTCTTCAGTGCCATGCAGGGCCACTTCCCAGCTCAGAACCAGCTCCTGCCCGCCCCCCCGCCCTCCCTCCTCTGCCAGCCCCACCTTTGGCTGCAGGCTCCCGGTCCTGCCTGGCCTTTGGCCGCGGGATCCAGCTCCCCATGCTCTATTCCTGGCTCCGGGGTGGACTCCGCGAGGTTGGGCACTGGTGCTGGTGCAGCCCCGGCGCACACACATGCCCACACAGCTGCAGGAGGTTAAATGGCAAGGCTTCCCCCTCTCTCTGTTGGGGGATCCCCACTTCGCTCCCAGCGGGGCGCTGTGGCTTGCGATGCGCTTGGAGCCCCTCAGGGCTACACTGCTGGAGCAGGGCAAGCTGCTTGAGGGAGACACGCCCTGGGCGCCAGCCTCGGAGACCATCCCCGCTGCCCTGAGGCCTCCCGGATTTCTGCTGGGCAGAGGCAACGCCTTTCTGTAGCTCGGGCCGGGGCACAAATTAAAGGTTCTGGTGTGAACCCTGGTAGAAATCGCGGGGGGGCGGAGGGGGCGGGGGGCGGAGAGTACATGACTGCACGTGTCCCGTCCCCCATCTCTCCTGGGGGTCTCCACATTGAAGGGGTTCCTCCAAGAGAGTGGTCCAAAGCTGGGGGCCTAGCACTGATCCTGTGGCTCCCTGACAGTAGGATCGGTTCAGTTCATGTGAATGGTGGTCTCCAGGCAGGTGGCTTGTTGGGTCAGACACTTTTGTGCCTTCCCTTTTCCACTCGCTGCATAGCAGGACAAAGCCCACAGGGAAACTGAGGCACACACTGCTCATAAAAATATTGCCTGAATTTCCACGTCCAAACAAGTGCTCCACAGGGTGAGGGCTGCTCTCGCCTGCCCCGTTCAGTCCTCCAGAGCATGGCTGGTGGTGCCTTGGACCCACCTGCGGCCTGTCTGGAAGCCGGGTCTGGAACATGCCTCTTCCTATAGGTGCTGGATGTCATGATTGGCGTTGGAGTTTCCATGTTGCTCATCGCCACCTTGACCCTGGTGCTGGTCCCTAGGCTGCGCCACAAGAGTAAGTGCCAATCCCTGCAGGGAGCAAATCTGATCCCTTTCGCAGCCATGGCTCAGGCACGCTGCTGCCCATCAGGCCATCTTGGGCTTAGTGCCTGCATGCCTGTATAGGCAGTGAGACCACAATAGCTGGAGCAGGGGGCTGGCAACCAGGACTCCTGGGTTCTCTCCTACTGACTCACTGCCCTGTGCCTCAGTTTCCCAACATACAAAGGGATTGTGAGGGGTATCCAGGGACTGGTTGGGTAGGGCATAAAGCTCCTGGGGTTCTTTGCGGCCAGCCCAGCTTCCTGGGGCTGGCGGGGGGGAGGCAAGACTCTACCATCTGTACCCCCAAGGCCTCTGCACCCCTCCCTGGGCTGGGAGGTGGGTTGCAATGGGGCGTGCAAGCAGGGAGTCAGATTGGTGAGGAAGGGGGCAGGCTCCAACCCTTGCTGGCCCTGGGTTCCCTGCACTGGTAGCCTTTCATGTCTCCCTCTCTCTCAGCGGTTCAGGATCAGGAGATACCCAAGTATCGATTCCGCAAGCGGGACAAAGTGCTGTTCTAAGGACGCAAGATCATGCACAAGGTATGGGGCTGGGGCAGAGCACCATGCGCTGGCCCAGGCTGGGGAGTCAGTGGGTGCTGGCAGTGAAAGTGTTGATGGCTCTGCCAGCTCCGGTGTAGTGCTCCAATCCCTGTCCCCTCCCTGCCCAGCTGAAGGGCGTCTCTGGGGGTAGTTCAATTTCACAGTTAGACACTGGTGTTGGACAGGGTGGTGGCTCCCAGCCAGTACGGCCAGGGGCTCTGAACTGCAGAGATTGTTCTGCCACAGGGTGTTGAGCCCTGGCCTTGGCCTGGTGCCCCTGTGAGCTGGCCCCATGGCACCGCGCCCAACCCATGCTCTTCTCCTCCCGCTGTAGCTGAGGAATAAGGGCTCTAGCAGGTGAATCACTGCAGGTGGGCCTGATCTCCCGGTCATCTTCCCTGTCACAGAGCCACAGGGTCTAGCCTATGCCCCCCCCCCCACCCTATAACCAGTCCCTTGGGAGTGACCCCTTCAGTGTGATAGGGACCACACAGTTACACAGGATAGGCCCAAAACTTGGTCCTTGGGTGCCAGCCCTGCCTGTCTGCAGAAAATTTGGCTGAGTCAATGTGACGGGTTGGATCACAGAAACCCCCTTGGGGTTGCCAACTGATGTGCCAAGACTACTTCTGCCCCTGCTTTCCTGCCCTGGCAGCTTGGGACTTCAGTGCCGTACCTGGTTTGAGCCAGACCCACTAGCCTGCTGCAAACCCAGACCCAGGTCTGAACCACGTCCCCTAACGGCTGTAGGCTCAATTGAAAACAGGTTAGGAAGTGTTCCTGTCTTTAACACTCAGATGCTCAACTCCCAAGGGGGTCCAAACCCCAAATAAATCCCCAAATAAATAAAGCTTGTACAGGGTAAACTCAGAAATTATTCGCCCTCTCTAACCGGGAACAATTAGTAGGGGAAGCAAAAGTGGATGGGAATCTGGGAGGCAGTGACCATGAGTTGGTTGAGTTCAGGATCCTGACACAGGGAAGAAAGGTAAGCAGCAGGATACGGACCCTGGACTTCAGGAAAGCAGACTTCGACTCCCTCAGGGAACGGATGGGTAGGATCCCCTGGGGGACTAACATGAAGGGGAAAGGAGTCCAGGAGAGCTGGCTGTATTTCAAGGAATCCCTGTTGAGGTTACAGGGACAAACCATCCCGATGTGTCGAAAGAATAGTAAGTATGGCAGGCGACCAGCTTGGCTTAACGGTGAAATACTAGCAGATCTTAAGCATAAAAAAGAAGCTTACAAGAAGTGGAAGGTTGGACATATGACCAGGGAAGAGTATAAAAATATTGCTCGGGCATGTAGGAATGAAATTAGGAGGGCCAAATCGCACCTGGAGCTGCAGCTAGCGAGAGATGTTAAGAGTAACAAGAAGGGTTTCTTCAGGTATGTTGACAACAAGAAGAAAGCCAAGGAAAGTGTGGGCCCCTTAATGAATGAGGGAGGCAACCTAGTGACGGAGGATGTGGAAATAGCTAATGTACTCAATGCTTTTTTGCCTCTGTCTTCACGAACAAGGTCAGCTCCCAGACTGCTGTGCTGGGCATCACAACATGGGGAATAGATGGCCAGCCCTCTGTGAAGAAAGAGGTGGTTAGGGACTATTTAGAAAAACTGGACGTGCACAAGTCCATGGGGCCGGATGAGTTGCATCCGAGAGTGCTAAAGGAACTGGCGGCTGTGATTGCAGAGCCATTGGCCATTATCTTTGAAAACTCGTGGCGAATGGGGGAAGTCCCGGATGACTGGAAAAAGGCTAATGTAGTGCCAATCTTTAAAAAAGGGAAGAAGGAGGATCCTGGAAACTACAGGCCAGTAAGCCTCACTTCAGTCCCCGGAAAAATCATGGAGCAGGTCCTCAAAGAATCAATCCTGAAGCACTTACATGAGAGAAAAGTGATCAGGAACAGTCAGCATGGATTCACCAAGGGAAGGTCATGCCTGACTAATCTAATTGCCTTCTATGATGAGATTACTGGTTCTGTGGATGAAGGGAAAGCAGTGGATGTATTGTATCTTGACTTTAGCAAAGCTTTTGACATGGTCTCCCACAGTATTCTTGTCAGCAAGTTAAGGAAGTATGGGCTGGATGAATGCACTATAAGGTGGGTAGAAAGTTGGCTAGATTGTCGGGCTCAACGGGTAGTGATCAATGGCTCCATGTCTAGTTGGCAGCCGGTGTCAAGTGGAGTGCCCCAGGGGTCGGTCCTGGGGCCGGTTTTGTTCAATATCTTCATAAATGATCTGGAGGATGGTGTGGATTGCACTCTCAGCAAATTTGCGGATGATACTAAACTGGGAGGAGTGGTAGATACGCTGGAGGGCAGGGATAGGATACAGAGGGACCTAGACAAATTGGAGGATTGGGCCAAAAGAAATCTGATGAAGTTCAATAAGGATAAGTGCAGGGTCCTGCACTTAGGACGGAAGAACCCAATGCACAACTACAGACTAGGGACCGAATGGCTAGGCAGCAGTTCTGCGGAAAAGGACCTAGGGGTGACAGTGGACGAGAAGCTGGATATGAGTCAGCAGTGTGCCCTTGTTGCCAAGAAGGCCAATGGCATTTTGGGATGTATAAGTAGGGGCATAGCGAGCAGATCGAGGGACGTGATCGTCCCCCTCTATTCGACATTGGTGAGGCCTCATCTGGAGTACTGTGTCCAGTTTTGGGCCCCACACTACAAGAAGGATGTGGATAAATTGGAGAGAGTCCAGCGAAGGGCAACAAAAATGATTAGGGGTCTGGAACAATTGAGTTATGAGGAGAGGCTGAGGGAACTGGGATTGTTTAGTCTGCAGAAGAGAAGAATGAGGGGGGATTTGATAGCTGCTTTCAACTACCTGAGAGGTAGTTCCAGAGAGGATGGTTCTAGACTATTCTCAGTGGTGGAAGAGGACAGGACAAGGAGTAATGGTCTCAAGTTGCAGTGGGGGAGGTTTAGGTTGGATATTAGGAAAAACTTTTTCACTAGGAGGGTGGTGAAACATTGGAATGCGTTGCCTAGGGAGGTGGTGGAATCTCCTTCCTTAGAAGTTTTTAAGGTCAGGCTTGACAAAGCCCTGGCTGGGATGATTTAATTGGGTATGGGTCCTGCTTTTGAGCAGGGGGTTGGACTAGATGACCTCCTGAGGTCCCTTCCAACCCTGATATTCTATGATTCTATGATTCTAACACTGATAGAGAGATACGCACAGCTGTTTGCCGCCCTCCCCCCCCCCAGGTACTAATACATACTCCAGGTTAATTAATAAGTAAAAAGTGATTTTATTAAATACAGAAAGTAGGATTTAAGTGGTTCCAAGTAGTAACGGACAGAACAAAGTGAATTAGCAAGTAAAATAAAATAAAACACGCAAATCTATTTCTAATACAGTCATACAACTGAATACAGAAAAAATCTTACCCTCAGAGATGTTTCAATAAGTTTCTTTCACAGACTGGACGCCTTCCTAGTCTGGGCACAGTTCTTTCCCCGGTACAGCCCTTGTTCCAGCTCAGGTGGTAGCTAGGGGATTTCTCATGATTGCAGTCCCCTTTGTTCTGTTCCACCCCCTTATATGGCTTTGGCACAAGGCAGGAATCTTTTGTCTCTCTGGGTCGCTCCCCCCCTTCTAAATTGTTAAGCACCAAGTTTAAGATGGATTCCAGTACCAGGTGACATGGTCACATTTCCTGTGAGACTCCAAGCCTTCATTCCTCCCAGCCTGACTCACAGGAAGGGCTGCCTGCAAACAGAGCCATCCACAGTCAACTGTCCTGGCTGATGGGAGCCATCAAGATTCCATTAATGGCTCACTCTTCACATAATTACAATAGGCCCTCAGAGTTAGATTTCATATTTCCAGTTTCAGATACAAGAGTGATACATTTATACAAATAGGATGCCCACACTCAGTGGATTGTAAGCTTTGTAATGATACCTTACAAGAGACCTTTTCCATGAAGCATATTCCAGTTACATTATATTCCTACTCATTAGCATATTTTCATAAAATCATGGATAGTGCAACGTCCCAGTCAGACTCCTGCGGGAGGCCTGTGCTGGGCCCTTGTGGGCACTGTGCTCAGTGAGGCAGGAGCCTGTTCAAGCCAAGGGGACAGTTTATTACTCAGCTCAAGGGCTCTGAGAGATCCTAGCTTAGCACAGAGAAGAAAAAGTGGAGACCGAGTTCAGGCTGACCAGCACCAGGCCTCCCTCAAGCCAAGCTGTTATAGGAACCGTTCCTTTCCCTGTCCCTTTGTCTGCCTCAGGTCAGCGCTGTGTGTCTGGGGACACGTCTACACTGCAATGAAAAACCTACCGCTGCGAGGCTGGGCCCGGGCCAATTGACTTGGGCTCACAGGGCTAAAAATTACAGTGTAGGCATTTGGGCCCAGGCTGGAGCCTGGGCTCTGAAACCCCACGAGGGTGGAGGGCCCCAGAGCACAGACTCCAGCCAGAAACATCTACACTGCAATTTTTAGCCCCACAGCTTGAGTCAGCTGACCTGGGTCAGCTGGGGTTGGGCCATAGGTCTTTTCTTGCAGCGTAGACATAGGCTCTCCCCCCCAGCTCAGCTCTCCCCCCAGCCACCTGGTTTTGTTCTCCGGACCCAACCACGCTGTGCTCACCTGCCTCTGAACCAGGTGTCTGTCTCCAGGCACTGAGGGTCTGCTGCTCAGATATGTTGATTCCAGCCCAGAAAGTCCGAGTAACTCTGTCTCAGATCCCTGGCCAGCTCTCCCATGGCCTAGGGAGAGAATGAATTCTTTCCCCCAGCGGGTAGTGGTGCCAGGGTGCTAGGTGCAGACAGCTCATAAGCACCTTCCAGAGCTTTGTCACACTAAGTAACAGAAGAGGGGTTAGCAGACAGGGCAGGGCATGTGGCTGTCTGCCCAGGCAGCCAGGAGCTGGGCCCTGCCTGGAGGGAGGGACAGGTTCAGCATGCGAGGGCCCCAGGCACCTGCCCCAAGGGGACAGTCTGGCTGATGACAGGGACCTATCCAGGCTCATGTTCCAAAGGTGGGGAGAGTGTTTTCAAAGCACTAACATTCCCAGCCTCTCCCTGCTCTCCCCACCCACTTGGCTCTGTCTGGGGGCAAAGGGGGGGCAGTGCTGGCCGAGACGCGGAGTGGGGGGTGTTCACGAGTCAGTTTGGTATGCAGGGGTGGGTCTCCTGGTGCTGGTTGTCTCTGCAGGAAGCAGTGAGGGTGAGCTGGGGCAGAGCTGGGGGTGGAAAGTGAACTCCAGCTGGGAGCAGTGGCGGGAGATGGGCTTCTGTGGGGGGTATGCTGCAGCCCAGCTGGGTCAAGTTGCCAAGACCTGGGGCACAGCAGCAGATAGCTCTGCCAGAGTCTGGGTCTGGGTCTGGGGAGGGTCCTGTGGGGTCACTAATCCCAGAGATGTGAGCAGAACCCCATCCCCACGACCGGGAGTCCTGTCCAGCAGCTCCCCACTGAGCTGCTTCATGAGCAGATCGGTGTGAGGCAGTAGGGCTCTGGGCTTTCCCCAAGGCCTCTGCCCCAGGCCCATCATCTGACTGCCTGTGAGGATTCAGGGGGGCAGGGAACCAGGCACCAGGAGCTGGGAGGGCTGGCACTGGGGTGGGGTGACCTGCAGGAGAAGGCCAGTTCCATGAGGATTCCCGGACTGTGTCTTCTGCATGGCTTGCTGGCAGCATGTGGTTGGCTGAGTGCCGACTCTCCTCGCCCAGACTTCTGGCTCCAGCAGGTGCTGTCCGTGAGAGTAGCTGGTGGCTTACCTGGGCTGTCTCTGTAGGTTTCCCAGTACACCTTGTTGCCAGCACCCAGTTCCGAGAGGCTAAACAACAGCTGAGGTTGGTTCACTACCCGGTGTGCTACACCCAATAATCACAACGGGGTGGAGAAGCAGAAAAGTTTATTTGCAGCTGCAAAAAGGTACAGGGAGAATAAAATCTCAAATCCTGCACCCAGAGCAGGAAGTTACACAGGCTTTTATACATCCTTTTCCCCAGCATACTTATCCAGTAGCAAGCTGCCCTAAGTATCCATATAGCCAGCCAATCCAGTTCCCAGCTAGTGCCCTTGTGCTCTGTATCATTTCTTAAACCATACATAAAGCTGCTTTATTTATTTATTTAGCATTGTTCTTCCATATCTGCCCTGTTTGGCCTTGCTTAGTTTTAGGCAGTTTGACTCTGCAACATATTGTTGCAGATCCTCAGCATAACTGCTGTGTGTGCCTCCAGGCGCGGGGGACCAAGGACACTTGGGCCTAGTACGCAGAGATGCTGCGAGTGCCTCCAGGCGGGAGGGGGGCCAAGGACACTTGGGCCTAGTGCAAGTGGGCTTCATCGACACTCGTGGTCTTCCATCCCCTCGAGTTACCTAGTGGCCATGCCCCAGTGTCCCCAACAACTTCCTCCCTTGTGGACACAACCACCTCCAGCACCTCCCAGCCCCGCATGAAGAAGAAGCTCAAGATGTTGAACATTGCCAAAAAGTAAGTGGGTTCATTCGCCCTCCATGGTGTGAGACAACTGGGGATGGCCCAGCCCTGCCATGAGGGGTAGTGGAGGCACCCATGTTCCTAGCCCTGCTGCGGGAGTGGGTTGTATGTTTCCCCCCTAAGCCATTAGCACTAACTCTGACCTCTCATTGCTCTGCAAAGCAGCTGCACCCCATCTTGGACACCAGCCTCGAGAACCCACCCCCAGAGCAGTTGACCGGCACCAGACCAGCCTGCGGCTTGGTGCTGCTCAGCTCTCTGGCTGAGGCCCTTGGGCCTCAGACCCCTGGCATGAGTGAGTGCCATGACTCAGGAACAAGTCCTGCCTCCTTGATGCATGATGCAGATTCTTTCCTGCCCTGGGTGTGTGGGGGGGAATCTGCCCCTGCAGGTAACTCTCTGGTTGGCCCTGTCTATCCCCTACCCTGTCTGTCCCTGTGCCCAGGATCCTGTGCATCAAGAAGGAGCTGCCCTTCCTGCAGCTGAAGGAGTCACCGCCTTCAGTGCTGGAAGCGGATCTGACTGAGTTTGATGTGGCCAACTCCCACTTGCCGTCCGAGGTGCTGTACATGTTGAAGAACGTCCGGTGAGTGCCCCCATGCACCGGGGCCCCGAGCCCAGACTCAGCTGCAGCCACATTTCCCCCTCCCCACAAGCAAGCTTGACTTAGGGTGGGCACCTCTGAGGTTCGAAATCCAGGAGAGCTAGGATGATCCTGAGCCCATGATCTGGCCAGCTGGCTATGTGTAATGGAGCACTCTGTCCAACTAATTTCCCAGCATGGTCTTGGGAAAATCGGGACCGGTGGCCTGGACACAGTGTAAGCCTGTCAGATCATATAGTCCAGTGGGTCTCAACCTTTCTTCATGTTCAGATCTCTCTGGAAATTTTGAATGCAGGTGCGGACCCCTTGGGAAATCTTACATACAGCTGAATTCTGTTCAGTCTGTTTTTAACCTGTCCTTTGTGGACCCCTTAAGCATAATGTGTGGACCCCAGGGGTCTGCGGACCACAGATTGAGAACAACTGGTCTAAGTTGTGCAGGCTTCAGCCCAGGCAGACCATAGGTGGGAGAGTTGCCAAGAATGCTCTGGAGCAGCAGGAATGGTGGCCCTGGTTCTCCAGTAGGGAGCACTCTTCCCTCTTGGCTGATACAGAGCTAGTGCTCCCCAGGGTAGGGCAGGTGGAGGCAGACTCTGTTGGGTGAGAGCAAATGCCCTTGTGGGCTCGTGGTGGGGACCCAGCATAGCATTCGTCCTGAATGAGTTCTGGCAGTGTTGCTGTGGGGCTATTGCATCAGATGGACTCTTCCCCAGAAGTGGCTGTGTTTGGGGTCAGGGAGAGATCTCTGTCCCTAGGGGTGACAGCTTGTGGGCACTGGGATCCTGGAGCAGGGTAGTGTCACTGGAGACTTGACCATCTGGGTAGCTCCCACTCCCCCATACATTGAGATGGGGGTGGGGGTGTTGGGGACACTGGGGCATGGCCACTAGGTAACTCGAGGGGATGGAAGACCACGAATGTCGATGAAGCCCACTCGCAAGTGTCCTTGGCCCCCCCTCCCGCCTGGAGGCACTCGCAGCATCTCTGCGTACTAGGCCCAAGTGTCCTTGGCCCCCCCGCCTGGAGGCACTCACAGCAGTTATGCTGAGGATCTGCAACAATATGTTGCAGAGTCAAACTGCCTAAAACTAAGCAAGGCCAAACAGGGCAGATATGGAAGAACAATGCTGAATAAAGCAACTTTATGTATGGTTTAAGAAATGATACAGAGCACAAGGGCACTAGCTGGGAACTGGATTGGCTGGTTATATGAATACTTAGGGCAGCTTGCTATTGGATAAGTATGCTGGGAAAAAGAATGTATAAAAGCCTGTGTAACTTCCTGCTCTGGGTGCAGGATTTGAGATTTTATTCTCCCTGTACCTTTTTGCAGCTGCAAATAAACTTTTCTGCTTCTCCACCCCGTTGTGATTATTGGGTGTAGCACACCGGGTAGCGAACCAACTCCAGCTGTTGTTTAGCCTCTCGGCACTGGGTGCCGGCAACAGGGGGATGACTGACAGAGCCTGCACAGCCAGCTGGGCTCTGGGCAGGTGCTCTGGCCCATGTGATGAAGGAGCTTGGGCTGGGCCCCAAGGGCCCTTCATGACATGAGCCCCAAGTCCCTGCCATGAGTTGCTGAAGGCTTTGCTCCCCCTTCTGCCCACCATGACCCGTCCTTCCTTGCAGGGTGCTGGGCCATTTTGAGAAGTCGCTGTTCCTGGAGCTCTGTAAGCACATGTTTTTCCAGCAGTTCCAACAGGGTGAGTACGTCTTCTGGCCTGGCCAGCCTGACACCAGCACCTACGTGGTGCAGGATGGCAAGCTGGAGCTCTTCCTGACCCAGTAGGTGAGGGGGGCATGTCCCAGCCCACCCTGCCATGTCCATCTGCTGGAGGCACCTCACTGCTCAGCAGCCACCAGCAACCCCTCCTGCCCCAAGACAGCTGGGGAGGCTGGTTGTGGCCCCAGTGCTCTGCACCGCTTGGCTGGGTAGTCCCCTGCACCTGGGGACACCTTGGGGCAGAGGGGCATGTGGGACACAATGGCTGAGGCCAGCTGTCAAGCAGCTCTGCCCTTCGGGATCACTGTGGCTGTCGGCATGGAGGCTCCCCTGTGGCTGCCTCCCTTCCAGGGAGGGGCTCATGGAGCAGGCCTCCACAGAACCTGGTGCCAAGTGAGTTTTGGTGGCAGGGATGGCGAGGTTGGGTGATTGGGCTCCCTAAGGAGGGTATTGCTGTGTTGCAGGATAGGAAGGAGACCCTGGTGAAGGAGGTGTTCCCTGGGGACAGCGTGCACAGCCTGCGTAGCATTCTTGATGTCATCACGGAACAAGCCCTGCCCCTCCACCTCCTGTTGGCCAGCTGGCCCCATCCCACCCCCCTGCCCCTCTAGTGAGATGCAGGTAGGAGTTTTGCACTATAGGTCCATTTTCCCGCTCTTTTAGTTCTCCTGGAAGCTGTAAACAAGTTCCAGTCAGAACCAGTTTTCCTAAGGGGTTTCCCAGAAGGGCTTCCCGCCTTTTCTAAGGGGTTTCCCAGAAGGGCTTCCCGCCTTTTCTAAGGGGTTTTCTGGGCATACCTATAAAAGGCTGCCCTGGACACAGCCTCAGGGCTGTCCATCTGAGTGGCAGCCAGGGACGGTCACGGGTCACAAGTCTTACCTGCAGCCTCATCTGTAAAGAGAAGAGAGAGGAGGAGAAGAAACAACACTGACTGTCAGAGAGACAGATGTTTATCTTCAACTTATTGCCTCGAACCACTGATTGAGGCAAGGGTGGGGAATAACTATTTAATTTAACATGCAATTGCTTTGGAAGATATCCATGTAGCAATAGCTTTACTGATACCTGCAAGCATGCTCTATTTGTCTTGTTGAATCCAAATCTGCTGGAAATTAAGTGCTATAGAAAGAGCCTCCTCATCACTTTAATACCATACGATTTTCTTTCTACTAAATTCCTGGAGCTGCCCCTTCTGAATGCCCCTTAGGTTTTTGGGCTATAAACATTACTTGTTGGGCTGGTTAGAAAATGGGGGCGGGGGGGAATTCACAAAGTGTTTAATTTGCATCAACATTTTCCAACCAAAAATGATCATTTCAATTCTCTGGGCTTGTGATAGATCTGTTATAACAATTATCAAAAAGTGTCATGTTTTCTCTAGTGACTTGCTAACATATTTTGCCACCAGGATAAATATGGAATAATTCTAATGAATTACCACAGATTTACATTGGTGTAACTGAAATTATGCATTCAATATCCTGTTTCAGGTTAGTAAAAATAGAAGAATGCTGTGGGTTTTGCGGAAGTCTACAAGATACAGATTTATAAAAAGAACATGAAAGCAGGTAGTTATGCTGGGGAAAGGGGAAGCCTTATTGAAGCTGGTGGGCATACCAGTTGTCCTTTATTCAGGATCAATGTAAAAAACAATCAAGCTCTTCTGTGGAATAGATGGCTGACATAATAGAAGCCACCATCAAGTAAAGCTGGAATAGGAGTTGAGCCATACAGTGGAAGGGGCTTTCACTGGGGTCTGAATGCAAATACAGGGGGATGGGGTTCGGGGCGGGGGGAGGAAGAGAGGGAGTGTGACACCGCAGAAGCACAAAGGAGCCCCAGAGAAGTATTTGTAGTGTGATCTCAGAAAAAGCTGAGAGAGAGAGAGAGAGAGAGAGAGAGCTTTAGGGTAGACTGCTGGATAGAAAGACGCTTGGAATTGTGAGCCAAGTAACTATTCCTGCTGTCGTTAGGGAAATTGAACTTTGTGTACATTCTTTGTAAATAAACAGGATTGCGTCAAAAAAAATACCTGACTCCATCATCCATTTTTCCCCCAAGTGAAAACAACTCACAAGACCGAAAATATTCACTAATTGCTCAGGTCAAAAGGGATAACAATATTATGAATTCTTTTGTTTTCATGTTCTTAGATAAAGAATAGACCTGCTTCAGTAAAGAACCATAAACGCTAAAATACTGTTTTGTTGGTTCAGAGCTAGCTCTCAGTAGATCTAGAAAATAAGTGTTTGTTGTTACACAATCCTTAGAATTCAATTATTTGCACAAATCATTTTAATTTTTCTCTGATTAGGATTTAAAAATAAGCAATTAGATATTCTGTATAGTGTTTAGGAAATCTGTAGGACTAAAATCAGCATGCATTCTGTATACATGGCTTTACCATATATGCAACCTCGCATCTACACTTGTAAGAGGACCACATTTCCTGAAGTAGTTTCAAACCACTTCAAGCTAGGACAGTTTTAAGCTACTTTATGTTTCAAATGTGAATGGTGTCCAGCTGTGTCAATTAATTTTTTTAAATTATGACCATGATCTAAGATCCACATTTTCAGAACTTGCTTACATCATTCATAGGCTATGATGAATAAGGCTGCTTTCCTGAACTGTGGTCCATATTTGGAACTGTTTTTATAGTTTAGACTCAACCACCCTTCTTAAACAAACAGTTGTAACATATCTGGGCCTCCAAGTATGTTAACTTGAACCAGTTAATCTTTGTTAAACTTAAACTTTGTTAAACTTTGTAAATTTAAACTTGAAATGATTTGACATCAGATTTAAAGCCCTTTGAGGAAACATGATTCCCTGTAAATATAGAAGGAGACTGGTATTAAACTGCAAAGATCAGATTCTCAGGTGGGGTAAATTAGCAAAGTTTCCTTGACTTTAATGAAATGATATGACTTACATTAGCTGAGGGGTTGGCCCTGATAACAAATATAAAATGATCATAGAGCAAGCCAAAGTCAAGGAAATGTAATACAGCTACAGCATGAACAATACTATTGATCGGTACCACCGTCTGCTGGAAGACAAGGAAATAAAAACAATTGGAAGTTGTTCGATACTCCCTCGGGACCAGGTTTACTCTTCTTTACACAGATTTGGGCCCTAGTCAGGGAGCGACATTCTCATGTAACCGAGGAGCAGAATTTGGCCCTAATATGGGTTCAGTCTCTCAGTTAGGCCTGTCTTTTTATCAGTAAAGAAGCAAAATCCCAGAAAACCAGACCAAAAAATTATTATATTGGAGAGAACAGCCCTCTGGCTGTTTTAAAGGTGTCTTGCAAAGGAAAAGAAAATTGGTTTTTATGTAAAAAAAGGCCCAACGTGTGGGTTCCTTTTTAAACAAATAAATAAATCAGTCTGCTGCTTTCTTTACAATGGAAATTCAGGTCATATCTTCCCAGTTTTTCTTGGAGGAGCTATGGATGACGAGTAGGTATGGATTTCACAGATACTAAGGAAGTGAAACAAGACTGAATAAAAATCACTTCCCCTCATAATTACAGTGTTTAAAATTTCCTTGTTGGTTTCTGTTAAGATGCATTTGATTCAAATGGCTAACAAACAATTGGAAGAATCAACTCCTAACCCCTTCAATTTATAGCTGAAAGCTCCCAATCCATAATGATACTCTGAAATCCTTAATTCTGATTCCTCTAAAGGAGAGCTCCAACAAAACAGGGAAGACATTCTTGACACTTTTCAAGTGAAAAAACAAGTAGAACCCCATCCCTTTCTTTCATTAAAAAAAAATCCTCATAAATCTTCTTGTACGTTGCAAGAAAGCGGAAAAAGAAACAACTCCCCTAGATGGTTTTTTTCTTCTACAGATGGCACGAAGGCCGAGCAGGCCCATCAGCTTTGGTGCCCCTCTTGCCCCCCAACATTCAGAAGTCATTAGTCAGGCCTCAAAATCATGAGATTTGCTTTAAAAATCACAAGATTTTAATATTTGTTTGCATCCTGGCATGGCTGTGTTTGGGAGGAGCGAGGTCTGGGGCTTCTCCGCCACGCCGAGGGTGGGCACTTTATCTAACGAAAGCAAAGATTCTTCATTACTGATCCCATTCCAACTCACCCACCCACCCACCCACTGCTGGGCTCACCATGCAATGATGGGTGTTGGCAACGCTGGCCATTTAAGGGTTAAAGTGTGACAGGGTGTTGGTCTACCCTGGCACTAGAAGGGCAGCAGGAAGAGCAGCAACCCCACAATTGAGCTGCTTTGGAAATTTGGGGGTGTGTGTGTGGAACCCTTATGTTTTCACCTCTTGCAAAAATTTTTCAAAAGCCCAAAATGAGTGTGTGTGTGTGTGTGTGTATGTGTGGGTTTTTTTCATCCCCTCCCATCCACTTTCCAGTGGCAAATGAGAAAAGGACTAAGGGCAGAGAAATGGGGGAGGGAGGGATAATTTTTCGAAGGTTTTTTTTTAAATTGCTCATCAAAAACCTGAAATGTTTAGAAAGAAGCAAATTTTTTCTACAACACTGTCAAGAAAAAGGCCAATTTACCAACAAAAAAGCTCAGGCTTTAGTTTAAAGAGGAGCAAAAGAAGCAGGGCTGAAATAGGTACAGAATATAATGAAAGGAGAGGGGTGCTCCTATTTGCCCCCCTTCACCTGCCCCAGTGTTGCAAGAGCAATGGGACACTCTGTGAAAGCAAATGTCAAGGGAAGTTACATAATTAGCCAGGGGAACTCACTGCCACTAGATGTCACTGACATTGCGAGCCTGGCAGGATTCAGACAAGGATGGTGGGGGGATGGGGAGCAAGGGTGTCAGGACAGAATTTAGAAAACAGGGCACAAGGCCACTGCTGACTGTCAGGATGAGGGGGATATGCCCCCCTGACCCCCCCACTGATTATGTCATCATTAGCCACTAGGAGGGGGTTCTTGCACCTTCCTCTGAACTAGCGGGGGTGCTGGGGTGTCTGGCCCCATTGATCTGATTTGGGGAAGGAGGCAGCAGGGAGAGGGTGGGGTACTGGGCTAGATGGGTCCTGTGACGCTAGCAGACCAGGTGCCAGCTCATGCCCAGGCCCTTAAGCCTCACTGAACACTGACAAATGCAGAGCTTGACCCAGCCTGTGTGTTAGCCGTGTTAAAACAGCTGCTTATCAGCGTGTGTGGAGTGTTTTGACTTGTGGAATTGCTTGCAGGATTGATCTCTCCCATAACCTCTGTAGCCCGTGGTATAAAGTTAGAATGAATGTTTGCACTGTAAACCTCTGTAACTGCTCTACACTACTGAGTTTGCAAGGCAGCTTACGTCCACCTAACACTGCGTCTACACTAAAATTTGGCTCCCGCTGATGTAACTCACCTGCTTTGCCGACTTAATCATGCCACTTCCCCCAGTCAGCGTAGTTAGGTCAATGCAGTGTCAGTGTACGTACTGCGTTGCTTACATCGACTGTCCCGCAATGCCCCACACTGACAGTACAATCGATAGCACACACCACAGACACAAGGAGCCAGGTGTACACACACACAAGCGCTGTAACTACTGTGGCGGGCAATTTGATTTTGTAGTTTAGCCATGGCCTGTGTAACTCCCCCAAACAGGGGAGAAGCATGAATTAGTGTAAAGTGCTGGGCCTGCCCATTGAAACCAAACGGCCATTGCGAAACATCCTTACTGATTGCCTCTGTTGTTAGATATTTCACTGCGTGTGTGTGTGTTCTCCCTGTGTGCTGCCCCAGCTCTGTGCAGACAGCCAGCACAGCAGCCCAATGACCACAAGATCCGTTAAGGGACGAAGGCACCCGGCCAGGTTTATTGTTGACAAGGTGTCATAAATATAAAGGGAAGGGTAAACCCCTTTGAAATCCCTCCTGGCCAGGGGAAAGCTCCTCTCACCTGTAAAGGGTTAAGAAGCTAAAGGTAACCTCGCTGGCACCTGACCAAAGTGACCAATGAGGAGACAAGATACTTTCAAAAGCTGGGAGGAGGGAGAGAAACAAAGGGTCTGTGTCTGTCTGTATGCTGTGCTTGGCCAGGGATAGACCAGGAATGGAGTCTTAGAACTTTTAGTAAGTAATCTAGCTAGGTATGTGTTAGATTATGATTTCTTTAAATGGCTGAGAAAAGAATTGTGCTGAATAGAATAACTATTTCTGTCTGTGTATCTTTTTTGTAACTTAAGGTTTTGCCTAGAGGGGTTCTCTATGTTTTTTAATCTAATTACCCTGTAAGATATCTACCATCCTGATTTTACAGGGGGGATTTCTTTATTTCTATTTACTTCTATTTTCTATTAAAAGTTTTCTTGTAAAAAACTGAATGCTTTTTCATTGTTCTCAGATCCAAGGGTTTGGGTCTGTGGTCACCTATGCAAATTGGTGAGGCTTTTTATCCAACATTTCCCAGGAAAGGGGGGGTGCAAGTGTTGGGAGGATTGTTCATTGTTCTTAAGATCCAAGGGTCTGGGTCTGTAGTCACCTAGGCAAATTGGTGAGGCTTTTTACCAAACCTTGTCCAGGAAGTGGGGTGCAGGGTTTTGGGAAGTATTTTGGGGGGAAAGATGCGTCCAAACAGCTCTTCCCCAGTAACCAGTATTAGTTTGGTGGTGGTAGCGGCCATTCCAAGGACCACGGGTGGAATACTTTGTACCTTGGGGAAGTTTTGACCTAAGCTGGTAAAGATAAGCTTAGGAGGTTTTTCATGCAGGTCCCCACATCTGTACCCTAGAGTTCAGAGTGGGGGAGGAACCTTGACATGGTGGCATAGTGGTGGGATTAACCTGAAATCATTTTGAGATCCAGTTGAGATTTTTTGAACTAGAAATACAGATTTTAAAAAGGAATTTTTTTTTCCTGTGGCTTTGAAGCAGCTTTGAAACTGAAAGCAGCTTGGGTTTTCCCTGCTTTGTGGCCAAGCAGAGACAAAAGGGGATTATCTTTGTGAATTGCAGGTTTTCTTTGCCTGGAGGCAGGGTACTTAACTCCTGCAGGGAAATTCACAGTCTTCCAACCCAGAGTTTTTGTTTTTTTTTTTCTTTTCTTCCAAAAAGTAAATAGGGGGGGTGTGCTCTACCCATTTGCCTGGAGACAAAAGTGGCAGGGTGTTTTTTTTTTTGGATTTTGATTTTTTTGTTTTACAAGGAGCACAGGTTTGAAAGGGAATTTTTTTTTTCTTTGGGCTGGGTAAGCAGGTTTCCAAGTAGCTGGAGGTTTTTTGCTTTAAGTTGGGCCCAGAGCAGAGACAAGGGAATTGTCTTTTTCTGTAGGCTGACAATCACTATCAGAGAATAGGTATTCTATTCCAGCACAGCAAAATTTTACAGCCAAGTTTTGTTTGTTTATTTCTAAACCTCGGGTGTAAAGTTAGTTAAAAACAGAGAGGTTAGAATGACCAAATCCTCAGCTCGACTACAGCTGGAATTAGCCAAATTTCAGGCTGAGGAAAGACAAAGGGAACATGAAAGACAGATAGAACTCATGCAGCTGAAGAAGGAACAAGAAAGGGAGGCAGCGAGAGAAGCAGAACAACACCAAGCGGCTGCTCACAGGAGAGCTATGGAAGCGAGGGACAAAGAACTGGAGGAGAAGGAAAAAGAGAGGAAGTATGTGGAGGAGATGGAGAAGATAAAGGCTCAGCAGAATATCCCAACAAACCCTGGTAATCCTTCTCCAAGTACCACTTCCCATCCCAGAAAGTTCCCCACCTACAAGGCAGGCGATGATACTGAGGCCTTCCTAGAAAACTTCGAAAGGGCCTGCCTTGGGTACAACATCTCTACTGACCAATACATGGTAGAGCTGAGGCCGCAGCTCAGTGGACCCTTAGCTAAGGTGGCAGCTGAAATGCCTAAAGAACACATGAACAAGTATGAACTGTTTAAATCCAAGGCGAGAGTCAGAATGGGGATAACACCCGAGCAGTCTCGTCGGAGGTTCAGAGCCCTAAGGTGGAAACCAGACATGTCATTTACCCGACATGCCTACCACATTGTGAAACATTGGGATGCCTGGATATCAGGAGCAAGTGTTGAATCTCCAGTAAATTTGCCCTTCCTAATGCAAATGGAACAATTCTTAGAGGGTGTTCCTGAGGAAATAGAAAGATACATCCTAGATGGGAAACCCAAAACTGTAATCGAGGCAGGAGAGATTGGAGCCAGATGGGTGGAGGTGGCAGAGAAGAAGAAAACTGGTCGCAGTTGGAGCGGAGACCAGAAGGGACCACCCCAGACCACACCCTATTACCGGGGGCCGCCCAAGGCCCCACCTACCTCCCAAAGAACCCTCCAGACCCCTTATCGTCCTGCCACCCCGTTCTCCAGCAACCCTCCTCGCCCCAGTGACCCGTCAGCTGGACGATGTTTTAAATGTAACGAGCTGGGGCATGTAAAGGCCAACTGCCCCAAGAACCCCAACAGATTACAGTTCATTGCACCGGAATCACACCAGAGGTCCACAGGCCCAGATACCTCCCAGATACCCTTGGAGCGGAGGGAAACTGTGAGTGTGGGCGGGAAGAAGGTCACCGCGTGGAGGGACACCGGAGCACAAGTGTCAGCTATCCATGCTTCCTTAGTGGACCCCAATTTAATCAACCCAGAGATCCAAGTGACGATTCAACCCTTCAAGTCCAACTCTTTCAATTTGCCTACAGCCAAGTTGCCTGTCCAGTACAAGGGCTGGTCAGGAATGTGGACTTTTGCAGTCTATGATGATTATCCCATCCCCATGCTGTTGGGAGAAGACTTGGCCAATCATGTGAAGCAGGCCAAGAGGGTGGGAATGGTCACCCGCAGCCAGGCTAAACAAGCCGTGAGGCCTAGCTCTGTTCCAGAAACTTCTATCAGGACCCAGTCAGAGGTGATGGACCCGGACCCCAGGCCAATGTCTGCAACAGCAGTAGTGGATCCAGTCCCAGAGACCCAGACGGAACCAGTCCCAGAACCGGAACCAGCCGAACAACCAACACCAGACCCCGTGCCAGCACTGAATCCAGTACTTGCAACCTCAACACCAGAGGGCCCCACCGAACCTGAACTGGCAGCAGCCGATAACCCTACACAAGAGGCTCAGCCGGAGCCTGAATCCCAACCTAGTGCACCAGCGGAGAGCGGTTCACAGTCAACAGAAACAGCTCCATCCCCTATATCGCTTCCAGAGGGACCAAGCCTAGGTCCACAATCCAATGAGGAACTGATGTCCCCAGCATCAAGGGAACAGTTCCAGACCGAACAGGAAGCAGATGAAAGCCTCCAGAGAGCTTGGACGGCGGCACGGAGCAACCCACCGCCTCTCAGCTCTTCTAATCGATCTGGGTTTGTTGTAGAAAGAGGACTTTTATACAAGGAAACTCTTTCTGGTGGACACCAGGAAGACTGGCATCCTCAGAGACAGTTGGTAGTTCCAACTAAATACCGGGCCAAGCTCTTGAGCTTAGCCCACGATCACCCTAGTGGCCATGCTGGGGTGAACAGGACCAAAGACCGTTTGGGGGGGTCATTCCACTGGGAGGGAATGGGCAAGGATGTTTCTACCTATGTCCAGTCTTGTGAGGTGTGCCAAAGAGTGGGAAAACCCCAAGACCAGGTCAAAGCCCCTCTACAACCACTCCCCATCATTGAAGTTCCATTTCAGCGAGTAGCTGTGGATATTCTGGGTCCTTTTCCGAAAAAGACAGCCAGAGGAAAGCAGTACATACTGACTTTCATGGATTTTGCCACCCGATGGCCGGAAGCAGTAGCTCTAAGCAACACCAGGGCTAAAAGTGTATGCCAGGCACTAGCAGACATTTTTGCCAGGGTAGGTTGGCCCTCCGACATCCTCACAGATGCAGGGACTAATTTCCTGGCAGGAACTATGAAAAACCTTTGGGAAGCTCATGGGGTAAATCACTTGGTTGCCACTCCTTACCACCATCAAACAAATGGCATGGTGGAGAAGTTTAATGGAACTTTGGGGGCCATGATACGTAAATGAGCACTCCAATGATTGGGACCCAGTGTTGCAGCAGTTGCTCTTTGCCTACAGAGCTGTACCACATCCCAGTTTAGGGTTTTCCCCATTTGAACTTGTATATGGCCGTGAGGTTAAGGGGCCATTGCAGTTGGTGAAGCAGAAATGGGAGGGATTTACACCTTCTCCAGGAACTAACATTCTGGACTTTGTAACCAACCTACAAAACACCCTCCGAACCTCTTTAGCCCTTGCTAAAGAAAACTTACAGGATGCTCAAAAAGAGCAAAAAGCCTGGTATGATAAACATGCCAGAGAGCGTTCCTTCAAAGTAGGAGACCAGGTCATGGTCTTAAGGGCGCTCCAGGCCCATAAAATGGAAGCATCGTGGGAAGGGCCATTCATGGTCCAGGAGCGCCTGGGAGCTGTTAATTATCTCATAGCATTCCCCACCTCCAACCGAAAGCCTAAGGTGTACCATATTAATTCTCTAAAGCCCTTTTATTCCAGAGAATTAAAGGTTTGTCAGTTTACAGCCCAGGGAGAAGATGATGCTGAGTGGCCTGAAGGTGTCTACTACGAAGGGAAATGTGCTGGTGGTGTGGAAGAGGTGAACCTCTCCATGACCCTTGGGCATATGCAGCGACAGCAGATCCAGGAGCTGTGCACTAGCTACGCGCCAACGTTCTCAGCCACCCCAGGACTGACTGAACGGGCATACCACTCCATTGACACAGGTAATGCTCACCCAATTAGGGTCCAACCTTACCGGGTGTCTCCTCAAGCTAAAACTGCTATAGAACGGGAGATCCAGGATATGTTACAGATGGGTGTAATCCGCCCCTCTGAAAGTGCATGGGCATCTCCAGTGGTTCTAGTTCCCAAACCAGATGGGGAAATACGTTTTTGCGTGGACTACCGTAAGCTAAATGCTGTAACTCGCCCAGACAACTATCCAATGCCACGCACAGATGAACTGTTAGAGAAACTGGGACGGGCCCAGTTCATCTCTACCTTGGACTTAACAAAGGGGTACTGGCAGGTACCGCTAGATGAATCTGCCAAGGAAAGGTCAGCCTTCATCACACATCTCGGGCTGTATGAATTTAATGTACTCCCTTTCGGGCTGCGAAATGCACCCGCCACTTTCCAAAGACTTGTAGATGGTCTCCTAGCGGGATTAGGAGAATATGCAGTCGCCTACCTTGACGATGTGGCCATATTTTCGGATTCCTGGGCAGACCACCTGGAACATCTACAAAAAGTCCTTGAGCGCATAAGGGAGGCAGGACTAACTGTTAAGGCTAAGAAGTGTCAAATAGGCCTAAACAGAGTGACTTACCTTGGACACCAGGTGGGTCAAGGAACTATCAGCCCCCTACAGGCCAAAGTGGATGCTATCCAAAAGTGGCCTGTCCCAAAGTCAAAGAAACAGGTTCAATCCTTCTTAGGCTTGGCCGGTTATTACAGACGATTTGTACCGCACTACAGCCAAATCGCTGCCCCACTGACAGACCTAACCAAAAAGAAACAGCCAAATGCTGTTCAGTGGACCGGAAAGTGTCAGAAGGCCTTTAACAAGCTTAAAGCGACACTCATGTCTGACCCTGTACTAAGGGCCCCAGACTTTGACAAACCGTTCCTAGTAACCACAGATGCATCCGAGCGTGGTGTGGGAGCAGTTTTAATGCAGAAAGGATCTGATCAAGAATTCCACCCTGTAGTGTTTCTCAGCAAAAAACTGTCTGAGAGGGAAAGCAACTGGTCAGTCACTGAAAAAGAATGTTATGCCATTGTCTACGCTCTGGAAAAGCTACGCCCATATGTTTGGGGACGGCGTTTCCACCTGCAAACCGACCATGCTGCACTGAAGTGGCTTCACACCGTCAAGGAAACTAACAAAAAACTTCTTCGGTGGAGTTTAGCTCTCCAAGATTTTGATTTCGACATCCAACACATCTCAGGAGCTTCTAACAAAGTGGCTGATGCACTCTCCCGTGAAAGTTTCCCAGAGTCAACTGGTTAAAATCGTCCTTGAGATGTGGAAAATATTGTTAGTCTTTATGTACTTGGTAGTATATTTAGAGATGCATGTGTCTTATTAACTCTGTTTTTCCTAGAGCTCCAGGAAGAAATCCCAGCCAGTGTTTCATCCTAGCTGAGATTTGGGGGGCGTGTCATAAATATAAAGGGAAGGGTAAACCCCTTTGAAATCCCTCCTGGCCAGGGGAAAGCTCCTCTCACCTGTAAAGGGTTAAGAAGCTAAAGGTAACCTCGCTGGCACCTGACCAAAGTGACCAATGAGGAGACAAGATACTTTCAAAAGCTGGGAGGAGGGAGAGAAACAAAGGGTCTGTGTCTGTCTGTATGCTGTGCTTGGCCAGGGATAGACCAGGAATGGAGTCTTAGAACTTTTAGTAAGTAATCTAGCTAGGTATGTGTTAGATTATGATTTCTTTAAATGGCTGAGAAAAGAATTGTGCTGAATAGAATAACTATTTCTGTCTGTGTATCTTTTTTGTAACTTAAGGTTTTGCCTAGAGGGGTTCTCTATGTTTTTTAATCTAATTACCCTGTAAGATATCTACCATCCTGATTTTACAGGGGGGATTTCTTTATTTCTATTTACTTCTATTTTCTATTAAAAGTTTTCTTGTAAAAAACTGAATGCTTTTTCATTGTTCTCAGATCCAAGGCTTTGGGTCTGTGGTCACCTATGCAAATTGGTGAGGCTTTTTATCCAACATTTCCCAGGAAAGGGGGGGTGCAAGTGTTGGGAGGATTGTTCATTGTTCTTAAGATCCAAGGGTCTGGGTCTGTAGTCACCTAGGCAAATTGGTGAGGCTTTTTACCAAACCTTGTCCAGGAAGTGGGGTGCAGGGTTTTGGGAAGTATTTTGGGGGGAAAGACGCGTCCAAACAGCTCTTCCCCAGTAACCAGTATTAGTTTGGTGGTGGTAGCGGCCATTCCAAGGACCACGGGTGGAATACTTTGTACCTTGGGGAAGTTTTGACCTAAGCTGGTAAAGATAAGCTTAGGAGGTTTTTCATGCAGGTCCCCACATCTGTACCCTAGAGTTCAGAGTGGGGGAGGAACCTTGACACAAGGCATGCTAATAGCACCTGGCAGACTCTACGAGGATACTAAGACATGTATGCCTGTGACAATGGACGCAGCTCAGTGAATGGCGGGACTTTCCATTGCCCCCTTGGCTGGACCAACACATTCTCTCAGAGATACCCTGATACAAACAAGCTGCCCCTCTGACTTAGATACTGTCCTCTGACCTGGCTAGTTATTGTCCACTTTTTTGTACATATTGGTTTGATTAAAACATTTTTATTTATTACATTGCTATTTGACCTTATCTTTTAGGAGGGCTCAGTGTGTTCCTGTTATCCTTGGGGAATGTTTTTGCACCATTCTTGATATTGTGGTTTTCGTACCACGCTTCTGGAGTGGGTTTGTGTGAGTCCTTTGTGCTCAGCACGGTCCAGGACTGCGCGTTTCTGCACGATCAGTGCAGGGCTCGCCAGACCCTGGGAACGTGCCAGCGGGCAGGGCCTGACGTTCACTCACAGCCTGACTTTTGCTTTCTATTAGCAAAGTTTGCCCCTACTTTAGCTTAGGCCTTGTACCAGGCCTTTAATACAAGGGCTCCTATTTTAGGCTCTCTTCCTATTGCAGCCCCCATGCCCTTGAAGGGGAGCCAGGTGCCGACACTCGTTCCATCAGTTTGAGCTCTGGGAACAAGGAATAAAATGCCTGGCCAGAAGGAGCTGTAGCACTGCCGAGCTTGGCACCTGGGGAGGGCAAGATTTCAAAGCGTAAGCAAGGGATCCGCAAGCAGCTCAGCTGGGGTTAGCCCGGAAAGAGAAACAGAGCTTGAACGTGACAGCAGCTTCTATTGCCTTTTGGAACCTAACCCTGGGCCTGTCTATCATTGAGGCCGACTTGCTAGACCGGGGTGCCTCAGGGGACTGTCTGCGGCTGTTGCAGGGCTGGAGGAATTCACAGCCAGTACCTGGTTGCTGTAAGCTCTTTTGAGAACACCCAGCCAATTTTGGGGCTGCCCGGAGGTTGGCACCCACGTTGAGAGCTGCTCCACAGCACATGACACTTCGGGTGACCAGATGTCCCAATTTTATAGGGACAGTCCCGATATTTGGATCTTTTTCTTATATAGGCTCCTATTACCCCCCACCCCGTTCCAATTTTTCACACTTGCTATCTGGTCACCCTAATGACAATGGTCAGAGCCAGCATAGCAGGGAGAGGGGATACTGGGCTGGCTGTGGTGAGGGGGGTCTCGGGCTGGCGGTGGAGAGGGTTCTCTCCAACAGACTGTCTCTGTAACTGATGCTGATCACACTACGCTGCCCCCTTCTTAAAGCCCAGCCCAACCCAACCCAGCAGATGGAGCTCACTCAGTAATTAGGAAATGAGATTAATTTCAGGCAATGAAATGCCACTAAACTGGCAGGTTAGCCGGCTTTGGGCTGCGCGGTAAGATGATAAGCAGTATCACACGGGCTGGTTGCATAATTGTGAACTTGGCTCAGGCCGGTCGCCTTCCCTGCCTCCCGCCCAGCCCCGGAGGTTGGGGGCCGATTCTGGGGAGGGCTGGGGGAAAAGATGCTGAGTCCCTGCCCGGGAGAAGGGGTGTGCACTGGGCATCATTCTGGGATCACTCAGCCCCCAGCATGGCCAGGCCCAGGGCAGGGGGCACCGGGCTGCAGTCCACACCCACAAGGGATGGGCAGGTTGGGGGCAGGGCTGGCTCAGCCTGGGTTTGGTTAACTCCGATCTTTAGACAATATTTGCTCAGGGTCCCATTGGATGCACCAGTGCTGCCTACAGGGGGCACTGCCACTGCATGGGGGTGTCACCCACCCCCACTCCTGCCTCCCACTGCCCCACCCCAAATCACCCCTGACCCCCCCACCCATGCAGTGTATGCAGCTTGCAGTTACTGCAAACCTCTCCCCCTCCCTGCTACTCCCATTGCCTCCCCCCAGCCCTGCTGTAAGCCCCCCAAGTCACCCCGCTCTGCCCCAAACACTCTCCCTCCAGCAGGGTCTGCATGCAGGTCTCTGCAGGATGAGCTCTACTGCAAGCCTGGTGCAGCCTCACCTGGCCCTGGGTCCCAGCTCCGCCCTAGTCATGATCCCCCCAATCCAGGCCCAAAGGTCTTGGGGGCCCTGGCACTGGGAGACAGGGGCATCTTGGCACCCCATTCCCACCAGCCCCCAGGGCTGGGACCAGCACAGTGATCAGCTCCCCCAGGCCCACTGCATGGGCTGATGCATGCAGCCCTCTCCAGCTGCCCTCACCAGGGCCTGGGGCATAGCATGGCAGAGCCAGGGCAGCATCCTGCACTCTGCCCTGAGAGGGACTGGAGGCTGGGCCTGTCTGCCAGACCCACCCTCCCGCCTAGCACCAACCAGGACCATGGCCGGCTGTCTCAGGCCTGCACCCCCCTCATGTTTCTGGGGGCAGGCTGAGGGGTACAGCGTGTGTGGCTGGGGTCCCCCTTGCTCAAGATGCAGGCTTGGGGTGCACACGGAGCCCCAGTGGCAGCCCAGCTGTAAGGGCAGCCATGGGGGGAGCTGGCGAACCCACAGTTGGGCAGGTGTCTCTGCTGGAGCATTTTAATTCCACACCCCCCAATCCGCCACCTACCTGCCTGGCAGCCGCGCAGCAATTATCCAAATGGCTGTTAATTGTGGCTGATAATTCCCCACGGGGATCAGGTATGGAAAGCTCCGCAGCTGAGCAGATTGGGGCTGGGCCCGAGCAGCAGATCCCAGGTGCCAGGGTCTCTCACCCCGTCCACAGCAGGCAAGCAGTGCTGGCAGGGCTCGTTTGCCCAGCAGGGAGACAGGAGCTGGCCCAGGGGGAGGGGAAACAGGGCCTGCTGGGCTCTACGGGACTGACCTGTGCCGGGGCACGTTCCCCAGCAGGC
Source organism: Eretmochelys imbricata (assembly GCF_965152235.1). Classification (NCBI taxonomy): domain Eukaryota; kingdom Metazoa; phylum Chordata; order Testudines; family Cheloniidae; genus Eretmochelys; species Eretmochelys imbricata. The sequence continues at coordinate 12,944,957 of NC_135591.1, forward strand.
TGCGTGTGCAATTATTAGCAGGAGTATGAGAGGAGAGAAGGATGGGCAGAGCAGGGGGGGCTGGGAGGCAGGACTCCTGGGTTCCATGCCCAGCTCTGCCCCCAAATCCATGTGAGTCACTCCTGCTCTGGGTGCCTGTTATTGAGGTTTCATGTCACATGGGTGCTGCTGGGCATTTTCCAAGCCCCCTGGGGGGCTGGGATCGTCTTTTGCCAAGCCTGGGGCACTCTGAGGCTGGCAGGTGCTGGGGAGCCATGGCAGGGTGAGATGGGTAGCGGCACAGGAGGGGTGCAATGCAGAGTCTGGGCTGCAGGGAGCGCATAGGCTGAGAGTGCCTGACCTGGCTGGTCCCCTCGTGCTGCGGAGAGGAACTGCATTTTCTCCCTCTGCCTGTCTCCCACCCAGGGCAGCCCCCAGCTGGGCTGGGAAGCAGCCGCCTGCCCTCCCGTGAACCAGCCAGGGGCACTGGGCTTGAAGGGGTGCTAGCCTAACGTGGCCTAGGCCAGGCCCAGATGATCACAAACAGGGCGCGCCCAGCCAGGCCATCCCTGCGCCAAACCTGGCTCAGCCCAGGCCCCAACCCATGGCTGCATGGCCAAGTCAGTGCCCTCCAGCCCCCCGCCCTCCCCAACTGCCTGCAATAGCCGTGCTGCTCCCCCCACTCCGCCCCACTGGCCTGGCTGGGACACCGCAGGTCAGGGCGGGAGAGGTCACAGGCAACCAGAATAGTGACTCTGTGCATCACAAAAATCTCCCAGGACCTGGGTAAGGTGGGTTTGGTCCTTGGCACAGCACAGCTCACAGGCCTGAAGCCTCCCTCCCACCTCATGGGGTGCGCGACCCTGTGTGGCTGGCTGAGTGCCCCCTGGGCACCAAGGGAGCAGGGGATGGGCTGGGAGAGGGCAGGAGGGGTCACAGCCTGCGAGCAGGTTGAGAGGAGAAGTTAGACAACCCCCAACCCTCATGAGTGATAGGTCTGATCCCCCACCACGGTCACCCCTGGTCTGGGCCCTGATCCCCCATACTCCTCCGGGTCCTGGGGCAGGTCCTTGACCTGGCACTGGTCTCTCACTGTCTCCAGCTGGTGGGGGGTGGGGTTGCTGATGGTGCTAACCCCCATGTCCACTGACTACAGAGGCAGGACGAGTCTCCGAGCTGAGCCAGGGGAGCAGGGTGCAGGAAGGGTAGGAGAATGGGGCTCTCTCACAGCCCCTCCTTGGCTCCTTTCACCCTCCAACAAGGAGGGGGGTGGGGACACTGCCACTGCACCCCCAGCTGTTGGCACAGGCTAGAGGGTGCCAGAGGGGAGCCCTGGCCTGGCTGGCGGGACAAGCCTACACAGCTGCTCACACAATGCAGGTGCCAGCGCAGGAACAGGGTCCCAAGGACTGGGGGCCAGCAGCAGCCGGGGTGGCGGGACCCTGGGACAGCTCTCGGCACAGGAGGATGGAGGAGGTGGGGGTTGGGGCAAAGGCCAGGCCCAAGAGTGGGACCAAGGAGGCAGGTGTTCTGTCCCACATCTGAGCGGGAAGCGGCGGCTAGTGGTTAGAGCAGGGGCTGGGACGCAGGGGGCAGGGTTCCAGCGCTGATTCTGGGAGGGGCAGGGGCTGGGTGGGTATGGTTCCCTGTGGGGGCCAGCCTCGGGGGCTGGGCCCTGTTGCTTGCTCAGTGCCTGCCCCAACCCCACACTTGATGGGGATCCTATAGCTGGCTTGGGGGGACTCCTGGGGCTCCCTCCTGGTCTCTCTGGCACACGGACCAGAGGCAGAACAAGGCAGTTCTAGGGTCTCCCCCTCCCAGGGGGTCCCAACTGTCCCTGACCTGGGCATTCCAGCCGCCCTTCCCCCCAGGACTCGCCCTACTCACCGATCACCACCTCCCACTTGCCCTTGGTGGCCGGGGTCACTTCGTAGGCGCAGCACATCTCAGACATGGACACCCCACCCAGCCCGTAGATGATGAGGCACGGGCCCGTCTGGTACTCAGTCACTGGCTTGTTCTTCCGCCAATGCCTGAAGCGGGGGCTGGGGGGAGAGAGGGGCAGTGTGGATACCAGGGGCTCGCTGAGGAAATGCCGGATGGAAGGGCAGAGTCTGGAGGAGGCTGGGGGGCAGGCCTTGCCCAAGGGAGTGGGACAGGAGTCCAAAGCAGGCAGAAGGGAGAAAGGGAGGGTGGCACCTGCCCTGGGCTGGGGGTGCTGTCTAAAGCTCGTCCAGTCCCTTTCCTCTATCCTGGGCCCTGGGGTGTTGAGGGACTGCTGGGGCGCAGAGGACATGGTAAGAGGGGTCCAGGGCTCCAGGCTCTTGGGCACCCCCTCCCCTGTAGAGGGCAAGGCCCTGGCCACACACTCCCAGGCACATAGGCTCCTACACCCTGGGGTGTGTGTGTCAGGGCTCTGCCGCCCACAGCCCAACCAGGCTCAGCCTTACCTGACAGTAACCTGGGAGCTGCTGGTATGGACCGGGTCCGACACGAAGGGGACAGGAGCCTGGGAGCTGGTGATAGGGACAGGGTCCGACACAAAGAGCCACAGATTCTTGTCCAGTTTGTCCTCAAGTATGTCCTGGTGGGGTGAGGGGGAGGACAGATCAGCAGGGGCCAAGCAGCAGGAACCTCGGACCTGGTGGCCAAGCCAGGCCCCATTGGGGCGGAGGGGCTGGGACGGCTCCTCACTGAATGATTGACAGTCCCTGGGGGCAGCAGCCTGGGGCCCCCTTTCCAGGGTGGGGCATGGAGAGCCAGCAAAGAGCATGCTGACTCCTCCAGTGATGCCCCCCAACTCCCCACATCCCCCTCAGCTGCTCAGTGCCCTGCTCTGACCTCCCCACCCATCCACCGTTATGGGGAGGGCAGAGACCTCCTGCAGCCGGATCCAGGGCCCCTCACTTGGGGCGGGGGAGGCAGGGGGCTGCCCTCAATGCCCTTCCCTGCTGCAGGCAGATCCAGGCCCTGCCTCTTGCTCCATGAGGTTTGTCCCAGCCACGCAGGGGGCCTAGGCTATGATACATCCTAATGCCACATAATAGGGGCTTTTACATTAGTCCGCTGCGTTGACTTGTACAGGGAAGCTTAAGGCCTGCCAAGCTGTGGCTGGCACAGAGGGGTGCGCCCCTGATTGGATTAGGCATGGGACTGAGGTTACCGCAACTACCTGTCCCAAAATCGCACAGGAGGAACCATCACAACGCTGGAACAGGGGCCTGGGAGCCTCCCACCTGTGATCTGCCAGGGACAGGAGCTCCGGTCGGGGGGGTTAATTCTTGGCCTGGAGGAGCCCCAAGCCAGTAGGTTGAAGGCAACTAAGTGTGCCCCCCCACCCCCTTGAGGAGTGTCCCACAGGACAGGGTGATGAGGGGCTCAGCCCCCAGCAAGGGTGTGGGGAAGGAGTGACCCTGTCACCTCTCACAAGCTAAGCAGGTTTGGGCCCAGGCAGTGCTTGGATAGGAGACCTCTAAGGAAAAGCCACTGGGTGCTGGGGGGTGCGAGTGAGTCAGCAGAGGCGCTAGGGAGTGCCGTACTGCAGGGAGTGGGTGGGGGGCTCTGCAGGGGGCGCTCTCCCCGGTCAGTCAGTGACCAGTACTGTGCTGCAGGAGTTCATCCTTTAGATGAGCGTCAAACAGCTGCTCCTCACTGGAGGTTAGGCCAAGGACCCTGCCAGCCATTCAGATTCCAGTGCCAGTCATGACAGTGTGCTGCCTGGATCCCCTGCACTTCCAGCCCCACACACTGATCACCTCCTGCCCTAGACTCTTGGGCAGCGCTGCTGGGCGGCTGTTAACAGCTGCCTGCCACTCCTTAGGAAGAATTCAGCCCCGGTGAGGGACCCCTGTATATACCGCCCATGGCCCACCCCAGAGCTGGCAGCATCTCGGCACCGAGTTAGACAACTCCCTTGCACTCGTGTCTATGATTTAAGACCCCTAAGGATGGCAGCAGGAGAGGACTCTCTGATGAGCCCCTCACATGGCTAGAGCCCTGCGCAGATACAAAAATGTGGATTTGCATCAGCCTGCGATCCACAAGCCGCCTTTTACCTGTATCCGCATCCTCACCAGCAGCAGCTAGCGAGGGTGGGGAAGGGGTCTTGCAGGGAAGAGGCAGCGTGGAGGGGGCAGGGCCTCGAGAAGGGGCAGCTTGGAGGGGGCAGGGTCTCGAGGAGAAGGGGTAGTGTGGGGGCGGGGTCTTGAGGAGAAGAGGCAGTGTGGAGGGGGTGGAGGCTGGGGGGGAAGGGGTTTCTCATCACGTGCCGCTCCTGGGGGGTCACAAGCGTACACGGCAGCAGCAGAGCATGTTGCATCACAGTGGGGTGGAGGGGTGGGGTGCCGGGGCCCCGCCCGCTCCAATCCCAAATCCTGCTGCCCAGGAGCTGGTGGGGACACTGGTGCTGCTCGAGCTGCTGGACAGGAAGCAGTGCGGTGGGGCGAGTGGGTGCCGGACAGCCCCAACTCCGACGTGTTGCCTAGCCACTGGCTGTGGAGCGGCGGCCCCGGGCTGCCTGAGCTGGATGCCGCGGGCCAGGCGCTGCTGGGGAGTAGGGCCCTGCACAGTTGTATCTGCAGCCGATCCACTATCCGCAGAAATGGGGCGCGGATATGCAGGGCTCTACACATGGCTGACCCCAAACCACGCCCTTGGGCCCAGCCTGCCAGTTGTGACCCCCACCCCCAAGGCCAGGAAGCAGATGGCCTGGTACCTCCATGATGTCCTTGAGCATGGGGGTCCAGCGGGAGAGCTGGTAGGTGGACTCCAGCCGCGCCTTCCTCTCCAGTCGCAGCTGCCCGCTCTGGGGGAGGAAGGGAGAGGGGGGTGAGAGGCAGCAGGGAGGAGGTACGGGGTGGGAACGGGGGCAGACAGGGAGAGCGTGGCCTACCTGAGTCGCTCCAGCCGGGCAGAGTGGAGAGGCAGAGAAAAGAACAGAATGGATCACTGAGCGAGAGAGAGAGACACACACAGAGACAGAGACAGAGAGAGGAGGGGAGAGAGACTGATGGGAGAACAGAGCTGCTTCCCCCCATTTGCCACATGGCCACCCCATGCAGTGGTCACCAGCTCCAGCTCCCTGGCGATCTGATCCCTGGCTGATGCAAATCCTAATCCTGATCCCCAGGGTCCTCTGCAGCGGCAGAAGAAGTCACCCCAGATGGGGAATAACTCGGGGGTCACCCTCATATGGGGAGGGCATCACCCCACTGTACAGGGGCAGAGGCCACCTCTGTGCTGGGAGTAGGTCACTGCCAGAGGGGGGCACCTCCAGGATGGCCTGGGCTCCCCTGTGCAGCACAGATCTGCCCCCTGGCATGGGTTCAGCTGCTGGCCCCTAGCCCCAGTCCCTTACCCCAGGCATGAGAGGGATGCCCAGGAACTGCATGTTGTGGATGATGTCTCTCTGCTGCTGGGTGTTGGCATGCTGGATCAGCTTGGTGAGGTTCTCCTTGTCCACACCTGCACAGGGAGTGACAGGTCAGTGCTAGCACCCCTGGGATGCACCCACAGCCAGGTACATGAGTCCGTGGCCCCAGGAGTCCTAGTTCCCCGATCAAATCCTGAGATCCTGCTCTTCCCACCACTCTCAGAGCTGGGGGTAAACCCAGGAGTCCTGGCTCCCAGCCCCCCTCTAACACACTAGACCTCACTGCCCTCCCAGAGCTGAGGATAGAACCCAGGAGTCCTGGCTCCCAGCACCATCCGCTCTAATCCACTGGACCCCACACAGTTAATGATCGAATTTAGGTTCTTGCTGCTCCTCCCTCAACAGGTTCTCTCAGGCGCTGGGGTCAGGGATCTCTCTAGTTCCCCCTGGCAGTGCAATGGGAGCCCCCGTCCCCCTGATCTGGGCTCCCCCTTCTGCGGCCAGTCAGGTGCAGTGTCAGAGCCGAGGCCTGGCTCTTAAAGGCTGTGAGGCCTTGAGCTGTAGGGAGGGCAACGTGCCCCACCCCTGCCCCCCCAAACCATTTACTGCTGCTTAGTGCAGATAGGGAGGCCTGGCAACTCCACAGCACCCCCTGGCCAGGAAACTGGGCAGCCAGGCAGCCAGAGGAGCCACATGAGGGCACCCTGGCCTGAGCAATGGGCACAGGGGCAGTGCCTGAGCAGGGTTACAGGAAGGGCCCCGGAGCAGGTATATCTCCGGTATACCTGCATATCAGGTATACCTGCATATCCAGTACAATGTTGTGCTAACTGTGCGACAGAGTCTTTGCCTCTAACCTGATATCATTAGTGTAGAATACAAAAATGTAGTCTTTAGACTAGAGAGAGAATTGTAATCCCAAATGGCTAGCTAGACAGGAGGCTAATTCACCATTTGCTGATGCAGGTATCTTTTTTTCCATTTTTAAAAGTGCTGGAGCCAAACATCATTGCGGTCTCTCCTGTTTTTGATTTGTTCCCAGGTTGTTAGTGAGTACTTTCCCTCGGAACAGGCCACAGACTTTACTGAGGCCACATTGGATGGTCTGCTGTCAGGCAATGGCAGAATCAATAGCAGGAAATCGAGATAATCCAAGGGAAAAGGAAGATGGTTGGTTATTTATTGGTCTTGCTTGTTGCCACAGTATTCAGCCAAGAAAGGCTTGAGAAAACAGATTCTGGGGAAAATACAAGAAGACAGAATGACTGACACTTGGAGGCCTCCAGTTATTAGGAGGCCTATGGCTAAGGGCTACATGGATTAAAAAGAGCACTGGGCTATTGCCACCCTCTTGCCAGGTTTCTGAGCCTGGCTCCAGCCCGAGCAGAAACAGCTCCACTTTTAGCCCCATAGTGCAAGCCCCACAGGCCCAGGTTGACCTGAGCTCTGAAACTCACTGCTGTGGGATTTTTTTGCTGTGTAGACGTACCCTTTGAGAAGAGAAGGAGGGAGGGAGAAAACTCTAGGGTCTTTGGGATCCACTATTTATATGCCTTATTCTGGAGCCCAGTGAATTAGGGCTAGATGAAAGGAGCACGCCACAAATCTTCTAACAAGGCTGGTGAAAGTCCTCAGAGCAGGGAACCCTCGCAGCAGAACTGCCATGTTTGCACAGTGTTTTGAAGATGTGAAGGGCTAGGAATGAATATGAGAGGTAGTCACCTGTTTATAGTCCCAGGCATTTATACACTGTCTTTAAAGCACTTGCATATTTTGTGCTTGTGGTTGTTTATGAGCTCTGCATTCTTCGAGGCAAATGGTCAGATTTGGCTGCTTAAATCACACCTGCAAAATCTGGGCAAGCAAAGCTGCCTTTTGTGCATGTGAACTGGTAATGCGTAGCTGGGCACCACCACATTAAATTACCTGGTATGTCTATGTGTGTGTCAGTGTTAATTTTTACAGCCGTGTGTGGGCAATTTGTGTGGGTTCAAGTTATGCAGACATATTTGAACATTTGTTTCTTGAAGTGAGGCATTTCTAAAAAAGCAGCAAATGGCTAAATAAAGGTTTTGATTCTGTAGACTGAATGGAGAGAAAGAAAAAGGGACATTTCTTTCTGGTTTTGTTCCTTTCAGGTACCAGATATCCTGGCTATACGATATCACCACATGCCTACTATCCAGGAGGGCGGCTTGAGGCAGTTCCTGATGGAGGCAGTGTCCATTCTAGCTCACCATCACCGAGAGGCAGTGATCTCCAGCCTCCTCAGCAAATGTCTGCCGATGGACAGGTATTTACCTTTCCACCTCTTGCATTTATCTTGGTAAAACACGGATCCCACAGCTTTACTAGGAGATGTAGGGCTTCATTTAGGCAGCAGGCAGTTTGGGATAATTCCTAAGGGTTAATAGCCTGGCTCTTTCTGCAGGAAGGTCCAAGAACATATTACGGTGGGGTGCGGAGAGAAATTAAGCGTCATTCTGTTTCCAGGTTTCAGAGTAACAGCCGTGTTAGTCTGTATTCGCAAAAAGAAAAGGAGTACTTGTGGCACCTTAGAGACTAACGAATTTATTTGAGCATGAGCTTTCGTGAGCTACAGCTCACTTCTTCGGATGCATACCGTGGAAACTGCAGCAGACTTTATATATACACAGAGAATATGAAACAATACCTCCTTCCACCCCACTGTCCTGCTGGTAATAGCTTATCTAAAAGCCATTTCCAGCACAAATCCAGGTTTTCTCACCCTCCACCCCCCCACACAAATTCATTCTCCTGCTGGTGATAGCCCATCCAAAGTGACAACTCTTTACACAATGTGCATGATAATGAAGTTAGGCCATTTCCTGCACAAATCCAGGTTCTCTCACTCCCTCACCCCCCTCCAAAAACCCACCCCCATACACACACAAACTCACTCTCCTGCTGGTAATAGCTCATCCAAACTGGCCACTCTCCAAGTTTAAATCCAAGTTAAACCAGAACATCGGGGGGGGGGGGGGTAGGAAAAAACAAGAGGAAATAGGCTACCTTGCATAATGACTTAGCCACTCCCAGTCTCTATTTAAGCCTAAATTAATAGTATCCAATTTGCAAATGAATTCCAATTCAGCAGTTTCTCGCTGGAGTCTGGATTTGAAGTTTTTTTGTTTTAAGATAGCGACCTTCATGTCTGTGATTGCATGACCAGAGAGATTGAAGTGTTCTCCGACTGGTTTATGAATGTTATAATTCTTGACATCTGATTTGTGTCCATTTATTCTTTTACGTAGAGACTGTCCAGTTTGACCAATGTACATGGCAGAGGGGCATTGCTGGCACATGATGGCATAAATCACATTGGTGGATGTGCAGGTGAACGAGCCTCTGATAGTGTGGCTGATGTTATTAGGCCCTGTGATGGTGTCCCCTGAATAGATATGTGGGCACAATTGGCAACGGGCTTTGTTGCAAGGATAAGTTCCTGGGTTAGTGGTTCTGTTGTGTGGTATGTGGTTGTTGGTGAGTATTTGCTTCAGGTTGCGGGGCTGTCTGTAGGCAAGGACTGGCCTGTCTCCCAAGATTTGTGAGAGTGTTGGGTCATCCTTTAGGATAGGTTGTAGATCCTTAATAATGCGTTGGAGGGGTTTTAGTTGGGGGCTGAAGGTGACGGCTAGTGGCGTTCTGTTATTTTCTTTGTTAGGCCTGTCCTGTAGTAGGTAACTTCTGGGAACTCTTCTGGCTCTATCAATCTGTTTCTTTACTTCCGCAGGTGGGTATTGTAGTTGTAAGAAAGCTTGACAGAGATCTTGTAGGTGTTTGTCTCTGTCTGAGGGGTTGGAGCAAATGCGGTTGTATCGCAGAGCTTGGCTGTAGACGATGGATCGTGTGGTGTGGTCAGGGTGAAAGCTGGAGGCATGCAGGTAGGAATAGCGGTCAGTAGGTTTCCGGTATATGGTGGTGTTTATGTGACCATTGTTTATTAGCACTGTAGTGTCCAGGAAGTGTATCTCTTGTGTGGACTGGACCAGGCTGAGGTTGGTGGTGGGATGGAAATTGTTGAAATCATGGTGGAATTCCTCAAGGGCTTCTTTTCCATGGGTCCAGATGATGAAGATGTCATCAATATAGCGCAAGTAGAGTAGGGGCTTTAGGGGACGAGAGCTGAGGAAGCGTTGTTCTAAATCAGCCATAAAAATGTTGGCATACTGTGGGGCCATGCGGGTACCCATAGCAGTGCCGCTGATCTGAAGGTATACATTGTCCCCAAATGTGAAATAGTTATGGGTAAGGACAAAGTCACAAAGTTCAGCCACCAGGTTAGCCGTGACATTATCGGGGATAGTGTTCCTGACGGCTTGTAGTCCATCTTTGTGTGGAATGTTGGTGTAGAGGGCTTCTACATCCATAGTGGCCAGGATGGTGTTATCAGGAAGATCACCGATGGATTGAAGTTTCCTCAGGAAGTCAGTGGTGTCTCGAAGGTAGCTGGGAGTGCTGGTAGCGTAGGGCCTGAGGAGGGAGTCTACATAGCCAGACAATCCTGCTGTCAGGGTTCATAAACCAGTCGGAGAACACTTCAATCTCTCTGGTCACGCAATCACAGACATGAAGGTCGCTATCTTAAAACAAAAAAACTTCAAATCCAGACTCCAGCGAGAAACTGCTGAATTGGAATTCATTTGCAAATTGGATACTATTAATTTAGGCTTAAATAGAGACTGGGAGTGGCTAAGTCATTATGCAAGGTAGCCTATTTCCTCTTGTTTTTTCCTACCCCCCCCCCCCCCGATGTTCTGGTTTAACTTGGATTTAAACTTGGAGAGTGGCCAGTTTGGATGAGCTATTACCAGCAGGAGAGTGAGTTTGTGTGTGTATGGGGGTGGGTTTTTGGAGGGGGGTGAGGGAGTGAGAGAACCTGGATTTGTGCAGGAAATGGCCTAACTTCATTATCATGCACATTGTGTAAAGAGTTGTCACTTTGGATGGGCTATCACCAGCAGGAGAATGAATTTGTGTGGGGGGGTGGAGGGTGAGAAAACCTGGATTTGTGCTGGAAATGGCTTTTAGATAAGCTATTACCAGCAGGACAGTGGGGTGGAAGGAGGTATTGTTTCATATTCTCTGTGTATATATAAAGTCTGCTGCAGTTTCCACGGTATGCATCCGAAGAAGTGAGCTGTAGCTCACGAAAGCTCATGCTCAAATAAATTCGTTAGTCTCTAAGGTGCCACAAGTACTCCTATTCTGTTTCCATTCATTAATAGCTGCTTTGACATCCTAAAGACCTATCTTTACTGGCATAACTGGAGTGTATTGTTGGAAACATCTACCTCTCTAGACACCTGAATTGAGCTCACTCTGGAAATGAGCAGTGGCTGTTGGTTTCCTGGTAGCATGACAGCTTCAAGTGCAAATCCCTGGCTGATTGCAAAGACTAGGGCCAATATTATCATCAGACCTCTGCTTGGTATCCGTGAGGGTGTGCTGCTAGAGCAGAGTTGCCATCTTTGGTACTTAAAAGTGGACTGGAAGCAGATCCATCATTTCGTTTAAAGATCCCTAACTGAGTTATCAGTTATCAGTGCTGGAATCTAAGACCATAAGAACAGCCATACTGGGTCAGACCAAAAAGCCATCTAGCCCAGTAGTCTGTCTTGCGACCGTGACCAGTGCCACATGCCCCAGAGGAAATGAACACAACAGGTCATTGTCAAGTGATCCATCCCCTGTTGCCCAGTCCCAGCTTCTGGCAAACAGAGGGAAGGGACAACATTTGTGAAGGGGACATAGGATGGCCATGAATATTCGTTCTCATAGTTGTATGTCCAGTTAGTAGGAATCTGGCTTTTCTTTCATCCACTTGCCTTCCAAACCCTAGCTCTTTGGGAGCCACATGCTCATGATTCCATATTGACTGGGAAGTGGGGAAAACAGGAAGTGAGGTTGGCGCTTTGTGTCCTGTCCTTCTGAAGTCTAGTATTAATGGTTAGGCTGCACGAAGACTAGGTCATTTAACTTAGTTCTGTAACTGGAAACTCAATATTTAAACACGAGAAGCGTTAAAGGAGGACAGGACTCCTAACTCTCTCATCATAGGCAAGGAGAACATTGGTCTTTACTAAAATATGATGTATTCAGTGTGAGCCACAAAAGTGTCCAGGGCTCACCTGTAACTTCTGTTAAACTGCAGTGACATCGCTGAGCTGTGGAGATCTCTGGGGGGAGACCCCTTGCTTGCCACTCAAGTCCTACAAGTGCCAATAGAGAAGATAAAGACTCCAACAAGAAAAGAGAGCAGCATCACCTCAGAGACACAAATTGACAGGCATTTGGCAGCTGCTGAACCTCTCTTAGTAAGTTAGATGACAAACACGTCTTTCAGGCTTTCCTGTGCCCTGTGACAATCCTGCTTATGGAAAGCTGGAAGTGTGGTATAATATTACTGTGTGGGCACTTCTCCTCTGGCGGACTGTTTCCCTGAGTCCGGCTCTGCTGTCTGTGGAATAAATACGGCAGTTTTAGAGTACGTGACTGATTTTACTTCATACTATCTGGCCATTAGAAAGTCTTTGGAGCAGGTTTCTCACAGTGCTTTGCAACTCTTCCTTAGGACTCACGACGTGCCTTGGGAGGTCATACACATTTGTACAGATGTGGGAAACTGAGCCACGAGTTAAGCGAGTTGCTTGCTGTCATTCAAGTTACTGGCAGAAGGGAGAATTTAGTACAGCAGATATCAGACGGGGAGAGAGGGTGTGATGGTGTTGGGAAGAGATCTCCTTTTTTACCATGCTCTCCTTTCAGGCAACGTGTGCCATCTTTGAGGTGGTGTCAGCCCTGCAGTCGAGCAAAGCTGTGCGGGAACTGCTCCCAGAGTTGTTTCCTCTTCTCCTGCAGCAGGTCAGCCAAACCCTCGGACAAAAGCTGCCTTTGCCAACGAGAAGCAGCCCGAGGTGATTCCGAAAAGGACTACAACTTACTGAGGGCAACCCTTGCCGGTAATTAGAAGGAAGGGAGAGAAATAAAGAGAATTCCAGGAGAGTTGTGTGACGCTCCCCAGGAGTTCCCAGGGTTACGAGGCACCTTACCATCACGTGCCCTTCGAGTGAGGAAGTCTTGTCTGTGCCTGCTGTGGGTCAGTTCCCTGAAACTACCAGGCTCTGGCAAAACAAACACTGCCACCCAGGCCTCCTCAGACCTCAGTCTCTTTGTACAGGTTAATGACAGGCACACACCCACCCCCGAGTCCTCTGACCATTCCGTATAGTGTCCAGCCCTTTATCCACTGAACTCCCACAGAATTGTCAGGCCTGCTGTTCCCAATGGAACAGTACACACCAGTTTATTACTTCTACTTTAGACTCTATACTTGATACTTTATTTCTTATACTCTATACTGCAAAACACACAGCACTTAGATATATTTCTAGTGAAAACAAGAAGCGAGATTATCAAAGAGCAGAGAGTCCAGTGATCGTCAGTAAGAATGCAAGCCAAAAATGGTTACATGTAAAATGAAATCATAAGCTGCTCCTAGAAACTAAACTTAACCAACACGTTAACCTCCTGTCTAAAAATGTTTCTCACCCAAAGTTCTCAACCAAGCCTGATAGTGACCCCTCTTTCATCAAGCAAAGTCGCTGTCCATCTACTTCCTAAGCGAAAGATGTCCCCCAATTATACTAGAGCAAACCTTTGATATGTACCCCAAAACTGGGTCCCCACCCCCTGTCTACTTCTTGCTACTTTTCTTTCTTTGAAGTTCTCACAGTCCTTCTCAACTGAATGTGAACCCTACATGCTTAATGCACATGTAAACAAACAGATGGATAAACATTTCTTGCCTGAAAGAAAACCATTTTGTCACCTTTCCTGGTGACTAGTCCCGAGACACAGATCCTAAGAATGTAATTTTCAGTGCATATACATAACTCTTGACGCAGCATCTGTACCTGCGATTCACAATGATATTGGTAACATGGGCTTTTATTTGAGACTCATGGGGCAACCTTTTAGTGAATTAGAATGTACGTACCAGCCCCAGACTCTGATGCCTGGCAGGGCAGAGGTCTGGAACTGGCCTGGAACTGGGCCATGGAGTATTTCTAGCATGTTGAGGGTGTGGGGAGGCTCAGAAACAGAAAGGTTGAGAGCCCCTGTTCTACACTTCTCTTTGCTGCTTCATCACCCGTTTCGGTGTTCCCTCCATCACCCGGACTACCAAACCTCTACACCGGCTTCTCCAACAGGCTCTCCATTTGCATAGATATCAGGGAAATCCCTGATGAGCCCCCAGCTGTGACAGAGAGGGCCGTTGCACCCCCACATTTTCCACAAACACAGACCGCGTTGAGACTTTTTTCCGTCTAAGCACCAACATATAGTCTATTTAATCCCCCTACCAATACATAGCACCTTTATATTGTATCTCAACTTTCTAAACTCTTCTCCAAAAGTCAGTGTGTGTGGGGAGGGTAAGGTGTTTCCACTCAGAGACCTCACTTTGTCAGGCTCTCCTAGCTTTTTGTCTTTCTGTTTCTCTTAGGGTGACCAGACAGCAAGCGTGAAAAATCAGGACGGGGGTAGGGGTGGGGGAATAGGCACCTGTATAAGATAAAGCCCCAAATATCGGGACATCTGGTCACCCAAGTTTCTTTCTCTGTCTGTTCCCCTCAAAGGGCTCCTGCCCATGTCCTTTTATACAGATTCCCTGTTAATGGAATGATTGGTTCCTTGACTCACTAGCCCCAATCTGACCTCGTAATCAGGTACACCTCTATCCAATTAGGCCTTCTGTGAGGAACCGAATTAGTACGAATAGTGACCAGAGTGCTGACTCAAGTGCAAACCCTCAGCACTCTGTCACCTCATATCTGGAGATATGACTCCAAAATGTCCATTAGTGATCACCACACTCTATACCCCCTGTTTCTGGGTCCTGATCATGTATCTTTTCCATATCACTGTACTCTCCTAGTGCCCATATTGCTTGCAGAAAGAGAAAAATGACTGCAAATTTTTGTCCCTAGCAAAACTAGTCCTATGAGATGTATGAGACTGAAACTTACCTCCCAGCATCAAGTCCTTCCACGGACACTGGTGTCCAGGATATTGCCAATGGATGAACTGTCAATTGAACAGCAGACCTGAGAAGTAACCAGGGCTTCCTGACTCTCTGTTCAAGCTGCACCTTCCTCCTGATTGCTGCAGGTCTGTGCCTCTCTTTCCCCAGGCTTTCTATCAAAGCATTAGAGTCTGTGCTTTTCAAGGGTGGGAATGAGAGACTGGTGAGAGCGCTCAGGAAGCAGAGAACATGGATTCTTCTGGAAAACCCCAAGACTCACCATGAGGGAGTGTGTCTGCTGGTGAGGTAAGAGATCTAGGAGGCATCATTTTATCCTTGGGAATCAGTAGCCAATAGAGTGGCTGAGAGGGAACCTCCCGTTTATAGCTTTGTGGGCGGGGGTGTCCTGGGTGGAAACACACGGCTCTCACTCCTAGATATCAGAGCTGTATGATCAGAGCAGCTGAGTTTTTGAAGTGTGCAATCTAGCCCATGAGCGGTTTCTTTTGTCTTCCAGTCTTCTGCTAAGATCTGGACTCATAACACCTGAGATCATACAGCACCTCCTCCCCTGGGTGAATTCCCCCACAGAAAACCACCGAGTCACCAGCACAGCTTTCCTTGCCCAGGTAAGACACAGGGCTCTGAAGAGCAGTTTCACCATTAGACTGTTGTCTGCCTTTCTTTTGGGAGTTGTACAGTTCAGTTCATAGGAGTAATTGTCATTTTAAACAGTAGAATAAGTCCTCCTTTATATGGAAACCTCACCAGGAACTTCACGACACCTTTCTGAGTCCTTCTCTCTCTGTTGTTTTTATTGCCATCATTGCCTATACTAGCTACACAACCAGGTGCTGGCTGAGAGAGATACAGACAGAGTTTGGATGACTGGATCTCTTCTGCCAAGTCCTAGTGCTGATCCTAACCAACAGCTCCTGATTTTGGTTTCGCTCAGCAGATCTTCTGAATGAACCTGGTGTCCTAATACTACCAACGAAGCAACCTACAACTACATTCATGTCTATCTTAGGTTCTCATTACTGTAGTATCTGAGTACCTCCAAACTCTTTAATGTCTATATCCCCACAACACCTCTGCGAGGTAGGGAAGCACTATTCTTCCTATTTTACTGATGCACAGAAGGGCTAAGTGACTTGCCCAAGGTCACACAGGAAGTCTTTGAGGGAGCAGGAAATTGAACCTGGGTCTCCTAAGTCCTAGGCTAGTGTGATACCTGCTGGAGCATCTTCCCTTTCCACAGCCTTCCTCCAACGTCTGCGTCATATTTCCCACTTACACTAAGCAACTATCTTCGGGGCTCATCCGGTTCTAAGAAAAACAACCTCTCTGTGCCTGTGATGGGCTGTACCTGGGCTTTGAGGCTCCTTACAAGAGGCCCCATGATCCTACTACACCCTGCCCCAGGAAAAGAGTCCCCAGTCTGGGTCTGTCTAGAGAGGCCTCATGAAAGCAGCCAATCCGAGCCCATGAGGCTCGGCTAAAAGGAGCTGAAGGGCCTTAGCAGGTCAGTTCCTGGCAGGAACTGGAGGGGCAAGAAAGGGTGCTGCTCTCTGGCCACAGAAATTCAGGGGACAGCCAGAGTTTGATTCTGGCAGCCTTTACTTAAGTTGGGTTTGCAGGAAGAGAGTCCCGAAGAACTTTAACCCTGAGGTGAGGGTGAAGCTAAAAGTGGCCGGTAGGAAGAAGCGACAATGAACTGAAATCAAGCTGTGCCTAGCTCCTGTTTATAGGGTCCATGGTTTGGAACCCAGAGTTTGGGGCAGGCCCAGGTTCCGCTACCACCAACAGTGGTATAAGCCCCCCGGAGGGGACAATGCTAATGGAGAGCTTGAACAAAGGGCAGAATGTAAAGGACCCAGAGTTGGGGCTGGAGACCCTAGTGAGGGCAATGGGACTGTTCTGGACTACCCCAGAAGGGGTTCATTTGGACTTTGGGACTCAGCCAGAGGCCTGAGCCACGGAAGACTCACTGAGGACAGCTGGCAGGGTGCACCAGGGTGAGAAAAGGACTGTGATACCATACCCAGCCACTAAGAGGCTCTCAAGAGGTGAGTGGATCCCTATTCTAGTGCCCAAAAGGAAAGCTCCATGTTTTGTAGACCTTTCTCATTTGTGTGGAATACTAAAGTTACAGTGTATTATGTGCCAAGTATCAGAGGGGTAGCCATATTTGTCTGTATCCACAAGACTGGGGCTGTAGGAGAACTCCTTATTGTTTTTAGTGTATGACATGTCTGCTCAAATTCTATTCCCAATCTTACTGATCCTATTGGGGCTAATGGACAGGTTGATTTTCTTTCAGCTAATGAGTGATCCCATGCTCAGGGAGAAGAAGTTCCTTAAGCCAGTCTTACACATCTTGGAAGAAAGGTCACATGATAAGAACAGCATTGTCCGTCAGATGGCTGAAAGAGGCCTGGGAAATTTAGCCTATGGGGCGCCTGAGAAGGTAAGAGAGAATACTGACTAGAATGCAGCATAACTAGAGAAACCAAGAGAAATAGTTGTTCAGAGTTTACAGAGGCTGCATACAATGCACTAGGCCAAATTCTGCTCTCTCACATACCCGAGTAACCTCTTTGCAGTCAATATAGAGCAAGCTGGATCCTTTGCTAAGCTGGGCATAAGCAAACAATCTGTGCACTTTAATATGACCATGCGTAAATGTCTATATCTAGGAACAAAAAATGCAGGCCATACTTACAGGATGAGAGACTTTATCCCAAGAAGCAATGATGCTGAAAACCACTTGAGTCATGGCAGATAATCAGTTGAACATAAGCTCCCAATGCAAAGTTGTGGCCAAAAGGGCTGAAATGATCCTTGGAGGCATAAAGAGAGGAATCTTGAATAAGAGTAAAGAAGTTCTTTTCCCTCTGAATATGACACTGATGTGAGCACTGCTGGAATGCTGTGTCCAGATCAGATGTCCACAATTCAAGAAGGATGCTGATAAATTAGAGAGGATTCAGAGAAGAGTCACAAGAATTCTCAAAGGATTGGAAAAGATACCTCTAGTGATAGACTCAAGGAGCTCAATCTATTTAGCTTTACAAAGAGAAGGTTAAGGAGTGACTTGAGGACAGTCTATAATTACTCACATGGGGAACACATTTTGAGAATGGGTTCTTCCCATTAGCAAACAAAGGTATAAGAAGATTCAATGGGGGAAAATGAAGCTAGACTAATTCAGACTGGTAATAAGGCATTGATTTTTAATGGTAATTTTAATTAACCATTGGAACAATTTACCAAGGGTTGTAGTGGATTCTCTGTCACTAGCAATTTTAAAATCAAGATTGGATGTTTTTCTAAAAGATACACTCTACTTCCAACAGAGACTATTTTAGGGAAGTTCTATGTTATGCAGGAGGTCAGATCGGATAATCACAATGGTTCCTTTTGGCCTTGGAATCTAAGTAACTAGGAATCTACTAATAGGATGACACAGGTGTATTATGGCACCGAGTTTGGCTCATTGTAGCTCAAACCTGGTCTGAAATATAGCTATAGGTCTCCAGGGGGTGGGAGGGGGAGATGAAATTCCCACAGCTTCATAACTGCTAAAGAAAACTTATTAGAAGTGTGATAAGTGATAAGTGTTCTTTAATGTCATATGTTTGTACAGGTGAAAAAGCACAAGAAGTTTCTTATGGTCATACTGATCAAGGCCTGAAATGACCCTTTCAGTTCTGAAGTCATTGGCGAGAGCATGAAAGCAGTGGCCAAAGTCCTGAAGGAACTGAAAGAGAAGGACATAGGTTCTTCCTTCAGAGACCTCACCCAAGAGATCCGGACCTACTTTGACAACATATGTGACCAGAACTCTCCAGCCCCACTTCAAACGATCTTGATTAGACTCCGTTTACTCCCTGGGCATTGCTCATGTCAGAGTGAAGAGATGTTTCGGTCCCAAGAAAGAGAGGTGTTTTACGGAGGAGGAGAACATTAGGAGGATGGGGATGACATCCCTGCTCCCACAGTCTCCCCCTTCTGTTCTTCTTTCTTGCCACTGAGAACCTCAAAGAAAGTCTGAATACTAGATTGGGTAGCTAGATAACCATGAAAAGGGGGTTCCAAGGTACAATAGAGAGTGTTGGGCCTGCTCTATACCATTTTTATGTGAGAGGGTTGGAATGATGATTCCGTTTTGCAGAGAATTTTGAGATTTCAAATTTTGGTTTTGTTCCTAGTTGTGGGAATCCCTTTCCCCAAACTTCAAAACTCTTTGTGAAACAGAATTACTATTCTCAACCGAGCTCTATTGAAAGCCTTGGGCCCATGCAGTCTGCTCTCAGACTATCCCGGGGCTGGGAACCCAGGAAACTGTGGGAGCTAGAGGTGCCAGGGAGTTGCAAATTTGAGAGCCAGAGTCCCAGAAGCTGGGGGCCTGGAAGCCCATGATCCCAGTCAGCCTGCTAGATCAGCTGCCAAGGAGCTGGATGAGTGCACTGGCAAGACAGCAGGCAGGTTTCTAAGGACCCCTGCCTGACTTCTGGAGGAATTTCATCAAAATGGAACTGTCGCTAAAATAGCTTGATGAATCAGCAAATTCAAATCAAAAATTGGTTCATGAAAGTGTTTCCGACTAGCTGTAGTTGGAATCCCTCAACTTTAGCATAGAAGAGATGGCTGTGCTAGGTACGTGATGTGATTGCCCCTTAGTTATTAACTTGTGGGGCTTTCCTGGCTGTAGGAGGATGATGCTCAGCGTTTATTGGCCTTTGTCCTATTTGGCATCCTGGCCTGCCTGACAAAAAGAAAATGGAAGGCCTATTTCGACGACCAGGTTAGACAGAGCTGGGTCACACTTCTGCTGCACCTGCAAGACCCGAACCCCAAGGTTTCAGTGGTAAGACCGAGAGTGACTTATTGACTAAGCCAAAGGAATCTTCCTCCCAATGCCAGGGGAGCTCTGCTATTCCTGCCTGCTGTGGAGGCCCAAATTCTCCCCTCAGTTCATTGCCCTCCTGCTGAGTGAGTTCCCGCCAGGTTGGTCCATGGCTGCCTCACCAGAATCCAGGATAGGTCATGGGTCTGAGCCCGACAGCTCTCTATTCCTGTCTGTCTCTGCACCCCAGGCCCCTGCCTCCCCAGAACAGAAGAGAGACCTGGTGAAGCAGCTTTCATAGGTAGATCTGTTCCAAAAAGACATTGATGCTACCTCCAGGTTTGAGTGGAAGCTCTCCCCTCTATTAGTCATTCCTGCATGTTTTCTGCCAATTACATCCAGATGAATCCCTTTTTATCCTGGAATAGATGAGCAGGCAAGCAGATGAGTTCCCTTTGAATGACCAAAGCACTCAGTAGGGAACAATTAAATGGTGTGACACTCTTTCTGTTTTTCAGGAATGCAGAGCTATGTTTCACCTCAGTGTCACGTTTTTGGGACTGAAGAGGCTCCAAACTGCAGTGAATGAACACCTTGATGGCACAGCCGAGCTGAAGCCTGAAGAGCTCCAGGTGGACATTTGCAGGCACCTTGTGAGTGAGCTGTTGAAGTGTCTGAGATTCTTGACTGGAGTGGCTTGTGGTGGTGTAGAGGTGTGGGGGGATGTGTGATGGGTAATGGAAATAATGGTCAGAGTGGGATATATGACTGAGGGTGACGGGAAATGTAAATCTGCCACAGATCCCCATTTTTCCCACGTCCACGCAGTCGCCTGTTCTTTCTCTGATTTACATGTGGCTCATAAAAGCATGTGCTGGCAGTCAAAGGGCACTTCTAGCCAGAGAGAGCTCATGTGTCCCTGATTTCCTCTAGGCCAAAGAGAATGCCGAGCTGCTGGAGAACTTGTACAAAATCACCATCACGTACTTCTGTAGCAGCTGGGAAGAGATGCGGGCAGTTGCAGCCAAGTTAGCTGGTGAGAGATGATGCCCAGTGTCCC
This sequence comes from Eretmochelys imbricata, assembly GCF_965152235.1. Lineage (NCBI taxonomy): Eukaryota > Metazoa > Chordata > Testudines > Cheloniidae > Eretmochelys > Eretmochelys imbricata. Next base: position 12,965,268 of record NC_135591.1, read on the forward strand.
TTTTGGTATTCTCATTGAGGGAGAGAGAAGAAAATCCCACTGTGCAGCACTGAGCTGCCATTAATCTCTCTGTGCCTCAGCTTCCCATACATAAATGGGGATGTTAATATCCCTACCTTTCCAGTGTGGTGGTCGGAGGAAATCGTGAGTTGCTATAAAGTGCTTCGGGATTGTTGCGGGGAAAGCATGGTGCAGTCATTTAGTCGTAGAGGCTGGGACACTGTCATGTAGGGCATGTTTACACTTGGAGCTGGGGGTCTAATTCCCAGCTTGATGAGACATACCCGCACTAGCCCTGAGTGCTAAAAATAGAGAGTAGCTGCGATGGCAGGAGCAACAGGAGGTTTAACCACCCCAAGTATGATCCCATCCAAACCCCAAAGTCGATTCTCAAGGGGGCTAGCTCCTCCCACTGCTCGTGCTGCTTTAGCTACATTCTAATTTTAGCATGCGAGCACTGTCCGAGCTAGTGTGGGCCTGTCCAGTTGAACTGGGAGTGATCCCCCTAGCTCAAAGTGCAGACCCACCCACAATGTTGCTCAGTGCTCTTCACTACTACTTCATCATTGGGAGGCATGCAACCCACCTGCCCTCAGCGCCTGCTGTTTCAGGTTCCTGGCCACACCACTTGTCAAGGAGGCAAAAGGTTCCTCCTCTTTGGCCCTGTGCCCTCTTCTCCCGAGAATATCCACATGAGAAAGGCAGGCATTGTGGCCTAAGTCTCACCTATCAGTCACCTTGTGGGATCCGTGCTTAGAACTCACTTATTCCTGGCCCCAGTCCTTTGCTCAGACCACTAGACCAAGACACTAGCTTAGCATGTCTCCAATAACTGACAGCAGTGGCAAGAGGAACACAGACTCTTTAAAACAAATGGGTTTTGTGTAAACATTCTTTTTTTTAAAAAAAAGTCTCTCTCATTCTCTTCAGTGTGGACTCTAAACTGCACTAGCATCCTCTTGCCCACAGCTCACCCTTAGGCCCACAGTAGGAGACGCCCAAGACCTGTCTTGGGGCTGCTAATATCACTTTGCACTCAATAAGGAAAGGTTTTATTGTTGTTTGTTTTCCATTGTGTATTTAGGCATCATCTTGGAACACACAGACACGCAGCGTATGAAATGGCTGGACCTGGAACATCTGCTGATGTGTAAGTAATAAATACAGCTGAAGTTCTGCTCTTCCATGAGTTCTAAAGGAATTTAGCTGAGAAGCAGCAGTAACCGATACCACTGGTGCAAAGTGCATCAGCCACACGTCAAAGGACAAATTCACTCTTGCCCAGTAGAAAGTCAGCTTTAATTTCCCCTGAAGGAGGAAGCTGCAGAAGGTGTGATGTGAGTCCGTGCATCTCCTGGTTGTCCTGGCAAGGCGCCCTCCGCAGCCAGTGCTATCCACTCTTTGGGCTTTATTGGCTCTCTGTGGACTCCCCAGGTGAGGAGAAGTTGTAGCCACTTTCTGTTACCCCAAATTTCCCACCAGCAATTTTTCTTCCAATAGATGCCCTGCATCCTGCACAAACCAGTTTGGACCTGGCCTCTGTTAAATTCCAGGGTTATTGGAGCTCCGACAGTGGCTCCTGAGCAGAGATGGAAAATAAACTTAAAAGTGGAACAATGAAACAATGGACCTTCTTCCATTTACAGCAGAGTGGATATCTTTCTGGTCGAGTCAGGGTCTTCACGCTTGTTGAGAGCATGGAAGGGAGCCAATGGAGGAACCTAAAGCTTTCTTTGTATTGGAGAGCTTCTGTAGCGTGGTATTCAGAAGTAATAAGTCTCCAGCTAATTCAGGCACAGGTGACAATATGAAAAGTGAGGCATAAAAGTGGAGTGCCCCAAGGGTCGGTCCTGGGGCCGGTTTTGTTCAATATCTTCATAAATGATCTGGAGGATGGTGTGGATTGCACTCTCAGCAAATTTGCGGATGATACTAAACTAGGAGGAGTGGAAGATACGGTGGCAGGTAGGGTTAGGATACAGAGGAACCTAGACAAATTGGAGGATTGGGCCAAAAGAAATCTGATGAGGTTCAACAAGGAGAAGTGCAGGGTCATGCACTTAGGACGGAAGAATCCAATGCACCGCTACAGACTAGGGACCGAATGGCTAGGCAGCAGTTCTGCGGAAAAGGACCTAGGGGTGACAGTGGACGAGAAGCTGGATATGAGTCAACAGTGTGCCCTTGTTGCCAAGAAGGCCAATGGCATTTTGGGATGTATAAATAGGGGCATTGCCAGCAGATCGATGGACGTGATCGTTCCCCTCTATTCGACATTGGTGAGGCCTCATCTGGAGTACTGTGTCCAGTTTTGGGCCCCACACTACAAGAAGGATGTGGAGAAATTAGAGAGAGTACAGCGAAGGGCAAGAAATATGATTAGGGGTCTGGAACACATGACTTATGAGGAGAGGCTGAGGGAACTGGGATTGTTTAGTCTGCAGAAGAGAAGAATGAGGGGGGATTTGATAGCTGCTTTCAACCACCTGAGAGGTGGTTCCAAAGAGGATGGTTCTAGACTATTCTCAGTGGTAAAAGATGACAGGACAAGGAGTAATGGTCTCAAGTTACAGTGGGGAGGTTTAAGTTGGATATTAGGAAAAACTTTTTCACTAGGAGGGTGGTGAAATACTGGAATGCGTTACCTAGGGAGGTGGTACAATCTCCTTCCTTAGAAGTTTTTAAGGTCAGGCCCTGGCTGGTATGATTTAATTGGGGATTGGTCCTGCTTTGAGCAGGGGGTTGGCCTAGATGACCTCCTGAGGTCCCTTCCAATCCTGATATTTTATGATTCTATGATACTCATCTCTCATGTATTTTCCATCCCAATAGAAGGACTGAGCCCAGTTTCACATTTTACCATGTGATCATTCTGCTCTGGTACTTCAAGATTCTGTGATCACGCTTAGCTGTGATTTGACAGTCTGTTCACTAACATGTTGTCCTCTGTAATTTCAGCTCTCCAGGTCCTCGAGAAAGACCCAAGTCCCTCTGTCCAGCTGGTGGTAACTGAGATCATAAGTGACATCTGTCCTGGCCGAGTGTTTGGGGAATGAAGCGGAACGGAGACAAACAGAACAAGGCGCTCCAGTAGTATAAGGGCCCTACTGTCAATCAAACTTTAACCCCACCCTTGGCCCACATAAGCCCTGCCCACCTGTCACTGGAAGTCCCAAGGCATGGGGTATTACTTCCAGGGTCAAGGCAGACAAATGACCGGAAGCAAGGTGTGTCATGTGACCCCTCTAAGAACTCCTCCCATTGTCTTCTACCAATCGGGATGGGTTTCGCCCTGATAGGAACGCCCCAAGAGAAGATTTGACCAATCAGGGGGAGTTCTGGGGCAGGGTGATCTGTCTGGAAGTGGTTTGTGTGACCCCTCTAAGAATTCTTCCCACCGTCCTCTACCAATCAGGAGGGGTTTCAGCCACTGGAGACCACCCTGAGAGGAGATTTGACCAACTGGGGGGAGTTCCAGGGTGGTGTGACCCATCTGGAAGTGCTTCATGTGACCCCTCTAAGAACTCCTCCCACCACCTTCTACCAATCGCGATGGGTTTTGACTGCAGAGGACTGCCCCAAGAAGAGATTTGACCAAAATGGGGCAGGTTCTCGGACTGGGTGAACTGTCCAGAAGAGTGTCGTGTGACCACTCTAAGAACTCCTCCCAACACCCTCTGCCAATCAGAGTGCAGCACCATCACCCCATAAGTCCCAGCGCCGGGCAGAGGAAGCCATCTCTTACCAAGAAGACGTGTTTTAGAAATTGTGCAAAGGCTGAGAGGAAACATGAACTCCTTTACCACCCCCGTGAGACCTTCAGATTTTGTTTTAGCCCCGAGGACCTTTGGATTTGTGTGGAGAAAGCGCTACGGCAGTGACAGTTCCGAGGAGGGCCCTTTGACTCAACCGTTGATGGATACATCGGAACCCGACCCCAAAATCCAAACCTTTGTGAGGCACCCCGATGAGTGTGACAGCCTGTCATTGTCCATGCCCTAAAGTTGGAAGGCAATTGTGGCTTGGGGGAGTCACAAGGTGAACGGGAAAGACGGCGCTCAGGTAAATGAATGATTAAGAAGCGACGGTCGATCATGGGGGTGTAATGGGGTTAGGAATCAACCTGGCATTGCATAAATCTAAAAACAGGCAGTGGGGTGCTTACACTGTGTTTTTTGTCTGAAAATCTCTCAACAGCTGGACGATGCCTTTCTAGAGGCCTTTGAGAAGTTACACATCGGTAGCCCTGTGGGAGTAAATCTATCGCGCATCAGCTGTTTTTGCTCCTGTCTGAGACACAGATCTCAAGAGGAAAATCCAGAAAAGGACAAAAATGGAAGAATGAACCAGCTCAGACTCCCTCATGGTAGGGGTCATGGCGTCCTTTGTTACAGGCGGCTGTAAAAGGTTGTGTTAAACCAGGCGATTAATAAAACGTATTTAAATGTGTCAGAATGAACGTGTCCCGCTCCATACTTGTGTTCGTAAAAGATGGTCCCAGGAACAGTCATGTCTCCACAGACGGCTCTGTTAAAGAAAATCTGTTACACCCCCAGGAAAGTTGGGGGCTTTGACGGGGTAAATCCTCTTTATCAAGTGGCCAAAAAGCATCATAAAAATTTAAATAGAAGACAGGTAACAGCTTGGCTTTCACACCAGGATGCTTACACTTTACACAAACCAGCTCAAATACGTTTTAAAAGAACCAAGACCGTTGTTTCAGATGTGGACGCGCAATGGCAGGCAGATTTGGTCCATATGCACCGGTTCTCCAAACACAACAGCGGTTTTAAGTACATCTTAACAGTGATAGACATTCTATCCAAATATGGATATGGTGGAAAGAATTTTGAAACAAACCTTTTAGCAGATTGTTAAAACGGCACAGCGTTAACGCTTTTTGTTACTAATAATGAAGTCAAAGCAGGGGTTGTGGAGCTATTTAACAGAACTTTAAAAAGATGTGGAGGATATGGAGATATTTTACGGCCCATAATGCCTTTCGCCACATTCACCGGTTACCTGACTTTATGAAGAGTTACAACCAGAGCTTTTACAGAACTCTACGTACCAGACCTGCTGATGTTAACCCTTCCAATTCTCTGAAGATATGGAAACCGGTTGATAGAGATGGTTTTACAATAAAACCAGTTCTTGCCCCTTTTAGAAAAGGCGACCACGTGAGACTCTCTAAAACCAAAGGAGCTTTTGAAAAAGGTTGTGAACAGACGTTTACCAATGAGATATTTATAGTGGATGAAGCCTTAACCAGGAGCCAGAGACCTGTATACTGATTAAAAGATTATGAGGGTGAGACAGTTACTGGATCTTTTTACCCTGAAGATTTACAAAAAGTAAACCCCAAACGAGACAGGATTTGCAGGATCGAAAAAGTTCTAGCGGAGAAAGGAAAAGGGAGAAAAAAGCAGCTACTGGTGAAATGGTTTGCTGGGGGGAGGGAGTGGGGGGCGATAAGTTTACCAGCTGGGTGGAAGCTTCTCAATTCTGACATTTAGACACAAACAAACAAAAAGATTCCTCCTGCAAAGACTGAGGGAGATAAAAATGAGCGACGGCGGGTTTTATATGACTTTGCCCAGCAATGCCAGCTCTGCAGTTTTTCCTCAAAACACCAGCTCGAACTTTACAATACAGCTAATTAAGCCCTTGGATCTCCCAGGTGCCTGGGAGGTGGGGTTAGTGGAAATAACCGCACAGCTGGAACACTATCAGCGAGGACACCCCTTTTGAAATCACCTTTGGAGATATGGCATAGAGTTTTATCCTACTACGAGGTTATTACTCGTCCATACCCGAATGATTGGATCATATGAACAGTACCGTGGCTCGTCATCCCGCACCGCCTGAGGTGGTCATGAACTACGACCCTGTGGGTAGAAAAGTTAGCCTTAAATCCACTGATTTTACTTTTATGTTTTCTAGCAGCAGGGAGCTAGCTAACATTCTAGGTTTGGGCCCCAAGCGCAGAGTCCAAAAATTCTCCTTCTGGGCAGACATCACAGGGGGGTTTAATTCCTTGTATCTGCACACAGATATTGTAGAACACCAGTTTGTGAGGGACTTTTCTGTTCCCCTGTTACGCTGTGTCCCTGTCTGAGGAAGGAACAACGAGTTTGTCACCATCACCTACGATAAACCTCATTACGTTCCTGTCAGAAAACACCACATCGATACCATTACCATTGAAATAAAGACAGACCAGAACAGATGTATCTCATTTGTTGAACGGAGTGGATTTGAAAATTAAACTAACGCGCAGTAAAGACGCTTTCTGTTTAATGGGCAGTGCAGCCGAAGGCTTTAAATTGCGCATTGTATCAACATCCCTTTTTGTGAAGAAAGTACGGGTGGCCCTGAGCGTTTGTCTGGGGCACGCGGAGTCCCTGCTTACCACTAATGCTAAATATCCCGTAGACCGTGTGCGAATGAAAGTGTTTTGCATCCCCGTGGGCAGCAGGGTCAATAACCAGGAGAACCTGTTTTTTGGGACAGTTACCCAAAATGCTTGTCCTAGGGTTTGTCCTATGCCTTGAGTGGAAGTTACACTAAAAATCCGTTTCATTTTAAACATTATGATATTAATTTTGTGACCTTGTATGTGGATGGTGAACAGATACCAACCAAGCCTCTGCAATCAGACTTTGAGGCAGGATGCTGCGTGAGGGAATACATGAATCTGGTACAGACGCTGGTAAGCACATGACAGATCGTTCTCTGTTAATCGACCGTGAGGAGTTTGCACAGGGTTACACCTTGTTTGCCTTTGACCTGTCTCCTGACCAGGAATGCGCCTATAACTATTCCCTGATTAAAACCGGGAATCCGACAGCAGAAACACGTTTTGGGAAGGCTTTAACCATCACTGTCAATCTGATCGTGCATGGTGTTTTTGACAACATCATAGAGAGAAATCAGAGGAGAGACGTTCTGTTTGAGTATATGTGAACATGGACACCGTGCAGCTCTCGTGTCTTATCAATGTGCCTTACACGAAAAAGAATTTCTTAGATGCGTTCCCTTGCCATTGGCTCCCTGGCGACAAGCTGTCTCAGAGACCCCTAGGTTTGGTGGTCAACACGCATCCACACAACCAACCTGGTGAACACTGGCTTGTCTTGTGTCTGGCGGAGCATAATGGAGGAGAGTTTTTAGACTCATATGGGCACCCCCCGAAGAGCATGTTGTTTCCTAAAAGCATTATGAAATTTTTAAACAAAAATGCCACAGGCATTGTGTTTCACAATAGACAATTACAAGACCCCCGCTCTGTTGCCTGCAGCTATCACTGAGTGTTTTTCTTACATCATCGGAGTAAGGGTTTATCTTTTGACTGGATTTTAAAATTGTATTCTAATGACTTAGTGCAAAACGACCGGATGGTGATGAATTTTGTAAAAAATAAATTTTAAATTCTTGGGCATGCCTAGCCTTGCTCAAAATGTGTTTCAACAAGCCCAGACGTGTATCTTGCAATGCTTTTTATAGCCATGTTATCCAATATTCTCAGGCATAACAGACAATATTTTGTTTGGCATTATCCAACGCATTTTTTATAAAGTACCTTTTCCCACAGTTGCTAGGCCCCGCGAGAATTGCAGAAAAGGGGTGTTTCCCCCCACCTCGTATCCATTTTACAAGCCATAGGGCAAGGTTTTAAACCCTTCTCCTAGGACCCTCTTGTTGTAAATGTCTTTCTGTCTTTTCTTAAGGGTTTTTGTCTCCATTTACCACTGATTTTTGTTCCTTACGATAGAGGGCTGCTGCACCTCTCTCTTTTTTGAGGTGTTTTCTCGCAGGCCCGTGTAATAGTCCAGGACTCTGTCTTTCAAACTATCAAAGTTGATCTTTTGACAGTTTGCCAAGTTCAGGGTAATACCTTTGACTTTCAGACAGGCTTTTCCTCCTGACAGCTTATACCCATATGTTTTCGGGCCTGCCGACACAAACTCGGTGATGTGTTGATCTGGCGGGATCTCACTCGTGAGGGAATTTAAAAACAGTTTAGCGATTTGGCGTTTAGCAGGGTTAAACCTGATCTCGTGTTGGCACAAACGCACGCCTTCTTTCTGGTAGAAATCGTTCATGTACTTACTTTGTTTTTCTTCGTCTGTGCACCAACTGGGATACCCGGAAGCCTCTTGTTTCTGGCGGAGGTGGCGTTTGATATACTCTGAAAAGAGTTCATCAGATTTTTCATTAAAATGCCAGATTTCCTATATTTTAGCCACTTCACTATGGCCGCGTCCAATTCCACCATGCACCAAGTCCCCAGGTTGGCCCTCTCCTCGTCAGTATGGATGCACGTCTCCCGCTGCTCGGTTTCCGCACAGGTTCTGCATAGCGGGAACATAAGCTTGCCACCCACTCTGACAGGTAACAATGGGAAAAAGAAGCCCTGTGGGGGGGTACACTTTAACTTTTGCAATTCCAAAATAATTTGCAAGGGGTCTAAATTTGTCATTTGTCATATCGGAGTGTCCGAGAGGGTATTCTTTATGAAAGGGTAGAAGCTGGTAAAATCATAATAGTGGATTTCTTCCCCGGTGTGAAGTTTGTAATATAGGCGGATAGCGTTGGTCCTCCCCCCAAAAAGAGTGTTGGAGACCCCAGGGCATGGCCACTAGTTAAGTCGAGGGGATGGAAGGCCATAAGGGTCGAGGAGGTCTCCCTGCTGAAGGCCTAAGGGCTTCTTCTCAACCCCCCTTAATAGAATTCAGGCCTGGCTGGTTTGAGTAAGCTCTTTTGCTCTTAAACAATGTTGCAGCCACAGATAATGCCTTATAGTGTAAGGTTTGCTGATGCCAAGTTAAAGATAATAGGAGAGAAACAACTACAGGGCCAGACAGAATGTGCTGGTTGTTTAAGTTCCTAGGAATGCTTGTTAGAGGCTGCAGGAAATAAACATTGTTGTAACCCATATAAGGAAGGCAGAGTATTTGTGCAAAGTTTTAATTGGCTGATGTGCAGTGCAGTAGCATTAAGGAATATAAAAGTGTGTGTAATGACCTGCTCTGGTGTGCAGGATTTGAGATTCTATTCTCCCTGTACCTTGTTTGCAGCTGCAAATAAACTTTTCTGCTTCTCCACCTCGTTGTGATTATTGCATGAAACACACCGGGTAACGAACCCCTGCTGTTGTTTTGCCTCTCGGCACTGGGTGCCGGCAACAGCTTTTGGGCGACGAGGCTGCAATTTAGCCTTGCCCGGATCCGTTCCAGCGGTCAAGGATTGCAGTGACAACTGATGCCCAGCGCGCACCGGTCAGTTCATCGGGGGCCTCGGAGGAGACGCAGTTTGATCGACCCTGGAGAGCACAACGGTGCAACTCACTCACATAGTGGAGAAGCAGCTGCGGGCGACGATGGGGAACCGGTCCCTTGGATAAGGTAGGAACCTTTTGAAATCTGGATTATATGCTCTGTTGGAACCTGGGGACGCCCAGAGTTACCCTGTAGGTATGGGACAGAAACAGAGCACGGGAGGTAGGGTGCACGCCCCTAGAGTGCACGGTGCACGCCCCTAGAGTGTATTTTAGTAAATTGGAAGGTATTTGGATCAGATCCAATGACTAAGGGTAAATTGAAGCGATTTTGTATGGTTGACTGGCCTCAGTACCAATTAGAGGACCAGGAACAGTGGCCTTCTGGAGGATCACTAAATCATAATACAATCCACCAGTTACTCCTGTTCTGTCAGCGAATGGGGAAGTGGAATGAGCATTCGTATGCTTACTTGTTTATGACCTTGTGGTCTCGTACTGATATTTTACGACGCTGTAATTTAACCCCGATTGGCCCGGTAGCAATTAATGTCAGTCCCCGGACCCCCACCCCAAATGTAATGGCAGATCCGGTGTCTCGTTCGGCCGTTACACCCACACAGAGTGAGGCTCCTTCGGCCCTTACACCCACACAGAGTGTGTCCCCTTCGGCCCCTACACCCACACAGAGCGAGGCTCAGAGTAAGATTCCTAGTGAAGCTCATAGTGAGGTTCGAGCTCCATCTGCTGGATTATACCCGTTACTTACCGATACTAAAGTTGCTCGGAATGCAGCGGAAGGTAGACCAGCTGTTACCATGCAGGTCTATACTCATTCACCTTTTAATCCTATGGACCTGGCCACTTTCAAAGCACAGGCTGGAGAATTTTCTATCAACCCAAGCAAGTTTGTATCGGTTTTTGAGGGGTGTCTTAGTAGCTACAAGCCAGACTGGGATGATTGTAATGTCCTTCTGCGAACATTATTGACTGACTTTGAAGGAGAACAGGTCATAGCTAAAGCAAGGGAGGAAGCAAAGAGGCGATATGACCAGGACCGTAACAATATCCCGACCCCAGATGATCAGGTTCCTATAAAGGATCCTAGGTGGGACCCAAATGACAATCAGGCTATGACCCACCTCACGTCCTATAAGGAGCTGCTACTGTATGGACTCCATCATGCAGCTGTCAGACAGAATAATTGGACTAAACCATATGAGGTAGTGCAGGATCCAAAGGAAAGCCCTGGAGCCTTTTTACAGCACATTAGAGACATGATCCGACAGTATACCAATGCAGATCCTAATGATCCACAAACTGAGGCAATTATTAAAGGAGTATTTACAAGCAGGGCAGCCCCCGACATTAAGAGAAAGCTAAAGAAAAAGGAGGATTTGATGGGTATGACCCTGGCACAGATTTTAGAAGTAGCAAATCGAGTGTATAGTTTAAGAGAAGTGGAGAAGGAGAAGAAGCAAGTGAGATTGATGGTAGCGGCGGTGCAGGCAGGCACGAAGGGAAGTGAACGAGAAGGAAGGGACCGTGGACACGGACGTCCAGGCCTGCGGGAGAGATGACTGGAGCGCAATCAGTGTGCCCTGTGTCGGCAAGAGGGACACTGGAAGAATGAGTGCCCAAACAAGAAGGAAAGGGGGGGTACCTCTATGATGGCGATAGAAGAACAGGAATAGGGGTGTCAGGGGAGACGGATCATCCTACCCCCCGGAACCCCGAGTAAAAATGCAGGTGTGAAATGAAGAAATAGTTTTTTTAGTGGACTCTGGAGCAGTGCCAACTGCTGTAAGTCAACCCCTTCAGTTGCCAGTAGCAGACTCCCTCACTGTGACAGGAGCCAAAGGCAAAGATACCAAGCAAAGGTCTTAGAGAACCCTGAGGTCACGCTGCAGCCTTGTCCATCTCTTAACCCTGCCACCCTCTTACCAGAAACTGAGAAACAGGAACATGACTGTTTGGAGATCATAGATGCCCAATATTCTAGCTGCCCGGACTTGAAGGATGTGCCCCTCCCAAATGCAGATTATGAGTGGTACACTGATGGTAGCAGCATGGTGATAAATGGGCAAAGAAGGGCGGGTTATGCTATTGTGACCCTCAATGACACTGTGGAAGCTGAAAGTTTGCCCGCTGGGACCTCTGCCCAGTTGGCTGAGCTAGTGGCCCTGACCCGTGCACTCGAACTGTCTAAAGGAAAACGGGTCAATATTTTCACTGATTCCAAATATGGTTTTGGTGTGCTGCATGCTGATGCTGGCCTGTGGAAGCAGAGGGGAATGCTGACAGCCCAAGGCTCTCCAGTCAAGTACGGGCCCCAAATTCTCCGGCTTCTAGAGACAGTGCAACTCCCTTTGGAAGTGGCAGTGGTACACTGTAAGGCCGATCAGAGGGAGGATCAAAATGTGACCAGGGGTAATGCCAGGGCAGATAGAGAGGCGAAGCATGCTGCCACCCTGATGTCCTCTAAGACTGAGAACACCTATATGCATGCCCTTATCCCATCAGTGGGGGAGCTCCTGACCCCTCAGTATTCTGGGGAGGAGAAACAGCTAGCTGACAAACTTGGTCTCCAGGAAAAGGAGGGATGGCTTCATTCCCTGGAAGGGAAAGTCCTCTTACAAAAGGGCCTAATTCTGCCAGTATTACAGAAATTACATCAAACCACTCATGCTGGCAGGGAGGCACTTATCCAACTAATGGGAAAGTACTTCATAACCTCCAGACTCCGACCCCTGGCTGCCCAGGTACAAGCAGACTGCTTAGTTTGTCAAAAGAATAACCCCCGACCAGGACACCCAGTACCACCAGCGGCCCTGGAACCCACTCCAGGCCCCGGACGGGTGTGGCAAATAGATTTTACTGAGTTTCCCCGGACCCAAGCATTTAAGTATCTCCTTGTTATAGTGGATAGATTCAGTGGATGGCCGGAAGCCTTTCCATGTCGCAATTGCACTGCCAGGACAGTGGCTCTCAAGTTTGTTAAGGAGATTATTGCTTGCTTTGGACTTCCCCAGTGGATGGAATCTGACAATGGAACACACTTCACGTCAAAAATCGTCCAAAGCATCTCAGATGCCTTACAGATTCCCTGGAAACTCCATACACCCTGGAGACCGCAAGCCAGTGGGGTAGTGGAGCAGACAAATCAGACCCTTAAGCGACATCTCTTGAAAGTATGCCAGGAGGCCTCCCTACGGTGGCCTGATGCCCTGCCCCTAGTTCTGCTCCGCATCCATGCTCTCCCAAAGGGTAGATTAGGGCTCAGTCCCTTTCAAATTATGTTTGGAAGGGCATGGCCTATGAATGGTACACTGGTTGTGTCAGGGGGAGAGTGGGAATTGGGGAATGGGTTTTTGTCTCAGTATATGTGTTCCCTGTCTGCTGTTCTTTTGTCTCTTCACAGGTATACTAAGGATTCCCAGCCTCTACCCTTGGATTCGCCCATCCACTCCCTACAGCCTGGTGATTCAGTGCTCATACGTACCTGGAAAGACAAGCCCCTCCAGGAAAAGTGGAAGGGACCCTATGCCGTTCTGCTGGTCTCCCACACGGCAGCAAAGGTTGAGGGACACAAGAATTGGATTTATTATACCCAGCTGAAAGCGGTGTCAACCCTCCCCCCCCCCCCCAGCTGAAAGGTGGACTGTGCATTCAGCCCCATCCACTGAGGATCTTGGACTAAAATTGCTATTTAAACGGCAGCCCACAGGGAAGGCAAGAAGATAGATGGGAGGGTATATTTTATTCCCCCTCTTGGCCATGTGCCTAACTGGTACTGCTGTTTCAGGCATTGTACCCGTAAATACCTGGCTGGCACTGGCCCAGAGTGCAGTGAACAAAACATCGTTCTCAGAGAACCTTATTCTCAGAGAGTGAGGCAGCAGCTCTGGCCTTTTCTTTAGTTGGTATCGCTGGGCTTGTGGTGCATAATTATCATGCAGTAGAGCACCTTGCCTGCACGGTGCCAAAGGCCATTAACTTAACCTCAACCGTCCTGGCCCAACTCTCAAATGAGTTAGGGGAAATACGTCAGGGTATGCTACAGAAGAGGCTGGCTGTGGACTATTTGCTTCTACGCCATGGTCACCTATGCCAGGAGTTTGCAGGCATGTGTTGCTTTAATATAACAGATGCAGGGCCACCCGTAGAAGCTGATTTACAACGCCTAAAGCAGCTGGTAAAGGGCATTCAACAGCAAACTGGGGAGGATTAGCTAGGCTCTCTATTTTCTGGTTGGGGCCTTTCCCTGTGGCTAAGTGGGTTGTTTAGCCTATTATTTAAGTTTTTTTCCCCTGTATTAATCATGTTATGTTTACTGTGTTGTATGTGGTCCTGTGTAAAAATGCTTATTTTGCAGATGTAAGCAGTGTCAGGATGAGCTCCACCCTGACATCTGGTGGTGAGGTGTGGCAAGTTGTGGAAAAGAACTTCAGGGGCCGATGTCATTTGCATAGGCACACCCACCACGCCTAGAATGAGACCATAGCTGCTCAAATGGTCACTTTGGCTGCTGTGGGATCCCCAGCGTCTCTGTTATTGGGGCAGGAAGAATAAATTGTTATTACCCTGATTATGGGAACTGTGCTTGGAACTGTACATGGCCTTTTGTTATGATGGAGGGATTCACCATCAACTAAGTAGCACTCGCTAGGCAAGGGTCATGGGTTCCAAAACTGTGTGAATAGAGAGAGGCTGGGGACAAGTATTAATACTTGGTGGCATGGGCCCCTTGGTGAGGGCCTTACATGCTAATTGCACTTCCTCCTCTCTCCACTGTGGAATATCAGAGCTAATTTTGATTTCATTAGAAGTTTAGTTATAGGCTGCTGAGCTCACTTTGGGCTGACAGTGCACCAGCACTGGGGCTCCCCTACTACAAGCTGAATTCACCTAAGAGCTGAAATCACTGAGTGTTGTGTTAAGTAGTGGGGGAGCCTGAAGATATATTGTGGAGCAGTTTGCAGCACGGCTGGTGAAGCAGTTCGACGCGGAGCAGTGTGTGGATGGCAGGAGCTGCTTGTGGGTCGTGGAGCTGAGCGAAGGAGTTCGTGGGGCAGCTGGCGGAGCGGAGCGCAGCGGAGCGAAGGAGTTCGTGGGGCGGCTGGCGGAGCGGAGCGCAGCTGAGCGAAGGAGTTTGTGGGGCGGCTGGCGGAGCGGAGCGCAGCGGAGCGAAGGAGTTTGTGGGGCGGCTGGCGGAGCGCAGCGCAGCGGAGCGAAGGAGTTTGTGGGGCGGCTGGCGGAGCGGAGCGCAGCTATGGAGCTATGGGGCGGTCAGCTTCAGATCATGTAAGGTGCCTCTTACCCCCGTCCCATTTCCACCCAGGTTGGGAGGTAAAGCTCCGCAGATAAACTTTCGAACTCTGGGGCTGCCCTGACCAGGGACAGAGACTTTTGGGGCATTGGACTTTTGGGACTTTGGGTGATTTGGGGTTGCTGGACTCAAGAACCAAAGGGAAAAGGGCATGCCCCAATTTGCCTGGGGTGGGTTTTTTTTTGCTCATGGGTTGTGTTATGAATCCTGTTGGTGGTGTTTCCCCAACATAATGCCACATTGTTTCTCTCTGTTATTAAAAGGCTTTTGCTACACTCAGGCTATGTGCTTGCGAGAGGGGAAGTATTGCCTCTTGGAGGCGCCCAGCGGGGGTGGTATATATTTGTCCCAGGTCACTGGGTGGGGGCTCGAGCCGGTTTGCATTGTGTTATTGGAATGGATCCCCTAGATATTGAACCCGGCCCTTGTTGCTGCCAACTCTGACGGGCAGAAGGGTTACACATAGTTTTGAACATTTTAATTTTATGCAGAGCCTGCTAGTAAGTAAATAAAGAAGACTTAAGCAATAGAAATGAGTATTCTCAAAGGAGGGAATTGTTGGAGACCCCAGGACATGGCCACTAGTTAAGTCGAGGGGATGGAAGGCCATAAGGATCAAGGAGGTCTCCCTGCTGAAGGCCTAAGGGCTTCTTCTCAACCCCCCTTAATAGAATTCAGGCCTGGCTGGTTTGAGTAAGCTCTTTTGCACTTAAACAATGTTGCAGCCACAGATAATGCCTTATAGTGTAAGGTTTGCTGACGCCAAGTTAAAGATAATAGGAGAGAAACAACTACAAGGCCAGACAGAACGTGCTGGTTGTTTAAGTTCCTAGGAATGCTTGTTAGAGGTTGCAGGAAATAAACATTGTTGTAACCCATATAAGGAAGGCAGAGTATTTGTGCAAAGTTTTAATTGGCTGATGTGCAGTGCAGTAGCATTCAGGAATATAAAAGTGTGTGTAATGACCTGCTCTGGTGTGCAGGATTTGAGATTCTATTCTCCCTGTACCTTGTTTGCAGCTGCAAATAAACTTTTCTGCTTCTCCACCCCGTTGTGATTATTGCGTGAAACACACCGGGATAACGACCCCCTGCTGTTGTTTTGCCTCTCGGCACTGGGTGCCGGCAACAAGAGCATCCCTAGGCTCGAGTGGCTAGGGCAACTGGGCTCAGTTTAAAAAACCTGTAAGCTCCCTGTCTCTTTCTTTCATCACTTCCCACTCGGGCTCCCAAAGACTCCTCACCACAAAACCAAGTTGTTTCAGATAGTCGGTCTTGAGCTGCGTCTTGTAATAAAGAAACCCAAAAGTTGTCCCCGTCACAGGGTTTTGTGCTTTTTCACAATGACAGGTGGCACAACCGTGGAAAAGAACACCCGTTAAACTCTAAGGCTGTGTGTACCCTGTCAACACTGGCATAACCGTCTAAAGAGTAGGGGCCTACCTGTAGTTCCCCACCCTGTAAAGCATGCCGTATTTGTATAGTTTCTTTGTGAGAGGTATACAACAGCCACTGAATAGATGGGGTCAAATATCTTTTTCTGCCTGTGATCATTGTCTGGAGGGAGAAGAGCTACCGAGTTAGGCTCCAAAAACATAAACCTGTACGTAGCTAGGCAGACAGATGCCAGTGTTATGTACCAGAATGGATCTATACACCGTTTTATCTCAGTGAATTTACCAAGTTCTCTCTCTACTAGATCTCCCTTCTCCATCATTTTCATAATCTCTTTTCTGTATAGGATACAAGGCTGTCTCAAAATTTTGACATCCTGCTGACAGTAATACGCGAGCTCTTTCTGCAAGTCAAACGTCTTCTCCCTGTGGGCCTGCTACCAGTTGAGAAACTCTGCTTTTTCCCTGGGCATCATGCTTTCTACACCATAGTGCTCCACACCGGGCATAGGCCTCACGTCATTTTGATTTTCTAAAGTGTTAATGTTAGTGGCAGGGAACTGATGTTCAGAAGGGCTAAGTGACTATTGCTCTCCCTGCCCCTATCCCTTTCACTTCTTTCTTCTCTAAGTCCTTGCTCCTCTTCCTGATGTTTCCCCCTTCTTGCTTCCCACCCATGTCCCTTTTCCCATCTCTCTCTGCTCACCACCTCCTGGCATCTGTCTAGTGCCTGCTCCCACCCACACACTCAAAGTGGCAGAGGAGGTTCCCCCTCCTTGGGTGGGAAGGGTTGCCTAGTGGTTAAGGCACAGGCCTCAGGCTCAGGTGTTCTGTGTTTGATTCTCTGCTTTGCCACAGACTCCCTGCTTAGCCTTGGGAAAGTCACTTCACCACTGCGTACCCTAGATCCCACCTGCCAATGGGGCTAATGCTGACCCTGCTTCCCAGGCTAAATCCACTCATGGTTGTGTGGTGATGGTGGTGGGGAGAATGGAGATACCAAGGTGGGTAGATTTGGGCTGAATTTCTCCACATCCTGAGAGAGAGCCAGCTCCACGGGGGGACGGTAGACCCACAGAGTAGGGTCAGGGCTTCAGCCACTAGGGTGGCTGGGGCTGCCGAGCTGGGGGCTTCAGCCCCACACCTCCTGCCGGGCTCCGGGGCTTCTCCTCCCCCTGCACCCAGCGTGGCTCCTGCCAGACTCCAGGGCTTCTCCTCCTGTGAATCCACCACTGCACCCAACCCCAGCCCTAGCCTAACTGGGCTTCCTTGGGTCACCTGTTGCCTGTTGTAGCCAGAGTTGAGCCTGGCTGGGAGGGAGCAACCATACAGGTGGATGCCATGGCCATCAGCCCAAAAGGTGTGGGGTGGCCCTAGGTGAGCAGGGGCTGGCTGTGCTGCTGCTGATAGCCCAGCACTCCTGCCCACGCCAACCCTAAGGTTTTTGTTTTTTTTTGAGACTCCCTCAGCCCCTGCTGGAGCAGGGAGACACAAAACCATTGATCTGAGCCTGCCCACCAAACAGCAGGCTACCCATGTGAAACAGCTCATCTGCTGAGGCACCTGCAAAACAGTTGATCCCTAGCGGCCAACAGCTGGTCATCAAAGGGGGTGCTGAGCACCCCCTTTTTTTCTGCGGGTGCTCCAGCCCCGGAGCACCCACGGAGTCAGCAGCTATGTTCCTTCTCTTGCCTGGGTGGGAGTGTGGCCTGGGATGGGAGGAGGGGGCTGCCTCTCCAAAGTGACCAATGGTCTTTGTGACTGACCTCACTGCTCTCAAAGGAGTAGACTCCTGGGGTATTGCAGCCCCAGGGATGACAAGAGGGAACATTGGGAGCAGATCATGCACTGAGCTCCTGTCGGTGTGTAGCTTGCACTTCCTGCACACCTGTGGGGGAGGAGGAGCTGCTCTGGCTGGGGAAGGGATGGGGAGGGACTTGAACCCAGACTCACGCCTGCTCCCTGCTCGGTTCCAGGATAGCCAAGCTCTGCAGGTGGCCCCAGAGCCTGAGGGAAGCAGCCGCCATCTTCCCCAGGAGCAGAGCAGCCCCTCTGTCCCCGCTGGCGGGGAAGCCACCTCCTGGCCTGGCTGGGAGCTGAAGTGCCCAGCCTTCCGAGTTTCCTTTGCTACCTACTGGAGCAGGTGCCAGGCCCAAATGGAGCTGGCCCAGGATGCAGCTGGACGGGCGGGACCCAGCCCAGGAGCAGAGCCGGGCAGGACGGCTCTGTAGCCTCTTGTGTGGGATTCACGGGCTCCAGGAATCTAGCCCTGATTCCCAGCAGGAGTCCTCGCCTGAGGATGTGATTTCTTCCCTTGCAGCCCGTTCTTCTCCTGATCAACTGATAGCATTTCTGCACTCACAGCTGAAGATTTAGAATCAGGCTGTTTGTGTGGCATCTTTGAATCTCCTCAGAGCTATTGTTGGTGCTGACTGTAAGATATAGGAAGTGTCCATGGGGCCTGAATCTCTCACGCTCTTTTGTCTCCTTTGGGTCTCACACAGGAGCTCATTGAGGAGCTGCCTGATGACTCTCCACCTGGTGCCATCCTTGCCAACTCCCTGATCACTGTGGGCAACCTCAGGTAGCGAGACACTTCCCCCCCCCCACCCCGGCTCCCCTAACCCCATTGCTGCTCCGGGCCAGGGCTGGGAGTCCCTGCTCCTCCCTGTCCCCAGTCACCTCCCAAGGGTGGCTCCTCTGGCAGAGGTGGCCTGGAAAATTTACTCTCTCCTGGCTGGGCTGTTCTTTTCGCTTCAGTAATGTTACAGGAGCCTTGGTGAGAGGCTTACTCTTGGGGTCAGATAAGGAGGGGCAGCAGGGTCCAGGGAACAGGCGCTATTCCTGCCCTGCCACTATCGGTCTGTGAGGCCTTGGCCTCTTCATTCCCTGACTTGGTGCCTCAGTTTCCATTCTCTCCAACCTGTGCCTATTTCCCTGCAGTTTTATGTCGATGTTGGTGCCAATCCCACCTCCACATTGCACAGTCTAATACAGGCCCCTTTCCCTTGCCAGCACAATGAATCCTGCCCTAAAGCTGGAGACCCACCTCCTGCGAGCTGCCCTGCATGCCGTCTTCACCCTGGGCACGGAGAAGGACACCACCCAACTCCAAGGAGCAGGAGTGGCGTCTGGGCCCTACTCCCTTGATTCACTGGAGCTCCAGAGATATGGGTGGGGTGGGCAGAGATGGAACAAGTTGCAGAGTTGGATCCTTTCCTCCAGGGGGATCATGTTACCCCTCCCTGGGGGATTCCTTCCTTCCTTGCACATGCTGTGTCCCGCCCAGCTTCCATCCACAGCAGCTTGGATGGAAGCTGGCACTCCTGCGAGGCCCTCCGCAGAGGCCTGCTTAGGTCATGGATCAAAGAGCCAGCTGGCATCCTGTCATGAGCCCTTGCTAATTGCCTGCAGTGGGATGTGAATGAGAGTGGCCAGGATATGTGTCTGGGGGTCTCACCAGTGCTTCCCAGAGACCCCTCTTCCCATCCTGCGGCAGGGGTAGCCCTGGTTTCTAGCTACAACACCTATAAACTCTGGATTCAAACTAAAGCTGACAAAAAGGATAGGTGAGATGGAAGACTTTAGAGGGTAACATTCTGCTGCCAACAAGGAAGGGCATTGGTGCATGCCCAACAGAGACCCAGCTCTTCCTCGTGCCCGGCTTTCCTGGCCAGTTAGCCGCCACAAGCTACAAACCCAAGCCACAAACTCAAGCTACATTCAGGACTGGTAACTATCTAGCAGCTGCAGAACATTTTGTATGTGTGCGTGGGTGTGTGTGTACATAGGTATTAGTTATTGGTCATAAACAAAATTGTGTTATAATAAACGTGACATCTTGTCTTGCCCCTGAAACAATCCTGTGTAGTTTTGTCTGCATAACACCTGTGGCAGGTGTAGCCCCAGTTTCCCTAACTCTGACCCATGGCTCTCCCTTGCTTTGCAGGCTCTGCACAAAGTATTGCCAGAGCTCGTGGGTGCCATGCTGGGGTACCTGCTGGCAGGGTCCCCAGACACAGACAGGCTCCACTACATCTTGGAGTTGAGCCCCATGTGGAGAAGCAGGGGGCAATTTTAACTGAACTTTTAGGAGGAATGGTAAGGAGAGACTGGAAGATCCATTTTTCCAGTCTGTCCTCCTAGCTGGGCCCCAAGTGGGCCGTCCTGGGTCCGGGCAGTTGGTGCAATGAAGTGTCAGGCCCTTCCTCCTTGAAGTGAGATCCAAGATATGGTCCTCAGAAGAGGCACAGGCTCCTTCCTAGAGAAACAGGAAGGCTGCAGGGAATCAGTCCTTCTCTCCAACAGGGCCTGAGATTCCTGGGGGGATTGTGCTCACAGTCACTTCCTTCAGCCCACCAAAGAGTTTAGAGCCGGTGAGGGGTCTGTCTCCTTCCTGGTGAGCTGTTCAGGAATCAAGAGTTCAAGGAGGATGGGACCAGCCCCGAAACCGAACATCTCCCAATCTAGAGAGACAATGACAATTTGTGACCTGCAGAATACAAGCATTGTCCTGGGAGCAAGAATCCCCTTCTAAAGCTCTATGATCAATAACTTAGATATTCTCAACCCCCCACCCCCCGCCCTGGGTGCACAATCTCTCAGCCCCCTGGGGATGGGAAGGAGCTCATTTGCACAGAACGTGCACCTGTTCATTGATCCTCACCTGCCTCCTTCCCCCACAGCATGTCAACTTCTGGCTAGTGTGCAGGGTGTCCCAGGAGAGAGCCAGAGCCATTAGGAGCAGCACAGCCCTGCTCAGATTCACCATCACCCTCCCTGAGTTTGACATAAATGATCTCTGACCCCAGGTGTAGGCGGGCTGGCTCCAATGGGCTGTAGGCTCTGCTGTGCACGGGCTGTGGGTTAGGAGTGTTGCCCTTCGGGAGGTGGAGTCAGAGCAGGGAATGAGCTAGGCTTCAGTCAAGTTTTTTTTTAAAGGAGAAGCTACTTGACAGGGAGGGATTCAGACAGCAGGATACTAGAGGTGGGGGAATGGAAATAGCTCTGTACTGAACAGTCTCACTCTTCTCTGCAGGTGTTATGGCCAAGGCTTCTGGAGTATGTGGTGCCAGCTCAGTACACTGGTACTTTGAAGCCTCTCTGCAGATGCCTTAGGGAACTGGCTGAGAAAAAGCAGCAGGAAGGAGAAACAGCTCCTTGCCTCAGCTACAGAGGATGAGGTTTATAACAGAAACTCTTTCATTTCTTCTCTCCAGGAACTATGAAATGAACAGGTTCAGTCTGCTCCAGTTCTCTCATCTGCAATCAGGAGGCTAAAACGGATGAGGGATGGTCTTGTGATTACATCACGGCCATGGGAGGGAGCTAGGAAATGTGGGTTCTGTTCCCAGCTCGCCATGAAAATTCTGATGTGACCTTAGGGAAATCACTTGATCTTTCTCTCTCAGCTTCCCCACTTGTGAAATGAAGGAGTAATTCATGCCAACCTCACAGAGGTGCTGTGAGGCAAAATTCATTCATGTTTGTGAAGCATTTTGAGATGCTCAGAATGAAAGCACTATGGAAAGGAGGTGTATGTAATCAAAGGGTGTCATGTAAAGCCTTTACTGGATGCCTGTGCCACACTGCTCCTCATAATCATTGTACAGTGACTGGATGGATAATATCTAAAGCATTATGGTTGTCTACTGAAATTGATGTTTTGAAGGTCTGTGAGTTGGGGCTGGTCACCAGAAAGGTGATAAAGAAGTTTCTTTCAGGCAGGAGATGCCTGAATGGCTGTATGTAGACTGAGTAATTATTCACAGTGGATGCTAATCAATAGAACAAAATTCTAATCAAGTGATTGAAAAGTCTCCAGAGGAGATTCAATACACGAAAAACAAACAAACAATAGGGGGTACCGTGTTTAGAAGTGAAGAGAATGGATGCTTGGAACTGAATCTGGAGGTCCAGAGGTATCCTGCACCAGGTATCCTTCTCCTATTGGGTGAACTGCTAGCTGGCTTGTCTTATGAATGGAGGATCACATGTGGTCTGGGTGTTTCATGCTGGGAGAGAGAGATTTGGGGGAGCCATCCTTTGTGAGACAGGGGAATGTTTGGTTATTTAAGTTGAAGCTCTAGAAGTGTGTTAGGATTTTATTTTTATGTAACCATTTGTTTACATTAATTTTTCTTGCTGCTTCTCAAATCTCTGATCTTTGTGAATTAAACTCTACTTGTTTTCACTATCAACGTATCTAAGTGTGTGAAATGGAGCGGTGATGCTGAGGTGAAACTGGTAAGGTGGTGTGTAGCAAACCTCTGAATTCTGTGAGTGTCCAGTGGAACAGGGGCTGGACATTCTGGGGATGCACAGAGGGCTGGGCGGTTGGAGGGTACCGATTGCTTATCTGTAGAAGGACAGTGGAGCCTGGATGGGGTGAGAAGGGTGTGCTTGTGTTTCCTGTGACTGGCAGAGTCAGGAGCTGACACTTGGCAGGCACAGAGAAGGCTTCCTCATGGTAAGGGCAGGTGGTGGTGAGGTCCCTCACAACCCTGGGTACCCTCGGGAGGTGTCATAAAGGGTCCATAGCACTTCAGAGAAGGTGCCTGGTCCTTTGTAGTCCAGGGCCCTTTGTTCAAAGTTGACTAGACCCATCTTCCATCCACTCTAAAATCACTCCTCAATGGTCAGATGTCTTGGCTCCATCTCATTCTCTAACTCACTGTCCATCTGGGTTTGGGGACTGAGAGGAATACTCAGGCAAAGGTTCAAGAAGAACAGGCAGAGGAAGTCTGGGTTGTCGATATTTATAGTTCTCAATAGGGAAATCTTCCCATGACACCTGAATATTGGAAAGTTTAGAACAGAGAACAAAGAAGCAAAACAAACAAACAAAAACCCAAACAAACCCCACAACAACCCCAAAATTCTTGCGATTAGCCATCTGCTTTAACTCTGGTTTTACACTCAGTTCCTAAGCACATCTCTGGAGATGGTAGACGACCGTGCCTGTGTTAGTTCTGTTAGTTTTTGTTTATTTCAGGACCCTATTTTCAGAAAACTGCAGGGAGCCAACAGAAGTCTCCCAAGATTCCCTCAGTGTAGCCCATCTATCAGAGCTTATATAAAAAATGATTACAGAAACCACCACTGAAACAATGGATCTTTTATTAACTAGGGGGAATTGGAATGGGATGAACCAAGGGAATGGGAGGGAAACGATTAATACTGAACAGATTCAACCACACACTCTTTCACACAGGAATTACGATGGGATGAGTGATAACTGGTCTCTGTGGACCCTGTCCAGAAGCTGCTGTTGAGACCAAGAACACCGACCTCCCGGACCATGATCACCACTGGAACCGCTGCCACAGCGGAGGGTGGGGATGGACGATGATGCATCAGGTGAGAGGCCTAACTAGCTTCCCACCCTGACCCCCTTTGCGATGTCCTGTCTGCGAGTGTGAGCCCTAATCACTCGAGGTAATACCCCATGAAGGTAGGTATGCTTCCCTTAAAATTACAGACATACCCCAACAATAAACAATAAAATTACAGACATACCCCAACCTAGTGACAGAGGATGTGGAAAAAGCTAATGTACTCAATGCTTTTTTTGCCTCTGTGTTCACTAACAAGGACAGCTCCCAGACTGCTACGCTGGGCATCACAAAATGGGGAAGAGATGGCCAGCCCTCTGTGGAGATAGAGGTGGTTAGGGACTATTTAGAAAAGCTGGACGTGCACAAGTCCATGGGGCCGGACGAGTTGCATCCGAGAGTGCTGAAGGAATTGGCGGCTGTGATTGCAGAGCCATTGGCCATTATCTTTGAAAACTCGTGGCGAACCGGGGAAGTCCCGGATGACTGGAAAAAGGCTAATGTAGTGCCAATCTTTAAAAAAGGGAAGAAGGAGGATCCTGGGAACTACAGGCCAGTCAGCCTCACCTCAGTCCCTGGAAAAATCATGGAGCAGGTCCTCAAAGAATCAATCTTGAAGTACTTGCATGAAAGGAAAGTGATCAGGAACAGCCAGCATGGATTCACCAAGGGAAGGTCATGCCTGACTAATCTAATCGCCTTTTATCATGAGATTACTGGTTCTGTGGATGAAGGGAAAGCAGTGGATGTATTGTTTCTTGACTTTAGCAAAGCTTTTGACACGGTCTCCCACAGTATTCTTGTCAGCAAGTTAAGGAAGTATGGGCTGGATGAATGCACTATAGGGTGGGTAGAAAGCTGGCTAGATTGTCGGGCTCAACGGGTAGTGATCAATGGCTCCATGTCTAGTTGGCAGCCGGTGTCAAGTGGAGTGCCCCAGGGGTCGGTCCTGGGGCCGGTTTTGTTCAATATCTTCATAAATGATCTGGAGGATGGTGTGGATTGCACTCTCAGCAAATTTGCGGACGATACTAAATTGGGAGGAGTGGTAGATACGCTGGAGGGGAGGGATAGGATACAGAAGGACCTAGACAAATTGGAGGATTGGGCCAAAAGAAATCTGATGAGGTTCAATAAGGATAAGTGCAGGGTCCTGCACTTAGGACGGAAGAATCCAATGCACCGCTACAGACTAGGGACCGAATGGCTAGGCAGCAGTTCTGCGGAAAAGGACCTAGGGGTGACAGTGGACGAGAAGCTGGATATGAGTCAGCAGTGTGCCCTTGTTGCCAAGAAGGCCAATGGCATTTTGGGATGTATACGTAGGGGCATAGCGAGCAGATCGAGGGACGTGATCGTCCCCCTCTATTCGACATTGGTGAGGCCTCATCTGGAGTACTGTGTCCAGTTTTGGGCCCCACACTACAAGAAGGATGTGGATAAATTGGAGAGAGTCCAGCGAAGGGCAACAAAAATGATTAGGGGTCTAGAACACATGACTTATGAGGAGAGGCTGAGGGAGCTGGGATTGTTTAGCCTGCAGAAGAGAAGAATGAGGGGGGATTTGATAGCTGCTTTCAACTACCTGAAAGGGGGTTCCAAAGAGGATGGCTCTAGACTGTTCTCAATGGTAGCAGATGACAGAACGAGGAGTAATGGCTTCAAGTTGCAGTGGGGGAGGTTTAGATTGGATATTAGGAAAAACTTTTTCACTAAGAGGGTGGTGAAACACTGGAATGCGTTGCCTAGGGAGGTGGTGGAATCTCCTTCCTTGGAAGTTTTTAAGGTCAGGCTTGACAAAGCCCTGGCTGGGATGATTTAACTGGGAATTGGTCCTGCTTCAAGCAGGGGGTTGGACTAGATGACCTTCAGGGGTCCCTTCCAACCCTGATATTCTATGATTCTATGATTCTATGATAAACCAGACCTTTTCCCTTTAGAGGTGAGCCCTTGTCTAGGCGGATAACGGGGTCTGACTGCTTCCCAAGGTCTGAAGCAAGCAGCAACCTCCTCTCAGCCTCTCTCCCCATCCCCCGTTGCCTAGCAATGGGCCACTAGATTTCCCGCCTCTTCGTTCCTGAAGGGAACGAGAAGGCTGTCCAACATGGCGGATGACTTGTCCTTTTACAAACACAAAATGGCAGACCATCATAAACACCATTACCAAGTATCCGCTCATAATTTGAATAGGTGGAACTCACACCTGGAGCAGCCAGAGAAGCCTTGAGTTGAGCCGGCAGATGGCCAGCTATGCCAGCCCCTCCAAAGAGATGGTTTGTTCTCTGGTAAGGCTTAGTTTCTAGTTACTTTCCCTTGAAATTCTGGCTGGAGGGCTGCATAAGGCTTCTCTCAAGGCTTCATTACTTTATATTCTATTCTGCATGTAAAATTTGTTTGTACTTATTCGCTGCTCTTTTGCCCCCCGCCCTTCCAATATTTGCTTGGACAAGCTGCTTGTCTGTACTGCATTGTTGGTTCTCTGGCTGGGCTAGATGATAGGATGTTTCTGCAACACGGTGCTTGGACTTGGCTCAGTTGTTCCTTCCTGAGTGTTGCTGAGCTGAGTCTGTACTGAGAGGCACGTTGTGTTACTGATATCTCAGTGCTGGTCTCTTTCTTTCAGAGCTTCCTGTATAAGGCGCTAGGAACGTCCTTAGCAGCTTGTGAGGACCTGGTCCTTGTGAAATCACAAATTCATACACTTCTGAATTCATACAGACAACAGATTATATGGAAGCCCCTGAGAGACAGGTGAGGACTCTGTCCCTCCCACTCTTTACCAAGTAATTCCTGAATGCTCCCTGTGGGGCTCTGCTCTGAGTTGGCCTGGGACAGATGCCATTTTGTTTCCTATCCTCTTCATTGCTATTTCACTCAGCCCCCGCTCCCCATGTGTCTCAGGCCTGATTTTCACTTTACGCCACTTCAGGTGAAAGGAGTGCACTCGTGGGATCTATCAGACACCTGGTTCGATCCTAACCCGTATTTTTCTTGGGTGACAGGGAGTCATTTCCATCCTCACAGTCTGTGCTGAGAGCCACTTGGACCTCACCTTGAATGCACTTCAGGAGTTGGGGGCTGCAGTGAGTAAGGTTAAGATTTCTGGGTTCATCGGCCGCCTGAAGGTAAAGGAGCCAGGGGGTTCTCTCAGACTTCCTCTCCCTCTGAAGCAGGGGCAGCAGCCCCATGGTAGTGTCGGCTCTGCTCAGCTAGCATTGTCCCCCAATGTATGCGTTCTACGTGATGCCTGCAGTTAAGCAGAGAGGAGCACAATCTGGAGCTTAGGGGTTCCCAAATGATTATCGTCTGTCTCATGGCTTGAGCGCCCCTCCCATGCACAATGTGTGGGAGCTACATCAGTCGCTTGCATGGAAAAGCTTTGAAGGTATTTGTAGCTGTTTTTTATTCCAGGTTAGTACCTGGAAATGAGGAGGTGTTGCAAGCGACATGTGGCTAACCAACCCGCTTTAGGTAAACCACCAGTGGTCTACGGATGACAATTAGGGAACCTCTGATTTAGAGCAGTGGTTCTCAACCTTTCCAGATTAGTGTCCCCCTTTCAGCAGTCTGATTTGTCTTGTGTACTCCAAATTTCACCTCACTTAAAAACTACTTGCTTACAAAATCAGGCATAAAATTGTCATAGCACATTATTCCTGAAAAAAGGCTGCTTATTTTCCCATTTTTACCCTAGAATTAGAAAATAAATCAACTGGAATCGAAATATTGCACCTGCATTTCAGTGGGCAGTATATAGAGTAGTCTAAAGAAGCCATTGTATGAAATTTGAGTTAGTAACTTTGCAATTGCTTTCTTTGCAGTTTGCTGTAAAACTAGGCAAATATCTAGATGAGTTGATATACCCCCTGGAAGACCTCTGCAGACCCTCAGGGGTACACAAGTACCCCTGGTTGAACACCACTGATCTAGAGGACAGAGCAGGAGACTAGGCCTCTGGGCTCCCATTGCTGGCTCTGCCATTTACTCTCTGTGCAGCCTTAGGCAAAACATTTAGCACCTGATCTTGTACCCACCAGTGTCAGTGACTAAGCTCCCGTGTATTTCACTGCTGTCGGTTCAGCCTTTTCGGCTCTCTGTGTCAGAGCTACCCAGTGGGAATGATGGAGATACTAATCTCCCTACCTCACACAGTTATTATATTGCTTAAATACTTTTTTGCAAGTGGTTTGAGATCTTTGGCTGAAAAGAATTTTGCAAGTGCGAGCTGATATTGCTGCTGTGAGCAATTTCTTGGTCAGCAGTGGATCAGAATTCCAAGGCCAAATGAATCTGAAGTGACATTGTCCCTAGTGACGTTTCCGATTGTCTAGGACTACCACCATGGGACAAGAGGCAAGACTCGCAGCACCCTGATGCTGACATACAGCAACGTGGCTGTCCATGCTCCAAAAGAGCAGCTTCTATCCTGAGTAGAGGCAGACATCACAGGGAACGTCCTTCACCATTACAGAACCAGTTATCAGGTAAGAGCTTTTGCGTGACAACTGTGAGGGGCATTACCCTGAAGTTATAGCATTGCCTCTGAGTTTACAGAGAGAGGGCTTGTATTTTCTAAAACTCTCCTTTGAGCAATAATTTGTCACATAACTGAAATTTAAAACTGTAATGGATGGAGCATGAGCTGTCACATGTTGTTTCATTTTTGTTGCTCTTCTTTGTATTTTCTCTAGTTTTTCTATATTCTTCTGAAATTCTGTCGACCCACAGCTACACAGTAATTCAGATGCAGCCACATTCAGGCTATTCAGAATAACACTCTAACTCCCCTAATATGTATGTGTATCTAGCTCTATCTTTTGCTACCCAAGAGAGAATGGTGCTAACTTGTATTTAGTTTATTTGCTGTCACTCTGTTTCTTGGACTCACTACTTCCCTTACCTCTTCTCTGTCGTCTTGTTTGTCTGTGTGCTCGTTATTTCTGTTCCCTAGGTGTCTGACTGCTGGTACTGACTCTCCTCTCCGTGCAAAATCGCCATTTCACTTTGCCATTCAATTCTGCCCTGTCTAAGTGAGACTCTCATTTAGCCATTGTCAAAAAAGTTGAACCAAACGGATATCTTCCAGGAGTTCACAAATGCAAATATTCCGTAGGATGGCCCCTGATATTGATCTCTGCAAAACACCCCCTCTGGATACATTTCCTGCCTTTTGGAAGATTTAACAATCATGATTTCTTTCTGCTCCATATTCGCCAGCCAGGCCATTTTGAGGATGTGTGTTATGTGGGACTATAGACATTGCTAATAGCTGTTTTGCATTTTGTTTTTCAGGTGCTGGGCATCGCTGTTACAAACAAGGTAAATTCTAAATAATCTGCCCACAGATCTTTGCCTTTTCTATACCCAAGTTGCTTGTTTAAATTGCTCAGAGCTTGATTTCCTTGCTACATCAAGCAGGAGTCCTGGCTGCTCTGGTGTAAGTGGCCCTGGATTTCTTTCATGAACCTGGGTTTTCTCTTCTTCTGAGGTGGGTGCAGAGCCGGGGTCCTCTGCCTTCTGGGACACCTCTCTCCTCTCCTTAGGGTATGTCTACACTACGGAATAAGGTCGAATTTATAGAAGTCGGTTTTTTAGAAATCGGTTTTATATATTCGAGTGTGTGTGTCCCCACAGAAAATGCTCTAAGTGCATTAACTCGGCGGAGCGCTTCCACAGTACCGAGGCTAGAGTCAACTTCCGGAGTGTTGCACTATGGGTAGCTATCCCACAGTTCCCGCAGTCTCCGCTGCCCATTGGAATTCTGGGTTGAGATCCCAATTCCTGATGGGGCTAAAACAGTGTCGCGGGTGGTTCTGGGTACATATCGTCAGGCCCCCGTTCCCTCCCTCCCTCCGTGAAAGCAAGGGCAGACAATCGTTTCGCGCCTTTTTTCCTGAGTTACTTGTGCAGATGCCATACCACAGCAAGCATGGAGCCCGCTCACCCTATGTCTCCTGGGTGCTGGCAGACGCGGTACGGCTTTGCTACACAGTAGCAGCAACCCCTTCCCTTGTGGCAGCAGATGGTGCAATAGCACTGGTAACCCTCATTGTCATGTCCAAGGTGCTCCTGGCCACGTTGGCCGGGAGCGCCTGGACAGACATGGGCGCAGGGACTAAATTTGGAGTGACTTGACCAGGTCATTCTCTTTAGTCCTGCAGTCAGTCCTATTGAACCATCTTATGGTGAGCAGGCAGGCGATACGGATTGCTAGCAGTCCTATTGCATCATCTTCTGCCGGGCAGGCAAGAGATGAGGATGGCTAGCAGTCGTACTGTACCATCTTCTGCTGAGCAGCCATGAGATGTGGATGGCATGCAGTCCTTCTGCACCATCTGCTGCCAGCCAAAGATGTAAAAGATAGATGGAGTAGATCAAAACAAGAAATAGACCAGATTTGTTTTGTACTCATTTGCTTCCCCCCCTCCCCTATCTAGGGGACTCATTCCTCTAGGTCACACTGCAGTCACTCACAGAGAAGGTGCAGCGAGGTAAATCTAGCCATGTATCAATCAGAGGCCAGGCTAACCTCCTTGTTCCAATAAGAACGATAACTTAGGTGCACCATTTCTTATTGGAACCCTCCGTGAAGTCTTGCCTGAAATACTCCTTGATGTAAAGACACCCCCTTTGTTGATTTTAGCTCCCTGAAGCCAACCCTGTAAGCCGTGTCGTCAGTCGCCCCTGCCTCCATCAGAGCAACGGCAGACAATCGTTCCGCGCCTTTTTTCTGTGCGGACGCCATACCAAGGCAAGCATGGAGGCCGCTCAGCTCACTTTGGCAATTAGGAGCACATTAAACACCACACGCATTATCCAGCAGTTTATGCAGCACTGGAACCTGGCAAAGCGATACCGGGCGAGGAGGCGACGTCAGCGTGGTCACGTGAGTGATCAGGACATGGACACAGATTTCTCTGAAAGCATGGGCCCTGCCAATGCATGCATCATGGTGCTAATGGGGCAGGTTCATGCTGTGGAACGCCGATTCTGGGCTCGGGAAACAAGCACAGACTGGTGGGACCGCATAGTGTTGCAGGTCTGGGACGATTCCCAGTGGCTGCGAAACTTTCGCATGCGTAAGGGCACTTTCATGGAACTTTGTGACTTGCTTTCCCCTGCCCTGAAGCGCATGAATACCAAGATGAGAGCAGCCCTCACAGTTGAGAAGCGAGTGGCGATAGCCCTGTGGAAGCTTGCAACGCCAGACAGCTACCGGTCAGTTGGGAATCAATTTGGAGTGGGCAAATCTACTGTGGGGGCTGCTGTGATGCAAGTAGCCCACACAATCAAAGATCTGCTGATATCAAGGCTAGTGACCCTGGGAAATGTGCAGGTCATAGTGGATGGCTTTGCTGCAATGGGATTCCCTAACTGTGGTGGGGCCATAGACGGAACCCATATCCCTATCTTGGCACCGGAGCACCAAGCCACCGAGTACATAAACCGCAAGGGGTACTTTTCGATAGTGCTGCAAGCTCTGGTGGATCACAAGGGACGTTTCACCAACATCAGCGTGGGATGGCTGGGAAAGGTGCATGACGCTCGCATCTTCAGGAACTCTGGTCTGTTTCAAAAGCTGCAGGAAGGGACTTTATTCCCAGACCAGAAAATAACCGTTGGGGATGTTGAAATGCCTATAGTTATCCTTGGGGACCCAGCCTACCCCTTAATGCCATGGCTCATGAAGCCGTACACAGGCAGCCTGGACAGTAGTCAGGAGCTGTTCAACTACAGGCTGAGCAAGTGTAAAATGGTGGTACAATGTGCATTTGGACGTTTAAAGGCGCGCTGGTGCAGTTTACTGACTCGCTTAGACCTCAGCAAAACCAATATTCCCACTGTTATTACTGCTTGCTGTGTGCTCCACAATATCTGTGAGAGTAAGGGGGAGACGTTTATTGTGGGGTGGGAGGTTGAGACAAATCGCCTGGCTGCTGGTTATGCGCAGCCAGACACCAGGGCGGTTAGAAGAGCACAGGAGGGCGCGGTACGCATCAGAGAAGCTTTGAAAACCAGTTTCATGACTGGCCAGGCTACGGTGTAAAAGTTCTGTTTGTTTCTCCTTGATGAAACCCCCCGCCCCTTGGTTCACTCTACTTCCCTGTAAGCTAACCACCCGCCCCTCCTCCCTTCAATCACCGCTTGCAGAGGCAATAAAGTCATTGTTGCTTCACATTCATGCATTCTTTATTCATTCATCACACAAATAGGGGGATGACTACCAAGGTAGCCCAGGAGGGGTGATGGAGGAGGGAAGGAAAATGCCACACAGCACTTTAAGCACAGCACTTTAAAAGTTTACAACTTTAAAATTTATTGAATGACAGCCTTCTTTTTTTTGGGCAATCCTCTGTGGTGGAGTGGCTGGTTGGCCGGAGGCCCCCCCACCGCGTTCTTGGGCGTCTGGGTGTGGAGGCTATGGAACTTGGGGAGGAGGGCGGTTGGTTACACAGGGGCTGCAGTGGCAGTCTGTGCTCCAGCTGCCTTTGCTGCAGCTCAACCATACACTGGAGCATACTGGTTTGGTCCTCCAGCAGCCTCAGCATTGAATCCTGCCTCCTCTCATGACGCTGCCGCCACATTTGAGCTTCAGCCCTCTCTTCAGCCCGCCACTTACTCTCTTCAGCCCGCCACCTCTCCTCCCGGTCATTTTGTGCTTTCCTGCACTCTGACATTATTTGCCTCCACGCATTCGTCTGTGCTCTGTCAGTGTGGGAGGACAGCATGAGCTCGGAGAACATTTCATAGCGAGTACGTTTTTTTTTCTTTCTAAGCTTCACTAGCCTCTGGGAAGGAGAAGATCCTGTGATCATTGAAACACATGCAGCTGGTGGAGAAAAAAAAAAGGGACAGCGGTATTTAAAAAGACACATTTTATAAAACAGTGGCTACACTCTTTCAGGGTAATCCTTGCTGTTAACATTACATACATAGCACATGTGCTTTCGTTACAAGGTCGCATTTTGCCTCCCCCCACCGCGTGGCTACCTCCTCAACCTTCCCCCCTCCCTGTGGCTAACAGCGGGGAACATTTCTGTTTAGCCACAGGCAAACAGCCCAGCAGGAATGGGCTCCTCTGAGTGTCCCCTGAAGAAAAACACTCTATTTCAACCAGGTGACCATGAATTATATCTCACTCTCCTGAGGATAACACAGAGAGATAAAGAACGGATGTTGTTTGAATGCCAGCAAACATAAACTGCAATGCTTTGTTCTACAATGATTCCCAAGTACGTGTTACTGGCCTGGAGTGGTAAAGTGTCCTACCATGAAGGACGCAATAAGGCTGCCCTCCCCAGAAACCTTTTGCAAAGGCTTTAGGAGTACATCTAGGAGAACCGCGAATGCCAGGGCAAAGTAATCCTTTCACATGCTTGCTTTTAAATCATGTATAGTATTTTAAAAGGTACACTCACCAGAGGTCCCTTCTCCACCTGCTGGGTCCAGGAGGCAGCCTTGGGTGAGTTCGGGGGGTACTGGCTCCAGGTCCAGGGTGAGAAACAGTTCCTGGCTGTCGGGAAAACCGGTTTCTCCACTTGCTTGCTGTGAGCTATCTACAACCTCATCATCATCATCATCTTCTTCGTCCCCAAAACCTGCTTCCGTATTGCCTCCATCTCCATTGAAGGAATCAAACAACACGGCTGGGGTAGTGGTGGCTGAACCCCCTAAAATGGCATGCAGCTCATCATAGAAGCGGCATGTTTGGGGCTCTGACCCGGAGCGGCCGTTCGCCTCTCTGGTTTTCTGGTAGGCTTGCCTCAGCTCCTTCAGTTTCACGCGGCACTGCTTCAGGTCCCTGTTATGGCCTCTGTCCTTCATGCCCTGGGAGATTTTGACAAAGGTTTTGGCAGTTTGAAAACTGGAACGGAGTTCTGATAGCACGGATTCCTCTCCCCAAACAGCGATCAGATCCCGTACCTCCCGTTCGGTCCATGCTGGAGCTCTTTTGCGATTCTGGGACTCCATCATGGTCACCTGTGCTGATGAGCTCTGCATGGTCACCTGCAGCTTGCCATGCTGGCCAAACAGGAAATGAGATTCAAAAGTTCGCGGTTCTTTTCCTGTCTACCTGGCCAGTGCATCTGAGTTGAGAGTGCTGTCCAGAGCAGTCACAATGGAGCACTCTGGGATAGCTCCTGGAGGCCAATACCATCGAATTGTGTCCACAGTACCCCAAATTCGAGCCGGCAAGGTCGATTTAAGCGCTAATCCACTTGTCAGGGGTGGAGTAAGGAAATCGATTTTAAGAGCCCTTTAAGTCGAAATAAAGGGCTTCATTGTGTGGACGAGTGCAGGTTTACATCGATTTAACGCTGCTAAATTCGACCTAAAGTCCTAGTGTAGACCAGGGCTGAGGCTAGATTTAATTCCTGATCTTTATCTTCTGGACTCTGGTTCTTCTCTCCGTTTCTCATCCACATCCTCTTGTTTCTCCTTCTGGATTATGTAGGACATGTACCTAAAATTAACCTTCATCCAGAATGTCATGGAGATTAGCTGTGCCATTTTGGAGACCAGAGACTCCCAGAAGTTCGAATTCTCTTCAAACTGGAGCTCCTTGGCTACATGCTGGTGAGTGATGAGGAGCTTTGAGGACTGAAGTACAAAGGAGTTTGTTGTAATGTCATAAGACTGGGTTTCCAGGTAGATGTTGTTTTATCCATTGGCTGTGACTGTACCACTGCAGTCTCATAAGCTACCTGCATGGCACCCAGAATGCTGCTGGGTCCACTCTGAGCTTGGCAGGGATGCCGACCTATTGTGGGCTGTAAGTGGCAGGAATGGCTTGTGTCTGGGGAGTTATCTTTCTGTATAGCCTGCAGATGGCCCTATGGTCCATTTCTGAGGGAGAGAGCCTGCCGAGCACAGTGTCTGTTTATTACAGGTCTGGCATATGGCCCTGTTTCAGGGTGTGAGAGGAAGGCCTCTCTGCCTTTCAAGTCCAGTTTGCTACAAGGCAATTCTTGCCATTGGACATCTGAGGTAGGCTATTTTCTGCCATATTTCCTGGCACTGTGACATCATCCTCTTTGCTAATTCATGAGTGTCAGGTTGGGAGCAGTCTGATGCCTGCCGGGTTTGGCTCACATGCTGCTCACCAGCAGAACTTTAGTTCTTGAGGGTTTGAATGTGTCCATTTGGAGGTTTGTGCTTGAAAGACACAAACTTGGAGGTTGTGGGGCATGCAGTACAATGCAGGAGAGTTCAGATGGGGAGGGAGTTGTCTGGCTAGCTGGCAGGGGGAAGGAAGCTTGTGGGTTTCTCTAAAAAGGGGACTTGAAGCTTTAGCTTTACTTCTCGATGAGGCAATACTTAATAGAGGTGCAAAGAGGTGCTCAGCTGCAAAGTGAAGTGTTGTTTGCATGTGGGGTATTAGATTGGGACAATCTCCAGTCATTGGACCCATTTCTTTTACTTGGAAGTGGTACTGAGTCTAATGCATGACTTTTCTCTCTCTCTTTCTTCTGCCAGCAAACTCAAACCATCTTTGATCTTGGAAGAAAACTGTGAGCTCCTTGATCAGTGTTTGAAAAGTTTGTTTCCCCTCCCTCCCTTGGAGAAGATGATGAAAGAGGAAGGCGAGACAGTAAAGGATGCTCTGCCTATACAGGTACGTGACAACAATTCTCCGCAGGCACCATCCACTGTATTTCTGCCCAGCAGGAACTGGGTGATGGCAGTCACACATGGCCTCCCTGGCAAGGTTATGGTTAGCTTTCCCCAGCCCCAACACACATTATCTGTGCTGAGCCTCACTCCTTCTCTTCTGGTTTCAGTCACTGTACTTAGAGTCCTTGAAAGCCCTTGGCAAGCTAATGAAGACTTTGCTGGAGGAAGAACCAACCACACACTGGTTCCAGGAAATGTTTCAAGTGAGTAGACCATTGAACCGTGGTGGAGATTGTTTCTTGTGTTACAGCAGGGAAGAGTCAGAGATTTAGGGGGTCAAGCTTCAGTTGTGGAGGGATTTTCCACAATGGAGTGAATTTTAGGGAGAAAGCACCAAATTCTTCCTGGGATAAGCGGGCATATGCCCCATTGAAATCCACGAAGCTATGCCATTTTATGCCAGAGCTGGATTGGGACCAAGTTCTTACAATGTAGTTGACACTACTTGGACTGGCAAGAAAATCACCACTGCAGTAGACAAATCCAAGAGAACCAATTGAAACTGATCACTTCTTCTAAGAGAAATTTATTCATACTGAGTCACGCCCTGTGTATGGAAACTCATTCAGAGGAGACTTCCTGTTCCTCAGACATGAACAGAATATCTTGAAGAGCTGAGGGGTGGGGAGTTTGATGCACCTTCAGTACAAAAATGAAGTCATAAAAGGAGCTGGGCTGGGGGGACTTCTCTGCTCTTCTTCAAATTAATAAAAAGAAATGCTCCTCTCTGTCATTTGGCCACTCCACATGGGAGAAGTTGCCCAGGAAACAGAACACAGCAGCAGACATCGAACAGCATGCAATGTGGTAGACCACTCCCATCAGACAGTCTACAGGAGACATCACCTACACAGGCCTAGATTCATCTCTCATGGAACTCCTTTGGCTTCAATCACCAGAGGTGAATCTGGTCCCTGGGACTTGAATATCTAAGGTGCTCTTCCATTAAACATGTAATTCCTTTGCTCCATGGAGGTCAGATGCTTTGGAGAGGGATTTTAGTGACAATTAAACCTGTTTAAGAGGAACGTTTGGCAGGGATTTTCTGGTACTAACTCTGTCCAATCCCGTGCTCTACCAACAGCTACTAGAGGCATCCTTCAGTTCAGCGAAGGAGTGGGAGAGAGAAAGGGCCTTGCAGGCCACCATCCAGCTGCTGACTGCCTATCAAGAGACAGTTAATAGCACAGTGACTATAGCTTTCCTCTTCCTTGAGCTGACTTCCCTGCTTATATCCGATCTGACACTCAATGCAAATGCATGAAAAATACTTCCAGGGCAACAGCTGGGATCTCAAGGTGACTAAGATCCCTCTGCTTCCATAAGAGAGGTTTACACAACAATGCTGTGACCACACTCCAGGCAGACTGCAAGAAGTAGAGGGCAGACAATCCCCCAAACTGATGGCTTGTTCTAGAATTAGATTCACCAAGTCAACAGCAGAGGAGCTTGCACCCTAGTTAACAAGATGCCAAAAACGGTCCCTTTTTGGCATTCCAGATCTTGGCTCCCATGTAAACAGCCCAGTCTAATATGGTGAATCAGGTATTCAGTAACCCCGCACTATATGTGAGGTTCACCGATCATAAAGGACCAGATGCTTATGCCCAGGTCAATGTGAATCTCAGGTCTTTCCTAAATATCATGCTGTCAGCCAATCCTTAATAACTAAACCTAAGACTTATTGTTAAAAGAGAATTACAAATGGTTAAAAGATCAATATCCATACAAGTGACTTTCAGTGTTCATAGTTCAGGATCACAACAGTGATGGAATAAACTACTGGCTTGTACAAGTCTCTCTGGAATCATCCCAACAGATCAGAATCCAAAAGCAGCTTAGATGTAAAGTCTCTTAGATTTTTCCATGCATTTTCCCAGGTTCTTCCAAATGATGATTTGAAAGCTCTCTGTCCTATGGCTTACACTTTCCCTGTTCAAAGTTTAAGGAGACTAGAGATGACAGGATCAGGCCCAAGCCTTCTCTTTTCTAGCTATTCTAGCAGGCTGACAAGCCTACCTCACAGAAATTGTCACAGCAGGATCTTCCCCCGAGAGAGAATAGGCAATGCAGATCGCCTGTTGTACATTGCTTTGAAGCTAATCTTCTATTTCCTGTGCATAAACACTAAATTAGTTATACTCATTCACATAAGGTGATTAGTCGTTCTTCCATTGTAACACAGATAGTTAAGATGAAGACAATGTAGAAATTATTAGTTTCCTGCAGTATCTTACTACTTTGATGTTAAGGTTAACTGAACACCCTGCACACACAATTAAGACATGAAAGGGAATTAGCATCTATAAGCTAATTTGGTTACATTGTGAAACTTCTAACCGCATATAGATCAACACCACAAATACACGTAGCATCTATTATTCGTTTTTGAATGACTTGATTGCTAGTCTAATACATCTCTTTGAAATTCACATGCAAATGAACTGTCTTGATACAGTAGAAGTGCCTCTTAAGTTCTTATGGGTCATACACAGATTGCCTGGTCTGCCAGTGTCACAAATGCATTCTTGGTTCTTATGTTCCCATGGTGCGAAAGGTGAATTTCTATTTAATCGGCTAAGAACATAAAACATAAGAATGGCTAACCTGCCTCTCACAAAAGAATGGTTCATCTAGCCCAGTATCCTGTCTTCTGACAGTGGTGGGTGCCAGATGCTTCAGAGGGAATGAACAGAACAAGGCAATTGTGGAGTGAACCATCCCCTGTTGGACAGTCCCAGCCCCAGCTTCTGGCAGACCCGAGGTTTAGAGATGCCCAGATCATGGGGTTGCATCCCAGACCATGTTAGCTAATAGCCATTGGTAGACCTATCCTCCGTGAACTCATCTAATTCTTTTTTGAACCCAGTGATACTTTTGGCCTTCACAACATCTCCCTGGCAATGAATCCCACAGGTTGACTGCATTGTGTGAAGAAATGCTTCCTTTTGTTTGTTTTTTAAACCTGCTGCCTATGAATTTCATTGGGTGACCCCTTATTTAGCCCTTCACCAAACACAAGAACAACACTTCCTTATTGACTTTCTCTACACCAGTCATGATTTTATAGCCCTCTGTTATATTCACTTTTAGTTGTCTCTTTTCCAAGCTGAAACGTCCCTCTTTTCAATGTCTCCTCGTATGAGAAGTTGTCCCAGATACCTAATAATTTGTTCCTCTTCTCTGTATTTCTTCCAATTCTAACACATCTTTTTTGAGATGAGATGACCAAAACTGCACACAGTATTCAAGGTGTGGGGGTACTGTAGATTTATGTAGGGTTTTTTTTTTTTTTTTTTTTGACTGCATGTTGAACAGATGCTTTCAGAGAACTGTACACAATGACTCTGAGGACTTTTTCTTGAGTGATAACAGCTAATTTAGACCCCATCTGTTTGTATGTATGATTGGGGTTGTTTTCTGATGTGCATTACCCAGTACAGTACAGGAATTGGAGGCACAATGTTACCAGATGTGCCCATTACTTTGGGGTAGTTTCATTGATTAGGGTTACTCTTCTGGGGGCGGGCACGTTCTGTACTTCTATTAATGTGCTGCTTATGTCACTTGTGTGTTCACGTGGCACTCTACTTCTCCCTTCTGCAAGTGCCCTCCCAATGAAGCTACCCTGCAGGACCTCGGTTCCCCAGGGCTGGGTTCCTTCAGCCCTAGAACTAGATGAACATGCGTCTGCACACGCACGCTAGCAGAGCAAGTCTGAGCGGACCAGGTCAATCAGCACTCTCCAGCTGATCCCCCTCATATGTCCCTGTACTCAATGGGCTGGGTTAAGGAGCACTTTCAAGCTAGTACCTTATGCGCCCCTGGTCTCAAGAGGCTGGGTTGAGCAGCAATTTCAGCTGCTCCCCTCTTATGTGCCCCAAGGTTAGCATGTCCTATAACAGTTTCACGTTACACTTGTACTGGTAGTAACATACTTGATGAGCAAACCCCACAGTATTTTTGGGCACTACAGGGATCTTTAGCTTAGGTAAAAGAAGCATTGCTGCAGAATAAATAAGGGAAGCTAAAAACACAAAAGAGTAAAATTCAGAGAGGGAGGGCAACCAGCTGAACCATAAATGTTATTTATTGAATAATAGTGAAAACTACAGAAGGGGGGCTAAACAAACAACAGTTACATTGTAAAGGTTAATACCTGGGGTAGAAAAGAAAACAGAGCGAGAGGGATCTCACCCACTCCACGACCCTTGAACTGGTCGGGGTTCCCAGGTGATGGTGGTAGCTCAGGGTCCTGAGTGCTGGAGACAGGCAGAGCCCCCAGCACAATCAGTCAGGAGATAGAATCCCAGTGGAACTGATGCAGAGCTTGGGTCTATACATCAGAACCCTTACTTGGGCATAGGTAGGGGGTTTTGTAGAGAAAATACAACGGTTCCAGGGAGAACACTAGATTTGTTTATGGGTAAACTGATGACTCAAGGGTTTTCTTTAGGCTAGACAATAGGAGCTGATTGCTCTTGGCTATGGGTGGTGTTTTCTTCCAGGGAGCTCACACAGCAACTAGGCTGCTTCAGTATTTGGGGATATTAATTCAAGATTTATTACTACAATTGGTCTGATAATTGCTGAGCTGGGTGTGTGCAGGAGTAGGTTCATTAGCATCTGGAGCAGGGATTCCTATGATGCAGTGCGTCCCTGCTTTTCTGGTCCCAGAGTTCAGTGCGGTTCTCTGTTCCTCATTCTTTATGCCAATCCCTGTCCCATCTTTCATGCAGATGAGGCTAGGGGAGTTGTCTCTGTTCTTCATTCTGTATGCAAATGGAGATGTCTTAATCTTGTCACCCTTGTCAGGAGGGGTCTAGGTGTGTCTCCCAATGCCCTTCATTGTTCTCTGCAAGCCTTTTCCCTGATCGGTTTTGGTTCCAACAGACTGGGGCGGGGTGTGTCCTTCATGAGTCAGACAGGCTAGATACTGCGCCCTGGTTTCCCAAAAACACAGAGATGAGTGGTATCAAGTCCCGTCCCCCCACCCCGTTGATGGGGTGCTTGTGCTGAGCGAGTATCCCGATCACATCCTTACTCCGTGATACTGGGTCTGATCTTCCATGCATTGCAGCTGCCGCATCAGTCATGGTATCCAACAAACCAGCAGAATCAGACCAATTGTTAGTATAATTTGGAAACCAATGATCACCTCAGTGGGGTGAAGCATGATATTTAAAAGACCTGTTGCACTGGGGCTCCGCCTAACCAAAGTCTCCCACCGAGAGTGATGGCCTGTGTTTTTACCTTAATGGCAATGAGACCCATTCCCAGTGAAATGGGGGAAACCTTCTTGTAGAGCTCAGGAGAGGCATTTAAATGTTGTACGGTCCATATAGGCACAGTAAACTTTATATCTCAAGTAACAATGGTGGTTACATAATCAAAACAGCGATTAACATAAGGCACCATGGGTGTTCATTAATCAATACAATATTACATCTTGTCCGTCCACACACACACACACACACACACATATGATTTACTAACATAGACAATAACAGACCCCTCTTCCTTCATAACATTAAAGGAACAGTGAGACTTATTCCCAGATTACTCATTCATCCCAATCCTTATGGCTATTTCCAAGCAAGGGAGCAGATGCAGGTGCAATGTGAGAGATATTCATGCCCTCTAAGTGGGTTTGAACCTCCTTCAGAGAAGTCTGAAGTTGAAGAACCAAATGTTCTTGTTGATCCAATTTCAATACATGGGGTCCTGAAACTGGGGCTCTTAAATGTCAGAGGGGAGCAAGGTGTGTGATCAGAGGGTTGAAATTTAAAACTGTTTTTTGTTATTGGCCTAATTCCCCTCTGTACAAACTGGTCTCATGAAATCCCTCCGAAATGGCCATATGCCTGTAGAATTTAAACCAAATTGCTGGCATGAGCTTGTGACAATGTGTGTCCTTTAATGAAACTACCCAGTCTGGGGGACCTTGCTGAATCAAGTAATGTCCAGCTAAAGTCCAGTTCAGTGGTTCCCAGTTTACAAGGAATCGTGTGATATTCTTGCCTGCTGGCGTGATCAGAGACAGCTGCAGTTCCTCTCTGGGTAATGGAGGCGTCTGAGTTCCAATAACAATGATGACACATAAGGGCATGGTTGTTCCGCAAACAGCAGAGGAAACCAGGGCTACCCTGCACCTTTCACCAGCCAGGAGGCTGTCACTGGGGGTGTTTGTCCCGTTCGAACTGGTAGTGATGCTGCAGGGCCAGGGGGTTGCTCCCATTCCCATAGAATCCATGCATGTGGCACAGCAATTTGGCTTCCTGGGCTTCAGCTGGCAAGCCCCTCCAGAGGCTCAGAGGGAGCCTGGACAGCATCAGACTCCAGACACTTATGAAGAGCAGGGTGCTGGTGCTCCAGTGGGATGTCATGGCTCCTGTAGGGGACTTGTGAGGGGGCAGAGAAGAGAGAAAAACTTCCCACACTCCCCGCCTATATATTGGGAGACTCTGGGATCAATATTACAGGGTGAACATGAAGCGGTGATCTATGTGAGGGTGGCCATAATAAGTCAAGGACTTTTCTGGCCTTTTCCTACCCTAACATCGGGGTACGCACTGACCAGCCCACTCGATGCATATTTTCCAACGGCTCAAAGCTGTTCCTTCTTGCTGGCCAAGAAGGGTGGCCAACAGGATGGAGAAGACAGTCTTTAGGGTCAGATGGTTTATCCTTCTGTTCTTTGAGCTGTGAAGAATGAAACCATTTCCGCCTGGGTTTTCCTTCTTTTTTTTCATTCAGGAATTCTATCTGACAAACACTGGGGCTGGCCTGATTCACAATAGAGCAGCGGCCCTCCCAGGGATGTGTAAAGAGCTGCTTAGCAGTGACAGAGGCAGTGTTGGTTTTCGTAGGGATGGCTTCCACCCTGGATCTTTCTAAAACAAAGTCAGTGGATTTATACACAGTTAAGAACCTTGGGCAGCTGGAAACTGAACCAAATTTCTCAGCACCTACACTGTTGCTTGCTACAGGCAATGATTCATTCTGAACTAACTCAATCAACTCACTTCCACACCCTTCAGTTACAGCAAACTGCTTGCAAAAGGTAGCATGAGGTTTTATTCCTTCAGGAGCACTTCTAGGCAACAATTCAGTTTCTCCAGAAATTTTCTCCTTTCCCTTTTCAGCTAGGGGTGGCTCTACTGAAACATCTTCCCGAGCATCTTTCTGGGTTTCAGTTGAGTCCAGAACAACTTCTGAGACAACTGACAAATCCTCAGTCAGCATAAACTGAGAGGTACCTTCTGGCTGCTCCACAGAGAGAACCCTGGAGACATTCTCTCCCGCAGCAGTTAAACTGCTTTTCTGAGGAGACCAACAGTTTGAACTTCCCTCCCCCTTGTCACAGACCACATGGCTAGTCACAGACAAACACTGGGAGATTGGGATGGCTTTTTGAACATGCAAATTACCACTGCCAAGAGAAAAACGTGGGAGACAGTTTCTCCCTCATCCTCGCTGAGCTGAACTTGTTTAGTGGTGGGTCTCCCTTCGGAGATCCTGTCCACTAGCAATTGGGCTAACATCCCTGGGTTCCCTACTGTAGCCCTCACAGTGGGTCTCCTCCTCCATATGTTGCGCTGACGTCTTGCGATCAGCTGGGGAGGCCTGTGGGGAACTGGGCACCCCTACTGATCATCAGACTCCCAGAGCCTCCACTTAGAAGGCAGGGATCTGGCTTTGACAGGGAGTGGGCGTCGGGGATGCACTCCATATTGTGGCAGTGGGGTGTGGGGGAGTTCCTTGCATTAACTCCGTTTTCTGCATGACCTGAGACAAAGCATTAATCAGGATGCTGAGAGGCTGGCAATCATATTTTCCCATATCCTCCCCTAAATTCACCAACTCCTTCCAAATCATGTTCCTAAGGGTCTCCTTGGGTCAGCGCTGCCCAGGGTTGTGGGAGGTAGGGGAATTAGAATTGGGAGGGTGCCTGGCAGAGTGAGGACCATTATTTGTAAATGTGATTAGCCTGCACGGGCTCTGAGGTAGTCTTTTTGCTTACTTGTGTTTTTAAGACATCAGTTTCTCGCAGCAAATCTCCTGCTTGTTTGATTTTTGCCACTAGTTCACTCCAGGTTGGGGGTTCTAAATCCACCGTCCCCATGGTCAATTTTGTCTGAGAATTTAGTCCTGCATAAGTGCTCTGTACTAATTCGTGTCCCTGATACTGGAAAGTGACAATCCCATTCTCTTCTGTCTGGGGTAATGAATCAGAGAGAGCTGCCAGCATTTTCTTTCCAATTAGGTAAGCTTCTGGGGCCTCTTCTGGTTTCTGCTCTTCCATTATTTTCTTTTTCATAAGGGAAGATGGAGGCAGTAATATTTTAAGACCACTTATCATCCATTCCCGGGGTCCAGAGGCAGTCTGCTCCCAAGAATCTATGCCTAGGTCTCGAGCATCTGCATCTCAAGGAGAGGCGCATAACTGAGCCAATTGGGTTAAGTCCATGCCAGCAGCAGAGGGGTACATTTGCCAAACACAGGCCAGCCATGCAAGGGCTGTGTCACAGCTCAGTGGCTCCAGTCTCTCAGCAATAGCCTTGTCTACAAGCACAGAGAATATTTTCTTCATTTCAGTTTATTTAACCAGTTCTGTTCAATGACTAGTTTAGTCAAAGTTAAGAAACCAAGTACTCGGGAAATGTAAGACAAATCAACTAGCGCTGTGAAGTTAATGAGAATGAATTAAATCCTAAAGAGGATTAAGCTACAGCGAACTAAAACCAGTTCTGAATCAGAACACACACACACACACACAAGGATTTAATTCACTTTAACTTCGCAGCTTTCATTGATTTGTTTTAACTTTTCTGAGCCTCCTCTCTGCGGTCGGGTCAGCCTAGTGCTAGCACATGGGCTACATACAACTGTTAAGAGAAAAGAGGTCAGAGAAAACAGACATGCACACAATAGAAGCTGCTAAATTTGCACAAGTGAGTAGGAGACTTGTGGTGGTTACTGATTTTTGTGACTTTGCAAGAAAACAAGCACAATAGAAGAGATCAGTGATCCTGCATGGCAAAACATACTGTCCATTACTCTGACTAGGATGTTTAGTTCTGATTATATATGACAATACACCATAAAATATAAGTCAATGTCCTGTCATCTGCTTTAGAAATACATACAGGATTAGTCATAATGAAACCACCATTCTTACTTCCCAGTAAAGATCTCAGAATGATAAG
Source organism: Eretmochelys imbricata (assembly GCF_965152235.1). NCBI lineage: Eukaryota > Metazoa > Chordata > Testudines > Cheloniidae > Eretmochelys > Eretmochelys imbricata. The sequence goes on from NC_135591.1 coordinate 13,009,490, forward strand.
GCTTGCAAATCAGCGAGGTGAACTAGTTCCCACTGTATTTTAAACCTAAGGTACCCATACAGAGTGCAGTGTAGCAAGACACTTTGATATTACCATGGGACTGATGTAATGGGTAGAATACTGGTTTACAATAAAAGTGAAATTTCCCAGACTGGTTACTGTTAACAGCAGCATGGGAGCAGAGTTAATTTTTTTTCCCTAGAAAGGTCCCAATCCTTCAGTTTTTACTCAGCGTATAAGAGGGTGGAGCATTTGCCTGAGAGAGGCCAGAAGGATCAAGCTTCAGTTTCCCTGGCAGTCCAAAGAATAGATTTTAATTCTGTTAAAAGTTAATTTCCTGCAATAGTTTGCATCTCAGCTCATGTAATAACCAAATTTATACGTTCTCGTGATAACATTTTATATGCAAGTTCAATCATGGGCTTTTTGCTTTAGGCACAATGACCTACTTTTAACCATGTAAAAGTGAATTCATTAGCTGATCTACCAGCTATTTCATCAGTCACTCTGCTGTTTCCCTTTGCTAGTGTCATCTGTAGATACATCTTGAAACATGACTGTTTGTGGTCTGCTCTGCCGAGGTGGATCAGCTGCAACAAGCTGGCCTAGTCGGAACGAAAGAACGTTTCCTGTGCGGAGCTAAGATGGCGTCTCTCCCAATGATTTATTCCCATCTCCTGAAAACACTTGTGGTCTATACCAGCTGCAGTGTCAAATCTCTGATACAAGCTAACTTGGATAGACCAGAAACAAAAACTTTCATACACACAGAATCAGTCAGCTGTTCCAGTTTTATGTGGAAAGGATCTCAGAGTCATTTCCAAGGGCTATTTCTATGAGCGTATCGATGAAATTGAGTGTGATAGCGTATATAAAGAAAGTGGAAACCTTCATGTGTGTTAAACCTATGCATAATTAGAGGGTTGTGCACTTTGTTGCTTCTGTAGGCTAAGCTCACAGCAGACACCTGGCTCCTTGCATTCTTCCATCCCTGCCACACCCTCCCTGTATCTCAATCTGCCATCCCCCTCTCTATTTCAGGGACTCCCTGTAACCCCAACACCCTCCTTATACAGTAGAATCTTAGAGTTACAAACACCAGAGTTTTGAACTGACAAAGCAATCAACCACACGCCACATTTGGAACCCAAAGTATGCAGCAGCGTGCACACATACCCAGAGTACAGTACTGTATTAAATATAAACTGCTTTAAAAAAAAGGGAAAGTTTAAAAAAAGATTTGACAGGTAAGGAAACCATTTCTGTGCTTGTTCCATTTCAATTAAGACCGTTAAAAGCACCATTTTTCTTTTGCATAGTAAAGTTTCAAAGCTGCATTAAGTCAATGTTCAATTGTAAACTTTTGAAAGAACAACCATAACATTTTCTTCAGTTACAAACATTTCAGAGTTATAAAGAACCTCCATTCCTGAGGTGTTTGCAACTCTGAGGTTCTACTGTACCACAAGCTCTGGTAGACAGACAGACAAAATGCAACAGAATTGCTTCACTGGGCCAAAAATGTCTGAGATACGCACAGTTCTGTCACTTGTGTAAAACGAAGAGGAGCAAAATTTACAATGTGTTTTATTCTACATATTAAAAAGGGCCCTGATCCTAAACTATGACGGCCGCTATCTTGGCAGACACATGGGGATTGAACCTAGGATTTCCAGAGTTACAAACAAGCATGAGCTGCTCAAACAGAGAGTGTGCTAAAGCTCTGCAGTTGGGGTTATAATAGACTCCTTTCCTCTACAGATCACTCACCAGCACTTTGTGATTGAAGTTACGATTGAAATGATGACTGAAGGACTACTCCTGTGCTTAAAGTTAAAGTTGCAGAATCCGGGCATGAATCTGTAGGAGTAATCCAAGTGTTGCATAGAGCTGGTGCTCTATATAATCTCACATATAGGTAGTGAAGATGAAGTTAGCTTTCATCAGAATCCCAATCTAACTTTACCAAAGCTAAAGCAAGTGGTAGGAGAGACAATGGACAAGATAGGCTAGGTTCAGCCCTGAGTCACTCAACTTCTACCAACATAACTCAGAAAGCAAGGACCCTGGTGCTCCAAAGTCTAACCAGATCAACTTCTGATACCATGACACCATGTTACAACAGAAAAAAAATACATTAGAATTGGGAAAAGTACAGAGAAGGACAACAAAAATGATTAGGGGTATGGAACAGTTTCTGTATGAAAAGAGATTTAAAAGATTGGGACTTTTCAGCTTGGAAAAAAGACAACTAAGAGGGGATATGATAGAAGTCCATAAAATCTTGACTGGTGTGGAGAAAGTGAGTAATGAAGTGTTATTCACTCCTTCACCTAACACAAGAACCAGAGGACACCCAATGAAATTAATAGGCAACAGGTTTAAAACAAACTAAAGGAAGTACTTCTTCGTAAAACGCACAGTCAACCTGTGGAACTTGTTGCCAGAGAATGTTGTCAAGGCCAACACTATAACAGGGTTCAAAAAAGAAATAGACGAGTTCATGGAAGATAGGTCCATCAATGGCTATTAGTCAAGATGGTCAGGGATGCAACCCCATGCACTGGATGTCCCTAGCCTCTGTTTGCCAGAAGCTGGGAGTGGATAATGGGATGGATCATTAGGTAATTGCCCTGTTGTGTTCATTCCCTCTGAAGCACCTGGTACTAGTCACTGTCAGAAGACAAGATACTGGTCTAGATAGACCATTGGTCTGACTCAGTATGGCTGCTCTTATGTATAAAAACATTGGGCGGGGCGGGGCGGGGCGGGTCTGGGCTGGGCGGTGGGACACACCTCTTTCTCACTCCCATCTAGAGATAAAGAAAGGGAAGGTGGTCGTGACCACTCTGGGGCCCTGAGCTCCCAACTTGAGAATCCATGATCACAGGAGCCATCACAGGACTTGGTACCAGCAACTCACAAGCAAGTGCACTTGTCCATATGTCAAGCATAGCATTGTACAGTAGGGGTATGTGGCTGGTATTGTCAATGTTCAGTTATCGATCTTTGGATGCAGGGTGGATGAGGACACAAACACAGAGTAGAGTTTTGTCTGAAATAACTTAACTCTGCATTCCACTTTCGTTTTTAAATGTAACCATAACTCTGAATCTCTGGAATTTCACACATTCATGAATTGATTTTTTTTATTTTTAAACCATAATTTTCTAATAAAGTCTTTCCCTTAAATATTTGATGCATATTTATAACTTAGTAGCAGATTAAAGAAAACACTATAAACTTGAAATCACAATTTTGTCTGAAACTTTTATACCACTATAATTACATCTATTTCTCTCTGTTTTCGCCAGGCTCATTTACTTTGTGTATTTGACAACATTTTGAGTCCGGTCACTTTAACACTTTCCAGTGCAGTGTCAATTATTGAATCATTCTCATCCTTGCTGAAATAGACAACATCAACAGGGGAGCAGAAAAACCTGCACAACATTATTGAACAGAATATAGTTTTTTAAAAAGTCAGAACATAATATTTAAGGGGTACTCTATTAGCAACTGGCCATGTTTTAAAATTACTTAATATAAACAAAACTCTTTAAATTGACAGTGTCCCTTTAATGAAGTTACTCGTATTGGAATAGAACTTGTAATTTCATCACTATATCATATTAGCGGCCTGATCCAAAGCCCACTGAAGTCACCTGAATCTTTCCAATGTCTTTTGGATCAGGCTCACACAGCTTATTTTCTACACAGTCAGTTAAGCTCCTAAGTATCACATTTCTCAAAAAGGAAAATGTTCTCCTTGCCTATGATGAGAGAGTTAGGAGTCCTGTCCTCCTTTAATGCTCCTCCTGTTTAAATATTGAGTTTCCAGTTACAGAACTAAGTTAAGTGACCTAGTCTTCCTGCAGCTAAACAATTAATACTAGACTTCAGAAGGACAGGACACAGAGCGCCAACCTCACTTCCTGTTTTCCCCACTTCCCAGTCAATATGGAATCATGAGCATGTGGCTCCCAAAGAGCTAGGGTTTGGAAGGCAAGTGGATGAAAGAAAAGCCAGATTCCTACTAACTGGACATACAACTATGAGAACGAATATTCATGGCCATCCTATGTCCCCTTCACAAATGGTGTCCCTTCCCTCTGTTTGCCAGAAGCTGGGACTGGGCATCACTTGACAATGACCTTTTGTGTTCATTTCCATGCATGTGGCACTGGTCATGGTTGCAAGACAGGCTACTGGGCTAGATGGCCTTTTGGTCTGACCCAGTAGGGCCGTTCTTATGGTCTTAGATTCCAGCACTGATAACTGATAACTCAGTTAGAGATCTTTAAATGAAATGATGGATCTGCTTCCAGTCCACTTTTAAGCACCAAGGATGGCAACTCTGCTGTAGCAGCCACACCCCCACTGATGCCAAGCAGAGGTCTGATGATAATATCGGCTCTAGTCTTTGTAATCAGCCAGGGATTTGCACTTGAAGCTGTCATGCTACCAGAAAACCAACAGCCACTGCTCATTGACCCCAGAGTGAGGTCAATTCAGGTGTCTAGAGAGACAGATGTTTCCAACAATACACTCCAGTTATACCAGTAAAGATAGATCTTTAGGATGTCAAAGCAGCTATTCATGAATGGAAACAGAATGACACTTAATTTCTCTCCGCACCCCGCCTTAACATGTTCTTGGACCTTCCTGCAGAAAGAGCCAGGCTATTAACCCTTAGGAATTATCCCAAACTGCCTGCTGCTTAAATGAAGCCCTACATCTCCTAGTAAAGCTGTGGGATCCATGTTTTACCAAGATGAATGCAATAGGTAGAGGTATATACCTGTCTATCGGCAGACGTTTGCTGAGGAGGCTGGAGATCACTGCCTCTTGGTGATGGTGAGCTAGAATGGACACTGCCTCCATCAGGAACTGCCTCAAGCCGCCCTCCTGGATAGTAGGCATGTGGCGATATAGTATAGCCAGGATATCTGGCACCTGGAAGGAACAAAACCAGAAAGAAATGTCCATTTTTCTTTCTCTCCATTCACTCTACAGAATCAAAACCTTTATTTAGCCATTTGCTGCTTTTTTAGAAATGCCTCACTTTAAGAAACAAATGTTCAAATACGTCTGTGTAACTTGAACCCGCACAAATTGCCCACACATGGCTGTAAAAATTAACACTGACACACACATAGACATACCAGGTAATTTAATGTGGTGGTGCCCAGCTATGCATTACGTAAACCAGTTCACATGCACAAAAGGCGGCTTTGCTTGCCCAGATTTTACAGGTGTGATTTAAGCAGCCAAATCTGACCATTTGCCTCGAAGAATGCAGAGCTCATAAACAACCACAAGCACAAAATATGCAAGTGCTTTAAAGACAGTGTGCAAATGCCTGGGACTATGAACAGGTGACTACCTCTCATATTCATTCCTAGCCCTTCACATCTTCAAAACACTGTGCAAACATGGCAGTTCTGCTGCGAGGGTTCCCTGTCCTGAGGCCTTTCACCAGCCTTGTTAGAAGATTTGTGTAGTGCTCCTTTCATCTAGCACTAATGCACTGGGCTCCAGAATAAGGCATATAAATAGTGGATCCCAAAGACACTAGAGTTTTCTCCCTCCCTCCTCCTCTTCTTAAAGGGTACGTCTACGCAGCAAAAAAACCCCACAGCAGTGAGTTTCAGAGCTCAGGTCAACCTGGGCCTGTGGGGCTTGCACAATGGGGCTAAAAGTGGAGCTGTTCCTGCTCGGGCTGGAGCCCAGGCTCGGTGACCTGGCAAGAGGGTGGCAATAGCCCAGTGCTCTTTTTAATCCATGTAGCCCTTAGCCATAGGCCTCCTAATAACTGGAGGCCTCCAGGTGCCAGTCATTCTGTCTTCTTGTATTTTCCCCAGAGTCTGTTTTCTCAAGCCTTTCTTGGCTGAATACTGTGGCAACAAGCTAGACCAATAAATAACCAACCATCTTCCTTTTCCCTTGGATTATCTCGGTTTCCTGCTATTGATTCTGCCATTGCCTATCTTAGGGTAGGAACAGAAATGGAATCGAATCTTTGTCTGAGGGGGAGAAACAGTAAGATTTTTCTTCCTTACACTTGAGGGCAAAGATCAAAAAGCCTAGAGTTTAGGCAGAAAAGCTCTCCAGTTCCCAGTTTTACCTTGTCCAGCATGGCATCTCCACACTCCTTCAGGATGATCTTCACCCACAGTCCACCTGCCGTGGCACAGGTGGGGCTAGCAGACAGCAGACCACCCAATGTGGCCTCAATAAAGTTTGTGGCCTGTTCGGAGGGAAAGTACTCACTAACAACCTGGGAACAAATCAAAAACAGGAGAGACCGCAATGATGTTTGGCTCCCGCACTTTTAAAAATGGAAAAAAAGATACATGCATCAGCAAATGGTGAATTAGCCTCCTGTCTAGCTCGCCATTTGGGATTACAATTCTCTCTCTAGTCTACAGACTACATTTTTGTATTTTACACTAATGATATCAGGTTAGAGGCAAAGACTCTGTTGCACAGTTAGCACAACATTGTACTGGATATGCAGGAGGTAAGTTTCCCATCTGTAGTCTCTTACATACACTGCATCTTTTTACAGCATATAGAAGTCAGTCAAGAGAGGCGTGCACACAGATATCGGTAAAGTCAAGGAAATGTAATACAGCTACAGCATGAACAATACTATTGACCTGTACCACCATCTGCTGGAAGACACAGAAAATAAAAACAATTGGAAATTGTTCTTTACTCCCTCGGGACCAGATTTACTCTTCTTTACACAGATATACTTGCAGGGATCAGCCACTTGAAGGAAACATTATCATAAGCACCAGACCAGTGCAAGACAAAAAGGGGACCTTCCTTACATTGAAGAGTAATCCCACAACTGAAGAAAGAGCAGCAGATACCAGTCTTGCCATAAATGTAGCACTGCCTTAGGCTTGTGCTGATCTTCAGCTGGGATTGGGAAAATGATTTTCTCCCTCCCCCAATTTATGACACTATACTACACAACTGGCCAAGAGTATTATGGCTGCCTCCTCTCCTCTCTCCGACATCTAGTGTAGGCCCCTATGATAGTTCACTAGAAGGACCTTGATCTATGTGCCTTGTTCCATTGTTCTCGTTCCTTCTGTCAGCTATGGTTTTGGTTGTACTGAATATATGAGTATCTTCTCTCCCTATTTTGTGTCCAGATATATTAGTATTTTTCTTTGCTGAAGGGAAGAGGGGATAGTGGAATTCAAAGTTGAAGAAGAAAAAAACAATCTAGGGGAGTTGTTTCTTTTTCTGCTTTCTTGCAACGTACAAGAAGGTTTACAGGGTTTGTTTTTTTTTAATGAAAGAAAGGGAAGGGGTTCTACTTGTTTTTTCACTTGAGAAGTATCAAGAATGTCTTCCCTGTTTTGTTGGAGCTCTCCTTTAGAGGAATCAGATTATGGATTGGGAGATTTCAGCTATAAATTGAAGGGGTTAGGAGTTGATTCTTCCAATCGTTTCTTAGACATTTGAATCAAATGCATCTTAACAGAAACCAAAAAGAAAGCTTTAAACACTGTAATTATGAAGGGAAGTGATTTTTATTGAATCATGTTTCACTTCCTTAGTATCTGTGACATCAAAACCTACTAGTCATCAATAGCTCCTCCAAGAAAAACTGGGAAGATAAGACCTGAATTTCCATTGTAAAGAAAGCAGCAGACTGATTTTTTTTTTTTTTAAAAGGAACCCACACGTTGGGCCTTTTATTACATCAAAACCAATTTTCTTTTCCTTTGTAAGACACCTTTAAAACAGACAGAGGGCTGTTCTCTCCGATATAATAATTTTTTGGTCTGGTTTTCTGGGATTTTGCTTCTTTACTGATAAAAAGACAGGCCTAACTGAGAGACTGAACCCATATTAGGGCCAAATTCTGCTCCTCGGTTACATGAGAACATCGCTCCCTGACTAGGGCCCAAATCTGTGTAAAGAAGAGTAAAATCTGGTCCCAAGGGAGTATCGAACAACTTCCAATTGTTTTTATTTCCTTGTCTTCCAGCAGACAGTGGTACCGATCAATAGTATTGTTCATGCTGTAGCTGTATTACATTTCCTTGACTTTGGCTTGCTCTATGATCATTTTATATTTGTTATCAGGGCCAACCCCTCAGCTAATGTAAGTCATATCATTTCATTAAAGTCAAGGAAACTTTGCTAATTTACCCCACCTGAGAATCTGATCTTTGCAGTTTAATACCAGTCTCCTTCTATATTTACAGGGAATCATGTTTCCTCAAAGGGCTTTAAATCTGATGTCAAATCATTTCAAGTTTAAATTTACAAAGTTTAACAAAGATTAACTGGTTCAAGTTAACATACTTGGAGGCCCAGATATGTTACAACTGTTTGTTTAAGAAGGGCAGTTGAGTCTAAACCATAAAAACAGCTCCAAATCTGCACCACAGTTCAGGAAAGCAGCCCTATTCATCAGCCTATGAATGATGTAAGCACGTTCTTAATATGTGGATCTCAGATCATGGTCATAATTTAAAAAAATTAATTGACACAGCTGGACACCATTCACATTTGAAACATAAAGTAGCTTAAAACTGTCCTAGCTTGAAGTGGTGTGAAACTGCTTCAGGAAATGTGGCCCTCTTACAAGTGTAGATGCGAGGTTGCATATATGGTAAAGCCATGTAGACAGAATGCATGCTGATCTTAATCCTACACATTTCCTAAACACTATACAGAATATCTAATTGCTTATTTTTAAATCCTAATCAGAGAAAAATTAAAATGATTCATGCAAATAATTGAATTCTAAGGATTGTGTAACAACAAACACTCTTATTTTCTAGATCTACTGAGAGCTAGCTCTGAGCCAACAAAATAGTATTTTCAGCGTGTATGGTTCTCTACCAAAGCAGGTCTATTCTTTATCTAAGAACATGAAAACAAAAGAATTCATAATATTGTTATCCCTTTTGACCTGAGCAATTAGTGAATATTTTGGGTCTTGTGAGTTGTTTCCATTAGGGGGAGAAATGGATGATGGAGTCAGGTATTTTTTTGATGCAATCCTGTTTATTTACAAAGAATGTACACAAAGTTCTATTTCCCTAACAACAGCAGGAATAGTTACTTGGCTCACAATTCCAAGCCTCTTTCTATCCAGCAGTCACCCAAAAGCTCTCTCTCTCTCATCCCCATCCCCCTGCATTTGCATTCAGACCCCAGTGAAAGCCCCTTCCCCTGAATGGCTCAACTCCTATTCCAGCTTTACTTGATGGTGGCTTCTATTAAGTCAGCCATCTATTCTACAAAAGAGCTTGATTGTTTTTACATTGATCCTGAATAAAGGACAACTAGTATGCCCGCCAGCTTCAATAAGGCTTCCACTTTCCACAGCATAACTCCCTGTTTTCATGTTGTTTTTATAAATCTGTATCTTGTACACTTCCACAAAACCTACAGCATTCTTTTATTTTTACTAACCTGAATCAGGATATTGAATGCATACTTTCAGTTACACCAATGTAAATCTGTGTGTAAGCAGAGTCAGGATGAGCTCCACCCTGACATCTGGTAGGGAGTTGTGGCAAGTTGTGGAAAAGAACGTCAAGGGCTGATCTCATTTATATAGGCACCCCACCCTGCCTAGCATGAGCCCATAGCTGCCCAAATGTTCACTTTGGCTTCTGTGGGATCCTCAGTGTCTCTGTTATTGGTCAGGAAGAATAAATTGTTATTGTCCTGATTATATGAATCAAGGACAGTGGAACTGTACTTGGCCTTTTGTTATGCTGGAGGGACTCGCCATCAACTAAGTAGCACTCGCTAGGCAAGGGACATGGGTTCCAAAATTCAGTGAATGTAGGTTGGTAGGTAGGTTGGTGAGAGCTCTACATGTCAGTTGCCTTTACTCTCTGGATTATCAGAGCTAATTTTGATTCTATTAGGAGTCTAGTTGTAGGCTGCTGAGCTGAATTCAATTTGGGCTAATGGTGTACCAGCACTGAGGCTCCCTTACTACAAGTTGAAATCATGACAGAGCTAAAATTATTAAGAGCTGAAATCACTGACTGTTGTATTAGGTAGTGCGGGGGCCTGAAGATATATTGTGGAGCAGTTTGTGGGACAGATGGAGTAGCTCATGGGGGGGCTGGCAGAGCAGAGTGGTTCATGGGACAGCTGGTAGAGTGGAGCAGAGCCCTGCGAAGAGGTGGGGCAATTGGCTTCAGACCACATAAGGTGCCCCTTAACCCTCCCATTTCCACCAAGGTTGGGACGTAAAACTCTGCAGATAAACTTTCGAACTCTGGGGCTGCCCTGACCAGGGACAGAGACTTTTGGGTTCTTGGAATTTTGGGACTTTGGGTGACTTTTCGGTTGCTGGACTCAAGAACCAAAGGAAAAGAACATGGCCCAATTTGCTTGGGATGGGTTTTGCTCATGGGTTGTGTTATGAATCCTGTTGGTAGTGTTCCCCCATCATAATGCCACATTGTTTCTCTCTGTTATTAAAAGGTTTTTTGCTACACTCAGACTATGTGCTTGCGAGAGGGGAAGTATTGCCTCTTGAAGGCGCCCAGTGGGGGTGGTATATATTTGTCCCAGGTCACTAGGTGGGGGCTCGAGCCGGTTTTGCATTGTGTTATTGGAATGGAACCCCGCCCTTGTTGCTGCCAACTCTGTCGGGCAGAAGGGTTACATGTGGTAATTCATTAGACTTATTCCATATTTATCCTGATGGCAAAATGTGTTAGCAAGTCACTAGAGAAAACATGACACTTTTTGATAATTGTTATAACAGATCTACCACAAGCCCAGAGAACTGAGATCATCATTTCTGGTTGGAAAATGTTGATGAAGATTAAACACTTTGTGAAATTTTTTTCCCATTTTCTAACCAGCCCAACAAGTAATGTTTATAGCCCAAAAACCTAAGGGGCATTCAGAAGGGGCAGCTCCAGGAATTTAGTAGAAAGTAAATCGTATGGTATTAAAGTGATGAGGAGGGTCTTTCTATAGCACTTAATTTCCAGCAGATTTGGATTCAACAAGACAAATAGAGCATGCTTGCAGGTATCAGTAAAGCTATTGCTACATGGATATCTTCCAAAGCAATTGCATGTTCCATTACATAGTTATTCCCCACCCTTGCCTCAACCAGTGGTTCGAGGCGATAAGTTGAAGATAAACATCTGTCTCTCTGACAGTCAGTGTTGTTTCTTCTCCTTCTCTCTCTTCTCTTTACAAATGTGGCTGTAGGTAAGACCTGTGACCCGTGACTGGCCCTGGCTGCCACTCACATTGACAGCCCCAAGGCTGTGCCCAGGGCAGCCTTTAATAACCTTGCCCAGAAAACCCCTTAGAAAAGGCGGGAAGCCCTTCTGGGAAACCCCTTAGGAAAACTGGTTCTGACTGGAACTTGTTTACAACTTCCAGGAGAACTAAAAGAGCGGGAAAATGGACCTATCGTGCAAAACTCCTACCCGCATCTCACTAGAGGGGCAGGGGAGTGGGATGGGGCCAGCTGGCCAACAGGAGGTGGAGGGGCAGGGCTTGTTCCGTGATGACATCAAGAATGCTACGCAGGCTGTGCACGCTGTCCCCAGGGAACACCTCCTTCATCAGGGTCTCCTTCCTATCCTGCAACACAGCAATACCCTCCTTAGGGAGCCCAATCACCCAACCTTGCCATCCCTGCCACCAAAACTCACTTGGCACCAGGTTCTGTGGAGGCCTGCTCCATGAGCCCCTCCCTGGAAGGGAGGGAGCCCCAGAGGAGCCTCCATGCCGACAGCCACAGTGATCCCGAAGGGCAGGGATGCTTGACAGTTGGCCTCAGCCATTGTGTCCCATAAGCCCAAGGTGTCCCCAGGTGCAGGGGACTACCTAGCCAAGCGGTGCAGAGCACTGGGGCCACAACCAGCCTCCCCAGCTGTCTTGGGGCAGGAGGGGCTGCTGGTGGCTGCTGAGCAGTGAGGTGCCTCCAGTAGATGGACACAGCAGGGTGGGCTGGGACATGCCCCCCTCACGTGCTGGGTCAGGAAGAGCTCCAGCTTGCCAGCCTGCACCACGTAGATGCTGGTGTCAGGCTGGCCAGGCCAGAAGATGTACTCGCCCTGTTGGAACTGCTGGAAGATCATGTGCTTACAGAGCTCCAGGAACAGCGGCTTCTCAAAATGGGCTAGCACCCTGCAAGGAAGGGCGGGTCATGGTGGGCAGAAGGGGGAGCAAAGCCTTCAGCAACTCATGGCAGGGACTTGGGGCTCATGTCATGAGGGTCCCTTGGGGCCCAACCCAAGCTCCTGCATCACATGGGCCAGAGCACCCGCCCAGAGCCCAGCTGGCTAGGCAGGCTCTGTCAATCATCCCCCCACCGCCCATCTCAATGCATGGGGGAGTTGGAGCTGCCCCAGAGGGTCAAGCCTCCAGTGACACTACCCTGCTCCAGGATCCCAGTGCCCACAAGATGTCACCCCTGGGGACAGAGATCTCTCCCTGACCCCAATCACAGCCACTTCTGGGGAAGAGTCTGTCTGATGCAATAGCTCCACAGCAACACTGCTGGGACTCAGCCAGGACTAACGCTATGCTGGGTCCCCACCACGAGCCCACAAGGGCACTTGCTCTCACTCGACAGAGTCTGCCTCCAGCTGCCCTACCCTGGGGAGCACTAGCTCTGTATCAGCCAAGAAGGAAGAGTGCTCCCTACTGGATAACCAGGGCCACCATTCCTGCTGCTCCAGAGCATTCTTGGCAACTCTCCCACCTATGGTCTGCCTGGGCTGGAGCCTGCACAGCTTAGACCAGTGGTTCTCAATCTGTGGTCCGCAAGACCCCTGGAGTCCACACATTATGCCTAAGGGGTCCACAAAGGACAGGTTAAAAACAGACTGAACAGAATTAAGCTGTATGTACAGACAGATTTCCCAAGGGGTCCGCACCTCCATCCAAAATTTCCAGAGGGATACGCAAATGAAGAAAGGTTGAGACCCACTGGACTAGATGTTCTGACAGGTTCACATAGTGTCCAGCCCACCTGTCCAGGTTTTCCCAGGACCACACTGGGAAATCAGTTGGACAGAGTGCTCCATTACACATAGCCAGCTGGCCAGGTCATGGGCTCAGGATCATCCCAGCTCTCCTGGATTTTGAACCTCAGAGGTGCCCACCCTAGGTCAAGTTTGCTTGCGGGGGGGGGGGAAACGTGGCTGCAGCTGAGTCTGGGCTCGGGGCCCCGGTGCATGGGGGCACTCACTGGATGTTCTTCAGCATGTTCAGCACCTCAGATGGAAAGCGGGAGTTGGCCACGTCAAACTCAGTCAGATCCGCTTCCAGCACCAAGGGCTCCTTCGGCTGTAGGATGGGCGGCTCCTTCTTGATGCGCAGGATCCTGGGCACAGGGACAGACCGGGGAGGGGACAGACGGGGCCAACCAGAGAGTTGCCTGCAGGGGCAGATTCCCCCACACACACCCAGGGCAGGAAAGAATCTGCATCATGCATCAAGAGGCAGGACTTGTTCCTGAGCCATGGCACTCACTCATGCCAAGGGCCCCAGCCAGAGAGCTGAGCAGCACCAAGCCGCAGGCTGGTCCGGTGCCGGTCAAGTGCTCTGGGGGTGGGTTCTCGAGGCTGGTGTCCAGGATGGGGTGCAGCTGCTTTGCAGGGCAAGGAGAGGTCAGAGTTAGTGCTAATGGCTTAGGGGGGAAACATACGACTCACTCCCGCAGCAGGGCTGGGACCATGGGTGCCTCCACTACCCCTCATGGCAGGGCTGGGCCAGCCCAGTTGTCTCACACCATGGAGGGCGAATGAACCCACTTACTTTTTGGCAGCGTTCAACATCTTGAGCTTCTTCTTCATGCGGGGCCGGGAGGTGCTGGAGATGGTTGTGTCCACAAGGGAGGAGGTGGACTGGGACATATAGAGACAGCCCAGGTAAGCCACCAGCTACTTCTGCAGACAGCGCCCGCTAGAGCTGCCATCTGGGCGAGGAGAGTCGGCACTCAGCCAACCATGTGCTGCCAGCGAGCAGGCAGGAGACACTGTAGGGGAGTCCTCATGGAACTGGCCTTCTCCTGCAGGTCACCCCTGTCACGGAGTGTGGGGGGAGTCCACGCCCTGCACCCCTCTTCCTGGAATTCACTGAGACTCTCAGCCAGCCAGTAAAACAGAAGGTTTATTGGACAACCGGAACGCAGTCCAAAACAGAGCTTGTGGGTACACCCAGGACCCCTCAGTCAAGTCCTTCTGGGGGAGCAGGGAGCTTAGACCCCAGCCCTGGGGTTCCCTGCGTTCCTCCACCCAGCCCCAAACTGAAACTAAACCCACCCAGCAGGTTCCCTGCTGCAGTCTCCATCCACATTCCTGGCAGAGGTGTCACCTCCCCCTCCCCCTCCTGGCTCAGGTGACAGGCTCTCAGGTCTCCCATCCCCAGGGCACATTCCCAGGTCAACACTCCCCCCTCCCTGCTGAGCCACATCGTCACAACCCCGCCCCAGTGCCAGCCCTCCCAGCTCCTGGTGCCTGCTTCCCTGCCCCCCTGAAGCCACAAAGGCAGTCAGATGATGGGCCTGGGGCAGAGGCCTTGGGAAAGCCTAGCGCCCTGCTGCCTCGCCCTGACCCGCTCAGCAAGCAGCTCAGTGCGGGGGGCTGCTGGACAGGACTCCCAGTGGTAGGAACAGGGTCCTGCTCACATCTCTGGGATTAGTGACCCCACAGGACCCAGACCCAGACCCAGACCCAGGCTCTGGCAGAGCTATCTGCTGCTATGCCCCAGTTCCTGGAAACATGTCCCAGCTGGGCTGCAGCATGCCCCCCGCAGGAGCCCATCTCCTGCCACTGCTCCCAGCTGGAGTTCAATCCCCACTCCCAGCTCTGCCCCAGCTCACCCTCACTGCTTCCTGCAGAGACAACCAGCACCAGGAGACCCGCCCCTGCTTCCCAAACTGACCCAGAAGACCCCCCGCTTTCACGTCTGGGCCAGCGTTGCCCCCCTTTGCCCCCAGGCAGGGCCAAGTGGGTGGGGGGAGCAGGGAGAAGAGGGGCTGGCGGAGGCTGGGGATGTTAGTGCTTTGAAAACACTCTCCCCACCTTTGGAGCATGGGCCTGGATAGGCCCCTGTCACCAGCCAGACTGTCCCCTTGGGGCAGGTGCCTGGGGCCCTCGCATGCTGAGCCTGTCCCTCCCTCCAGGCAGGGCCCAGCTCCTGGCTGCCTGGGCAGACAGCCACATGCCCTGCCCTGTCTGCTAACCCCACTGCTGTTACTTAGTGTGACAAAGCTCTGGAAGGTGTTTATGAGCTGTCTGCACCTAGCACCCTGGCACCACTACCCGCTGGGGGAAAGAATTCATTCTCTCCCTAGGCCATGGGAGAGCTGGCCAGGGATCTGAGACAGAGTTGCTCGGACTTTCTGGGCTGGAATCAACATATCTGAGCAGCAGACCCTCAGTGCCTGGAGGCAGACACCTGGTTCAGAGGCAGGTGAGCACAGCGTGACTGGGTCCGGAGAACAAAACCAGGTGGCTGGGGGAAGAGCTGAGCTGGGGGGAGAGCCTATGTCTACACTGCAAGAAAAGGCCTATGGCCCAACCCCAGCTGACCCAGGTCAGCTGACTCAAGCTGCGGGGCTAAAAATTGCAGTGTGGATGTTTCTGGCTGGAGTCTGTGCTCTGGGGCCCTCCACCCTCGTGGGGTTTCAGAGCCCAGGCTCCAGCCTGGGCCCAAATGCCTGCACTGTGATTTTTAGCCCTGAGAGCCCAAGTCAATTGGCCCGGGCCCAGTCTTTCTTCCACAGGACAGAAGCGACTTTGTCTGTACAAAGTGCAAGCTGGTCTCCATATTGGAAGAGAAGATTGAAGGTCTGGAGCAACAGATAACGACCCTGCGTTGCATACGAGAAACTGAGGATTTTCTGGACAAAACTCAGGATAGGCTTCTAGGGGCACAAAGCTCTAAAGATATAGAGCAGGTTGAACAGAGGAGCCAAGAGGCCAGTGAAGAAGCTTGGCAACATGTGACCTCCAGAAGAGGTAAGCGGAATGTCCGGGTTCCAGTAACACAGACACAGGTAACTAACCGCTTTCATGTTCTCTCCACAGGTACCATTGTGGAGAGTGGACCAGATGATATGTCTGTGGGGAGAAAGCAGAAGGAGACTCCGCTGGTTGGAAGGCATGAGATGCGATGTCCTGAGGTTGGGGGTTCCACGACCACCACTCCCAAGAGGAGAAGGCGGGTGGTGGTGGTCGGGGACTCTCTCCTCCGGGGGACTGAATCATCTATCTGCCGCCCTGACCGGGAAAACCGAGAAGTCTGCTGCTTGCCGGGGGCTAAGATTCGCGATGTGACGGAGAGACTGCCGAGACTCATCAAGCACTCGGATCGCTACCCCTTCCTGCTTCTCCACGTGGGCACCAATGATACTGCCAAGAATGACCTTGAGCGGATCACTGCGGACTACATGGCTCTGGGAAGAAGGATAAAGGAGTTGGAGGCGCAAGTGGTGTTCTCGTCCATCCTCCCCGTGGAAGGAAAAGGCCTGGGTAGGGACCGTCGAATCGTGGAAGTCAACGAATGGCTACGCAGGTGGTGTCGGAGAGAAGGCTTTGGATTCTTTGGTGTTCCATGAAGGAGGAGTGCTGGGCAGAGACGGGCTCCATCTTACAAAGAGAGGGAAGAGCATCTTTGCCAGCAGGCTGGCTAACCTAGTGAGGAGGGCTTTAAACTAGGTTCACCGGGGGAAGGAGACCAAAGCCCTGAGGTAAGTGGGAAAACAGGATACCGGGAGGAAGCACAGGCAGAAATGTCTGTGAGGGGAGGGCTCCTGCCTCATACTGGGAATGAGGGGCAATCAACAGGTTATCTCAAGTGCTTATATACGAATGCACAAAGCCTTGGAAACAAGCAGGGAGAACTGGAGGTCCTGGGGATGTCAAGGAACTATGATGTGATTGGAATTACAGAGACTTGGTGGGATAACTCACATGACTGGAGTACTGTCATGGATGGTTATAAACTGTTCAGGAAGGACAGGCAGGGCAGAAAAGGTGGGGGAGTAGCACTGTATGTAAGGGAGCAGTATGACTGCTCAGAGCTCCGGTACGAAACTGTAGAAAAACCTGAGTGTCTCTGGATTAAGTTTAGAAGTGTGTGCAACAAGAGTGATGTAGTGGTGGGAGTCTGCTATAGACCACCGGACCAGGGGGATGAGGTAGATGAGGCTTTCTTCCGGCAGCTCACGGAAGCTACTAGATCGCATGCCCTGATTCTCATGGGTGACTTTAATTTTCCTGATATCTGCTGGGAGAGCAATACTGCGGTGCATAGACAATCCAGGAAGTTTTTGGAAAGCGTAGGGGACAATTTCCTGGCGCAAGTGCTAGAGGAGCCAACTAGGGGGGGCACTTTTCTTGACCTTCTGCTCACAAACCGGGTAGAATTAGTGGGGGAAGCAAAAGTGGATGGGAATCTGGGAGGCAGTGACCATGAGTTGGTTGAGTTCAGGATCCTGACGCAGGGAAGAAAGGTAAGCAGCAGGATACGGACCCTGGACTTCAGGAAAGCAGACTTCGACTCCCTCAGGGAACGGATGGCCAGGATCCCCTGGGGGACTAACTTGAAGGGGAAAGGAGTCCAGGAGAGCTGGCTGTATTTCAAGGAATCCCTGTTGAGGTTACAGGGACAAACCATCCCAATGAGTCGAAAGAATAGTAAATATGGTAGGCGACCAGCTTGGCTTAATGGTGAAATCCTAGTGGATCTTAAACATAAAAAAGAAGCTTACAAGAAGTGGAAGGTTGGACATATGACCAGGGAAGAGTATAAAAATATTGCTCGGGCATGTAGGAATGAAATCAGGAGGGCCAAATCGCACCTGGAGCTGCAGCTAGCGAGAGATGTCAAGAGTAACAAGAAGGGTTTTTTCAGGTATGTTGGCAACAAAAAGAAAGCCAAGGAAAGTGTGGGCCCCTTACTGAATAAGGGAGGCAACCTAGTGACAGAGGATGTGGAAAAAGCTAATGTACTCAATGCTTTTTTTGCCTCTGTTTTCACTAACAAGGTCAGCTCCCAGACTGCTGCGCTGGGCATCACAAAATGGGGAAGAGATGGCCAGCCCTCTGTGGAGATAGAGGTGGTTAGGGACTATTTAGAAAAGCTGGACGTGCACAAGTCCATGGGGCCGGACGAGTTGCATCCGAGAGTGCTGAAGGAATTGGCGGCTGTGATTGCAGAGCCATTGGCCATTATCTTTGAAAACTCGTGGCGAACCGGGGAAGTCCCGGATGACTGGAAAAAGGCTAATGTAGTGCCAATCTTTAAAAAAGGGAAGAAGGAGGATCCTGGGAACTACAGGCCAGTCAGCTTCACCTCAGTCCCTGGAAAAATCATGGAGCAGGTCCTCAAAGAATCAATCTTGAAGTACTTGCATGAGAGGAAAGTGATCAGGAACAGCCAGCATGGATTCACCAAGGGAAGGTCATGCCTGACTAATCTAATCGCCTTTTATGATGAGATTACTGGTTCTGTGGATGAAGGGAAAGCAGTCGATGTATTGTTTCTTGACTTTAGCAAAGCTTTTGACACGGTCTCCCACAGTATTCTTGTCAGCAAGTTAAGGAAGTATGGGCTGGATGAATGCACTATAAGGTGGGTAGAAAGCTGGCTAGATTGTCGGGCTCAACGGGTAGTGATCAATGGCTCCATGTCTAGTTGGCAGCCGGTATCAAGTGGAGTGCCCCAAGGGTCGGTCCTGGGGCCGGTTTTGTTCAATATCTTCATCAATGATCTGGAGGATGGTGTGGATTGTACTCTCAGCAAATTTGCGGATGATACTAAATTGGGAGGAGTGGTAGATACGCTGGAGGGGAGGGATAGGATACAGAAGGACCTAGACAAATTGGAGCATTGGGCCAAAAGAAATCTGATGAGGTTCAATAAGGATAAGTGCAGGGTCCTGCACTTAGGATGGAAGAATCCAATGCACCGCTACAGACTAGGGACCGAATGGCTAGGCAGCAGTTCTGCGGAAAAGGACCTAGGGGTGACAGTGGACGAGAAGCTGGATATGAGTCAGCAGTGTGCCCTTGTTGCCAAGAAGGCCAATGGCATTTTGGGATGTATAAGTAGGGGCATAGCGAGCAGATCGAGGGACGTGATCGTTCCCCTCTATTCGACATTGGTGAGGCCTCATCTGGAGTACTGTGTCCAGTTTTGGGCCCCACACTACAAGAAGGATGTGGATAAATTGGAGAGAGTCCAGCGAAGGGCAACAAAAATGATTAGGGGTCTAGAACACATGACTTATGAGGAGAGGCTGAGGGAGCTGGGATTGTTTAGCCTGCAGAAGAGAAGAATGAGGGGGGATTTGATAGCTGCTTTCAACTACCTGAAAGGGGGTTCCAAAGAGGATGGCTCTAGACTGTTCTCAATGGTAGCAGATGACAGAACGAGGAGTAATGGTCTCAAGTTGCAGTGGGGGAGGTTTAGATTGGATATTAGGAAAAACTTTTTCACTAAGAGGGTGGTGAAACACTGGAATGCGTTACCTAGGGAGGGGGTAGAATCTCCTTCCTTAGAGGTTTTTAAGGTCAGGCTTGACAAAGCCCTGGCTGGGATGATTTAACTGGGAATTGGTCCTGCTTCGAGCAGGGGGTTGGACTAGATGACCTTCTGGGGTCCCTTCCAACCCTGATATTCTATGGTTCTATGATTCAGCCTCGCAGCAGTGGGTTTTTCATTGCAGTGTAGATGTGTCCCCAGACACACAGCGCTGACCTGAGGCAGACAAAGGGACAGGGAAAGGAATGGTTCCTACAAACAATTTGGTTTGAGGGAGGCCTGGCGCTGGTCAGCCTGAACTCGGTCTCCACTTTTTCTTCTCTATGCCAAGCTAGGATCTCTCAGAGCCCTTGAGCCGAGTAATAAACTGTCCCCTGGCTTGAACAGGCTCCTGCCTCACTGAGCACAGTGCCCCGAAGGGCACAGCACAGGCCTCCCGCAGGAGTCTGGCTGGGACGTTGCACTATCCATGATTTTATGAAAATATGCTAATGAGTAGGAATGTAATGTAACTGGAATATGCTTCATGGAAAAGGTCTCTTGTAAGGTATCATTACAAAGCTTACAATCTACCGAGTGTGGGCATCCTATTTGCATAAATGTATCACTCTTGTATCTGAAACTAGAAATATGAAATCTAACTCTGAGGGCCTATAGTAATTATGCGAAGAGTGAGCCGTTAATGGTGGTTTGGAATCTTGATGGCTCTCATCAGCCAGGACAGTTGACTGTGGATGGCTCTGTTTGCAGGACGGCCTTCCTGTGAGTCAGGCTGGGAGGAATGAAGGCTTGGAGTCTCACAGGAAATGTGACCATGTCACCTGCTACTGGAATCCATCTTAAACTTGGTGCTTTTCCACTTAGAAGGTGGGGGCGGGTGGGGACCCAGAGAGACAAAAGATTCCCGCCTTGTGCCAAAGCCATATAAGTGGGTGGAACAGAACAAAGGGGGCTGCAATCATGAGAAATCCCCTAGCCACCACCTGAGCTGGAACAAGGGCTGTTCCAGGGGAAAGAATTGTGCCCAGACTAGGAAGGCGTCCAGTCTGTGAAAGAAACTTATTGAAACATCTCTGAGGGTGAGATTTTATCTGTATTCAGTTGTATTGCTGTATTACAGATAGATTTGCGGGTTTTATTTTATTTTATTTGGTAATTCACTTTGTTCTGTCCGTTACTACTTGGAACCACTTAAATCCTACTTTCTGTAATTAATAAAATCACATTTTACTTATTAATTAACCCGGAGTATGTATTAGTACCTGGTGGGAGAAGGAGGGGGGAAACAGCTGTGTATATCTCTCTATCAGTGTCATAGAGGGCGAACAATTTCTGAGTTTATAAGTTTTATACAGGGTAAAACGGATTTATTTTGGGGTTTGGACCCCTTTGGGAGGTAAGCATCTGAGTGTTAAAGACAGGAACACTTCCTAACCTGTTTTCAATTGAGCCTACAGCAGTTAGGGGACGTGGTTCAGAGCTGGGTCTGGGTTTGCAGCAGGCTAGTGGGTCTGGCTCAAACCGGGTAGGGCACTGAAGTCCCAAGCTGCCAGGGCAGGAAAGCAGGGGCAGAAGTAGTCTTGGCACATCAGTTGGCAACCCCAAGGGGGTTTCTGTGATCCATCCCGTCACATTGACTCAGCCAAATTTGCTGCAGAGAGACAGACAGGGCTGGCACCCAAGGACCACGTTTTGGACCTACACTGTGTAATTGTGTGGTCCTTGGGACCCATCACACTGAAGGGGTCACTCCCAAAGGACTGGTTACGGGGGGCATAGGCTAGACCCTGTGGCTCTGTGACAGGGAAGATGACCGGGAGACCAGGCCCCCTGCAATGATTCACCTGCCAGAGCTCTTACTCCTCAGCTGCAGTGGGAGGAGAGGAGCATGGGTTGGGGGAGGTGCCATGGGGCACAGGCCAAGGCCAGGACTCAACACCCTGTGGCAGAACAATCTCTGCAGCTTGGAGGCCCTGGCTGTACTGGCCGGGAGCCACCACCCTGTCCAACACCAGTGTCTAATTGTGAAATTGAACTACCCCCAGAGACGCCCTTCAGCTGGGCAGGGAGGGGACAGGGATTGGAGCACTACACCAGAGCTGGCAGAGCCATCAACGCTTTTACTGCCAGCACCCACTGACTCCCCAGCCTGGGCCAGCGCATTGTGCTCTGCCCCAGCCCCATACCTTGCGCATGATCTTGTGCCCTTAGAACTGCACTTTGTCCCGCTTGCGGAATTGATACTTGGGCATCTCCTGAGCCTGAACCTCTGAGAGAGAGGGAGACATGAAAGGTTACCAGGGCAGGGAACCCAGGGCCCCACCCCAGCAAGGGTTGGAGCCTGCCCCCTTCCCCACCAATCTGACTCCCTGCTTGCACTCCCCATCCCAACCCACCTCCCAGCCCAGGGAGAGGCCTTGGGGGTACAGATGGCAGAGTCCTGCCTGCCCCCGCTCCCCACTCCAGCCCCAGGAAGCTGGGCTGCCCGCAAAGAACCCCAGGAGCTTTATGCCCTTTCCAACCAGTCCCTGGATACCCCTCACAATCCCTTTGTATGTTGGGAAACTGAGGCACCGGGCAGTGAGTCAGTAGGAGAGAACCCAGGAGTCCTGCTTGCCAGCCCCCTGCTCTAGCTATACAGGCATGCAGACACTAAGCCCAAGATGGCCTGATGGGCAGCAGCGTGCCTGAGCCATGGCTGCGAAAGGGATCAGATTTGCTCCCTGCAGGGATGGGCACTTACTCTTGTGGCGCAGCCTAGGGACCAGCACCAGGGTCAAGGTGGCGATGAGCAACATGGAAACACCAATGCCAATCATGACACCCAGCACCTATGGGAAGAGGCATGTTCCAGACCAGGCTTCCAGACAGGCCGCAGGTGGGTCATGCTCTGGGGGCCTGAACAGGGCAGGCGAGAGTAGCCCTCACCCTGTGGAGCACTTGTGTGGACGTGGAAATTCAGGCAATATTTATGGTGCAATATGAGCAATATGAGGCAATATGAGCAGTATGTGCCTCAGTTTCCCTGTGGGCTTTGTCCTGCTGTGCAGCGAGTGGGAAAGGGAGGGCACAAAGTGTCTGACTCAAGAAGCCACCTGCCTGGAGACCAGCATTCACATGAACTGAACCGATCCTACTGTCAGGGAGCCACAGGATCAGTGCTAGGCCCCCAGCTTTGGACCACTCTCTTGGAGGAACCCCTTCAATGTGGAGACCCCAGGGGAGATGTGGGGGGACGTGCAGTCACGTGCCCACCCCTCGATTTCTACCAGGGTTCACACCAGAACCTTTAATTTGTGCCCCGGCCCGAGCTACAGAAAGGCGTTGCCTCTGCCCGGCAGAAATCCGGGAGGGCTCAGGGCAGCGGGGATGGTCTCCGAGGCTGGCGCCCAGGGCGTGTCTCCCTCAAGCAGCTTGCCCTGCTCCATCACTGTGGCCCTGAGGGGCTCCAAGCGCATCGCAAGCCACAGCGCCCTGCTGGGAGCGAAGTGGGGATCCCCCATAGAGAGAGGGGGAAGCCTTGCCATTTAACCTCCTGCAGCTGTGTGGGCACGTGTGTGCGCTGGGGCTGCACCAACACCAGTGTCCAACCTCACAGAGTCCATCCCGGAACCAGGAATAGAGCATGGGGAGCTGCATCCCGCGGCCAAAGGCCAGGCAGGACCGGGAGCCTGCGGCCAAAGGTGGGGCTGGCAGAGGAGGGTGGGCGGGGGGCGGGCAGGAGTCATAGAATCATAGAATATCAGGGTTGGAAGGGACCTCAGGAGGTCATCTAGTCCAACCCCCTGCTCAAAGCAGGATCAATCCCCAATTAAATCATCCCAGCCAGGGCTTTGTCAAGCCTGACCTTAAAAACTTCTAAGGAAGGAGATTCCACCACCTCCCTAGGCAACGCATTCCAGTGTTTCACCACCCTCCTAGTAAAAAAGTTTTTCCTAATATCCAACCTAAACCTCCCCCACTGCAACTTGTTGAGCTGGTTCTGAGCTGGGAAGTGGCCCTGCATGGCACTGAAGAAGGCACAGTGAGTGACTGGGAGGCCGTGCTGCAGCCCACAGGGCGTATGGCATGATACCCCCACGTGTCACCTCTGCTGCCAAGGTTCCTCCAGGGCAGGCCACGGAGCCGCACCGCCCCCTGAGGCCGAACTGCTGCGGTGCCGGCAGCACTCCGGCTTCACCCCCTGAGCTCTGCTCAGCGAGTCCAACGGAGAGATTCCTGGCAGAGTCCACTCCGCAGGGACCAATGCACCAGAGACACTCACCCAGGCGGGTTGATTCGGCAGCTGGAACCCAGCATGGGAAGTGCTCGCTTCACCATGAGCCTTAAAGCACAGGCAGTTCCCGCCAGCCCAGAGCAACGCCATGCCAGCTGTCTCTGACTCCCTTCCTTGGGCCAAGCAGTGAGAGCTCCCAGCCTCTTCCAGAAGCGCACTCTTTTCCCCCCACCTCCCACCACCCAGTCCTTTGGTCTCGAGCCAGGGTCTCTGCTCAGCTTCTCTGCTGACAGGCGGTGGGGCACTGGTTGCCAGTTGTCCATGTCCTGGTGACCGGGGTTTTCCACTGATATGGGTCGGCCTCAGCCAGTCCTGTCTAATGACCACTTCAATCTGCTCAGACAGCAAGGACACACACACACACTCCTTCCCCTCCTCCCTCTCATGTCTCTCAGTCTGCCCTGAGAGCAAACAATCCTTTTCCCTCGCTGGGTAGCCATGCAAAATATAGGGGAAACTGAGGCTAGTGGAATTCCAAAATATTACCAAAAATTCCCATTTTGTCACACCTGCCCCTGTGGTGTAGGAGCCCAAAGAGACAACAGAGCCCCAAGGACTGGGCCGTTCACAGTTAAGCTGAGGCAGGCTGGGCATGGGCATGCAGCCTGGCTGGAGACCAGGGGAACAGATGGCTGCAGGGTGCTTCTGGGAGCAGAGACTCCAAATGGGGAGACCACGACGACGGAGCTCAAAGGATCAGGACGTGTCACAGCCCTGGCTCCCACCAAGACAAAATCCTCTCAACCCTTGCACCCCACTTCCTGGGGAAGGTTTGGTAAAAATCCTCACCAATTTGCATAGGTGACCAGAGACCCAAACCCTTGGATCTTAGAACAATGAAAAAGCATTCAGTTTTCTTACAAGAAGACTTTTAATAGAAGTAAAAAAGAATCACCTCTGTAAAATCAGGATGGTAAATACCTTATAGGGTAATTAGATTCAAAACAGAGAATCCCTCTAGGCAAAACCTTAAGTAATAAAGAGACACAAAAACAGAAATATCTATTCCGTTCAGCACAGCTTATTTTCTCAACCATTTAAAGAAATCATAATCTAACACATCTCTAGCTAGATTACTTACTAAGTTCTAAGATTCCAGTCCTGTTCTGTCCCCAGCAAAAGCATCACACAGATAGACCCAGACCCTTTGTTTCTCCCCCACTCCAGCTTTGAAAGTATCTTGTCTCCCCATTGGTCATTTTGGTCAGGTGCCAGCGAGGTTATCCTAGCTTCTTAACCCTTTACAGATGAAAGGGTTTTTCCTCTGGCCAGGGGGGATTTTAAAGGTGTTTACCCTTCCCTTTGTATTTATGACAGCTGGCTTCTGTGAGTCGCTTTCTTAGGCACCTAACTCTCCTCCCTCTGCCTGCCTAGCGTGGGGTGAGGGTTCCACTGGGCACCAGGCGCCTCGGCATCAGGGTCTGCAATGCTGGAGTCCCTTTGTGGATCTCACCCTCGGTTCAAACCCAAAGAGACGATGCAGCCAGTCTCTGAGCAGCGAGTGGCACATGTGAAGCGCAGCGTGTCACAGCTCCTCCTTGTGGCTCATCCACATAGAGGACACCAGTCTACTAGTGCCGCAGCTCCATGGAGTCACTTGCTTAACTGAAGTGGCCACGGTCTGTGCACTGCTGCTGAAGGTCCATGGCTCCGCACTTGCCGCGGCTGGGGTTGCTACCCCAGGGCTGCATCCCCAGAGGGTGATGGTCAGCGTCACAGCGCCTAGCAAATCACTGGGATTCACAAAGCTGGAATTTGGCATAGAATCATAGAATCATAGAATCATAGAATATCAGGGTTGGAAGGGACCCCTGAAGGTCATCTAGTCCAACCCCCTGCTCGAAGCAGGACCAATTCCCAGTTAAATCATCAAGGCTCCCTGTGCAGGCATCTAGGCTCCCTGTGCAATGACGGGCCTCTGAATGGGAATCCCAAAAGCCAGCAGGCTGGGCAGCGCCTCACTAAGGTCCCTTATGTGGGGTGCTGAGCCAAGGGGCGTGCGTTAAGTCCTGCCCCTCTCCCGGGCCAGGTGCCTAAATCCTGGCTGCAGGGAGGTGCCTCCCTCTGCTTGGCGTTCTCAGCTGTGAGCCCTCGCCTGGCGTTAGGCTTCTCTGCAGGGGCCCGATCCAGCAGGTGAGCTCTGAGCCCCACGTGCCAGAGGGGCCCTGCAGAGCGTGAGGCTGCAGGGCATGCGCCCAGCGGCAGCACATGGGCACTTTGGGAACTCTAACTGCAGAAAGGTGGGTGCTGAGTGAGTTTAGCCACCTCGCGTGCTCAGCCGCAGCTGACCGGGGCCTTTGTGAATCCCAGTGGGGCCTGATTCTGCAGTTTAGGTGCATAAAGTGGCAGTTGGGCACCTAAATCCCTTTGTGAATCTAGCCTGCAGAGTCTGTCACTGGAATAACAGACCTGGGCACAGCTGCAGCCGGCCGGCTCGGCTGACTCGGGCTAGGGCTGCAGGGCTAAAAGTTGCCATGCAGAAGATCGGGCTCATGCTGGAGCCCAGCTCTGGGTCCCTCCCTCCTCGCAAGGTCCCAGACCACGGGCTCCAGGCTCAGCCTGAATGTCTGCGTAGGAATTTTTAGCCCCGCAGCACAAGCCCGAGTCAGCCGAGCCGGGCCAGCCGCGGATGTTGAATTGCTGTGTGGATTTATCGTGGGTTTTCCCCTTTGGTCTGGAAGCTGGGCTGCATGCCTCACCAGATCCGGCTCTCGTCACACTGCTGCTTCCTCCTAGAAGGATCCAAGGAAGAAGCGCCTGGAATTCTGCGTGCAAGCCTGGGGTCCACACTGTAAGAAGGAGGTTGGAAAATTGGAGAAGGTTCAGAAAAGAGCTACAAGAATGATCTGAGGCCTGGAAAACCAGCCTGATGGCAGAGACTGAAGCACTTTGCCCAAGAGGTGGTGAAGAAGTGACTGGTATAAAAGCACCTGTGTGGGGGCAGATTTCTGGGAGCAGAGCGCGCTCTAATCGAGCAGTCAAAGGCAGAGCAAGTTCTGATGGCTGGAAGCTGAATCTTGACAGGTCCAAACTGGGAATAAAGCCCACGTGTTTCACATCCAGGGGAACCAACCAGGAGACCAACTTCCCCAGACTCTCCACTTTGAGTCTTGGCACCAAGACTGGATCTTCCTCCAACATCTGCTCTAATTTCCCACAAGTCCCTGGGCCGGATGCAGGAATCCCTGGGGGAGGGTCTTTGGCCTGTGCAGCGCAGGAGGCCAGACTAGATGATCCGAATGGCCCGTCTAGTGTTGGCATCTCTGAGAAGAACATCCCTTGGCCCCTGCAGTGTTTGGCCCTGGAAGGAAGCCCAGAAACGAGAAGCGGACTCAAAAACTCTTACCAGAGGCTCTCCAGAACAGCCCTGGGGTCTGGCCATAGGTTCATATTGGTTTTGATTTGATCCAAGCTAGATCCCCCATCCCCAGCTGTCCCTCCTGGACCACCCTGAGTGGGAATCCTGTAGTGTGCTGGATGCTAAGCAAGCCCAGCTGCTGTGTGGAGGGAGTCCAAGGAACCAGCAGCTCCTGTTGGTGATGCAGAACCAGAGCAAGGAGCAGCAAGGAGCCTTCTGGCCTCACTCTATCTGCTTCTGCCTGACGCAGAGCCCAGGAAGAGGTTTCGTGGAACCCATTGACCCCATTCCTGGACCAGCTGCAGCAGGAAGGGACCATGAAGGCTGCTGGACAAGGCTGTGGAGCAGCAGGGGTCTATGCCCTCCACCACTTCTGGCTATGTGCCTCTAGTAGGGGAAGGGGATGGGGGCTTGGGAAAGACATCCAGATATTCCCCATTTAACCACTGCAGGGGAAGGTGTCCTGGGGCTAATGGAGCATCACAGGAACAAAGAAAGGCAGGCAGGCAGCAGGCCCAGTGAAGGCTCCATGCTGGTTCATGGCTGTGGCTCCAACACAGATCGGCCCAAGGTCAGCACCCAGAGCACTAGTAAAATGGCCGGGACAAGTGGGCACTCCCTCCATCGGCCGATGCCTTTGAAACAGCCCCTTCGGGAATCCCCACCTCCAAGGGCCACTGTCAGTTCCTGGGTTTCATTTGCCCCAGCCCCAGCTGGGTTCGGCAGGCTGCTGTGGAGGACAGAACTCCATGCAGGGGGTGTGACAAAGTGGGACTGTTCTTAATGGTTCCTCTGAATAGCGTGGGGGTGCCTCAGTTTCCCCTATGCAGTTCTTAAGTATCTAGGTGGTGGGGTAAGGGTGTATGATCATTGCAGAGTCCTAGAGGGCAGGTGTGTGCAGGGGTCTGGACACAGAGAATGGCCAACACCCTGTTTCCTGGCAACTGATGGCCTGGGCCCTTCCCCGCTGCAAGGTGAGAGTTAAAGGGTCCGAGAACAAAGGAATGACCTCCTGGCCCGGGAAAGGGACAAGGCCCAGAGGAGGAGGGACTGGAGGGAGTTTCAGTTTGGGGCTGGCTGGAGACATGGAGTGAAGGGCAGACGTGGTTGTCTGACTCACTGCCCCCCAAAATGGACCCGGTTGAGGGGTCCCGTTCTCTGCACCTGCAAGTTCTGTCTTACACCCTGTTCCTGTCATCTAATAAACCTCTGTTTTACTGGCTGGCTGAGAGTCCCGTCTGACTGCAGAGTTGGGGTGCAGGACCCTCTGGCTTCCCCAAGACCCCGCCTAGGCGGACTGGCTGTGGGAAGCGCACGGAGGGGCAGAGGATGCTGAATGCTCTGAGGTCAGACCCAGGAAGGTGGAAGCTGTGTGAGCTGTGTGTCCTGAAGACAGGCTGCTCACAGAACGGCGACTGTCCCAGAGTCCTGCCTGGCTTCATGGGGAGCAGTTGCAGAGCATCGCCCAGGGACTCCGTGACAGGGCTGGCTGGGGACGAGGAGTGAAGGGCAGACGTGGTTGTCTGGCTCACTGCCCCCCAAAATGGACCCAGCTGAGGGGTCCTGTTCTCTGCACCTGCAATTTCTGTCTTAGACCCTGTTCCTGTCGTCTGATAAACCTCTGTTTTACTGGCTAGCTGAGAGTCCCGTCTGACTGCGGAGTTGGGGTGCAGGACCCTCTGGCTTCCCCAAGACCCCGCCTAGGCGGACTTGCTGTGGGAAGCGCACGGAGGGGCAGAAGAGGCTGAATGCTCCGAGGTCAGACCCAGAAAGGCGGAAGCTGTGTGAGCTTTGTGTCCTGAAGACAGGCTGCTCACAGAAAGGAGACTTCCCCAGAGTCCTGCCTGGCTTCATGGGGAGGAGTTCAAGAGCATCACCCAGGGACTCCATGACCGGGACGGGGGCTCAGATGCAGGCTGCCGGGAGGGGACGGGGGCTCGGACGCAGGCTGCAGGCTGGGGACGGGCACTCGGGCGCAGGCAGCAGGGTGGGGACGGGCGCTTGGGCGCTGGCTGCAGGGAGGGGACGGGGGCTCGGGCGCAGGCTGCAGGGAGGGGACGGGGGATCGGACGCAGGCTGCAGGCAGGGGACGGGGGCTCGGACGCAGGCTGCAGGGAGGGGATGAGGGCTCAGACGCAGGCTGCAGGGAGGGGACGGGCGCTCGGGCGCAGGCTGCAGGCAGGGGACGGGGGCTCGGGCGCGGACTGCAGGGAGGGGACGGGGGCTCGGGCGCGGGCTGCAGGGAGGGGACTGGGGCTCGGGCGCAGGCTGCAGGCAGGGGACGGGGGCTCAGGCGCAGGCTGCAGGCAGGGGACGGGGGCTCGGGCTGCAGGCAGGGGACGGGGGCTCGGGCGCAGGCTGCAGGGAGGGGACGGGGGCTCGGGCTCGGGATGTGGTCCGAGCTGGGTTCTGCAGTGTGGGCATTGGCTCTGTAAGAGCCAGTGCTCTCGCCTGTGCAGGGTCCGGTCGTTGCTCTCCTGCACAGGAAGGCAGCACTCAGACGACTGTTGAGGCCCGGCTGTTGCTTTGCTGCCATTTCACCTCTGTTGCCCGCGCAGTGAGGATGCTTTTGTTCCAGCCTGGGGGAGGGTTCAAGAGCGAGGTGCCCCCATTGTCAGTGCTCCTCTCTGGGCACAGGAGTCGCTGTGACTGACTGTACCCCCGAGTTCACCCCTTGTGCACTATTGTCATAATCTTTGTGTAAGCAGTGTCAGGATGAGCTCCACCCTGACATCTGGTGGTGAGGTGTGGCAAGTTGTGGAAAAGAACTTCAGGGGCCGATGTCATTTGCATAGGCACACCCACCACGCCTAGAATGAGACCATAGCTGCTCAAATGGTCACTTTGGCTGCTGTGGGATCCCCAGCGTCTCTGTTATTGGGGCAGGAAGAATAAATTGTTATTACCCTGATTATGGGAACTGTGCTTGGAACTGTACGTGGCCTTTTGTTATGATGGAGGGATTCACCATCAACTAAGTAGCACTCGCTAGGCAAGGGTCATGGGTTCCAAAACTGTGTGAATAGAGAGAGGCTGGGGACAAGTATTAATACTTGGTGGCATGGGCCCCTTGGTGAGGGCCTTACATGCTAATTGCACTTCCTCCTCTCTCCACTGTGGAATATCAGAGCTAATTTTGATTTCATTAGAAGTTTAGTTATAGGCTGCTGAGCTCACTTTGGGCTGACAGCGCACCAGCACTGGGGCTCCCCTACTACAAGCTGAATTCACCTAAGAGCTGAAATCACTGAGTGTTGTGTTAAGTAGTGGGGGACCCTGAAGATATATTGTGGAGCAGTTTGCGGCACGGCTGGTGAAGCAGTTCAACGCGGAGCAGTGTGTGGATGGCAGGAGCTGCTTGTGGGTCGTGGAGCTGAGCGAAGGAGTTCGTGGGGCAGCTGGTGGAGCGGAGCGCAGTGGAGCGAAGGAGTTCGTGGGGCGGCTGGCGGAGCGGAGCGCAGCTGAGCGAAGGAGTTTGTGGGGCGGCTGGCGGAGCGCAGCGGAGCGAAGGAGTTTGTGGGGCGGCTGGCGGAGCGGAGCGCCGCTATGGAGCTATGGGGCGGTCAGCTTCAGATCATGTAAGGTGCCTCTTATCCCCGTCCCATTTCCACCCAGGTTGGGAGGTAAAGCTCCGCAGATAAACTTTCAAACTCTGGGGCTGCCCTGACCAGGGACAGAGACTTTTGGGGCATTGGACTTTTGGGACTTTGGGTGATTTGGGGTTGCTGGACTCAAGAACCAAAGGGAAAAGGGCATGCCCCCATTTGCCTGGGGTGGGTTTTTTTTTTTTCTCATGGGTTGTGTTATGAATCCTGTTGGTGGTGTTTCCCCAACATAATGCCACATTGTTTCTCTCTGTTATTAAAAGGCTTTTGCTACACTCAGGCTATGTGCTTGCGAGAGGGGAAGTATTGCCTCTTGGAGGCGCCCAGCGGGGGTGGTATATATTTGTCCCAGGTCACTGGGTGGGGGCTCGAGCCGGTTTGCATTGTGTTATTGGAATGGATCCCCTAGATATTGAACCCGACCCTTGTTGCTGCCAACTCTGACGGGCAGAAGGGTTACATTTGTACAAGGATGACTGGGGAAGGCTCCTCTTCATGACTCATCGTCTGCTGGTTACTGTTGTTTTGGTCAATGTGGGTGGCAACATTGTTGCCGTTATAAGATTGCACAGCATGGTGTTATTAGCCCCTGTTCCAAACCACAGCGCTGCACAAACAGCTGTTGGCAACCAGCTCTGTCCTTAACAAAGGTGTGACACCATCCCTCCAAAGAGCACCCTGTAACCCTCAGAGCCAGCATAGTTCTGATATTTCATACAAAGCCTGCCATGGAAGGTATGATTTGAAAAGTCATGATCTGCTGGAACCCATTGTTCTGCCCAGATATGTCTGCCATTGCGGGGTATGAGATTTTGCTGTTTGTGCAGGGAGCTGGGAGCCCCAGGGCGCCCTGTTTAACCCTGGGACTCGGTGCCTCGCCAAGAGGCCCTGCAATGAGCGTTGGGCTGAAACCCAGCCAGCTTGGTTAACATCAGGCCCACAACAGGGTCAGATGGAGCGAACAGGCCAAAGTGAAAGCAGAGCCTCTCCCCAAGCCTCTGGGAAAGACCGACCTGCCTTGCGGGGCGGGTGTGCAATTCCTAGCTCCTCCCTCCCTCCCGCCTGCTGTTAACGGGAGGCAAACAGAGACTGCAATAAACCCCTCTGGTAGGAACGAGCCTGCGCCGCTGGGGAACGGAGCCACCCAGAGCGGATTAAAAGCCCTAGTCCCAGAGCCAGGGCAAGCGCTCTCCTCTGGACAGTGGTTGGGGACGTCATACAGGGCGGCTTTCGGGCCCAGGTTCTCATCCTGGCGCTTCAGCTGCTAGTTACCTAGGGCCTCCTCTTCTGCAGCGCTGAGTCCCACAGCTGCACTGAAGTCACTGGGGCAGATCCAGTGCTCGTGTCAGTGACCACGGCTCCAGGAACAGGGCTGGAGAATGTGCTGTGCCCCTGAACAGGGCTGGGACAAACTGCCCCAGCTGAGGTCTGCCCCGGTGGGAGCTGTGGGGAGCCCAGTGTACTGGAAGCTGCTGCTGCCCCGGGGTTTGTGATGGAGAATGTGGGGTGACGGGGGGGGGGGGGCAATTCAGCACAAACAGCTCCTTTCGATTTCCTCCCAGCCACCGCAGCATGCCTGGGGACTCCCCTCCCCAATCAATCAAAGCCCAAGACAGGGATCTGAAGCTCCACATGAAGTTACTCCTCCGCCAGCTGATGTAACCCACGCACCTTCTGGGTGTGGTGTTGTGTCCCATCGAGTGGCACCAAGACCATTCGAGAGAGAGATAAGATGAGTCTGCTCTGCAGCCGTCGCTACCAGCCAGGGGGCTTTTAGCTCATGCGATAGAGGCTCATGCACTAAAGCTCCAGAGGCCCCAGGTTTGATTCCCACCCGCCGACGACCAGGGTCTGTGGGTGTGACGCTGGCGTGGCTGGCAAGGGGCAGCAGGAAGGGTTTCCACTGAGCGTTAAGGGAAAGGAACTTGCTGGCTGTGGCACGGTGCAGCTGGCTGGTTGGCACACCGGGAAAGGAAGATGGAGAAGAGCTCCAGCCCTGGCTGCGTCCCCAGCTCTTGTCTTGGCCTTGTAAAAGGCTAACAGACGTAGTGCGAGGTTTGAAAGCGAACACACCGTGTTCTGGGCCTGGAGCAGCGGCTGGGAAGCGTTCCCAATAAAAAACCGTGCCGGGATCCCTGTAATCCGCACCAGAGTGCAGGGGGAGGGGAGGGAGCTGGAGGGCCTTTGAAAACACAGACAGCTTGATGCCAGCCTTCCCTGGCTGCATGAAGCTATCCTCCAGAACTATGCCACCAAGGGCCCAGTCCTGCAGCAGGACAGCCGGAGGGTTGGTGTCGCTATCCTCCTGTTCTACAGAGGGGGAAACTGAGGCACAGAGCTGGGCCACGTCAGGGCGCAGCTGGGGATGGAGCCCGTCAGATCCTCCCGAGCTGCTGTGCAGCTCTAGCCCTTGTGTCTGCGCCAGGTATAAACCCAGGCCCCTTGTGCAGGCCCAGCCGTCCGTCCCCTGGCGGGCAGCAGGACCCATGCGGGAGCCCCCACGCAGCCCCCCACCGCCCTCGGCTGCAAAGCAGCCCCAGCCCCACGGCAGGGTTATGTTCTCCTCCCCTGCCCTGTGTTCTGGCTCCTCCAGGACCCTTCATGAGGCTGGCAGGGGAGCGCTGAGCTTGGAGCCTGGCCAGGCTGGAGCTGGCCCAAAGGAAACACCTCCACGGTCTTTCCAGGTGCCACCCAGTCCCCCGGCGCCTGCAGGAAGGTTTGGGGTAATCACGCACACGCTGGGTCTCCCAGCCACCAAAGCTTTGCCCGGGGTCTGGCTTGGAGGGAAGCGCAGACGCAGTCCAGCCAGCCTTGACGTCCCTCTCCGCGGAGCTGGGAACGCGCCTGGAGCTGCCAGCCCAGTCCTGTCTACTCAGCGAACGGCTTGCTGCTGCTCTTTCCCGGGTCTCCTCCTCCCTCCCCAGCCCTGGAGCCAGACCAACACCCACACACAGGCCTACTGTGCCCATGGCTGTACAGCGGCTGCAGGGCTGCAGCCATCGCGCCCTGGACATATTCAAGGGGAGCCCGATGGGATTGGCCAGGCCAGGAGGGCATGAGCCCTGCCCAGCTAGGATGGGGCACCGTCCCCAGGCTGCTGCATCAAAGCCAACCCTGGCTAGGAGCGATTCTGCAACCCAGGAGAGATTCTGCAACCATCCGCCTGCTGGAGAAAGACATCAAGGTGAACTTGTCCCAGCTTGGAACTCTCTGTAGCCAATGGGATACATTTGGGTTAGGAAAAAGAAAAGGAGTCCTTGTGGCACCTTAGAGACTAACCAATTTATTTGAGCATAAGCTCCCTGTGCCAGCTGTGCCAGGGCTTCCAAGACCTTTGGGCCTGGATTGAGGGGATCATGACTAGGGCGGAGCTGGGACCCAGGGACAGGTGAAGCTGCACCAGGCTTGCAGAAGAGCTCATCCTGCAGAGACCTGCATGCAGACCCTGCTTGTTTGGGGAGATTGTTTGAGACAGAGCGGGGTGACTTGGGGGGCTTACAGCAGGGCTGGGGGAAGGCAGTGGGGGTAGCAGGGAGGGGGAGAGGTTTACAGTAACTGCAAGCTGTATACACTGCATGGGTGGGGGGGTCAGGGGTGATTTGGGGTGGGGCAGTGGGAGGCAGGAGGTGCGGGTGGGTGATACCCCCATGCAGTGGCAGTGCCCCCTGTAGGCAGCATGGGTGCATCCAATGGGCCCTAGAGGAAATATTGTCTAAAGATCGGAGTTCACCAAACCCAGGCTGAGCTAGCCCTGTCCCAAACTGCCCATCCCTTGCGGGTGTGGACTGCAGCCTGGTGCCCCCTGCCCTGGGCCTGGCCATGCTGGGGGCTGAGTGATCCCAGAATGATGCCCAGTGCACACCCCTTCTCCCGGGCAGGGACCCAGCATCTCGTCCCCCAGCCCTCCCCAGAGTCGTC
Source organism: Eretmochelys imbricata (assembly GCF_965152235.1). Classification (NCBI taxonomy): domain Eukaryota; kingdom Metazoa; phylum Chordata; order Testudines; family Cheloniidae; genus Eretmochelys; species Eretmochelys imbricata. The sequence goes on from NC_135591.1 coordinate 13,044,177, forward strand.
CCCCAACCTCCAGGGCTGGGCAGGGGGTGGGGAAGGCGACTGGCCTGAGCCAAGTTCACAATTATGCAACCAGCCCGTGTGATGCTGCTTATCATCTTACCGCGCAGCCCAAAGCCGGCTCACCCGCCACTTTCGTGGCATTTTGTTGCCTGAAATTAAATCTCATTTCCTAATTACTGGGTGGACTCAGGCTGCTGGGCAGCGCTGGGCTGGGCTGGGCTGGGCTTTAAGAAGAGGGCAGCGTAGTGTGATCAGCATCAGTCACAGAGACAGCCTGTTGGAGAGAACCCCCCCCCCCAAAGCCCGAGACCCCCCTCACCGCAGCCAGCCCCCCAGGCTGCATCTAACGAGACCCACTCACCTCCCTCTGCCCTGCAGGAAACTCAGCCTGGCTGGTTCCTACAGGGCCCCTCCAGCCCAGTATCCCCTCTCCCTGCTGTGAGGAAACGTCAGGCCCTGCCCACTTGCACGTTCCCAGAATCTGGCTAGCCCAGCGCTGATCGTGCAGAAACGCGCAGTCCTGGACAGTGCTCGGCACAAAGGACCCACACAAACACATTCCAGAAACGTGGTACAAAAACCACAACATCAAGAATGGCACAAAAACATTCCCCAAGGATAACAGGAACACACTGAGCCCTCCTAAAAGATAAGGTCAAATAGCAACGTAATAAATACAAATGTTTTAATCAGACCAACATGTACAAAAACGTGGGCAATAACTAGCCAGGTCAGAGGGCAGTATCTAAGTCAGAGGGGCAGCTTGTTTGTATCAGGGTATCTCTGAGAGAATGTGTTGGTCCAGCCAAGGGGGAAATGGAAAGTCCCGCCATTCACTGAGCTGCGTCCATTGTCACAGGCATACATGTCTTAGTATCCTCGTAGAGTCTGCCAGGTGCTATTACCATGCCTTGTCAACAATAAACCAGGCTGGGTGCCTTCGTCCCTTAACGGATCTTGTGGTCATTGGGTGGTTCACTCAAGGTCTGCTGTGCTGGCTGTCTGCACAGAGCTGGGGCAGCACACAGGGAGAACACACACACGCAGCCAAATATCTAACAGAGGCAATTAGTAAGGTCTTTGATGTTTCGCAATGGCTCGTTTGGTTTCAATGGGCAGGCCCAGCACTTTACACTAATTCATGCTTCTCCCCTGTTTGGGGGAGTTACACAGGCCATGGCTACACTACAAAATCAAATCGCCCTGCATGCAGCCGCCACAGTAGTTACAGCACTTGTGTGTGTGTACACCTGGCTCTTTGTGTCTGTGGTGTGTGGTATCGATTGCACTGTCAGTGTGGGGCATTGCGGGACAGTCAATGTAAGCAATGCAGTATGTGCACTGACACTGCATTGACCTAACTACGCTGACTGGGGGAAGTGGCAGGATTAAGTCGGCAAAGCAGGTGAGTTACATCAGCGGGAGCCAAATTTTAGTGTAGACGCAGTGTTAGGTGGACGTAAGCTGCCTTGCAAACTCAGTAGTGTAGAGCAGTTACAGAGGTTTACGATGCAAACGTTCATTCTAACTTTATACCACGGGCTACAGAGGTTATGGGAGAGATCAATCCGGCAAGCAATTCCACAAGTCGAAACACTCCACACACACTGATCAGCAGCTGTTGTCACACGGCTAACACACAGGCTGGGTCAAGCTCTGCATTTGTCAGTGTTCAGTGAAGCCTAAGGGCCTGGGCATGAGCTGGCACCTGGTCTGCTAGTGTCACAGGACCCATCTAGCCCAGTACCCTGCCCTCTCCCTACTGCCTCCTTCCCCAAATCAGATCAATGGGGCCAGCCACCCCAGCACCAGCTACTTCAGAGGAAGGTGAAAGAACCCCCTCCTAGTGGCTAATGAGGACATAACCATTCTGGGGAGGGGAGGAAGGGGGGCATATCCCCCTCATCCTGACAGTCAGCAGTGGCCTTGTGCCTTGTTTTCTAAATTCTGTCCTGACACCCTTGCTCCCCCCGCCGCCTGCCATCCTTGTCTGAATCCTGCCAGGCTTGCAATGTCAGTGACATCTAGTGGCAGTGAGTTCCCCTGGCTAATTATGTAACTTCCCTTGACATTTGCTTTCACAGAGTGTCCCATTGCTCTTGCAACACTGGGGCAGGTGAAGAGGGGGGCATATAGGAGCACCCCCCTCCTTTCATTATATTCTGTACCTATTTCAGCCCTGCTTCTTTCGCTCCTCTTTTAACTAAAGCCTGAGCTTTTTTGTTGGTAAATTGGCCTTTTTCTTGACAGTGTTGTAGAAAAAATTTGCTTCTTTCTAAACATTTCAGGTTTTTGATGAGCAATTTAAAAAAAGCCTTCGAAAAATTACCCCTCCCTCCCCCATTTCTCTGCCCTTTGTCCTTTTCTCATTTGCCACTGGAAAGTGGATGGGAGGGGATGAAAAAAACCACACACAAACACACACACACACACACATACACATTTTTGGCTTTGAAAATTTTTTGCAAGGGGTGAAAACATAAGGGTTCCACACACACCCCCAAATTTCCAAGGCAGCTCAATTGTGGGGCTGCTGCTCTTCCTGCTGCCCTTCTAGTGCCAGGGTAGACCAACACCCTGTCACACTTTAACCCTTAAATGGCCAGCGTTGCCAACGCCCATCACTGCATGGTGAGCCCAGCAGTGGGTGGGTGTGTGAGTTGGAATGGGATCAGTAACGAAGAATCTTCGCTTTTGTTAGATAAAGTGCCCACCCTCGGCATGGAGGAGAAGCCCCAGACCTCGCACCTCCCAAACACAGCCATGCCAGAATGCAAACAAATATTAAAATCTTGTGATTTTTTAAGCAAATCTCATGATTTTGAGGCCTGACTAGTGACTTCTGAATGTTGGGGCGCAAGAGGGGCACCAAAGCTGATGGGACCGCTCGGCCTTTGTGCCATCTGGACAGAGGCACCTGTGTGGGATCCGGGGTGGCTCGTGCCTCCCCACACTTGGGACAGACAATACTAAACATCTCCTGGCTCCCCCTGGCGGTGCGTGGAGGGAAAGCCGCTCCCGAGCTATGGCCACAGAGTCAAGAGAGGCAGTGTGGCCTAGTGGGTAAAGCACTGAACTGGGATGCAGCAGACTGGAGATCTATGTCTGGCTCTGCCACTGGGTGACCTTGAGCAAATCCCTTCCCTGCCCTCTGCCTCAGTTTCCCCATGTGTACAGTGGGGATGATGACACTGACCTCCTTTGGGAAGTGTTTTGCTGGACAGTGCTGTGTAAGATGAATAATAATATTCTGGGCTGGCGGGGGTCAGGGGCGCCTTTCCTCTCTGGGGCACGGGTTCGAATCTGTCCCAGGGGAGCAGTGTCTGACAGTGGGTGGTGGCTGTGGAGAGGGGCTCAGTCCAGTTCCTGTTGGGACAGCACCCGTGTTGCCTGCCGGCTGTGGGACTGGCACGCTGGGGCTACAGAGCCTGAGCTCCGCTCTGCCCCTAGATGGGTCCCTTCAGGGCAGGGCCGTTGGCGTGGGGGATGGGGGTGTGACGCAAGCCTTGGGCTCTGGGGCAGTCGAGCTGGCTCTTTCCCCAGTGCTGGAGTCCCTTCCACAAGGCCCAAAGCTCCGCAGGCCTGAATCCCGGCCCCACGGAGCCCGGCTCAGGGGCGGGGAGTGGGGGCAGTTTCCTGCAGCCGCACTGCCTCTCCGGTACAGCCAGTGGCCTTGGCACTCTGGGCAAGGCAAGTCGCTTTCCAGCCCCCACCCCTGGGGCCAGGGGGCACAGGCCAGCCCAGGGCTCTGAGGAAGATGGGGCGCGCCCTCCGCCCCTCTGGTTTAAACGTCGCTCTGTCCCATCCCCCCGCTCCACGGCCCCGTGCACAGCTCTCCTCTTTCTGCATCTTCCCCTCCTGCTCTTTAGGATCTGGCCCCCTGGGGTACCCAGGTGTCAAGGAAACCTGCTCCCGGCTGGGGAGCCATGGTTGGCCTTTGGGCCCCAGGCTTCTGCATGGCCCTGGCTAACGAGCCCCCTGGGAGGGCAGCGCTGCCCGGCCTGGGCCCTGGGGCCTCGGCAGGAGCTGCCACAGAGCGCCAGCCGCAAAGCTGCCAGTGGAGGCTTCTCCAGAGCCCTGCAGAGTGGGGGAACGGGGCTGAACTGGGGCCAGCGTCAAGGCCGTGGGAGGGACCAGCCAGGTAAGGGGCTGGGTTCCCCACTGTTGGGCCCTATGGGGGGGGCTGGCTGAGGGTCCCTGTGCCCGTGGCGTTAGAGGGATCGCAGGGACGAGGCCCTGGGGGCTGCTGGGAGTTTGGAGAGGGGTCCGTGTTCAGCTCCCATCTCCCCACACACGCTTCTGATCCAGAATGGCCTGGGTGCGAGACCTTCCTCTGGCTGGTGCCAAATGGCCAGTGTTTGCTGGGATGCTTTGGACCCGGCAGCTGCTCCCTGCCCCTGGGGGAGGTTCATCGCTGGGGCAGTGCTGCCAGCCCTAGAGACTGAGGGCCTGGGCCCCACAGCAGATCACTCTGTACTCCACCCCTTGCCCTGCCCGAGAAGGCGGGGAGGGCACTCTTGGCCAGTCCTTGGCTGTCAGCTAATGCCCGTCAGAGCATGGACCCATCCCCCTAGGGACGGGGTTGAGATCCCCAAACTCATGTCACACATAGGCCTGCTGGGCGCTGGCAGTGGGGCAATCCCTTCCCGCCAGGGACTGCGGGGGGAGGCTCTTGGGGCAGAGATGGGACCAGCGGGGCATCCCTGGCACAGCGGGGGAGCAGGTCTGTAGTCCTGGCCTGGAGAATCCGTTATCCACCGCTCATTACCTGCTGCCCAGTCGAGGCAGCGAAAAGAAACCGTGTGATTGTAGGTGACCTACGGAGTGGCACCTAGTGCGACTCAGAGCGACATGGCTGGCACGAAGGGCTTGGTGAATGGGGAGGGCTGGCTGGGAGCGGGGCACTGACTGAGTCACTGGGCTCCCACGGCCAGAAGAATCTCGGCCCCGGCCTTGCACCACCTCAGGGCCCCAATCTCTGCTGAGGCCTTGCCCACCTCCCTGGCAAGAGGCCCAGCAGCCCTGGTCACTCCCAGGACTAGAGTCACTTGTATTCCAGTCACTCAGTTCATCCCTGGGGTTGAGATGTAGCCACCTCTGGGGTGGGGTGCAGGGACTATTTATACAGGGATCCTTTGCCCAGGACTGAGATGCAGCCACCTCTGGGGTGGGACGGAGCAGCTGTTTAACAGCCACACAGCACAGTAGATTAGGACAAGTGAAGAACCCACATCTAGTTGCACTGCGCTGCACAGAGTGTGGGGAGCTGGGCCAGGGAGCCGGGGGGAGGGATAGCTCAGTGGTTTGAGCATTGGCCTGCTAAACCCAGGGTTGTGAGTTCAATCCTTGAGGGGGCCATTTAGGAATCTGGGGCAAAAATTGGGGATTGGCCCTGCTTTGAGCAGTGGGTTGGACTAGATGACTGTGATGATGTGACGCAGCAGGGAGGGGGGAGTGTTGACCTGGGAATGTGCCCTGGGGATGGGAGACCTGACAGCCTGTAACCTGAGCCAGGAGGGGGAGGTAACACCTCTGCCCCGGAATGTGGAGGGAGGCTGCAGCAGGGAACCTGCTGGGTGGGTTTAGTTTCAGTTTGGGGCTGGGTGGAGGAACGCAGGGAACCCCAGGGCTGGGGTCTAAGCTCCCTGCTCCCCCAGGAGGACTTGACTGAGGGGCCCTGGATGCACCCACAAGCTCTGTTTTGGACTGTTCCTGTTGTCCAATAAACCTTCTGTTTTACTGGCTGGCTGAGAGTCTCAGTGAATCCCAGGAAGAGGGGTGCAGGGCCTGGACTCCCCCACACTCCGTGACAATGACCTCCTGAGCTCCCTTCCAACCCTGATATTCTATGATTCTATGACCAGGCTGCACTGCACATGCACAGTGCACTGGGTCTGCACTGCACATATCTTCTCTGCGAAGATAACTGAGGTTTTAGACAAAGGAAATGCAGTCGATCTAATCCAGTGGTTCTCAAACTTTTCGTATTGGTGACCCCTTTCGAACACCAAGCCTCTGAGTGCGACCCCCCCTTAAAAATTAAAAACACATTTTTGATATTTAACACTATGTTAAATACTAAATTTAAACCCTATTGCTTAAAATGAATTTACCTTTACTCACTGCTTTTAAATTAAGACTAAAACACAGAGGGTGGCGGGGCTCGGGGCTGACAACCCTGTGTGTGCTCTCGGCTGATAACCCTCAGCATGGCCGGGCTCCACCTGAAACCCCAGTACAGGGGTCGGGGCTCACAGCGTCCTGGATGCCCCAGCTCAGGGCTCACAGCCCCACTCCTGGTTGGGGTCAGGACTTGCAACCCCATGTGGCAGTCGGACTCAGGGATCACAGTCCCGCTCCTGGCCAGGGTTGGGGTCTGGGCTTGCAGCCCTGTGTGGGGGTTGGAGTTGGGGCTCGCAACCACGATTCCCTGTCGGGGTCAGGATTCACAGCTGCACACCGGGGTCATGGCTCACAGCCCGGCGCAGGGGTCGGGGTCGGGACTCACAGTCGCACACCGGGGTCAGGGCTCACAGGCTAGCACAGGGGTCAGGACCCACAGCCGTGTGCCTGGGTTGGGGCTCGTAGCCCCGCAGCTCCACACAGGGGTCGGGGCTGACAGCCTGGTGCAGGGGTCGGGGCTCGCAACTTACAGCCGCGTGCTGGGGTGAGGGCTTGTGACCCCCCCACTTAACTGGGTTGTGACCCCCAGTTTGAGAACCAATGATCTAATCTACCTGGATGTCAGTGAGGCGTTTGATACAATTGGGAAATTATTAGTTCAATTGGAGAAGATGGGGTTTAAACTGAGAATTGAAAGGTGGATAAGGAACTGGTGAAAAGGACCTGCAGAAAAGGACCTGGGGTTACAGCGGATGAGAAGCTGGATATGAGTCAGCAGTGTGCCCGTGTTGCCAAAAAGGCTAACAGCATATTGGGCTGCATTAGTAGGAGCATTGCCCACAGATCGAGGGAAGTGATTATTCCCCTCTATTCAGCACTGGTGAGGGCCTCATATGGAGTATTGCGTCCAGTTTTGGGCCTCCACTACAGAAAGGATGCGGACAAATTGGAGAGAGTCCAGCGGAGGGCAATGAAAATGAGTAGGGAGCTGAGGCACGTGACTTATGGGGAGAGGCTGAGGGAACTGTGGTTATTTTGTCTGCAGAAGAGAAGAGTGAGGGGGGATTTGATAGCTGTCATGGAGTCCCCGGGCAATGCTCTGGAACTGCTCCCCATGAAGCCAGTCAGGACTCTGGGGAAGTCTCCTGTCTGTGAGCAGACTGTCTGCAGGACACACAGCTCACACAGCTTCCTGGGTCTGACCTCGGAGCATTCAGCATCCTCTGCCCCTCCGTGCGCTTCCCACAGCGAGTCTGCTCTGGCGGGGCTCCTGGGGAAGCCAGAGGGTCCTGCACCCCAACTCCGCAGTCAGACGTGACTCTCAGCCAGCCAGTAAAACAGAGGTTTATTAAACGACAGGAACATGGTCTAAAACAGAGCTTGCAGGTGCAGAGAACAGGACCCCTCAGCTGGGTCCATTTTGGGGGGCAGTGAGCCAGACAACCATGTCTGCCCTTCACTCCATGTCCCAGCCAGCCCCAAACTGAAACTCCCTCCAGCCTCTCCTCCTCTGGGCTTTGTTCCTTTCCCCGTGCCAGGAGGTCACCTGATTCCCTTGTTCTCCAATCCTTGAGCTCTCACCTTGCAGGGGGGAAGGGCCCAGGCCATCAGTGGCCAGGAAACAGGGTGTTGGCGATTCTCTGTGTCCAGACTCCTGCACACACCTGCCCTCTAGGGCTCTGCAGTGATCATACAGCCTTATCCCACCACCTAGATCCTTAAGAACTGCATAGGGGAAACTGAGGCACCCCCACACTATTCAGAGGAAACATTAAGAACAGTCCCACATCGTCACATCAGCGCCCCCCCCAACTTGTCTAGGATTTTCTCGGTGGTAGGCATCAGACACGGTGATGGCACTGAACTTCCGATATCCACACAGAACTGGATCGACCCGTCCTTCTTGGGGACCAGCACCATGGGAGAGGCCCAGGGGCTGGAGGACGGCTGGATCACCCCTAAAGCCAGCATGTCTCCAACCTCTCTCTCCAGATCCTGGGCTGTTTTCCTAGTGACCCTGAATGGGGACACCTGATGGGAAGATTGGCTCCTGTTTCCACCCGGTGAACAGCCAGGTTAGTGAGCCCAGGCTGGCTGGAGAACAGCTGCCGATGTGAAGGCAGCACCTCTCTGATCTCTGCCTGCTGGGCAGGGGTTAGCTGGTCTGAGAGGAGAATTGATTCCAGCGAGGGGTCAGCCCCCACCTCAGGGAGGAGTCCCACCAGGGGATCTTCTCCCTTCTCCTCCCACTGCCCACACCCAGCCAGCCCCAACTTCTCCCTGTCCCAATATGGCTTCATCATGTTGACATGGTGCACCCGGTGGCTGTGTGCCCGGATGGACAGTTCCACTACATATTTCACTTCATTTACATGTCTGATGACCTTGAAGGGGCCGTTCCAGGCAGCTTGCAGCTTGTGCTTCCTCATGGGGATGAGAAGCATCCCCTGGTCCCCGGTAGCATAGAAGCAGGCACGTGCTGAGCGGTTGTACCAGACCTTCTGCTTCCTCTGTGCCCTGGCTAGGTTTCCTCTGGCCAAGCCCATGAGCTCCACGAGCTTTTCCAGAAAGGTCAGAACATACTCCATCGGGGGAGGCCTTCCCCCTGCACTCGTCCCTCATCAAGTCGAGGGGTCCCCTCACCCTCCTCCTATACAACAACTCGAAAGGGGAAAACCCTGTGGATTCCTGGGGCACTTCTCTGTATGTGAACAGCAGGTGGGGTAAATACTTCTCCCAGTCCTGTGGGTGCTGGTCCATAAAGGTTTTCAGCATCACCTTTAGGGTCCCGTTGAACCTCTCCCCCAGCCTGTTGGACTGAGGGTGACACGCCGAGGCCCAGGTGTGTCAGACCCCACACTTCTCCCACAAGCACTGGAGCAGGGTTGACATGAAGTTGGACCTCTGGTCTGTAAGGACCTCGTTGGGGAACCCCACTCTGCTGAAAATGGTGAGCAGCGCGTCTGCCACGGTGTCTGCCTCCATAGACGACATGGCCACTGCCTCGGGGTAGCGCATAGCGAAATCTACCACCACCAGAAAGTATTTCTTCCCCGACCGGGTTGCCCTGCTGAGGGGCCCCACTATGTCCATGGCCACCCTCTGGAAAGGCTCCTCTATGATGGGCAGAGGTCTCAGGGCTGCTTTACACTTATCCTGGGCCTTCCCCACCCTCTGGCAGGAGTCCCAGGACCTGCAATACTGTTGGACGGCATCAAAGGCCCCAGGCCACTAAAATCTCTGCAGCAGCCTCTGCCTGGTGCGCCAGATGCCCTGAAAGGGGAATATTGTGGGCCAAGTACAACAGTCTGTGGTGGTACCTCTGGGGGAGGACCACCAATTGCCTCCTGGCTTTCCAAGGTTCAGTTGGCCCTGAATCATAGAATCATAGAATATCAGGGTTGGAAGGGACCTCAGGAGGTCATCTAGTCCAACCCCCTGCTCAAAAGCAGGACCCATACCCAATTAAATCATCCCAGCCAGGGCTTTGTCAAGCCTGACCTTAAAAACTTCTAAGGAAGGAGATTCCACCACCAGCCCATTCCCGGTACAGGAATCCCTTCTCCCACAGGAATCTCTCCCGGCAGTCCTCCCCCTGGGATCCTGCACCATTGTGGCCAGCAAGGGCCCTCAGCTTCTCTAAGGAGGGATCCTCCTGCAGCTCCATCTGGAATTCGGCTGCTGGGTTGAGGGGACAGCCCTGGTTGGCGGTGCCTCAGTTTCCCCACCTTGGGACAGAGGCTCTGGCCCAGCACTGTCAAGCCCTACCCTTGTGCTTCGGTGTGTCCCCCGACCCCAGCATAGCCCTATCGACCGCGGCCCCCTGGACCCGCGGTGCCCCCTCTCGGTGGGCTTCCACCCAGTTGACACCCCGCGGGTTCTGCTTGGCTGCCATTTCCTCCATCTTCAGGCATTGAGCCACCTTGTGTCCTTTTTGGCCACAGTAATTACATTTCAGGTCCCTCAAGTCCCACGGGGGGTCAGCCTGCCCCGGCCTTCAGGGGCACCTGTGAGTTGGGCTTCCTGGAGTCCCACCCTGGAGAGGTTTCTGTGTGACTCCCCTTCTGAGTCCCTGATGTGGGTCTCCCTCCTGCCCCCTATCTGCTGTTCACAAACTCATCCACTAGTGCCCCTGCACTGCGCAGATCTTTAGGCTTCCGGTCCACTAACCACATCTTAAGGTCTGGAGGGCAGATGTCATACAACTGCCCCAACCCCACCAGGTTACACACCTCCTCTGCGGTAGTGGCCCCTGTGCCCTTCCCCCACCTATGGAGATATTCCCCCAGCAGGTTGGCGACCTCCTTGTAAGTGACACCTGGGGTCTTGCGTACACCCCGGAATCGTTTCCTGTATGCCTCGGGGGTCAGTTCAAACTTCAGCAGCAAAGCCTGTTTGAACAGGTCATAGTCCCCCATCTCAATACCATCCATTTGGCTGAAGGGCTCTATGGCCTTGGGATCCAGCAGGGGGGTCAGATAGTGTCATAACCATACAGCTCAGGGTAGCCTAGAATTCCTCCTTACCTAGTGTTGGCCCATTCCCAGCTTCTGGCAAACAGAGCCTAGGTACACTTCAGAGCTTGGTTTTGCATCTCTGCTCATCCTGACTAATTCATGAACTTATCTAGTTCTTTTTTAAACCCTGTTATAGTCTTGGCTTTCACAACTTCCTCTGGCAAGGAGTTCCACAGGTTGACTGTGCATTGTGTGAAGAAATACTTCGTTTGTTTTAAACCTGTTGCCTATTAATTTCATTTGATGACCTCTAGTTCTTGTGTTATGAGAAGCAGAAATAACACTTCCTTATTTACTTTCACCCCCTTAGTCATCTCTTTTCCAAGCTGAAAAGTCCCAGTCTTTTCTCTTCTTATAAGGAAGCTGTTCCATACCCCTAATCATTTTTGATGCCCCTTTCTGTATCTTTTCCATTTCCAATATATCTTTTTGAGATGGGGCTACCACATCTGCACACAGTATTCAAGATATGGATGTAGTGTGGATTTATATAGAGGCAATATGATATTAATTCTGCTTATGCTCAAATAAATTGGTTAGTCTCTAAGGTGCCACAAGTACTCCTTTTCTTTCTGTTAATGTTGCATTTGTTTAATCACTGTACAGTGCCTAGCACAACAGATCTTTGTCCATGACTAGGGCTCCTGGGCACTATGCTAATACAAATAAATAATAACAATGATGATGCAGAATAGACCTGAGCTCTCCCTCCTGTAGCTGGGCTGGCTCTGCAGAGTTAAGATGAGCAAAATGCAACAAATCCTTCCCCTTCTCATTTTTGTCACGACCGTCACAGCTCTGATTCCAATACACACACACAGAGCAGGCCAACTAAGGAGATGCCATTTTTAGCCAGTCACGTTTCAGAGCAAAAGGACATCATGGTACTGAAGTGACAACTTGCCGGCAGGGTAGCAAACATATTTTCTGATGGGCAGCCAAATCTGAGATCTGAACGGTGGAATTGAACGCAGCCATAGTGAAGTGGCTAAAATATATGAAATCTGGCATTTTAATGAAAAATCTGATGAACTCTTTTCAGAGTATATCAAATGATACCTCCGCCAGAAACAAGAGGCTTCCGGGTATCCCAGTTTGGTGCACAGACGAAGAAAAACAAAATAAGTACATGAACGATTTCTACCAGAAAGAAGGCGTGTGTTTGTGCCAACACGAAATCAGGTTTAACCCTGCTAAACGCCAAATCGCTAAACTGTTTTTAAATTCCCTCACGAGCGAGATCCTGCCAGATCAACACATCACCAAGTTTGTGTCGGCAGGCCCGAAAACATACGGGTATAAGCTGTCAGGAGGAAAGGCCTGTATGAACGTCAAAGGTATTACCCTGAACTTGGCAAACTGTCAAAAGATCAACTTTGACAGTTTGAAAGATCTAGTCCTGGACTATTACACGGGCCTGCGAGAAAACACCTCAAAAAAGAGAGAGGTGCAGCAGCCCTCTATCGTAAGGAACAAAAATCAGTGGTAAATAGAGACAAAAACCCTTAAGAAAAGACAGAAAGTCATTTACAACAAGAGGGTCCTAGGAGAAGGGTTTAAAACCCTGCCCTACGGCTTGTAAAATGGATACGAGGTGGAAACACCCCTTTTCTGCAATTCTCGCGGGGCCTAGCAACAGTAGGAAAAGTTACTTTATAAAAAATGTGTTGGATAATGCCAAACAAAACATTGGTTTCAGAGTAACAGCCGTGTTAGTCTGTATTCGCAAAAAGAAAAGGAGTACTTGTGGCACCTTAGAGACTAACCAATTTATTTGAGCATGAGCTTTCGTGAGCTACAGCAGGAGAGTGAGTTTGTGTGTGTGTGTGTGTCCCCGGGGAAAAAAAAGAAAAAGGGGGGGTGGGGTGAGAAAGCCTGGATTTGTGCTGGACATGGCCCACTTTGATTACCATGCACATTGTAGGGAGAGTGGTCACTTTGGATGAGCTATTACCAGCAGGAGAGTGAGTTTGTGTGTGTGTTTTTTGGAGTGGGGTGAGGCGGTGAGAGAACCTGGATTTGTGCAGGAAATGGCCCACCTTGATTATCATGCACATTGTGTAGAGAGTTGTCACTTTGGATGGGCTATTACCAGCAGGCGAGTGAGTTTGTGTGGGGGGTGGTGGAGGGTGAGAAAACCTGGATTTGTGCTGGAAATGGCCCAACTTGATGATCACTTTAGATAAGCTATTACCAGCAGGACACTGGGGTGGGAGGAGGTATTGTTTTATGATCTCTGTGTGTATACAAAGTCTGCTGCAGTTTCCACGGTATGCATCCGATGAAGTGAGCTGTAGCTCACGAAAGCTCATGCTCAAATAAATTGGTTAGTCTCTAAGGTGAAACAAAACATTGTCTGTTATGCCTGAGAATATTGGATAACATGGCTATAAAAAGCATTGCAAGATATACATGTCTGGGCTTGCTGAAACACATTTTGAGCAAAGCTAGGCATGCCCAAGAATTTAAAATTTATTTTTTACAAAATTCATCACCATCCAGTCGTTTTGCACTAAGTCGTTAGAATACAATTTTAAAATCCGGTCAAAAGATAAACCCTTACTCCGATGATGTAAGAAAAACACTCAGTGATAGCTGCAGGCAACAGAGCAGGGGTCTTGTAATTGTCTATTGTGAATCACAGAATCACAGAATCACAGAATATCAGGGTTGGAAGGGACCTCAGGAGGTCATCTAGTCCAACCCCCTGCTCAAAGCAGGACTAATCCGCAATTTTTTTTTTTTGCCCCAAATGGCCCCCTCAAGGATTGAACTCACAACCCTGGGTTTAGCAGGTCAAAACACAATGCCTGTGGCATTTTTGTTTAAAAATTTCATAATGCTTTTAGGAAACAACATGCTCTTCGGGGGGTGCCCGTATGAGTCTAAAAACTCTCTACCGTTACGCTCCGCCAGACACAAGGCAAGCCAGTGTTCACCAGGTTGGTTGTGTGGATGCGTGTTGACCACCAAACCTAGGGGTCTCTGAGACAGCTTGTCGCCAGGGAGCCAATGGCAAGGGAACGCATCTAAGAAATTCTTTTTCGTATAAGGCACCTTGATAAGACACACGAGAGCTGCACGGTGTCCATGTTTACATATAGTCAAACAGAACGTCTCTCCTCTGATTTCTCTCTATGATGTTGTCAAAAACCCCATGCACGATCAGATTGACGGTGATGGTTAAAGCCTTCTCAAAACGTGTTTCTGCTCTCGGGTTCCCGGTTTTAATCAGGGAATAGTCATCGGCGCATTCCTGGTCAGGAGACAGGTCAAAGGCAAACAAGGTGAAACCCTGTGGAAACTCCTCACGGTCGATTAACAGAGAACAATCTGTCATGTGTTTACCAGCGTCTGTACCAGATTCATGTATTCTCTCACGCAGTGTCCTGCCTTGAAGTCTGGTTGCAGAGGCTTGGTTGGTATCTGTTCACCGTCCACATACAAGGTCACAAAATTAATATCATAATGTTTAAAATGAAAGGGATTTTTAGTGTAACTTCCACTAAAGGCATAGGACAAACCCTAGGACAAGCATTTTGGGTAACTGTCCCAAAAAACAGGTTCTCCTGGTTATTGACCCTGCTGCCCACGGGGATGCAAAACACTTTCATTCCCACACGGTCCACGGGATATTTAGCATTAATGGTAAGCAGGGACTCTGAGTGCCCCAGGCAAACGCTCAGGGCCACCCGTACTTTCTTCACAAAAAGGGATGCTGATACAACGCGCAATTTAAAGGCTTCGGCTGCAATGCCCATTAAACAGAAGGCATCTTTACTGTGCGTCAGTTTAATTTTCACATCCACTCCGTTCAACAAATGAGACGCATCTGTTCTGATCTGTCTTTATTTCAATGGTAATGGTATCGATGTGGTGTTTTCTGGAGCGCCTTGTTCTGTTTGTCTCCATTCCACTTCATTCCCCAAGCACTTGGCCAGGACAGATGTCACTTATGATCTCAGTTGCCACCAGCTGGACAGAGGGACTTGGGTCTTTCTCGAGGATCTGGAGAGCTGAAATTACAGAGGACAACATGTTAGTGAACAGACTGTCAAATCACAGCTAAGCGTGATCACAGAATTTTGAAGTACCAGAGCAGAATGATCACATGGTAAAATGTGAAACTGGGCTCAGTCCTTCTATTGGGATGGAAAATACATGAGAGATGAATATGCCTCACATTTCATATTGTCACCTGTGACTGAAATAGCTGGAGACTTATTACCTCTGAATACCACGCTACAGAAGCTCTCCAATACAAAGAAAGCTTTAGGTTCCTCCATTGGCTCCCTTCCATGCGCCCAAAAAGCAGGGAGACCCTGACTCAACCAGAAAGTCATCCACTCTGCTGTAAATGGAAGAAGGTCCATTGTTTCAATAGCTTCCACTTTTAAGTTTATTTTCCGTCTCCATTCAGGAGCCACTGTCTGAGCTCCAATAACCCTGGAATTCAACAGAGGCCAGGTCCAAGCTGGTTTGTGCAGGATGCAGGGCACCTACTGGAAGAAAAATTGCTGGTGGGAAATTTGGGGTAGCAGAAAGTGGCTACAATTTCTCCTCACCTGGGCAGTCCACAGAGAGCCAATAAAGCCCAAAGAGTGGATAGCACTGGCTGCGGACGGGGCCTTGCCAGGACAACCAGGAGATGCACGGACTCACATCACACCCTCTGCAGCTTCCTCCTTCAGGGGAAATTAAAGCTGACTTTCTACTGGGCAAGAGTGAATTTGTCCTTTGACGTGTGGCTGATGCACTTTGCACTAGTGGTATCGGTTACTGCTGCTTGTCAGCTAAATTCCTTTAGAACTCACGGATGAGCAGAACTTCAGCTGTATTTGTTACTTACACATCAGCAGATGTTCCAGGTCCAGCCATTTCATACGCTGCCTGTCTGTGTGTTCCAGGATGATGCCTAAATACGCAATGGAAAACAAACAACAACAATAAAACCTTCCCTTGTTGAGTGCAAAGTGATATTAGCAGCCCCTAGACAGGTCTTTGGCCTCTCCTACTGTGGGCCTAAGGGTGAGCTGTGGGCAAGAGGATGCTAGAGCAGTTTAGAGTCCACACTGAAGAGAATGAGAAAGACTTTTTTTTTTTAAGAATGTTTACACAAAACCCATTTGCTTTAAAGAGTCTGTGTTCCTCTTGCCACTGCTGTCAGTATTGGAGACATACTAAGCTAGTGTCTTGGTCTAGTGGTCTGAGCAAAGGACTGGGGCCAGGAATAAGTGAGTTCTAAGTAGAGATCCCACAAGGTGACTGATAGGTGAGACTTAGGGCACAACGCCTGCCTGTCTCACCTGGGTATGCTTGGGAGAAGAGGGCACAGGGCCAAAGACGAGGAACCTTTTGCTTCCTTGACAAGGTGGTGTGGCCAGGAACCTGAAACAGCAGGCACTGAGGGCAGGTGGGCTGCATGCCTCCTAATCATGAAGTAGTAGTGAAGAACACTGAGCAACACTGTGGGTGGGTCTGCACTTTGAGCGAGGGGGATCACTCCCAGTTCAATGGGACAGGCCCACACTAGCTCGGACAGCGCTCGCATGCTAAAATTAGAATGTAGCTAAAGCAGCACGAGCAGTGGGAGGAGCTAGCCACCTTGAGAATCGACTTTGAGGTTTGGATGGGATCATACTTGGGGTGGTTAAACCTCCTGTTGCTCCTGCCATCGCAGCTACTCTCTATTTTTAGCACTCAGGGCTAGTGCGGGTATGTCTCATCAAGCTGGGAATTAGACCCCCAGCTCCAGGTGTAAACATGCCCTACGAGACAGTGTCCCAGCCTTTACTACTAAATGACTGCACCATGCTTTCCCTGCAACAATCCCAAAGCACTTTATAGCAAGTCATGATTTCCTCCGACCACCACACTGGAGAGGTAGGGATATTAACATCCCCATTTATGTATGGGAAGCTGAGGCACAGAGAGATTAATGGCAGCTCAGTGCTGCACAGTGGGATTTTTTTCTCTCCGCCTCAATGGGAATACCAAAAGGGACACTGGGCATCATCTCTCACCAGCTAACTTGGCTGCAACTGCCCGGATCTCTTCCCAGCTGCTACAGAAGTACGTGATGGTGATTTTGTACAAGTTCTCCAGCAGCTCGGCATTCTCTTTGGCCTAGAGGAAATCAGTGACACATGAGCTCTCTCTGGCTAGAAGTGCCCTTTGACTGCCAGCACATGCTTTTACAAGCCACAGGTAAATCAGAGAAAGAACAGGTGACTGGGTGGACGTGGGAAAAATGGGGATCTGTGGCAGATTTACATTTCCCGTCACCCTCAGTCATATATCCCACTCTGACCGTTATTTCCATTACCCATCACACATCACCCCCACACCTCTACACCACCACACGCCACTCCAGTCAAGAATCTCAGACACTTCAACAGATCACTCACAAGGTGTCTGCAAATGTCCACCAGGAGCTCTTCAGGCTTCAGCTCGGCTGTGCCATCAAAGGTGTTCATTAATTGCAGTTTGGAGCCTCTTCAGTCCCAAAAACGGGACACTGAGGTGAAACGTAGCTCTGCATTCCTGAAAAACAGAAAGAGTGTCACACCATTTAATTGTTCCCTACTGAGTGCTTTGGTCATTCAAAGGGAACTCATCTGCTTGCCTGCTCATCTATTTCAGGATAAAAAGGGATTCATCTGGATGTAATTGGCAGAAAACATGCAGGAATGACTAATAGAGGGGAGAGCTTCCTCTGAAACCTGGAGGTAGCATCAATGTCTTTTTGGAACAGATCTACCTATGAAAGCTGCTTCACCAGGTCTCTCTTCTGTTCTGGGGAGGCAGGGGCCTGGGGTGCAGAGACAGACAGGAATAGAGAGCTGTCGGGCTCAGACCCATGACCTATCCTGGATTCTGGTGAGGCAGCCATGGACCAACCTGGCGGGAACTCACTCAGCAGGAGGGCAATGAACTGAGGGGAGAATTTGGGCCTCCACAGCAGGCAGGAATAGCAGAGCTCCCCTGGCATTGGGAGGAAGATTCCTTTGGCTTAGTCAATAAGTCACTCTCGGTCTTACCATTGAAACCCTGGGGTTCGGGTCTTGCAGGTGCAGCAGAAGTGTGACCCAGCTCTGTCTAACCTGGTCGGCGAAATAGGCCTTCCATTTTCTTTTTGTCAGGCAGGCCAGGATGCCAAATAGGACAAAGGCCAATAAACGAAGAGCATCATCCTCCTACAGCCAGGAAAGCCCCACAAGTTAGTAACTAAGGGGCAATCACATCACGTACCTCGCACAGCCATCTCTTCTACGCTAAAGTCGAGGGATTCCAACTACAGCTAGTCGGAAACACTTTCATGAACCAATTTTTGATTTGAATTTGCTGATTCATCAAGCTATTTTAGCGACAGTTCCATTTTGATGAAATTCCTCCAGAAGTCAGGCAGGGGTCCTTAGAAACCTGCCTGCTGTCTTGCCAGTGCACTCATCCAGCTCCTTGGCAGCCGATCTAGTAGGCTGACTGGGATCGTGGGCTTCCAGGCCCCCAGCTTCTGGGACTCTGGCTCTCAAATTTGCAACTCCCTGGCACCTCTAGCTCCCACAGTTTCCTGGGTTCCCAGCCCCGGGATAGTCTGAGAGCAGACTGCATGGGCCCAAGGCTTTCAACAGAGCTCGGTTGAGAATAGTAATTCTGTTTCACAAAGAGTTTTGAAGTTTGGGGAGAGGGAGTCCCACAACTAGGAACAAAACCAAAATTTGAAATCTCAAAATTCTCTGCAAAACGGAATCATCATTCCAACCCTCTCACATAAAAATGGTATAGAGCAGGCCCAACACTCTCTATTGTACCTTGGAACCCCCTTTTCATGGTTATCTAGCTACCCAATCTAGTATTCAGACTTTCTTTGAGGTTCTAGTGGCAAGAAAGAAGAACAGAAGGGGGAGACTGTGGGAGCAGGGATGTCATCCCCATCCTCCTAATGTTCTTCTCCTCCGTAAAACACCTCTCTTTCTTGGGGCCGAAACATCTCTTCACTCTGACATGAGCAATGCCCAGGGAGTAAACGGAGTCTAATCAAGATCGTTTGAAGTGGGGCTGGAGAGTTCTGGTCACATATGTTGTCAAAGTAGGTCCGGATCTGTTGGGTGAGGTCTCTGAAGGAAGAACCTATGTCCTTCTCTTTCAGCTCCTTCAGGACTTTGGCCACTGCTTTCATGCTCTCGCCAATGACTTCAGAACTGAAAGGGTCATTTAAGGCCCTGATCAGTATGACCATAAGAAACTTCTTGTGCTTTTTCACCTGTACAAACATACGACATTAAAGAACACTTATCACTGATCACACTTCTAATAAGTTTTCTTTAGCAGTTATGAAGCTATGGGAATTTCATCTCCCCCTCCCACCCCCTGGAGACCTATAGCTATATTTCAGACCAGGTTCGAGCTACAATGAGCCAAACCTGGTGCCATAATACACCTGTGTCATCCTATTATTAGATTCCTAGTTACTTAGATTCCAAGGCCAAAAGGAACCATTGTGATTATCCGATCTGACCTCCTGCATAACATAGAACTTCCCTAAAATAGTCTCTGTTGGAAGTAGAGTGTATCTTTTAGAAAAACATCCAATCTTGATTTTAAAATTGCTAGTGACAGAGAATCCACTACAACCCTTGGTAAATTGTTCCAATGGTTAATTAAAATTACCATTAAAAATCAATGCCTTATTACCAGTCTGAATTAGTCTAGCTTCATTTTCCCCCATTGAATCTTCTTATACCTTTGTTTGCTAATGGGAAGAACCCATTCTCAAAATGTGTTCCCCATGTGAGTAATTATAGACTGTCCTCAAGTCACTCCTTAACCTTCTCTTTGTAAAGCTAAATAGATTGAGCTCCTTGAGTCTATCACTAGAGGTATCTTTTCCAATCCTTTGAGAATTCTTGTGACTCTTCTCTGAATCCTCTCTAATTTATCAGCATCCTTCTTGAATTGTGGACATCTGATCTGGACACAGCATTCCAGCAGTGCTCACATGAGCGTCATATTCAGAGGGAAAAGAACTTCTTTACTCTTATTCAAGATTCTTCTCTTTATGCCTCCAAGGATCATTTCAGCCCTTTTGGCCACAACTTTGCATTGGGAGCTTATGTTCAATTATCTGCCATGACTCAAGTGGTTTTCAGCATCATTGCTTCTTGGGATAAAGTCTCTCATCCTGTAAGTATGGCCTGCATTTTTTGTTCCTAGATATAGACATTTACACATGGTCATATTAAAGTGCACAGATTGTTTGCTTATGCCCAGCTTAGCAAAGGATCCAGCTTGCTCTGTATTGACTGCAAAGAGGTTACTCGGGTATGTGAGAGAGCAGAATTTGGCCTAGTTGCATTGTGTGCAGCCTCTGTAAACTCCGAAGAACTATTTCCCTTGGTTTCTCTAGTTATGCTGCATTCTAATCAGTATTCTCTCTTACCTTCTCAGGCGCCCCATAGACTAAATTTCCCAGGCCTCTTTCAGCCATCTGACGGACAATGCTGTTCTTATCATGTGACCTTTCTTCCAAGATGTGTAAGACTGGCTTAAGGAACTTCTTCTCCCTGAGCATGGGATCACTCATTAGCTGAAAGAAAATCAACCTGTCCATTAGCCCCAATAGGATCAGTAAGATTGGGAATAGAATTTGAGCAGACATGTCATACACTAAAAACAACAAGGAGTCCTCCTACAGCCCCAGTCTTGAGGATACAGACAAATATGGCTACCCCTCTGATACTTGGCACATAATACACTGTAACTTTAGTATTCCACACAAATGAGAAAGGTCTACAAAACATGGAGCTTTCCTTTTGGGCACTAGAATAGGGATCCACTCACCTCTTGAGAGCCTCTTAGTGGCTGGGTATGGTATCACAGTCCTTTTCTCACCCCTGGTGCACCCTGCCAGCCGTCCTCAGTGAGTCTTCTGTGGCTCAGGCCTCTGGCTGAGTCCCAAAGTCCAAATGAACCCCTTCTTGGGTAGTCCAGAACAGTCCCATTGCCCTCACTAGGGTCTCCAGCCCCAACTCTGGGTCCTTTACATTCTGCCCTTTGTTTAAGTTCTCCATTAGCATTGTCCCCTCCGGGGGGCTTATACCACTGTTGGTGGTAGGGGAACCTGGGCCTGCCCCAAACTCTGGGTTCCAAACCATGGACCCTATAAACAGGAGCTAGGCACTGCTTGATTTCAGTTCATTGTCGCTTCTTCCTACCGGCCACTTTTAGCTTCACCCTCACCTCAGGGTTAAAGTTCTTCGGGACTCTCTTCCTGCAAACCCAGCTTAAGTAAAGGCTGCCAGAATCAAACTCTGGCTGTCCCCTGAATTTCTGTGGCCAGAGAGCAGCACCCTTTCTTGCCCCTCCAGTTCCTGCCAGGAACTGACCTGTTAAGGCAGTTCAGCTCCTTTTAGCCGAGCCTGATGGGCTCGGATTGGCTGCTTTCATGAGGCCTCTCTAGACAGACCCAGACTGGGGGCTCTTTTCCTGGGGCAGGGTGTAGTAGGACCATGGGGCCTCTTGTAAGGAGCCTCAAAGCCCAGGTACAGCCCATCATAGGCACAGAGAGGTTGTTTTTCTTAGAATCAGATGAGCCCCAAAGATAGTTGCTTACCGTAAGTGGGAAATATGATGCAGATGTTGGAGGAAGGCTGTGGAAAGGGAAGATGCTCCAGCAGGTATCACACTAGCCTAGGACTTAGGAGACCCAGGTTCAATTTCCTGCTCCCTCAAAGACTTCCTGTGTGACCTTGGGCAAGTCACTTAGCCCTTCTGTGCATCAGTTCCCTGCCTGTAAAATAGGAAGAATAGTGCTTCCCTACCTCGCAGGGGTGTTGTGGGGATACAGACATTAAAGAGTTTGGAGGTACTCAGATACTAGAGTAATGAGAACCTAAGATAGACGTGAATGTAGTTGTGGGTTGCTTGGTTGGTAGTATTAGGACACTAGGTTCATTCAGAAGATCTGCTGAGCGAAATCAAAATCAGGAGCTGTTGGTTAGGATCAGCACTAGGACTTGGCAGAAGAGATCCAGTCATCCAAACTCTGTCTGTATCTCTCTCAGCCAGCACCTGGTTGTGTAGCTAGTATAGGCAATGATGGCAATAAAAACAACAGAGAGAGAAGGACTCAGAAAGGTGTCGTGAAGTTCCTGGTGAGGTTTCCATATAAAGGAGGACCTATTCTACTGTCTAAAATGACAATTACTCCTATGAACTGAACTGTACAACTCCCAAAAGAAAGGCAGACAAGAGTCTAATGGTGAAACTGCTCTTCAGAGCCCTGTGTCTTACCTGGGCAAGGAAAGCTGTGCTGGTGACTCGGTGGTTTTCTGTGGGGGAATTCACCCAGGGGAGGAGGCGCTGTATGATCTCAGGTGTTATGAGTCCAGATCTAAGCAGAAGACTGGAAGACAAAAGAAACCGCTCATGGGCTAGATTGCACACTTCAAAAAAGCTCAGCTGCTCTGAGCATACAGCTCTGATATCTAGGAGTGGGAGCTGTGTGTTTCCACCCAGGACACCCCCGCCCACAAAGCTATAAACGGGAGGTTCCCTCTCAGCCACTCTATTGGCTACTGATTCCCAAGGATAAAATGATGCCTCCTAGATCTCTTACCTCACCAGCAGACACACTCCCTCATGGTGAGTCTTGGGGTTTTCCAGAAGAATCCATGTTCTCTGCTTCCTGAGCGCTCTCACCAGTCTCTCATTCCCACCCTTGAAAAGCACAGACTCTAATGCTTTGATAGAAAGCCTGGGGAAAGAGAGGCACAGACCTGCAGCAATCAGGAGGAAGGTACAGCTTGAACAGAGAGTCAGGAAGCCGCGGTTACTTCTCAGGTCTGCTGTTCAATTGACAGTTCATCCATTGGCAATATCCTGGACACCAGTGTCCCTGGAAGGACTTGATGCTGGGAGGTAAGTTTCAGTCTCATACATCTCATAGGACTAGTTTTGCTAGGGACAAAAATTTGCAGTCCTTTTTCTCTTTCTGCAAGCAGTATGGGCACTAAGAGAGTACAGTGATATGGAAAAGATATATGATCAGGACCCAAAAACAGGGGGCATCGAGTGTGGTGATCACTAATGGACATTTTGGGGTCATATCTCCAGATATGAGGTGACAGAGTGCTGAGGGTTTGCACCTGAGTCAGCACTCTGGTCACTATTCCTACTAATTCGGTTCCTCACAGAAGGACTAATTGGATAGAGGTATACCTGATTACGAGGTCAGATTGGGGCTAGTGAGTCAAGGAACCAATCATTCCATTAACAGGGAATCTGTATAAAAGGACATGGGCAGGAGCCCTTTGAGGGGAACAGACAGAGAAAGAAACTTGGGTGACCAGATGTCCTGATATTTGGGGCTTTATCTTATACAGGTGCCTATTCCCCCACCCCCACCCCCACCCCCGTCCTGATTTTTCACGCTTGCTGTCCGGTCACCCTAAGAGAAACAGAAAGACAAAAAGCTAGGAGAGCCTGACAAAGTGAGGTCTCTGAGTGGAAACACCTTACCCCCCCCACCCGACTTTTGGAGAAGAGTTTAGAAAGTTGAGATACAATATAAAGGTGCTATGTATTGGTAGGGGGATTAAATAGACTATATGTTGGTGCTTAGACAGAAAAAAGTCTCAACGCGGTCTGTGTTTGTGGAGGATGTGGGGGTGCAACAGCCCTCTCTGTCACAGCTGGGGGCTCATCAGGGATTTCCCTGATATCTATGCAAATGGAGAGCCTGTTGGAGAAGCCGGTGTAGAGGTTTGCTAGTCCGGGCGATGGAGGGAACACTGAAACGGGTGATGAAGCAGCAAAGAGAAGTGTAGAACAGGGGTTCTCAACCTTTCTGTTTCTGAGCCTCCCCCCCACCCTCAACATGCTAGAAATACTCCATGGCCCAGTTCCAGGCAAGTTCCAGACCTCTGCCCTGCCAGGCATCAGAGTCTGGGCCTGGTATGTACATTCTAGTTCACTAAAAGGTTGCCCCATGAGTCTCAAATAAAAGCCCGTGTTATCAATATCATTGTGAAACGCAGGTACAGATGCTGCGTCAAGAGTTATGTATATGCATTGAAAATTACATTCTTAGGATCTGTGTCTCGGGACTAGTCACCAGGAAAGGTGACAAAATGGTTTTCTTTCAGGCAAGAAATGTTTATCCATCTGTTTGTTTACATGTGCATTAAGCATGTAGGGTTCACATTCAGTTGAGAAGGACTGTGAGAACTTCAAAGAAAGAAAAGTAGCAGGAAGTAGACAGGGGGTGGGGACCCAATTTTGGGGTACACATCAAAGGTTTGCTCTAGTATAATTGGGGGACATCTTTCGCTTAGGAAGTAGATGGACAGCGAGTTTGCTTGATGAAAGAGGGGTCGCGCTCAGGCTTGGTTGAGAACTTCGGGTGAGAAACATCTTTAGACAGGAGGTTAACCTGTTGGTTAAGTTTAGTTTCTAGGAGCAGGTTATGATTTCATTTTACATGTAACCATTTTTGGCTTGCATTCTTACTGACGATCACTGGACTCTCTGCTCTTTGATAATCTCGCTTCTTGTTTTCACTAGAAATATATCTAAGTGCTGTGTGTTTTGCAGTATAGAGTATAAGGAATAAAGTATCAAGTATAGAGTCTAAAGTAGAAGTAATAAACTGGTGTGTACTGTTCCATTGGGAACAGCAGGCCTGACAATTCTGTGGGAGTTCAGTGGATAAAGGGCTGGACACTATACGGAATGGTCAGAGGACTCGGGGGTGGGTGTGTGCCTGTCATTAACCTGTACAAAGAGACTGAGGTCTGAGGAGGCCTGGGTGGCAGTGTTTGTTTTGCCAGAGCCTGGTAGTTTCAGGGAACTGACCCACAGCAGGCACAGACAAGACTTCCTCACTCGAAGGGCACGTGGTGGTAAGGTGCCTCGTAACCCTGGGAACTCCTGGGGAGCGTCACACAACTCTACTGGAATTCTCTTTGTTTCTCTCCCTTCCTTCTAATTACCGGTAAGGGTTGCCCTCAGTAAGTTGTAGTCCTTTTCGGAATCACCTCGGGCTGCTTCTCGTTGGCAAAGGCAGCTTTTGTCCGAGGGTTTGGCTGACCTGCTGCAGGAGAACAGGAAACAACTCTGGGAGCAGTTCCCGCACAGCTTTGCTCGACTGCAGGGCTGACACCACCTCAAAGATGGCACATGTTGCCTGAAAGGAGAGCATGGTAAAAAAGGAGATCTCTTCCCAACACCATCACACCCTCTCTCCCCGTCTGATATCTGCTGTACTAAATTCTCCCTTCTGCCAGTAACTTGAATGACAGCAAGCAACTCGCTTAACTCGTGGCTCAGTTTCCCACATCTGTACAAATGTGTATGACCTCCCAAGGCATGTCGTGAGTCCTAAGGAAGAGTTGCAAAGCACTGTGAGAAACCTGCTCCAAAGACTTTCTAATGGCCAGATAGTATGAAGTAAAATCAGTCACGTACTCTAAAACTGCCGTATTTATTCCACAGACAGCAGAGCCGGACTCAGGGAAACAGTCCATCAGAGGAGAAGTGCCCACACAGCAATATTATACCACACTTCCAGCTTTCCATAAGCAGGATTGTCACAGGGCACAGGAAAGCCTGAAAGACGTGTCTGTCATCTAACTTACTGAGAGACGTTCAGCAGCTGCCAAATGCCTGTCAATTTCTGTCTCTGAGGTGGTGCTGCCTTCTTTTCTTGTTGGAGTCTTTATCTTCTCTATTAGCACTTGTAGGACTTGAGCGGCAAGCAAGGGGTCTCCCCCCAGAGATCTCCACAGCTCAGCGATGTCACTGCAGTTTAACAGAAGTTACAGGTGAGCCCTGGACACTTTTGTGGCTCACACTGAATACATCATATTTTAGTAAAGACCAATGTTCTCCTTGCCTATGATGAGAGAGTAGGAGTCCTGTCCTCCTTTAACACTCCTCCTGTTTAAATATTGAGTTTCCAGTTACAGAACTAAGTTAAGTGACCTAGTCTTCGTGCAGCCTAACCATTAATACTAGACTTCAGAAGGACAGGACACAGAGCGCCAACCTCACTTCCTGTTTTCCCCACTTCCCAGTCAATATGGAATCATGAGCATGTGCCTCCCAAAGAGCTAGGGTTTGGAAGGCAAGTGGATGAAAGAAAAGCCAGATTCCTACTAGATGGACATACAACTATGAGAACGAATATTCATGGCCATCCTATGTCCCCTTCACAAATGGTGTCCCTTCCCTCTGTTTGCCAGAAGCTGGGACTGGGCAACAGGGGATGGATCACTTGACAATGACCTGTTGTGTTCATTTCCTCTGGGGCATGTGGCACTGGTCACGGTCGCAAGACAGGCTACTGGGCTAGATGGCCTTTTAGTCTGACCCAGTATGGCTGTTCTTATGGTCTTAGATTCCAGCACTGATAACTGACAACTCAGTTAGGAATCTTTAAATGAAATGATGGATCTGCTTCCAGTGCACTTTTAAGCACCAAGGATGGCAACTCTGCTCTAGCAGCCACACCCTCACTGATACCAAGCAGAGGTCTGATGATAATATTGGCCCTAGTCTTTGTAATCAGCCAGGGATTTGCACTTGAAGCTGTCATGCTACCAGGAAACCAACAGCCACTGCTTAATTTCTCTCTGTACCCCACCGTAACATGTTCTTGAACCTTCCTGCAGAAAGAGCCAGGCTATTAACCCTTAGGAATTATCCCAAACTGCCTGCTGCTTAAATGAAGCCCTACGTCTCCTAGTAAAGCTGTGGGATCCATGTTTTACCAAGATAAATGCAAGAGGTGGACAGGTAAATACCTGTCCATCGGCAGACGTTTGCTGAGGAGGCTGGAGATCACTGCCTCTCGGTGATGGTGAGGTAGAATGGACACTGCCTCCACCAGGAACTGCCTCAAGCCGCCCTCCTGGATAGTAGGCATGTGGTGATATAGTATAGCCAGGATATCTGGCACCTGGAAGGAACAAAACCAGAAAGAAATGTCCCTTTTTCTTTCTCTCCATTCAGTCTACAGAATCAAAGCCTTTATTTAGCCATTTGCTGCTTTTTTAGAAATGCCTCACTTCAAGAAGCAAATGTTCAAATACGTCTGTGTAACTTGAACCCGCACAAATTGCCCACACACGGCTGTAAAAATTAACACTGACACACACATAGACATACCAGGTAATTTAATGTGGTGGTGCCCAGCTATGCATTACGTAAACCAGTTCACATGCACAAAAGGCAGCTTTGCTTGCCCAGATTTTACAGGTGTGATTTAAGCAGCCAAATCTGACCATTTGCCTAGAAAAATGCAGAGCTCATAAACAACCACAAGCACAAAATATGCAAGTGCTTTAAAGACAGTGTGCAAATGCCTGGGACTATGAACAGGTGACTACCTCTCATTTTCATTCCTAGCCCTTCACATCTTCAAAACACTGTGCAAACATGGCAGTTCTGCTGCGAGGGTTCCCTGCCCTGAGGCCTTTCACCAGCCTTGTTAGAAGATTTCTGGCGTGCTCCTTTCATCTAGCACTAATTCACCTGGCTCCAGAATAAGGCATATAAATAGTGGATCCCAAAGACACTAGAGTTTTCTCCCTCCCTCCTTCTCTTCTCAAAGGGTAGGTCTACACAGCAAAAAAATCCCACAGCAGTGAGTTTCAGAGCTCAGGTCAACCTGGGCCTGTGGGGCTTGCAGGATGGGGCTAAAAGTGGAGCTGTTTCTGCTCAGGCTGGAGCCCAGGCTCAGAAACCTGGCAAGAGGGTGGCAATAGCCCAGTGCTCTTTTTAATCCATGTAGCCCTTAGCCATAGGCCTCCTAATAACTGGAGGCCTCCAAGTGTCAGTCATTCTGTCTTCTTGTATTTTCCCCAGAGTCTGTTTTCTCAAGCCTTTCTTGGCTGAATACTGTGGCAACAAGATAGACCAATAAAGAACCAACCATCTTCCTTTTCCCTTGGATTATCTCGGTCTACTGCTATTGATTCTGCCATTGTCTATCTTAGGGTAGGAACAGAGATGGAATCGAATCTTTGTCTGAGGGGGAGAACAGCAAGATTTTTCTTCCTTACACATGAGGGCAAAGATCAAAAAGCCTAGAGTTTAGGCAGAAAAGCTCTCCAGTTCCTAGTTTTACCTTGTCCAGCATGGCATCTCCATACTCCTTCAGGATGATCTTCATCCACAGTCCAGCTGCCGTGGCACAGGTGGGGCTAGCAGACAGCAGACCATCCAATGTGGCCTCAGTAAAGTCTGTGGCCTGTTCGGAGGGAAAGTACTCACTAACAACCTGGGAACAAATCAAAAACAGGAGAGACCGCAATGATGTTTGGCTCCCGCACTTTTAAAAATGGAAAAAAAGATACCTGCATCAGCAAATGGTGAATTAGCCTCCTGTCTAGCTCTCCATTTGGGATTACAATTCTCTCTCTAGTCTACAGACTACATTTTTGTATTTTACACTAATGATATCAGGTTAGAGGCAAAGACTCTGTTGCCCAGTTAGCA
The DNA here is from genome assembly GCF_965152235.1 of Eretmochelys imbricata. Classification (NCBI taxonomy): domain Eukaryota; kingdom Metazoa; phylum Chordata; order Testudines; family Cheloniidae; genus Eretmochelys; species Eretmochelys imbricata. The sequence goes on from NC_135591.1 coordinate 13,072,316, forward strand.
CAACATTGTACTGGATATGCAGGTATACCTGATATGCAGGTATACCGGAGATATACCTGCTCCGGGGCCCTTCCTGTAACCCTGCTCAGGCACTGCCCCTGTGCCCATTGCTCAGGCCAGGGTGCCCTCATGTGGCTCCTCTGGCTGCCTGGCTGCCCAGTTTCCTGGCCAGGGGGTGCTGTGGAGTTGCCAGGCATCCCCATCTGCACTAAGCAGCAGTAAATGGTTTGGGGGGGCAGGGGTAGGGCACGTTGCCCTCCCTACAGCTCAAGGCCTCACAGCCTTTAAGAGCCAGGCCTCGGCTCTGACACTGCACCTGACTGGCCGCAGAAGGGGGAGCCCAGATCAGGGGGACGGGGGCTCCTATTGCACTGCCAGGGGGAACTAGAGAGACCCCTGACCCCAGCGCCCGAGAGAACCTGTTGACGGAGGAGCAGCAAGAACCTAAATTCGATCATTAACTGTGTGGGGTCCAGTGGATTAGAGCGGATTGTGCTGGGAGCCAGGACTCCTGGGTTCTATCCTCAGCTCTGGGAGGGCAGTGAGGTCTAGTGGGTTAGATGGGGGCTGGGAGCCAGGACTCCTGGGTTTACCCCCAGCTCTGGGAGGGCAGTGAGGTCTAGTGGGTTAGAGGGGGGCTGGGAGCCAGGACTCCTGGGTTTACCCCCAGCTCTGAGAGTGGTGGGAAGAGCAGGATCTCAGGATTTGATCGGGGAACTAGGACTCCTGGGGCCACGGACTCATGTACCTGGCTGTGGGTGCATCCCAGGGGTGCTAGCACTGACCTGTCACTCCCTGTGCAGGTGTGGACAAGGAGAACCTCACCAAGCTGATCCAGCATGCCAACACCCAGCAGCAGAGAGACATCATCCACAACATGCAGTTCCTGGGCATCTCTCTCATGCCTGGGGAAAGGGACTGGGGCTAGGGGCCAGCAGCTGAACCCATGCCAGGGGGCAGATCTGTGCTGCACAGGGGAGCCCAGGCCACCCTGGAGGTGCCCCCCTATGGCAGTGACCTACTCCCAGCACAGAGGTGGCCTCTGCCCCTGTACAGTGGGGTGATGCCCTCCCCATATGAGGGTGACCCCTGAGTTATTCCCCATCTGGGGTGACTTCTTCTGCCCCTGCAGAGGACCCTGGGGATCAGGACCTCAGATCACCAGGGAGCTGGAGCTGGTGACCACTGCATGGGGTGGCCATGTGGCAAATGGGGGGAAGCAGCTCTGTTCTCCCATCAGTCTCTCTCCCCTCCTCTCTCTCTCTCTCTCTCTCTCTCAGTGATCCATTCTGTTCTTTTCTCTGCCTCTCCACTCTGCCCGGCTGGAGTAGGTAGGCCACTCAGGTAGGCCACGCTCTCCCTGTCTGCCCCCGTTCCCACCCCGCACCTCCTCCCTGCTGCCTCTCACCCCCTCTCCCTTCCTCCCCCAGAGCGGGTAGCTGCGACCGGAGAGGAAGGCATGGCTGGAGTCCACCTACCAGCTCTCCCGCTGGACCCCCATGCTCAAGGACATCATGGAGGTACCGGGCCATCTGCTTCCTGGCCTTGGGGGTGGGGGTCACAACTGGCAGGCTGGGCCCAAGGGGTAGTTTGGGGTCAGCCATGTGTAGAGCCCTGCATATCCGCGCCCCATTTCTGCGGATAGTGGATCGGCTGCAGATACAACCGTGCAGGGCTGTACTCCCCAGCAGCGCCTGGCCCGCGGCATCTGGCTCAGGCAGCCCGGGGGACGCAGGGCACTCGGGGCCGCCGGCCCACAGCCAGTGGCTAGGCAACACCTCGGAGTCAGGGCTGTCCAGCAACCACTCGTCCCGCCGCGCTGCTTCCTGTCCAGCAGCTCGAGCAGCACCAGTGTTCCCACCAGCTCCTGGGCAGCAGGATTTGGGATTGGAGCGGGCGGGGCCCCTGCACCCCACCCCTCCACCCCACTGTGATGCAACATGCTCTGCTGCTGCCGTGTACTGTCGCTCGTGACCCCCCAGGAGCGGCACGTGATGAGACACCCCTTCCCCCCAGCCCCCACCCCCTCCACACTGGCCCTTCTCCTCGAGACCCCGCCCCCTCCAGGCTGCCCCTTCCCCCAGCCCCCAACCCCTCCACGCTGCCCCTTCCCTGCGAGACCCCTTCCCCACCCTCGCTAGCTGCTGCCGGTGAGGATGCGGATACAGGTAAAAGGCGGCTTGTGGATCGCGGGCTGATGCACATCCACATTTTTGTATCTGCGCAGGGCTCTAGGCATGTGAGGGGCTCATCAGAGAGTCCTCTCCTGCTGCCATCCTTAGGGGTCTTAAATCATAGACACGAGTGCAGGGGAGTTGTCTTATCCGGTGCCGAGATGCTGCCAGCTCTATGATGGGGCGGTATATACAGGGGTCCCTCACCGGGGCTGAATTCTTCCTAAGGAGTGGCAGGCAGCTGTTAACAGCCGCCCAGCAGCGCTGCCCAAGAGTCTAGGGCAGGAGGTGATCAGTGTGTGGGGCTGGAAGTGCAGGGGATCCAGGCAGCACACTGTCATGACTGGCACTGGAATCTGAATGGCTGGCAGGGTCCTTGGCCTAACCTCCAGTGAGGAGCAGCTGTTTGACGCTCATCTAAAGGATGAACTCCTGCAGCACAGTACTGGTCACACCCCCTGCAGACCCCCACCCCGCCTGCTCCCTGCAGTACAGCGCCCCCTGGCACCGCACTGGGGCAGCACTGACTGCCAGGGGAGAGTGCCCCCTGCCCGCTCCCTGCAGTACAGCGCCCCCTAGCGCCGCACTGGGGTCATAGAGCACCCTCTGCTGACTCACTCACACCCCCCAGCACCCAATGGCTTTTCCTTAGAGGTCTCCTATCCAAGCACTGCCTGGGCCCAAACCTGCTTAGCTTGTGAGAGGTGACAGGGTCACTCCTTCCCCCCACCCTTGCTGGGCGCTGAGCCCCTCATCACCTGTCCTGTGGGACACTCCTCAAGGGGGTGGGGGGGCACACTTAGTTGCCTTCAACCTACTGGCTTGGGGCTCCTCCAGGCCAAGAATTAACCCCCCCGACCGGAGCTCCTGTCCCTGGCAGATCACAGGTGGGAGGCTCCCAGGCCCCTGTTCCAGCGTTGTGATGGTTCCTCCTGTGGGATTTTGGGACAGGTAGTTGCGGTAACCTAAGTCCCATGCCTAATCCAATCAGGGGTGCCCCCCTCTGCGCCAGCCACAGCTTGGCAGGCCTTAAGCTTCCCTGTACAAGTCAACGCAGCGGACTAATGTAAAAGCCCCTATTATGTGGCATTAGGATGTATCATAGCCTAGGCCCCCTGCGTGGCTGGGACACACCTCATGGAGCAAGAGGCAGGGCCTGGATCTGCCCGCAGCAGGGAAGGGCCACTGAGGGCAGCCCCCTGCCTCCCCCACCCCAAGTGAGGGGCCCTGGATCCGGCTGCAGGAGGTCTCTGCCCTCCCCATAACGGTGGATGGGTGAGGAGGTCAGAGAAAGGCACTGAGCAGCTGAGGGGGATGTGGGGAGTTGGGGGGCATCACTGGAGGAGTCAGCATGCTCTTTGCTGGCTCTCCATGCCCCACCCTGGAAAGGGGGCCCCAGGCTGCTGCCCCCAGGGACTGTCAATCATTCAGTGAGGAGCCGTCCCAGCCCCTCCGCCCCAGTGGGGCCTGGCTTGGCCACCAGGTCCCAGGTTCCTGCTGCTTGGCCCCTGCTGATCTGTCCTCCCCCTCACCCCGCCAGGACATACTTAAGGACAAACTGGACAAGAATCTGTGGCCCTTTGTGTCGGACCCGGTCCCTACCACCAACTCCCAGGCTCCTGTCCCCTTCGTGTCGGACCCGGTCCCTACCAGCAGCTCCCAGGCTACTGTCAGGTAAGGCTGAGCCTGGCTGGGCTGTGGGGGGCAGAGCCCTGACACACACACCCCAGGGTGTAGGAGCCTCTGTGTCTGGGAGTGCGTGGCCAGGGCCCTGCCCTCTACAGAGGAGGGGATGCCCAAGAGCCTGGAGCCCTGGACCCCTCTTACCATGTCCCCCGCACCCCAGCAGTCCCTTAACACCCCAGGACCCAGGATAGAGGAAAGGGACTGGACGAGCTTTAGACAGCACCCCCAGCCCAGGGCAGGTGCCACCCTCCCTTTCTCCCTTCTGCCTGCTTTGGACTCCTGTCCCACTCACTTGGGCAGGGCCTGCCTCCCATCCTCCTCCAGGCTCTGCCCTTCCATCCGGCATTTCCTCAGCGAGCCCCTGGTATCCACACTGCCCCTCTCTCCCCCCAGCGCCCGCTTCAGGCATTGGCACAAGAACAAGCCAGCGACTGAGTACCAGACGGGCCTGCGCCTTATTATCTACGTGCTGGGTGGGGTGTCCATGTCTGAGATGCGCTGCGCCTACGAAGTGACCCCGGCCATCAAGGGCAAGTGGGAGGTGGTGATCGGTGAGTGGGGCGAGTCCTGGGGGAAAGGGCGGCTGGAATGCCCAGGTCAGGGACAGTTGGGACCCCCTGGGTGGGGGAGACCCTAGAACTGCCTGCCCAGCACCCACAGGGCTCCCATGCTACCCTCTGTTCTCCCACACCCCGGGGTCTGGGAACAGATGTGCTTGCCCCACAAGGCCTGTATCTAGCCACCTGATCTCCTGGCCCCTGGCTCCCCAGGCCTCTCATTGCCCAGGGACCATGTGTGGGGGCCCAGTCAGACACCCCCAGTAACTCCCATAGGGATATGGCTCACCCCCTGCACACACCCCTCGAAGACCCAAGGGTGAGGAACACTGTCAGCACGTGGATTCTTGCCTGGCTGTGCAGGGTACAGCGGCACGAGGGGTGCGGTGCCAGGCCACCGGGGGTAGGAGAGAGTCCCTCCCCTCCTGCACTAGAGCAGAGTCCAGCTGCAAGGATGGGGGTGATGGTGATGCCAGCCCCATACCCGCCCCACTGTGCCCACCGCTGCCAACCACCTCTCTCTCTCCCAGGTTCCAGTCACATCCTGACCCCCAAGCGCTTCCTGGATGACATCCAAACCCTCAACCAGCTGGCCCCCGAGGAGGCCTAGAAGCAGCCCCCTCCCCCCAAAGACTCTGCCCCCCACAGCTCGCTGACCCCAGCTCCACCTCCTCTTCTCAACAAGGCACCTTCCCCCCTACTCCTGGCTGCGGTGTCAGTTCTTGGGGGAGGGGAACGACTCCTTGGCTGTTAGGGCAGGGGGCAGGCCAGGCTCCCTCCCTCTGGCACAGCCTCTAGGGCTGTCACACTTTGTGCCCTGTGGCCACCCTGCCCCCGATGGGGTAGGGGGAGAGTCAGGCTCCATTATCTACCAGCTTCAGCCATTCCTACCTCCCCTGCCTGGGACCCAAAGCACAGCCCCTCTCCCTCCCCTCTCCCACCCCTCTGCCAGTGATGCGGGGCACGCAGAGGCTGCTACCCCATCTGGCTTTGGGGGGGATGTGATCCAGCCACTGAGCCCCAGGCTGTGTCTGTCCAGTCTGCAAAGGATTAAAGAGAATCCTCCTTCTGCCCCCATATCATCCCCATTCACCGCCTTGGGGTGCTGGCCCAGCCCTGGCTCCCTGCACCCCTCCCATCACAGCCTGGCACCCTGGCCTCTTGGCCCTGTCCCCCAGTGGGGACCTCGGCTCCCGAAGGGGGGAGGGGTCCTAGCAGGAGTTGCAGTGAAAGTGCCAAAGTGGGGGTGGAGCCAGGACTGCATAGGAGGCACGTCCAGGGTTGGTCAGCTGCAGGTAGGGTGACCAGATGTCCCGATTTTATAGGGACAGTCCTGATATTTGGAGCTTTTTCTTATATAGGCTCTTATTACCCCCCTTGTCCTGATTTTTCACACTTGCTGTCTGGTCACCCTAGCAGCAGGGCAGAGCCGGGCTGCATCTAGGCCCCGCAGGACGGGCTCGCCACCCCGATGGGCCTGGATCAAATGCCCCTGCCCAGTGGCAGACACCTCCCCAGTGCCTTTCCCTGGGTATCAGAGCCATGCCCAGGGCACCTGGAGCCCCAGCTCCATCTGAGGCAGCCAGCTCCAGCCCCCTTGGGTCTGGTCAAGCCCTGAGCCAAGCCTCACCCCCTGCATCCCACGGGCCCTAGAGGTCCCCTCCCTCTTGCCTGCCAGCCGGACTGTGCTGGGGCGAGTGCTGGCAGGAGTGACCCTGGGTAAAGGCAGTGACCTCCTTTACCGGGAGTGGCCTCGGTGGGGGGGCAGAGTTTGTCTGTTCACAGCTCTGAGGTCCCCCCTCCCCCTGCCCATTATCACAAAGTCAGTGCTGGCCCTGCCGCCGGCTACTGCCCTGCCGGGCATGTGCCTGGGCCAATGAAGTGCATTGCCAAAGGCTGGCCGAGGTCTCTGCTGCTGTTCACAGGCGGGGGAAGGGAGGGGACAGGGCGGGGTGGGTGGCTGAGGGCCCAGGGAGTGGGATCTTCCCAACTCCCCCTCCAGCCCTGCTGCAGGTCCCAGGCGTCCTGGCTCCGAGTCACCTGGCCAGCGCTGCCTCCCCGCACCCGGGAGCAGGGTGGGGCAGTGGCTGCTCCTTTCACTGTTGGACCAGGGCCTGGGGGCTGCTCTGCTCTGGCCTGTGGTCGCCCCCTGCTGGTGCAGTGCTGGCTCACCCAGCCGTGCCCCAGAACCTACATAGTTCCCTGTGGCCCCCTGCTCCTAGTGCCTTGTTCTGCCTCTGGTCCGTGTGCCAGAGGGACCAGGAGGGAGCCCTAGGAGTCCCCCCAAGCCAGCTATAGGATCCCCATCAAATGTGGGGTTGGGGCAGGCACTGAGCAAGCCACAGGGTCCAGTCCCCAGGCTGGCCCCCACAGGGAACCATACCCACCCAGCCCCTGCCCCTCCCAGAATCAGCACTGGAACCCAGCCCTCTGCGTCCCAGCCCCTGCTCTAACCACTAGCCCCTGCTTCCCGCTCAGATGTGGGACAGAACACCTGCCTCCTTGGTCCCCCTCTCGGGCCTGGCCTTTGCCCCAACCCCCACCTCCTCCATCCTCCTGTGCCGAGAGCTGTCCCAGGGTCCCGCCACCCCGGCTGCTGCTGGCCCCCAGCCCTTGGGGCCCTGTTCCTGCGCTGGCACCTGCATTGTGTGAGCAACTGTGTAGGCTTGTCCCGCCAGCCAGGCCAGGCCTCCCCTCTGGCACCCTCTAGCCTGTGCCAACAGCTGGAGGTGCAGTGGCAGTGTCCTCACCCCCCTCCTTGTTGGAGGGTGAAGGAGCCAAGGAGGGGCTGTGAGAGAGCCCCATTCTCCTACCCTTCCCGCACCCTGCTCCCCCGGCTCAGCTCGGAGACTCGTCCTGCCTCTGTAGTCAGTGGACATGGGGGTTAGCGCCATCAGCAACCCCACCCCCCACCAGCTGGAGACAGTGAGAGACCAGTGCCAGGTCAAGGACCTGCCCCAGGTCCCGGAGGAGTATGGGGGATCAGGGCCCAGACCAGGGGTGACCGTGGTGGGGGATCAGACCCATCACTCATGAGGGTTGGGGGTTGTCTAACTTCTCCTCTCAACCTGTGACCCCTCCTGCCCTCTCCCAGCCCATCCCCTGCTCCCTTGGTGCCTAGGGGGCACTCAGCCAGCCGCACAGGGTCGCGCACCCCATGAGGTGGGAGGGAGGCTTCAGGCCTGTGAGCTGCGCTGTGCCAAGGACCAAACCCAGCTTACCCAGGTCCTGGGAGATTTTTGTGATGCAGAGTCACTGCTCTGGTTGCCTGTGACCCCTCCCGCCCTGACCTGCGGTGTCCCAGCCAGGCCAGTGGGGCGGGGGGAGGGGGGGGCGGGGGGAGCAGCACTGCTATTGCAGGCAGTTGGGGAGGGCGGGGGGCTGGAGGGCACTGACTTGGCCATGCAGCCATGGGTTGGGGCCTGGGCTGAGCCAGGTTTGGTGCAGGGATGGCCTGGCTGGGGGCGCCCTGTTTGTGATCATCTGGGCCTGGCCTAGGCCACGTTAGGCTAGCACCCCTTCAAGCCCAGTGCCCCTGGCTGGTTCACGGGAGGGCAGGCGGCTGCTTCCCAGCCCAGCTGGGGGCTGCCCTGAGTGGGAGACAGGCAGAGGGAGAAAATGCAGTTCCTCTCTGCAGCACGAGGGGACCAGCCAGGTCAGACACTCTCAGCCTATGCGCCCCCCTGCAGCCCAGACTCTGCATTGCACCCCTCCTGTGCCCCTACCCATCTCACCCTGCCATGGCTCCCCAGCACCTGCCAGTCTCAGAGTGCCCCAGGCTTGGCAAAAGACAATCCCAGCCCCCCAGGGGGCTTGGAAAATGCCCAGCAGCACCCATGTGACACAAAACCTCAATAACAGGCACCCAGAGACATGGATTTGGGGGCAGAGCCGGGCATGGAACCCAGGAGTCCTGCCTCCCAGCCCCTGATCTAACCCCTAGACCCTACTCCCCTCCCAGAGCTCAGCACAGAACCCAGGAGTCCTGCCTCCCAGCCCCCCTGCTCTGCCCATCCTTCTCTCCCCTCACACTCCTGCTAATAATTGCACACGCAGCCTGCTGGGGAACGTGCCCCGGCACAGGTCAGTCCCGTAGAGCCCAGCTGGCCCCATTTCCCCTCCCCCTGGGCCAGCTCCTGTCTCCCTGCTGGGCACACGAGCCCTGCCAGCGCTGCGTGCCTGCTGTGGACGGGGTGAGAGACCCTGGCACCTGGGATCTGCTGCTCGGGCCCAGCCCCAATCTGCTCAGCTGCGGAGCTTTCCATCCCTGATCCCCGTGGGGAATTATCAGCTCCAATTAACAGCCATTTGGATAATTGCTGCGCGGCTGACAGGCAGGTGGGTGGCGGATTGGGGGGTGTGGAATTAAAATGCTCCAGCAGAGACACCTGCCCAACTGTGGGCTCGCCAGCTCCCCCCATGGCTGCCCTTACAGCTGGGCTGCCACCGGGGCTCCGTGTGCACCCCAGGCCTGCACCTTGAGCAAGGGGGACCCCAGCCACACACGCTGTACCCCTCAGCCTGCCCCCAGAAGCGTGAGGGGGGTGCAGCCCTGAGACAGCCGGCCATGGTCCTGGTCGTTGCTAGGCGGGAAGGTGGGTCCGGCAGACAGGCCCAGCCTCCAGTCCCTTTCAGGGCAGAGTGCAGGATGCTGCCCTGGCTCTGCCATGCTCTGCCCCAGGCCCTGGTGAGGGCAGCTGGAGAGGGTTGCATGCATCAGCCCATGCAGTGGGCCTGGGGGAGCTGATCACTGTGCTGGTCCCAACCCTGGGGGCTGGTGGGAATGGGGTGTCAAGATGCCCCTGTTTCCCAGTGTCAGCTGTGCCAAGACCTTTGGGCCTGGATTGGGGGGATCATGACTAGGGTGGAGCTGGGACCCAGGGCCAGGTGAGGCTGCACCAGGCTTGCAGAAGAGCTCATCCTGCAGAGACCTGCATGCAGACTCTGCTGGAGGGAGATTGTTTGGGGCAGAGCGGGGTGACTTGGGGGGCTTACAGCAGGGGTGGGGGTAGCAGGGAGGGGGAGAGGTTTACAGTAACTGCACGCTATATACACTGCATGGGTGGGGGAGTCAGGAGTGATTTGGGGTGGGGCAGTGGGAGGCAGGAGGTGGGGGTGGGTGACACCCCCATGCAGTGGCAGTGCCCCCCGTAGGCAGCACTGGTGCATCCAATGGGCCCTAGAGCAAATATTGTCTCAAGATCGGAGTTAACCAAACCCAGGCTGAGCCAGCCCTGCCCATCCCTTGTGGGTGTGGACTGCAGCCCGGTGCCCCCTGTCCTGGGCCTGTTGGAGAGAACCCCCCCAAAACCCGAGACCCCCCTCACCACAGCCAGCCCAGTATCCCCTCTCCCTGCTATGCTGGCTCTGACCATTGTCATTAGGGTGACCAGACAGCAAGTGTGAAAAATTGGAACGGGGTGGGGGGTAATAGGAGCCTATATAAGAAAAAGATCCAAATATCGGGACTGTCCCTATAAAATTGGGACATCTGGTCACCCGAAGTGTCATGTGGTGTGGAGCAGCTCACAATGTGGGTGCCCACCTCAGGGCAGCCCCGAAACTGGCTGGGTGTTCTCAAAAGAGCTTACAGCAACCAGGTACTGGCTGTGAATTCCTCCAGCCCTGCAACAGCCGCAGACAGTCCCCTGAGACACCCCGGTCTAGCAAGCCGGCCTCGGTGATAGACGGGCCCAGGGTTAGGTTCCAAAAGGCAATAGAAGTTGCTGTCACTTCCAAGCTCTGTTTCTCTTTCCGGGCTAACCCCAGCTGAGCTGCTTGGGGATCCCTTGTTTACGCTTCGAAATCTTGCCCTCCCCAGGTGCCAAGCTCGGCAGTGCTACAGCTCCTTCTGGCCAGGCATTTTATTCCTTGTTCCCAGAGCTCAAACTGATGGAACGAGTGTCGGCACCTGGCTCCCCTTCAAGGGCGTGGGGGCTGCAGTAGGAAGACAGCCTAAAATAGGAGCCCTTGTATTAAAGGCCTGGTACAAGGCCTAAGCTAAAGTAGGGGCAAACTTTGCTAATAGAAAGCAAAAGTCAGGCTGTGAGTGAAAGTCAGGCCTTGCCTGCTCGCACGTTCCCAGGGTCTGGCGAGCCCAGCGCTGATCATGTAGAAACGCACAGTCCTGGACCATGCTCGGCACAAAGGACTCACACAAACCCACTCCAGAAGCGTGGTACGAAAACCACAATATCAAGAATGGTGCAAAAACATTCCCCAAGGATAACACAAACACACTGAGCCCTCCTAAAAGATAAGGTCAAATAGCAACGTAATAAATACAAATGTTTTAATCAAACCAACATGTACAAAAAAGTGGACAATAACTAGCCAGGGCAGTATCTAAGTCAGAGGGGCAGCTTGTGTGTATCAGGATATCTCTGAGAGAATGTGTTGGTCCAGCCAAGGGGGAAATGGAAAGTCCCGCCATTCACTGAGCTGCATCCATTGTCACAAGCATACATGTCTTAGTATCCTCGTAGAGTCTGCCAGGTGCTATTAGCATGCCTTGTCAACAATAAACCTGGTCGGGTGCCTTCGTCCCTTAACGGATCTTGTGGTCATTGGGCGGTTCACTCAAGGTCTGCTGTGCTGGCTGTCTGCACAGAGCTGGGGCAGCACACAGGGAGAACACACACACGCAGCCAAATATCTAACAGAGGCAATCAGTAAGGTCTTTGATGTTTCGCAATGGCTCGTTTGGTTTCAATGGGCAGGCCCAGCACTTTACACTAATTCATGCTTCTCCCCTGTTGTGGAAGTTACACAGGCCATGGCTACACTACAAAATCAAATCGCCCTGCATGTAGCCGCCACAGTAGTTACAGTGCTTGTGTGTGTGTACACCTGGCTTCTTGTGTCTGTGGTGGGTGGTATCGATTGTACTGTCAGTGTGGGGCATTGCGGGACAGTCGATGTAAGCAACGCAGTACGTACACTGACACTGCATTGACCTAACTATGCTGACTGGGGAAAGTGGCAGGATTAAGTCGGCAAAGCAGGTGAGTTACATCAGCGGGAGCCAAATTTTAGTGTAGACGCAGTGTTAGGTGGACGTAAGCTGCCTTGCAAACTCAGTAGCGTAGAGCAGTTACAGAGGTTTACAATGCAAACATGCATTCTAACTTTATACCACGGGCTACAGAGGTTATGGGAGAGATCAATCCTGCAAGCAATTCCACAAGTCGAAACACTCCACACACGCTGATCAGCAGCTGTTGTCACACGGCTAACACACAGGCTGGGTCAAGCTCTGCAGTTGTCAGTGTTCAGTGAGGCCTAAGGGCCTGGGCATGAGCTGGCACCTGGTCTGCTAGTGTCACAGGACCCGTCTAGCCCCGTACCCTGCCCTCTCCCTGCTGCCTCCTTCCCCAAATCAGATTAATGGGGCCAGCCACCCCAGCACCCCAGCTAGTTCAGAGGAAGGTGCAAGAACCCCCTCCTAGTGGCTAATGATGACATAAACAGTCGGGGTGGGGAGCATATCCCCCTCATCCTGACAGTCAGCAATGACCTTGTACCCTGTTTTCTAAATTCTGTCCTGACACCCTTGCTCCCCCCGCCGCCTGCCATCCTTGTCTGAATCCTGCCAGGCTCACAATGTCAGTGACATCTAGTGGCAGTGAGTTCCCCTGGCTAATTATGTAACTTCGCTTGACATTTGCTTTCACAGAGTGTCCCATTGCTCTTGCAACACTGGGGCAGGTGAAGGGGGGGGCAAATAGGAGCACCCCCCTCCTTTCATTATATTCTGTACCTATTTCAGCCCTGCTTCTTTCGCTCCTCATTTAACTAAAGCCTGAGCTTTTTTGTTGGTAAATTGGCCTTTTTCTTGTAGAAAAAATTTGCTTCTTTCTAAACATTTCAGGTTTTTGATGAGCAATTTAAAAAAAGCCTTTGAAAAATTATCCCTCCCTCCCCCATTTCTCTGCCCTTTGTCCTTTTCTCATTTGCCACTGGAAAGTGGATGGGAGGGGATGAAAAATAAACCACACACACACACACACACACACATACACATATATTTTGGGCTTTTGAAAATTTTTTGCAAGGGGTGAAAACATAAGGGTTCCACACACACCCCCAAATTTCCAAGGCAACTCAATTGTGGGGCTGCTGCTCTTCCTGCTGCCCTTCTAGTGCCAGGGTAGACCAACACCCTGTCACACTTTAACCCTTAAATGGCCAGCATTGCCAACGCCCATGGTGAGCCCAGCAGTGGGTGGGTGGGTGAGTTGGAATGGGGTCAGTAATGAAGAATCTTCGCTTTTGTTAGATAAAGTGCCCACCCTCGGCGTGGCGGAGAAGCCCCAGACCTCGCGCCTCCCAAACACAGCCGTGCCAGAATGCAAACAAATATTAAAATCTTGTGATTTTTAAAGCAAATCTCATGATTTTGAGGCCTGACTAGTGACTTAGAATCATAGAATCATAGAATCATAGAATATCAGGGTTGGAAGGGACCCCTGAAGGTCATCTAGTCCAACCCCCCACTCGAAGCAGGACCAATTCCCAGTTAAATCATCCCAGCCAGGGCTTTGTCAAGCCTGACCTTAAAAACCTCTAAGGAAGGAGATTCTACCCCCTCCCTAGGTAACGCATTCCAGTGTTTCACCACCCTCTTAGTGAAAAAGTTTTTCCTAATATCCAACCTAAACCTCCCCCACTGCAACTTGAGACCATTACTCCTCGTTCTGTCATCTGCTACCACTGAGAACAGTCTAGAGCCATCCTCTTTGGAACCCCCTTTCAGGTAGTTGAAAGCAGCTATCAAATCCCCCCTCATTCTTCTCTTCTGCAGGCTAAACAATCCCAGCTCCCTCAGCCTCTCCTCATAAGTCATGTGTTCTAGACCCCTAATCATTTTTGTTGCCCTTCGCTGGACTCTCTCCAATTTATCCACATCCTTCTTGTAGTGTGGGGCCCAAAACTGGACACAGTACTCCAGATGAGGCCTCACCAATGTGAGGTGAATGTTCTTCTGAATGTTGGGAGGCAAGAGGGGCACCAAAGCTGATAGGCCCATTCGGCCTTCATGCCATCTGGACAGAGGCACCTGTGTGGGACCCGGGGTGGCTTGTGCCTCCCCACACTTGGGACAGACAATACTAAACATCTCCTGGCTCCCCCTGGCGGTGCGTGGAGGGAAAGCCGCTCCCAAGCTATGGCCACAGAGTCAAGAGAGGCAGTGTGACCTAGTGGTAAAGCACTGAACTGGGATGCAGCAGACTGGGGGGGTCTATGTCTGGCTTTGCCACTGGGTGACCTTGGGCAAATCCCTTTCCTGCTCTCTGCCTCAGTTTCCCCGTGTGTACAGTGGGGATGATGACACTGACCTCCTTTGGGAAGTGTTTTGCTGGACAGTGCTATGTAAGATGAATAATAATATTCTGGGCTGGCGGGGGTAGGGGGCGTCTCTCCTCTCTGGGGCACGGGTTCGAATCTGTCCCAGGGGAGCAGTGTCTGACAGTGGGGGTGGCTGTGGAGAGGGGCTCAGTCCAGTTCCTGTTGGGACAGCACCCGCGTTGCCTGCCGGCTGTGGGACTGGCACGCTGGGGCTACAGAGCCTGAGCTCCGCTCTGCCCCTAGATGAGTCCCTTCAGGGCAGGGCCATTGGCGGAGGGGATGGGGGTGTGATGCAAGCCGTGGGCTCTGGGGCAGTTGAGCTGGCCCTTTCCATAGTGCTGGAGTCCCCTCCACAAGGCCCAAAGCTCCCCAGGCCTGAATCCTGGCCCCACGGAGCCCGACTCAGGGGGAGGGGTCGTTTTCTGCAGCCGCACGGCCTCTCCGGTGGCCAGTGGCCTTGGCACTCTGGGGCAAGGCAAGTCACTTTCCAGCCCCCACCCCTGGTGCCAGGGGGCACAGGCCAGCCCAGGGCTCTGAGGAAGATCGGGCACACCCTCTGCCCCTCTGATTTAAACGTCTCTCTGTCCCATCCCCCTGCTCCACGGCCCCGGGCACAGCTCTCCTCTTTCTGCATCTTCCCCTCCTGCTCTTTAGGATCTGGCCCCCTGGGGTACCCAGGTGTCAAGGAAACCCGCTCCCGGCTGGGGAGCCATGGTTGGCTTTTGGGCCCCAGGCGTCTGCATGGCCCTGGCTAACGAGCCCCCTGGGAGGGCAGCGCTGCCCGGCCTGGGCCCTGGGGCCTCGGCAGGAGCTGCCACAGAGCGCCAGCCGCAAAGCTGCCAGTGGAGGCTTCTCCAGAACCCTGCAGAGTGGGGGAACTGGGCTGAACTGGAGCGAGCGTCAAGGCCATGGGAGGTGCCAGCCAGGTAAGGGGCTGGGTTCTCCACTGTTGGGCCTAGTGGGGGTGCTGCCTGAAGGTCCCTGTGCCCACGGCATTGGAGGGATTGCAGGACGAGGCCCTGGGGGCTGCTGAGAGCTTGGGGAGGGGTCTGTGTTCAGCTCCCGTCTCCCCACACACGGTTCTGATCCAGAATGGCCAGGGTATGAGACCTTCCCCTGGCTGGTGCCGAATGGCCAATGCTTGCTGGGGTGCTACAGACCCTGCAGCTGCTCCTGTCCCTGCGGGAGGTTCATCGCCGGGGCTGTGCTACCAGCCCCAGAGACTGAGGGCCTGGGCCCCACAGCAGATCACTCTGCACCCCACCCCTTGCCCTGCCCAAGAAGGCGGGGTGGGGGTGTCACGGAGTTCCTGGGCGATGCTCTGGAACTGCTCCCTACGAAGCCAGTCAGGACTCTGGGGAAGTCTCCTTTCTGTGAGCAGACTGTCTTCAGGACACACAGCTCACACAGCTTCCACCTTCCTGGGTCTGACCTTGGAGCACTCAGCATTCTCTGCCCCTCCGTGCGCTTCCCACAGCGAGTGCGCCCAGGCAGGCTCCTGGGGAAGCCAGAGGGTCCTGCACCCCAACTCCGCAGTCAGACGTGACTCTCAGCCAGCCAGTAAAAGAGAAAGTTTATTAGACGACAGGAACATGGTCTAAAACAGAGCTTGTGGGTGCAGAGAACAGGACCCCTCAGCTGGGTCCATTTTGAGGGGCAGTGAGCCAGACAACCCCGTCTGCACTTCACTCCTTGTCCCCAGCCAGCCCCAAACTGAAAACTCTCTCCAGCCCCTCCTCCTCTGTCTTTTCCCCTTTCCTGGGCCAGGAGGTCATCTGATTCCTTTGTTCTCCAACCCTTTAGCTCTCACCTTGCAGGGGGGAAGGGCCAGGCCATCAGCTGCCAGTAAACAGGGTATTGGCCATTCTCTGTGTCCAGACCCCTGCACACACCTGCCCTCTAGGGCTCTGCAACGATCATACACCCTTATCCCACCACCTAGATCCTTAAGAACTGCATAGGGGAAACTGAGGCACCCCCACAATATTCAGAGGAAACATTAAGAACAGTCCCGCTTCGTCACAGGGGGTACTCTTGGCCAGTCCTTGGCTGCCAGCTAATGCCCGTCACGGCACAGACCCATCCCCCTAGGGACGGGTATGAGACCCCCAAACTCCTGTCACACGTAGGCCTGCAGGGCGCTGGCAGTGGGGCAATCCCTTCCCTGCCAGGGACTGCGCGGGGAGGCTCTTAGGGGTAGAGATGGGACCAGCGGGGCATCCCTAGCACAGCAGGGGAGCAGGTCCGTAGTCCTGGCCTGGAGAATCCATTATCCACCGCTTGTTACTGGCTGCCCAGTTGAGGCACCAAAAAGAAACCGTGTGATTGTAGGTGACCTATCAAGTGGCACATAGTGCGACTCAGAGCGACATGGCTGGCATGAAGGGCTCGGTGAATGGGGAAGGCTGGCTGGGGGCGGGGCACTGACTGAGTCACTGGGCTCCCACGGACTGAGGAATCTCGGCCCCGGCCTTGCACCACTCCAGGGCCCCAATCTGTGGTGTTGCCTTGCCCACTTCCCCGCCAAGAGGCCCAACAGCCCTGGTCACTCCCAGGACTAGAGTCACTTGTATTCCAGTCACTCAGTTCATCCCTGGGGTTGCGATGTAGCCACCTCTGGGGTGGGGTGCAAGGGCTATTTATACAGGGATCCTTTGCCCAGCACTGAGATGCAGCCACCTCTGGGGTGGGACGGAGCAGCTGTTTAACAGACACACAGCACAGTAGATGAGGACAAGTGAAGAATCCCACATCTAGTTGCACTGCGCTGCACAGAGCGTGGGGAGCTGGGCCTGGCCCAGACACCAGGCTGCGCTGCACATGGGCTCCTTCGTGACAAGAGCTCAGGAGTTTAGATTTACAACTTCCACAAATGGAGCACTGTGCTGGGGCCGGCACAGACTAGAAGGGGCGAGCGCCCCCTACTGGGTCCTCCCACCCCACTCACTGCAGCCCCGAGCACCACACTGGGGCCAGCAATGGCTGTGAGGGGAGAGCACCTCCTGCTGAGCCCCCAGCACAGCCTGGGGAACTGGGCTTTCTCTGAACACCCCCCATCCAAATCCTGAGCCAGCCTGGTCCCCATAAGCTCCATCCATGCATAGTAAGGGGACTGGCACAGGGAACTGCAAGCCCAATAGCAAGGATTTCTGATGACTCTGTAAACTCGGGGGGGAGGGGGGGAGTGGAGAATTGCTAATATAGTTCCTATGTTTGAGAAACGGAAAATGTGGTCCAGGTATCTACAGGCCTTTTAATTTGACCTCAACTGTCTGCCAGGTCTTGGGACAAATTTTGAGAGAGAAAGTAATGAAGGACATAGAGGTGAATGGTAATTGGGATAAAATACAACCTCGTTTTACAATTGGTAGGTCCTGCCAGGCCAACCTGATCTGTTTCTCTGCGAAGATAACTGTGGTTTTAGGCAAAGGAAATGCAGTAGATCTAATCCAGAGGTTCTCAAACTTTTTGTATTGGTGACCCGTTTCGAACACCAAGCCGCTGAGTGCGACCCCCCCCTTAAAAATTAAAAACACATTTTTGATATTTAACACTACGTTAAATACTAAATTTAAACCCTATGGCTTAAAATGAATTTACCTTTTCTCACTGCTTTTAAATTAAGACTAAAACACAGCGGGTGGCGGGGCTCGGGGCTGACAACCCTGTGTGTGCTCTCGGCTGATAACCCTCAGCATGGCCGGGCTCCACCTGAAACCCCAGTACACGGGTCGGGGCTCACAGCGTCCTGGATGCCCCAGCTCAGGGCTCACAGCCCCGCTCCTGGTTGGGGTCAGGACTTGCAACCCCATGTGGCAGTCGGACTCAGGGATCACAGTCCCGCTCCTGGCCAGGGTTGGGGTCTGGGCTTGCAGCCCTGTGTGGGGTTTGGAGTCGGGGCTCACAGCCACAATTCCCTGTCGGGGTCGGGGCTCACAGCCACGCACCAGGGTCAGGGCTCGCAGCCATGTGTCCCTGTCAGGGTCGGGGCTCACAGCCCAGCCCAGGGGTCTGGATCGGGACTCACAGCCGCACGCCAGGGTCGGGGCTCACAGCCCAGTGCAGGGGTCAGGGTCGGGACTGACAGCCGCACACCGGGGTCGGGGCTCACAGCCCGGCGCAGGGGTCAGGGTCAGGACTCACAGCCGTGTGCCCAGGTTGGGGCTTGTAGCCCGGCAGCTCCACACAGGGGTCGGGGCTCACAGCCATTCGTTGCGGGGCTCACAGCTTGGCACAGGGGTCGGGGCTCACGACTTACAACTGCGCGCTGGGGTCAGGGCTCGTGACCCCCCCACATAACCGGGTTGTGACCCCCCAAGGGGTCACGACCCCCAGTTTGAGAACCAACGATCTAATCTACCTGGATGTCAGTGAGGCATTTGATAGAATTCCACATGGGAAATTATTAGTTCAATTGGAGAAGATGGGGTTTAAACTGAGAATTGAAAGGTGGATAAGGAACTGGTGAAAAGGACCTGCAGAAAAGGACCTGGGGTTACAGCGGATGAGAAGCTGGATATGAGTCAGCAGTGTGCCCTTGTTGCCAAAAAGGCTAACAGCATATTGGGCTGCATTAGAAGGAGCATTATCCGCAGATCGAGGGAAGTGATTATTCCCCTCTATTCAGCACTGGTGAGGCCTCATCTGGAGTATTGTGCCCAGTTTTGGGCCCCAACTACAGAAAGGATGTGGACAAACTGGAGAGAGTCCAGCGGAGGGCAATGAAAATGATTAGGGAGCTGGGGCACATGACTTATGGGAAGAGGCTGAGGGAACTGTGGTTATTTAGTCTGCAGAAGAGAAGAATCATAGAATATCAGGGTTAGAAGGGACCTCAGGAGGACATCTAGTCCAACCCCTTGCTCAAAGCAGGATCAATCCCCAATTAAATCATCCCAGCCAGGGCTTTGTCAAGCCTGACCTTAAAAACTTCTAAGGAAGGAGATTCTACCACCTCCATAGGTAACGCATTCCAGTGTTTCACCACCCTCCTAGTGACAAAGTTTTTCCTAATATCCAACCTAAACCTCCCCTACTGCAACTTGAGACCATTACTCCTTGTGCTGTCATCTTCTACCACTGAGAATAATCTAGAACCATCCTCTTTGGAACCATCTCTCAGGTAGTTGAAAGCAGCTATCAAATCCCCCCTCATTCTTCTCTTCTGCAGACTAAACAATCCCAGTTCCCTCAGCCTCTCCTCATAAGTCATGTGTTCCAGACCCCTAATCATTTTTCCTGCCCTTCGCTGGACTCTCTCCAATTTTTCCACATCCTTCTTGTAGTGTGGGGCCCAAAACTGGACACAGTACTCCAGATGAGGCCTCACCAATGTCGAATAGAGGGGAACAATCACATCCCTCGATCTGCTCGCTATGCCCCTACTTATACATCCCAAAATGCCATTGGCCTTCTTGGCAACAAGGGCACACTGTTGACTCATATCCAGCTTCTCATCCACTGTCACCCCTAGGTCCTTTTCCGCAGAATTGCTGCCTAGCCATTCGGTTCCTAGTCTGTAGCGGTGCATTGGATTCTTCCATCCTAAGTGCAGGACCCTGCACTTATCCTTGTTGAACCTCATCAGATTTCTTTTGGCACAATCCTCCAATTTGTCTAGGTCCCTCTGTATCCTATCCCTACCTGCCACCGTATCTACCACTCCTCCTAGTTTAGTATCATCCGCAAATTTGCTGAGAGTGCAAGCCACACCATCCTCCAGATCATTTATGAAGATATTGAACAAAACCGGCCCCAGGACCGACCCTTGGGGCACTCCACTTGATACCGGCTGCCATCCAGACATGGAGCCATTGATCACTACCTGTTGAGCCCGACAATCTAGCCAACTTTCTACCCACCTTATGGTGCATTCATCCAGCCCATACTTCTTTAACTTGCTGACAAGAATACTGTGGGAGACCGTGTCAAAAGCTTTGCTAAAGCCAAGAAACAATACATCCACTGCTTTCCCTTCATCCACAGAACCAGTAATCTCATCATAGAAAGCGATTAGATTAGTCAGGCATGACGTTCCCTTGGTGAATCCATGCTGACTGTTCCTGATCACTTTCCTCTCGTGTAAGTGCTTCAGGATTGATTCCTTGAGGACCTGCTCCATGATTTTTCCGGGGACTGAGGTGAGGCTGAGTGGCCTGTAGTTCCCAGGATCCTCCTTCTTCCCTTTTTTAAAGATTGGCACTACATTAGCCTTTTTCCAGTCGTCCGGGACTTCCCCCGATCGCCATGAGTTTTCAAAGATAATGGCCAATGGCTCTGCAATCACCGCCGCCAACTCCTTTAGCACTCTTGGATGCAGTGCATCCGGCCCCATGGACTTGTGCACGTCCAGCTTTTCTAAATAGTCCCGAACCACTTCTTTCTCCACAGAGGGCTGGCCACCTACTCCCCATGCTGTGATGCCCAGCGCAGCAGTCTGGGATCTGACCTTGTTCGTGAAGACAGAGGCAAAAAAAGCATTGAGTACATTAGCTTTTTCCACATCCTCTGTCACTAGGTTGCCTCCTTCATTCAGTAAGGGGCCCACACTTTCCTTGGCTTTCTTCTTGTTGCCAACATACCTGAAGAAACCCTTCTTGTTACTCTTAATATCTCTTGCTAGCTGCAGCTCCAGGTGTGATTTGGCCCTCCTGATTTCATTCCTACATGCCCGAGCAACATTTTTATACTCTTCCCTGGTCATTTGTCCAATCTTCCACTTCTTGTAAGCTTCTTTTTTATGTTTAAGATCCGCAAGGATTTCACTGTTAAGCCAAGCTGGTCGCCTGCCATATTTACTATTCTTTCGACACATCAGGATGGTTTGTCCCTGTAACCTCAATAGGGATTCTTTGAAATACAGCCAGCTCTCCTGGACTCCTTTCCCCCTCATGTTATTCCCCGAGGGGATCCTACCCATCAGTTGCCTGAGGGAGTCGAAGTCTGCTTTCCTGAAGTCCAGGGTCCGTATCCTGCTGCTTGCCTTTCTTCCCTGTGTCAGGATCCTGAACTCAACCAACTCATGGTCACTGCCTCCCAGATTCCCATCCACTTTTGCTTCCCCTACTAATTCTTCCTGGTTTGCGAGCAGCAGGTCAAGAAAAGCTCTCCCCCAAGTTGGCGCCTCCAGCACTTGCACCAGGAAATTGTCCCCTACATTTTCCAAAAACTTCCTGGATTGTCTGTGCACTGCTGTAGTGCTCTCCCAGCAGATATCAGGGTGATCGAAGTCGCCCATGAGCACCAGCGCATGCGATCTAGTAGCTTCTGCGAGTTGCCGGAAGAAAGCCTCATCCACCTCATCCCCCTGGTCCAGTGGTCTATAGCAGACTCCCACCACTACATCACTCTTGTTGCTCACACTTCTAAAACTTAATCCAGAGACACTCAGGTTTTTCTGCAGTTTCATACCGGAGCTCTGAGCAGTCATACTGCTCCCTTACATACAGTGCTACTCCCCCACCTAAAGTGAGGGGGGATTTGATAGCGCCCCCTCAACTTGTCTAGGATTTTATCGGTCCTAGGCATGCGCTAGGCATCGGATACGGTGATGGCATTGAACTTCCGATATCCACACAGAACCGGATTGACCCGTCCTTCTTGGGGACCAGCACCATGGGCGAGGCCCAGGGGCTGGAGGACAGCTGGATCACCCCTAAAGCCAGCATGTCTCCAACCTCTCTCTCCAGGTCCTGGGCTGTTTTCCCAGTGACCCTGAATGGGGAACACCTGATGAGAAGGTTGGCTCCCATCTCCACCCAGTGAACAGCCAGGTTAGTGAGCCCAGGCCGGCTGGAGAACAGCTGCCGGTGTGAAGGCAGCACCTCTCTGATCTCTGCTTGCTGGGCAGGGGTTAGCTGGTCTGAGAGGAGAATTGATTCCAGCGAGGGGTCAGCCCCCACCTCAGGGAGGAGTCCCACCAGGGGATCCTCTCCCTTCTCCTCCCACTGCCCACACCCAGCCAGCCCCAACTTCTCCCTGTCCCAGTATGGCTTCATCATGTTGACATGGTGCACCCGGTGGCGGTGTGCCCGGATGGACAGTTCCACTACATATTTCACTTCATTTACCTGTCTGATGACCTTGAAGGGGCTGTCCCAGGCAGCTTGCAGCTTGTGCTTCCTCATGGGGATGAAAAGCATCCCCTGGTCCCTGGTAGCATAGAAGCAGGCACGTGCTGAGCGGTCGTACCAGACCTTCTGCTTCCTGTGCCCTGGCTAGGTTTCCTCTGGCCAAGCCCATGAGCTCTGCGAGCTTTTCCAGAACGGTCA
The DNA here is from genome assembly GCF_965152235.1 of Eretmochelys imbricata. Classification (NCBI taxonomy): domain Eukaryota; kingdom Metazoa; phylum Chordata; order Testudines; family Cheloniidae; genus Eretmochelys; species Eretmochelys imbricata. The sequence continues at coordinate 13,094,351 of NC_135591.1, forward strand.
GAACATACTCCATCGGGGGAGGCCTTCCCCCCGCACTCGTCCCTCATCAAGTCGAGGGGTCCCCTCACCCTCCTCCTATACAACAACTCGAAAGGGGAAAACCCTGTGGATTCCTGGGGCACTTCCCCGTATGGGAACAGCAGGTAGAGTAAATACTTCTCCCAGTCCTGTGGGTGCTGGTCCATAAAGGTTTTCAGCATCATCTTTAGGGTCCCATTGAACCTCTCCCCCAGCCCGTTGGACTGAGGGTGACATGCTGGGGCCCAGGTGTGTCAGACCCCACACTTCTCCCACAAGCACTGGAGCAGGGTTGACATGAAGTTGGACCTCTGGTCTGTAAGGACCTCCTTGGGGAACCCCACTCTGCTGAAAATGGTGAGCAGCGCATCTGCCACGGTGTCTGCCTCCATAGACGACATGGCCACTGCCTCGGGGTAGCGCATAGCGAAATCTACCACCACCAGAAAGTATTTCTTCCCCAACCGGGTTGCCTGGCTGAGGGGCCCCACTATGTCCATGGCCACCCTCTGGAAAGGCTCCTCTATGATGGGCAGAGGTCTCAGAGCTGCTTTACACTTATCCTGGGCCTTCCCCACCCTCTGGCAGGAGTCCCAGGACCTGCAATACTGTTGGACGGCATCAAAGGCCCAGAGCCAGTAAAAGTTCTGCAGCAGCCTCTGCCTGGTGCGCCAGATGCCCTGGGGGAATGCCCCTCCCCCAAACGCAGAGCCCCCTCCTGCACCCCAAACTCCTCATCCCCAGCCCCAGCCCAGAGCCTGCACCACCAGCTGGAGTCCATACTCACTCCTGCACCCCAACCCCCTGCCTCAACCCACAGCCCCCTCCCACACTCTGAATTCCTTGGCCCCAGCCTGGAGCCCCCTCCTGCACCACAAACCCCTCATCCCCAGCCACACCCCAGAGACTTCAGCCCCAGCCCTCACTCTCTCCCACACCCCAACCCCTTGCCTGAACCCACAGCCTCCTCCCACACTCTGAATCCCTCGGCCCCCATCCCCTAGCCTGGAGCCCCCTCCTACACTCCAAACCCCTCATCCCTAGCCCCACCCCAGAGCCCGCACTCCAGCTGGAACCCTCACCTCCTCCCGCACTCCAAGTCCCTGCCCCAGCCCAGAGCCCCCTCCTGCCTGAACCCCTCCTTTCTGGCCCCACCCCAGAGTCTGCACCCCCAGTTAGAGCCCTCACCCTCTCTCATACCCGAATCCCCTGCCCCAGCCCAGCCAAAGTGATGGAGGCTGAGGGAGAGCGAGCCACCGAGGGAGGGGAAATGTAGTGGGGGGGGGAAGGGGAAGGGCCAGGGCCAGGGTTATTGGTTTTGTGCAATCAGAAAGCAGGTAACCCTAAGCATACACAGCTCCCAGACCCTCAAGTTGCACTCCCAGAATACACTGCTCCTGCCCCTCAGCTGCTGTCCCAGCCTACACCGCTCCACCTCTGCCCCACGTTCCCAGCACACACTGCTCCTGCCCCTCAGCTGCTGTCCCAGCCTGCACCGCTCCACCTCTGACCTACGTTCCCAGCACGCCCTGCTCCTGCCACTCAGCTGCTGTCCCAGCCTGCACCGCTCCACCTCTGACCCACGGTCCCAGCACACACTGCTCCTGCCCCTCAGCTGCTGTCCCAGCCTGCACTGCTCCACCTCTGACCCACGGTCCCAGCACGCACTGCTCCTGCCCCTCAGCTGCTGTCCCAGCCTACATCACTCCACCTCTGACCCACGTTCCCAGCACACACTGCTCCTGACCCTCAGCTGCTGTCCCAGCCTGCACCGCTCCACCTCTGACCCACGTTCCCAGCACGCCCTGCTCCTGCCCCTCAGCTGCTGTCCCAGCCTGCACCGCTCCACCTCTGACCCATGGTCCCAGCACACACTGCTCCTGCCCCTCAGCTGCTGTCCCAGCCTGCACCGCTCCACCTCTGACCCACATTCCCAGCACACACTGCTCCTGCCCCTCAGCTGCTGTCCCAGCCTGCACCGCTCCACCTCTGACCCACAGTCCCAGCATGCACTACTCCTGCCCCTCAGCTGCTGTCCCAGCCTGCACCGCTCCACCTCTGACCCACGGTCCCAGCATGCACTGCTCCTGCCCCTCAGCTGCTGTCCCAGCCTGCACTGCTCCACCTCTGACCCACGGTCCCAGCACGCACTGCTCCTGCCCCTCAGCTGCTGTCCCAGCCTACATCGCTCCACCTCTGACCCACGTTCCCAGCACACACTGCTCCTGACCCTCAGCTGCTGTCCCAGCCTGCACTGCTCCACCTCTGACCCATGGTCCCAGCACGCACTGCTCCTGCCCCTCAGCTGCTGTCCCAGCCTGCACCGCTCCACCTCTGACCCACGTTCCCAGCACACACTGCTCCTGCCCCTCAGCTGCTGTCCCAGCCTGCACCGCTCCACCTCTGACCCACAGTCCCAGCATGCACTACTCCTGCCCCTCAGCTGCTGTCCCAGCCTGCACTGCTCCACCTCTGACCCACGGTCCCAGCACGCACTGCTCCTGCCCCTCAGCTGCTGTCCCAGCCTACATCGCTCCACCTCTGACCCACGTTCCCAGCACACACTGCTCCTGACCCTCAGCTGCTGTCCCAGCCTGCACTGCTCCACCTCTGACCCATGGTCCCAGCACGCACTGCTCCTGCCCCTCAGCTGCTGTCCCAGCCTGCACCGCTCCACCTCTGACCCACGTTCCCAGCACACACTGCTCCTGCCCCTCAGCTGCTGTCCCAGCCTGCACTGCTCCACCTCTGACCCACGGTCCCAGCATGCACTGCTCCTGCCGCTCAGCTGCTGTCCCAGCCTGCACCGCTCCACCTCTGACCCACGTTCCCAGCATGCACTGCTCCTGCCCCTCAGCTGCTGTCCCAGCCTGCACCGCTCCACCTCTGACCCACGGTCCCAGCATGCACTGCTCCTGCCCCTCAGCTGCTGTCCCAGCCTACATCGCTCCACCTCTGACCCACGTTCCCAGCACACACTGCTCCTGACCCTCAGCTGCTGTCCCAGCCTGCACTGCTCCACCTCTGACCCATGGTCCCAGCACGCACTGCTCCTGCCCCTCAGCTGCTGTCCCAGCCTGCACCGCTCCACCTCTGACCCACGTTCCCAGCACACACTGCTCCTGCCCCTCAGCTGCTGTCCCAGCCTGCACCGCTCCACCTCTGACCCACAGTCCCAGCATGCACTACTCCTGCCCCTCAGCTGCTGTCCCAGCCTGCACTGCTCCACCTCTGACCCACGGTCCCAGCACGCACTGCTCCTGCCCCTCAGCTGCTGTCCCAGCCTACATCGCTCCACCTCTGACCCACGTTCCCAGCACACACTGCTCCTGACCCTCAGCTGCTGTCCCAGCCTGCACTGCTCCACCTCTGACCCATGGTCCCAGCACGCACTGCTCCTGCCCCTCAGCTGCTGTCCCAGCCTGCACCGCTCCACCTCTGACCCACGTTCCCAGCACACACTGCTCCTGCCCCTCAGCTGCTGTCCCAGCCTGCACTGCTCCACCTCTGACCCACGGTCCCAGCATGCACTGCTCCTGCCCCTCAGCTGCTGTCCCAGCCTGCACCGCTCCACCTCTGACCCACGTTCCCAGCATGCACTGCTCCTGCACCTCAGCTGCTGTCCCAGCCTGCACCGCTCCACCTCTGACCCACGGTCCCAGCATGCACTGCTCCTGCCCCTCAGCTGCTGTCCCAGCCTGCACTGCTCCACCTCTGACCCACGTTCCCAGCACACACTGCTCCTGCCCCTCAGCTGCTGTCCCAGCCTGCACCGCTCCACCTCTGACCCACGTTCCCAGCATGCACTGCTCCTGCCCCTCAGCTGCTGTCCCAGCCTGCACCGCTCCACCTCTGACCCACGGTCCCAGCATGCACTGCTCCTGCCCCTCAGCTGCTGTCCCAGCCTGCACCGCTCCACCTCTGACCCACGGTCCCAGCATGCACTGCTCCTGCCCCTCAGCTGCTGTCCCAGCCTGCACTGCTCCACCTCTGACCCACGGTCCCAGCATGCACTGCTCCTGCCCCTCAGCTGCTGTCCCAGCCTGCACCGCTCCACCTCTGACCCACGGTCCCAGCATGCACTGCTCCTGCCCCTCAGCTGCTGTCCCAGCCTGCACTGCTCCACCTCTGACCCACGGTCCCAGCACACACTGCTCCTGCCCCTCAGCTGCTGTCCCAGCATGCACTGCTCTACCATCCAGGCTGCGCTCCATCCCCTGCCACCACTGCTGTCCCAGCCTGCACCATGGCCCCTTAGCCGCACTCCCCCTATTCGCCCCGCCCTCCCAACACGGCCTGCTCCAATCCAAGCCCGACCCTGGGGGGTGCCAGCTAACCCCTGCGCCGAGTGCCCAGCCCCTCCCGCCCCGGCCCTTCCGCGGGCGGGCTGACTTGAGCAGCCTCGCTGGGGTGCCCGAGGGGAGGGGGGGTTGGAGCCTCGCTGTGGTGCCCGAAGGCGGGGGGTGGGTGGGAGCCTCGCTGTGGTCTCACGGCGCGGGACGCGGGAGCTTCGCGGTGCCTGCTCCGGAGCTCCAGGAGCCGCCTTCACACTGAGACCATGCGCCGGTTCGGCGCAAAGTCTGCTGGGTAACGCCTCCCGCCGGGTTCGCCTCCCCTCCCCCGGGCCGGTAACCTCTTCCCTCTTCCCTCCCCCCGGCCGGGTAGCCCTTCCCCATCCCTCCCCCTCCCCCTTTCCCCGGCTGGGCCGGTGGGATAGCAAACATATTTTCTGATGGGCAACCAAATCTGAGATTCAGGTTGTCTCTAGACTGTGCAGTCCTTTAAATTCTGTCTTATTTAGACTTATAATCTTGGGGGGAAGGATTTTTTTTAGATGACCGATGCATTCAAATTGTATGAATTGCAGTGAAGACAGGAGAGAATCTAACTCTTTGCGTTTTTTGTTTGTTTGTTTTAACGAAAACAAAAGGAACAAAGTTCTTTATACAGATCATGAGTCACAAGGTAGGTGTAAACGTGTTGACCTCTCAGGCAGGTGGAGGGGCTCAGGATGGAGTATTACTTTAAGTGTGTATAAGAAAAGATAACTGAGCTGCCCAAATACATGGCTTAATTTTTCTTGGGAACTGGTTCTTTGAATCCTCTTAAATGTATTGGGAAAAGAGGATGTTTCAGACAAAAATCTGTGGATTTTAGCATCTCGGAGGAAACCTTTTCTCTGTGGAGCACAAGAATACGTGGTTCCCGGTACCCTACATTATACGTGGGCCCCCAAGAATAAGCTTGTATCCTATGCATGTACAGCGTAGATATAAAGTCTACCACTTGCTGTAGTGCAGTTGATCTTTGACACTTAATAGCTGTGATGGATAAATTGAAATGACTTTAAAGTTATTTCCAGTGCCTGGAAGTTGAAGCTAGAAAAACGCAGAATGGAAATAAGGTTTATTTTTAACAGTGAGGATAATTAACCATTGGAAAAATTACTAACTGTTGTAGATTCTCCATCAAATTTTAGAAAGACATCCAATTTTGATTTCAAAAAGATCTGCTCTAGGTCAAATGGGAATTAATTCATGGCAGTCCTATGCCTTGTGTTCTACAGAAGGTCAGCCTAGATCAGTAGTTTTCAACTTTTTTTCATTTGAGGACTCCTAAAAAATTTTGAATGGAGGTGCAGGACCCCTTTGGAAATCCTAGACATAATCTGTGGACCCCCAGGGGTCTGCAGGTGACAGGTTAAAAACCACTCCTAGATTATCATAATTGTCTCTTCTGGCCTTAGAAATCTGTGAATCTCCTCATTTTTCGTCTGTAGGGTTGATATTTTTAGGAGGAGAGTGACACTGAGAGACTGGCTCAAAGCGTCCTCCAACAAAGCTTCAGTTCTTTCAGCAGCAGTAAAATGGATTTAGAAGGCAACTATGGTAAGTGTTTCTTTGCTGGCTTCTAATATTCATGCAGGGAACTGGACTAGATGACCTCTCGAGGTCCCTTCCAGTCCTACAATTCTATATTTCTATTCATGTATCCTGCAAAGATACAGTGAGAGACAGCTTAGATCTTTGAAAGTATGAAAGTATCTTAAACTTGGTTAAAGGAGGAAGTGGAGTAACTTTCCGCTATAGGCATTAAGTTTGGTGAATATATGCTTCTGTGTATTAGAGCAGCAGTTCACAACTTCTTTCATTCTGGGACCCAAAACCAGGTGCAGTGGTGGTCTTGCAATTCAAAACCACACAAACTTTAGAGGCAATAAAGGATAATGTGGGTCAATATCACAGCAAGAAACAATACCTAGGTTTTGCAAGGTGGGTGTGAGACTGGCTGGGTAATATGTAGTTGTTGGGTCCGGGACTGGGTGTTCTGAGACAAATGCTTCTAGGCAGTGTATTGGGTGCAGATACTCTACATCATGACCCAACCTTTGTGAGCCAGGAAGGCTGGAGTGGGGGCGTAACTGCAGCTATGTGTGATTCGTTTTATTTATTTAGCGTATGCAATCCGGCCAAGTCGCAGCGTTCTTATCAGTGATGTTCAAGGCATGAAAACCACCAGGAAGTTGCCATTTTGCAGTCCTCCACAGTGTGCATCATGGTTTGTGGGTTCCCACATTGACCTAGTGGACTATGTCCCCCAGCTGCAGCATGTCTGTGGTCTGGAGAAATGGATGATCCAACTAGCAGATCAAATTTGCTTTGTGGGGTACAAACTGGTTATAAAGCTACAGTCATGTCTTGTGCAGCCAGGGCCTAAATCAGTTTCCTGGGGATCATCCCAGTGAAGTGACTGTTCTTATTAAGGCCCTGTCCTTGCCATAATTCATAATTGACTTTATTACCAGTGGCTGGCTCCAAAATGCGTTTTGCTACAGACGCAACATGATTAATATCCTGTTAGTACTAGGGCTGTCAAGCAATTAAAAAATGTAATCGCGCACTTAAAAATAATAAAATACCATTTAAACATTTGTGGATGTTTTCTACATTTTCAAATATATTTATTTCAATTACAACACAGAATACAAAGTGTACAGTGCTCACTTATATTTATTTTTTATTACAAATATTTATGCTCTACAAAAAAACCAAAGAAATAGTGTTTTTCACTTGACCTAATACAAGTAATATAGTGCAATCTCTTTATCATGAAAGTTGAACTCGCAAATGTAGAATTATGTACAAAAAAAATTGCATTCTCAAACAAAACAATGTAAAACTTTAGAGCCTACAAGTACACTCAGTCTTACTTCTTGTTCAGCCAATTGCTAAGACAAACAAGTTTGTTTACATTTGCAGGAGATAATGTGTCCATGCTGATGAGTTCTGCTCAATAACGATCCAAAGCAGTGTGGCCCAACACATGTTCACTTTCATCATCTGAGTTAGATGCCACCAGCAGAAGTTTGCTTTTCTCTTTTGGTGGTTTAGATCTGTAGTTTCAACATCGGAGTATTGCTCTTTTAAGACTTCTGAAAGCATGCTCCACACCTCGTCCCTCTCAGATTTTGGAAGGTACTTCAGATTCTTAAACCTTGGGTCGAGTACTGTAGCTATCTTTAGAAATCTCAGATTGGTACCTTCTTTGTGTTTGGTCATATCTGCAGTGAAAGTGTTCTTAAAATGAACATCATTTGCTGGGTCATCATCCGCAACTGCTATAACAGGAAATCTGTGGCAGCGTGCGGTGAAATAGTGCAGGGGGCGCACCGCTCTCCCCCAAGGAGTTCAGTCACACATTATTTAACCCATTATTTTTTTTAACAAGTGTCATCCGCATGGAAGCACGTCCTCTGGAACAGTGGCCGAGGCAGGAAGGGGCATACGAATGTTCAGCATCTCTGGCATGTAAATACCTTGCAATGCCGGCTACAAAAGTGCCATACAAATGCCTGTTCTCACTTTCAGGTGACATTGTGAATAAGAAGTGGGCAGCATATCTCCCATAAATGTCAACAGACTTGTTTCTCTCCGTGATTGACTGAACAAGAAGTAGGAGTGAGTAGACTTGTAAGGTCTAAAGTTTTACATTGTTTTGTTTTTGGGTGAAGTTATGTAACAAAAAAATCTATATTTGTAAGTTGCACTTTCACGATAAAGAGATTGCACTTCAGTACTTGTATGAAGTGAATTGAAAAATGCTATTTCTTTTGTTTATCATTTTTACAGTGCAAATATTTGTAACAGAATAGAGTGAGCACTGTACACTTTGTATTCTGTGTTGTAACTGAAATCAATATATTTGAAAATGTAGAAAACATCTGAAAATGTTTAATACACACACACAATAGAATACCAATTGAAATGTAACTGTGTGATTCATTTTTTTAATAATTTTTTTTTGAGTTAATCGCGTGAGTTAACTGTGATTAATCGACAGCCCTAATTAGTACCATGGTCAGGTAAGGGTGCTGCCTCTCCAGAGGCCTAGCCAGGTATATGGTGTTGGTTTGATGCATTGAGGACTTTTTTCCACCCTATAGTAGTTCATGGATGCACGGGCTTGGTGCTCTGGAACCATTGAATGAAGTTCAGGGCTTGTCTACGCTTCCGCTTAAGTTGTTGTCACTTATGTCTGTCACGGATATGAAAAAGCCACCCCCCTGAGCTGTCCACACCAGCACTAAGTCAGTGGGAAACACTCTCATTCTGTCATAGCTTCCACCTTTCACTGAGGTAGAGTAATTATGCTGACAGGAAAGCGCTCTCTGGTCTTCATAGTGCATTTACACTACTGCCCTACCTTAGCGCAGCTGCAGTGAGTCTGGTGAAGACTAGCCCCCGGACCAGGACCCTCTTGCAGTGTGACTACCCCTTGGGGCACACTCACACTAGGACAAGCCTCCTGGGCTTCAGCTCCTCCTTGGTCTGACCTCAGAGCATTCAGCATCCCTGTCGTATGCCATAAGCTCCCTGCAGTGAGCCACCTGAATAGGACACCTGGGGAAACCTTACATGCCCTCCAAAGGGGCCATGCACCCCCGACTTCAGCAGTCAGGAGTGACTCTCATCCGGCGGTGTAAAACAGAAGGGTTTATTAGTCGTCTGGAACACAGCATAGAGCAGAATCTTGTTAGCACAGAAAGCAGGAAGTTACAGCAAAGTTCAACTTGAGGAGACCCAGAGCCATGGGTCTCTCCTCCTGAGTCCCAAACCAGGAGTCTGACCAGCCTCCAGCAGTCCACCTGCAGTCGCACCCAGTTGCCCCTCCTCCATCTTGTATGCTGTTCCCCAGGCAAACCGGTCACCTGGCCTCCACCTCCCTTTGTTCTCCAATTCCTCCAGCTGGCTCTTGCAGAGGATGGGGCCCGGCAATCAGTTGCCAGGATACAACTATTGTCTGGGCCCAGGGAGCTAGACAGCACTTGTACCTTCCCTCTCAGGGTATCTGCAAAGGTCACACACCCTTATCCCACCACCTAGATACTTGTGCAACACATAGGGAAAACTGAGGCGCGCACAGTATTTATGCAAACACTAGGACATTTTCCACTTTGTCACAAGTAGCCATTTGTCCTAAGTACCTGTGTCAGTCTTTCTCAATGGCCTGTCTCTCAGATCTCCCTGACACTGTTTAGAAAGGCTGCAAGCTTTGGATTCACCAAGGGCAAGTGATACCTGACCAACCTGATTGCCTTCCATGATGAGATAACTGGTTCTGTGGATATGGGGAAAGCAGTGCATGTGATATATCTTGACTTTAGCAAAACTTTTGATACGGTCTCCCACAGTATTGTTGCCAGCAAGTTAAAGTAGTGTGGATTGGATGAATGGACTATAAGGTGGATAGAAAGCTGGCTAGATTGTCGGGCTCAACGGGTAGTGATCAATGGCTCCATGTCTAGTTGGCAGGTGGTATCAAGCGGAGTGCCCCAGGGGTCAGTCCTGGGGCTGGTTTTGTTCAACATCTTTATTAATGGTCTGGATGATGGGATTAATTGCACCCTCAGCAAGTTTGCAGATGACACTAAACTGGGAGGAGAAGTAGATATGCTGGAAGGTAGGGAAGGGTCCAGAGTGACCTAGACAAATTGGAGGATTGGGCCAAAAGAAATCTGATAAGGTTCAACAAGGACAAGTGCAGAGTTCTGCACTTAGGAAGGAAGGAAGGAAATCCCATGCACTGCTACAGTGCATGGGAAGGACCTGAGGATTACAGTGGATGAGAAGCTGGATATGAGTCAGCAGTGTGCCCTTGTTGCCAAGAAGGCCAATGGTATATTGGGCTGTATTAGTAGGAGCATTGCCAGCAGATCTAGAGAAGTGGTTATTCCCCTCCATTTGGCACTGGTGAGGCCACACCTGGAGTGTTGCGTCCAGTTTTGGTCCCCCCACTACAGAAGGGATGTGGAGAAATTGGAGGGAGTCCAGCGGAGGGCAACGAAAATTATTAAGGAGCTGGGGCACATGACTTACAAGGAGAGGCTGAGGGAACTGGGGTTATTTAGTCTGCAGAAGTGACGAGTGAGGGGGAATTTGATAGCAGCCTTTAACTACCTGAAGGGGGGTTCCAAAGAGGATAGAGCAAGGCTGTTTTCAGTGGTGGCAGATGACAGAACAAGAAGCAATGCTCTCAAGTTGCAGTGGGGGAGGTCTAGGTTGGATATTAGGAAACACTATTTCACTAGGAGGGTGGTGAAGCACTGGAATGGGTTACCTAGGGAGATGGTGGAAACTCCATCCTTAGAGGTTTTCAAGGCCCGGCTTGACAAAGCCTTGGCTTGGATGATTTAGTTGGTGTTGGTGTTGCTTTGAGCAGGGGGTTTGACTAGATGACCTCCTGAGGTCCCTTCCAACCCTGATATTCTATGGTTCTAAGCTGGTCCCTGGTATCAAAAAGGTTGAAAAACACTGATTTATGTAATCAATCTGGCCCGTCCTCCTTACTTCCAGCTATCTAGAAAACCTCCCACTGTCCGTTGGTCCATGTTCCTTTCTGTGCATGCCCTCTGTACACTGATACAAACGTGGATAAATAGCATGGAAGGTGTGAGGGGAGACACATTTGTGATGGCAAGAAAGCTGCTGCACGGACACAAACTGAATCCTGAAGAAGAGGTCTATGTATGCTTGAAAGCTTGTGTGTCTCACTATCAGAAGTTGGTCCTCCCCTACCTTGTCCCTTCTGTGTAACTGTTAAGTGATTAAGGTGACTCATGCCTGTCTCTGGGTCATAGTATGGACTAGGAGGGAACGCTTTCAAAAAGTGCCTGTGACTTAGCCCCTCACTATGTTCAGTGAGTGTTGGGCTCTTAAGCACCTGCCAACCTCTGCACTTTACAGGGCCAAGTGCTCTGTAGTGCAAATTGCATCCTTAACTCCAGACATGTTTGGTTTAGTTTGATTTTTTTCTTAATCCAGCAGAGATGGCCTTGGAGTATGAAGGTAAATGCAAAAGGATTTACTTCAGAATGCTGTGCTTCTGCCAATCCTTAGCATGTCACTGCTGTACAACTAGCTAATTTGGTAGCTTCAAGGGTTTTTATAGTAATGTTTATTTCCAGCTCACTGTTCTGCATAAGTATAGTCATTAATATGTACTGGCCACTCTGCACTACTGTTTGCGCTTTCATAGAATCATAGAATATCAGGGTTGGAAGGGACCTCAGGAGGTCATCTAGTCCAACCCCCTGCTCAAAGCAGGACCAATCCCCAATTTTTGCCCCAGATCCCTAAATGGCCCCCTCAAGGATTGAACTCACAACCCTGGGTTTAGCAGGCCAGTGCTCAAACCACTGAGCTATCCCTCCTCAGTTTTTAATTGAATATTCCACTCACCCAAAATCCGAAGTGAATTTGGTTGGGTACACACAATGAGTGCCAACTTAGCAGTTTTGCATTTTTGTCTCGGCTATTAAAAATTGATGGCTTAACCCCGTTAGAGGGCAGCTCCAGTACCTAGTATGTTTCCACTCTTGTTAATTGTGTTGATGATGAACTTAGATCTTGTTTTACAGAATGTTTTCTTTTGTCTTTTTATTCCTTCTCTTCCAGTTGATGCTTTGGATCCAGAGAGGTTAATACAATGTCCCTATGATAAATATCATCAAATCAGGGCCTGTCGGTTTTCCTATCATCTTATAAAGTGCAGGAAGGTAGGATGGGATGTTAAGGTCTCTAATGCACTTGGGAAATCATATTTTTGTAAATGCTAATGCATGGTGAGCTCAGTACGCTGTGCTGCCTTTTGCTAGAAGGATGCATTCACTTGCTATTAGGCTGGAAGAAGCCGTCTTTATTTCATATTTATATCGCTCATCCATTTACCACTTCGTAAAAGCATCCAGTTCATATTTAGTAATGCCCTTCAGATCAGTGCATTTACCCTGAAGAAAGGCGAAACAGGTTCTTCAGAATACCTAGCTCAGTGATGGGATCCTATTCTCTTCCAACAGTTCACTCATGGGACCAGGGTATTTACTTCCCAATACAGGCCATGGAGCAAATGCAGCCAGAGTTATATGGATGCCTTCTGGCTGGCCAAAGCAGAAGCGATCTGATGTTGCAGTTAATTCTTTACTTTGCAATCAGAGCAGGAGAGCTGCTAAGCCATCTTTTTTTTATATTGCTAATAACTCTATTCAGTGTACATCTGTCTGCAAGTCCCTCTTCTCAGTCTTCTATCCTGGGCGAGAATGCTGTATATTTAAGAGGAGAATCTGCTCCTTTCTTTTGTCCTCTCAGTCTAGTATTTTATTTTAAGCTCTCCAGTGCTAGTGTATATTAGTTGTACAGGTATAAGCACACTTATATCGGTATAACTGCATCCACGTGTTAAGATGATGTACTGGTGTGATTGTATTGGTTAGGAATCACACCCCTAGCCAACATCGCTATAGTGATAGAAAAGCCATGCAGAGCAAGCCTGAGCAGTGGGTTCGTCCTCTTTGTATTCTTGCTCTTTTCTAAGGGTAAAGGCTCTTCATTCAGTGGGGGACAGTAGTGCTCTTCTATGTCCACACTAGTTTACCTATACTGGCAAAATGCCCCCAATATAGATGTGACCTCAGCTGGAACATTGAGTAACTTCCCTCCTGTTTCAGAAGGGTTAAATTAACTGCAAAGACTTAAGCTCTAGCGCAGGCAGAGACTTATCATAGAATATCGGGGTTGGAAGGGACCTCAGGAGGTCATTTAGTCCAACCCCCTGCTCAAAGCAGGACCAATCCCCAATTAAATCATCCCAGCCAGGGCTTTGTCAAGCCTGACCTTAAAAACCTCTAAGGAAGGAAATTCCACCACCTCCCTAGGTAACCCATTCCAGTGCTTCACCACCCTCCTGGTGAAAAAGTTTTTCCTAATATCCAACCTAAACCTCCCCCACTGCAACTTGAGACCATTACTCCTCGTTCTGTCATCTGGTACCACTGAGAACAGTCTAGATCCATCCTCTTTGGAACCCCCTTTCAGGTAGTTGAAAGCAGCTATCAAATCCCCCCTCTTCCTTCTCTTCCACAGACTAAACAATCCCTGTTCCCTCAGTTTCTCCTCATAAGTCATGTGTTCCAGTCCCCTAAGCATTCTTGTTGCCCTCTGCTGGACGTTTTCCAATTTTTTCACATCCTTCTTGTAGAGTGGGGCCCAAAACTGGACACCGTACTCCAGATGAGGCCTCACCAATGTCGAGTAGAGGGGAACGATCACGTCCCTAGCTCTGCTGGCAATGCCCCTACTTACACATCCCAAAATGCCATTGGCCTTCTTGGCAACAAGGGCACACTGTTGACTCATATCCAGCTTCTTGTCCACTGTCACCCCTAGGTCCTTTTCTGCAGAACTGTTGCCAAGCCATTCGGTCCCTAGTCTGTAGCGGTGCATGGGATTCTTCTGTCCTAAGTGCAGGACTCTGCACTTGTCCTTGTTGAACCTCATCAGATTTCTTTGGCACAATCCTCCAACTTGTCTAGGTCCCTCTGTATCCTATCCCTGCCCTCCAGCGTATCTACCACTCCCCCCAGTTTAGTGTCATCTGCAAACTTGCTAAGTGTGCAATCCACACCATCCTCCAGATCATTAATGAAGATACTGAACAAAACCAGCCCCAGGACCGACCCTTGGGGCACTCCACTTGATACTGGCTGCCAACTAGACATAGAGCCATTGATCGCTACCCGTTGAGCCCGACAATCTAACCAGCTTTCTATCCACCTTATAGTTCATTCATCCAGCCCATACTTCTTTAACTTGCTGGCAAGAATACTGTGGGAGACCATGTCAAAAGCTTTGCTAAAGTCAAGGAATAACACGTCCACTGCTTTCCCTTCATCCACAGAACCAGTTATCTCGTCATAGAAGGCAATTAGATTAGTCAGGCATGACTTGCCCTTGGTGAATCCATGCTGACTGTTCCTGATCACTTTCCTCTCCTCTAAGTGCTTCAGAATTGATTCCTTGAGGACCTGCTCCATGATTTTTCCAGGGACTGAGGTGAGGCTGACTGGCCTGTAGTTCCCAGGATCCTCCTTCTTCCCTTTTTTAAAGATGGGCACTACATTAGCCTTTTTCCAGTCATCTGGGACCTCCCCCGATCGCCGTGAGTTTTCAAAGAGAATGGCCAATGGCTCTGCAGTCATATCCGCCAACTCCTTCAGCATTCTCGGATGCAGCATATCCAGCCCCGTGGACTTGTGCTCGCCCAGCTTTTCTAAATAGTCCCGAACCACTTCTTTCTCCACAGAGGGCTGGTCACCTCCTCCGCATGCTGTGCTGCCCAGTGCAGTAGTCTGGGAGCTGACCTTGTTCGTGAAGACAGAGGCAAAAAAAGTACATTAGCTTTTTCCACATCCTCTGTCACTAGGTTGCCTCCATCATTCACACTTTCCTTGATTTTCTTCTTGTTCTCTAGTTTGTCTCTTACTTAATTTAAAAATAAAGTGGCTGAATTATTTAGGGTTTCAAAGCACTTACTCCCCATGTAGGGTTTTTAGGGCAATTTCATCTGTGCACTGAACCATGCCAGTGATGACACTGCAACAGTTTCACTGTGCTTGTTCTGGGGCTGATCTTCAATCAGATAAATGCAGGGTGTAGTTTAAATGTGAAAATAAACAAACATAGGCTGTATCATAAAGGATGCATATGCTTTGCTGTTTTTCCACTGCTTTTGTGCTCAGGACCTGAACTAAGTTTGACTTTCCTTGTTTTAATTTTTTCAACCTATTTCAGGATGCAGATTGCACAAACCCTTCACTAGTGATTAGAAAACACAAGGGTTTGGGTGAATACAGTGAGATAGCACATGCTTTTTCTGTTTCTCTAGAACCACCCTGAAATTGCAAAGCAGCTAGCCACATGCCCCTTTAATGCCCGCCATCAGGTTCCCAGAGCTGAGATCAGCTGTCATATATCAAGCTGTGATGACAAAAGCTGCATTGAGGAGCACATTGGTGAGAAAATATTAGATTCCTTCGGCTCTGTAAACTCACTTTGGGAACTCTTGGGCTAACGGAGTTCTAACGTAACTTCTGCTGTTAATGTTAGATTGTTTTAATGCTCTATTATTCCATAAGCAACCCTTTACCTGTAAAAAGAAAAGGAGTACTTGTGGCACCTTAGAGACTAACCAATTTATTTGAGCATGAGCTTTCGTGAGCTACAGCTCACTTCATCGGATGCATCCGATGAAGTGAGCTGTAGCTCACGAAAGCTCATGCTCAAATAAATTGGTTAGTCTCTAAGGTGCCACAAGTACTCCTTTTCTTTTTGCGAATACAGACTAACACGGCTGTTACTCTGAAACCTTTACCTGTAGTGCTTCATGATCCTGAAGCAGCAGGAGTCCTTGAAGGCTTGAGTTTCATTCATTCTGTGTCCATGCAAATTCTCCTAAGCATCTGAGAGGCAACTGGCTTGTATTACATGTGTTATCTGCCAGAGATTTTAGCATTAAAATGGGAACTGTGCATTATGCCATAAACTGTGTGTGTTGAATGAGATCTAGTTGGGAATCTGGATGGCTTAGAGGGGAAAGATAGTGGCCATGAGAGGGGTGGGTCTCCAGTGCAGATCTGACCTGATAGTGACCAAAAATCTTTATAGCCTGTCTAGTGGCATATGTGAAATAAATTGGTCTCAGTCCAGTTCTTAATGGACAAGTGTCTTGATCATAACAATCCTCACTTCTGTTACATCCTACTTGACTATCTTAGCAGAAAAGCCATGACTGAGCCAGGGAGGCTGAACAACTTTCCCAACAGGAGTTGGGTTCCTCCAGTTCAGAGTGGGGCAAGTTGGGGAGGGGACTATGGAGAAGCTTCCCTACCACTGCCCATGCTGTCTGCTCTGTGATGAGGAGTTCACTATCCAGGTCTGTCAGCCCAGCACCTAAATCACTTGGTTATGTGGGTCATGTTCCAGTTCTTCCCCCCACTGATATCTATATAGCTATCACTACACTGGAAAACATACCTATTCTCTGGCAAATGTAGAGTTGTACTGAAGACAGCAATGATGTGCGTGTTAATGTAGACAGGGCTTAGAGCATGACAGTAGTGAAAAAACCCTGAGAAGATTTTTGTGACATGACAGTAGAAACACACCTGAACCCTCTCCCAATTCGTATGTTGGAGCAGCTGCACCATTGCTGAAAAATGTGTGCAGAATTGTTTAGCTTTAGAAAAGGCCTAAAACAGGCATTGGCAAATGGGGGCCACATCCACCCTGCCAGATCATTTGATTTGGCTTGCCAAACGTTCGGTGTTGTACAAACCTTTCTGAGTTAGACAATATATAGCCTCTTAAGGTATGGCCCACCAAAGGGTTCTCATGGATTTTGTATCCCTTTGCTACCTTCAAGATGCCCATCCCTGGCCTCAAGAGTTTTGCTCCTAAGACTAGGGGAGTACCTGATCAGCTTCCAGTGTATGCTGCTCCTCTCCAAGGCCTAGAGCTATTCTACAGCTAGGTCAAAAAATTATTAATGTACCTAAAATAGGATTTTATTTTATCCAAAAAGATTTTCTCACTTAGACTCTTCTTTGCTTTAAGTGAGTCAGTCAAATAACTGCCAGGGAGAGAAGATGAACATTGTCAGCATGTGGCAGCCGCCCCCATGTGACGAAGATTGGGATAGAGGTAAAGACGTAGGTTGATGACACGGGCTGTCAGCGCCTGCTATTCCCTTCTTCTTGTCCCCAAAGAAGTCACATGGACTAGGAGAGAGAGGTCCCATAGATTCTTCTGCACAGATCATGTGTTGGGACACCCAATTATACTGTCTCTGAACAAATTAAGTTCTCCTGCTTCACAGGCTCTTCCACATGCCTTCTATTCTCTACAAAACTTCTGTTGTTTTCCATATAGTCTGTTGCACCATCTGTGCTTTGATGAAAATGGAAATTGATGATAACCTTTACACTTTATATTTCTCAGTTAAATGTCTGCTTTGCTGTCACTTATGCCAAGCCTTAAAAAATTCTCATTCCGTTTTGTAAACCTAGCAGCGTCTCTGCCATATTTCTTATTTGATGTTGCTATGACGCTTGCAGAAGTTACTCGGTACTGAGCCACAATGATGTCTATTTCCTTTTGGCAGATCTACAGGAGCAATCAAATTCTGCTTTCGTTTGGGGCACGTTCAGTAGTGGCGTAAACAGGTAGCAAAAGGTGTATTTCTTGTGACAGTGCTTTCCATAAAAGATGTGCTTTCAAACTACTTTGAACTCATGCTGCTGTGTTGTTGGGAAGATGCAATTTACTTTACGAATTCTATTTTTGGGGTGATGGTGGGGGCGTTCCCACTGGCATGACTCAACATTCCTGTGCCCCTGGGTCAATGTTTCCTGTCTCCTTTTAGTGGCAGATCCATAGGAGAGTATAAGAACATACTGTTGCTACCAGATAATGGTTACTCCTCTAGTTCTACTGTAGTACTATTAGTGCTGATGGTCCTGGGTTCAATCCCCACTGGTTCTGTATTTGTTGGGGGGGTTATTAAACACTAAACTGTTCTGCTGGGCTTGATAGAAATGCAGACTGATGTCAGCTGTTAAGCAATTTAGGCTTAAACTTCTGACAGCTAATCTAATCTCTCATGACCTGAGTCAGAAATAATCATTTTGTTGTTTGTGTAATCACATGCAGGATTGGAAAATGAAGCATAATGTGTCTGGTCATTATCTCTGTCTCACCCCTGAACACCCAAATCATTGTACTGTGCCTTACCTGTCTAATCAGAGGACATCAACATATGAACTTCTACAGCCTCTAACAGTGACATAGAATTGTAGGACTGAAGGGACCTCGAAGTCCTCTAGTCCAGTCCCATGCACTCATGGCAGGACTAAGTATTATCTAGACCAGTGGTTTTCAAACTGCGGGTCGTGACCCAGAACTGGGTTGCGGAATGAAAGGCACTGGGCCGCGGCGGCTCTCGTCAGCACTGCTGACCGGGCTGTTAAAAGTCCCGTCGGTGGTGCTGCCCAGCTAAGGCAGGCTAGTCCCTAGCTGTTCCGACACAGCACTGTGCCCTGGCAGCGGCCAGCAGCAGGTCCAGCTCCTAGGTGGGGGGTGAGCCCCAGGGCTCCATGCGCTGCCCCCGCCCCGAGCACCGGCTCTGCACTCCCATTGGCCAGTTCCCGGCCAGTGGGAGCTGGGTGGGGCAATGCCTGTGGGCGAGAGCCATGCGGAGCTGCTTGCACCCCTGCGCCTAGGAGCCGGACATGCTGCTGGCCGCTTCCGGGGTGCAGCGTTGTCCGCAGTGCCAGGAAAGGCAGGAAGCCTGCCTCTGCACCCCAGCTGCACCGCTGACCAGGAGCCTCCCCAGGTAACACCACACCCCTGTCCCAGCTCTGAACCCCCCAAACCCAGAGCCCGCTCCTGCAGCCCCAGCCCAGAGCCCCTGACCCCCTCCCACACTCTGAGCCCCTCATTTCTGGCCGCAGCCCACACCCCAGACTCCTCATCCCCAGCTCCTTTAGATCGCGGGCATCAACAGTTTTTTTCAACTGGGTCACCAGAAAAAGAGTTTGAAAACCACTGATCTAGACCATCCCTCACAGCTGTCTGTCTAACCTGCTCTTAAAAATCTCCAGTGATGGAGATTCTGCAACCTCCCTAAGCAATTTATTCCAGTGCTCAACCACTTGGACAAAAGGAAAAACTTCCTGTCAAACCTAAACCGCCCTTGCTGAAATTTAAGCCCATTGTTTCTTGTCCTATTCTCAGTGGTTAAAGAGAACAGTTTTTCTCCCTTTTCCTTGTAGCAACCTTTTATCTACTTGAAAACCGTTATGTCCCTCCTCAGTCTTCTCTTCTCCAGGCTAAACAAACCCAATTTTTTTCAATCTTCCCCCATAGGTCATGTTTTTTAGACCTTTAATCAGTTTTGTTGCTCTTCTCTGAACTTTCTTCAATTTGTCCACATCTTTCCTGAAATGTGGCACCAATCATTGGACACAATACTCCAGATGACATTTAATCAGCATGGACTAGAGCAGTAGAATTACTTCTCGCGTCTTGCTTACAACACTCCTGCTAATGCATCTCAGAATGATGTTGACTCCTGTTTAGCTTGTGATCCAGTATGACCCTCAGATCCTTTTCTTCAGTACTCCGTCCTAGGCAGTCATTTCCCATTTTGTATGTGTGCGACTGATAGTGGAGTACTCTGAATTTGTTCTTATTGAATTTCATCCTGTGACGGCTTCCCCCAGGGGTGCCACCTGGGACTGGGGTTCCACTGAGCCCACTGACTCACCAGCCTGGGCTCCCTCTCAGCACTGTGCTGCTGTGACAGGCTATAGACTGCTCCTGGACCTACACTCCCAGCAGCATTCACACAGGCAGTGACACACCCAGCTGCAGTTTCATGCAGGCTTTGGACAGCCACTGCATGATCCAGCAATAGAGAGGCTACAGCCAAAATAACCCCCAGTCTGGGACCCCAGAGCTGTACCATCCCGCCCTGATCAAAACCCAGTTCGCCATTCCCTCAGTATGGAGAGGACAATGCATACTTGTGTTAACCAGGCTGAGATTTTCCCCCAGACACTTTGGTCACAGGCATACCAGTTTAGATAAAGCAAAAAAGTTTAACTACAAAAGAGAGATTATAAGTGATAGAAAACAGACCAAAGCAGATTACCTAGTAAATAAACAGAACTGCAAACTATAAGCCGAAAATACTAGAAAGATTGGATATGAATTAACAAATTCTCACCCTGGTTGATGATACAGTCAGGCTTGCAGATTCTTAAGGGACAAGCTGCATTTGTTTTGCAGCTTGGGATCTCCTACCCTGTTCTAAGACTTTTTCTTTTAGAGCTTCTCTCTGTTGAGTTGTGGGGAAGTGAAGAACAACCAACGATGTCACTCCTTGCCTTATATAGCTTTTTCACATGGCAGGAGCTCTGTTTCAAACTTGGTTCCCAGACCAGTTTGTGGAAAAATTCAGGTACCCCAAATGGAGTCCAGAAGCATGGTCTGGTCACATGCCCTTGCAGAGTCATAGCAGCCATAACTTACAGACTGGCCTTCCACAGGAAGGCTAAGCTATTCCACAGCCCATTGTCTTTGTTGATGAGCCATTAGCACTGTTTGGCTTCTTCATTGTTGTACCTGAAAGGCTGGCTGTGGGTGTTTTCCAGAGTAAGCCCCTTTGAAATACAGATACCTAGTCAATATTCATAACTTCAAATACAAAAATGATACATGCATACAAATAGGATAATCATATTCAGCAAATCATAATTTTTCCAATGACACCTTACATGACGAACTTGTACAAAACATCATAATTATGCCATAATCATCCTAATAATAATACTATGATGACTATGGAGTGTTGCACATCCTATTTACTTCAGACCATTTCTCCAGTTTGTCCAGATCATTTTGAATTTTAATCCTGTCCCCCAAAGTACTTGTAACCCCTTGCAGCTTGGTATTGTCTGCAAACTTTATAAATGTGCTCTCTATGCTATTATCTAAATTGCTGATGAAGATACTGAACAGAACTGGACCCAGAACTGATCCCTGTGGGACCCCACTCAGTATGCCCTTCCAGCTTGACTGTGAGCCACCTACTCTCTGGGAACGATTTTCCAACCAGTTATTCACCCACCTTGGAGGAGCTCCATCTAGGTTGTATTTCCCTAGTTTGTTTATGAGGAGGTCATGCAAGACCATATCAAAAGCCTTATTAAACTTAAGATACACCACATCTACCATTACCCTCCCCCATCCACAAGGCTTGTTACACTGTCAAAGAAAGCTATTAGGTTGGTTTTGCCACGATTTGTTCTTGACAAATCCATGCTGACTGTTCCTTATCGCTTTATTATTTTCTAGGATTCAGCAATTTGATTGCTTAATTATTTGCTCCATTATCTTCTCGGGTACTGATGTTAAGCTGACTGGTCTGTAATTCCCCAGGTTGTCCTTATTCCCCTTTTTATAGATTCGGCGCTATATTTGCCTCTTTTCTAGTCCTCTGGAATCTCCTGTCTTCCATGTCTTTTCAAAGATAATTGCTTATGGCTCAGATATCTCCTCAGTCAGCACCTTGAATATTTTAGGATGTATTTCATCAGGCCCTGCTGACTTGAAGACATCTAACTTGTCTAAGTAATTTTTAACTTTTTCTTTCCCTATTTTAGCCTCTGATCCTATCTCATTTTCACTGGCATTCACTGTTAGACGTCTGCATGAAGTCTGCATGTATAGAGATGACTAGGGCATGTGTGCTGAGATGCCATTTACAGTTGAGGGCAGTGCAATACTGATAATCAAGCTTTAACTCTGGTTTTTCTTGCTGTCTTTGGCTTCTTTCTTTCTTGTCTGGATGACTGATTCTGGGGATTTTAGCCAAAGTAGATGGCATCAACATGTTGTACACTTTTCTCTAGCCTTTGTGAGGAGAAGTAACTGTTCTGATTGCATGAAGGTTTGTTTAAATTAACATACTCTGTTGTCTTCAGTTTTAGAAGAATACTTGAATATTTATAGTAAAAGGTACTTGGCTAAAAGAAGTACACATGTGTAGGATAATTCGTCTTTGATCTCTTTCAGCCCTGGGTCCAGCGTAGTAATGGAACAAAAGAGTAACCTAATGTCAGGCATGAGAGCACCCAAGTCCTTGCCGTATAGCCTATCCTGGAAAAGCAGTAAGTACAACGGCTGGTGGTCTCCTCATGCTGTAAGATGGGACCTACATGTTAGCTCAAAGTGGAACGGGATAACTTTTCTCTGTATTTTTATTCCATGTGTCAGCATTCTCCTCCATAAACTGAAATGCTTTTATTACCACCATCAGCAAGTGGAGATGGAGAGCTCTGTAACACAATCCTCCCTAGAAGCAGCTGCATTTCTGTAGTGGATGGAGTGTCTTCTGTATCCAGGTTTTATTTTGCTGTAGGTGGCATTGTGTCAAAGGTTGTCAGGCTCCATGTATTGCCCCCATTACTGTAGCATCTGACATTTAACTTATTCACCGCTATTGGTTGAACAAAAGTCGAGGCTTACAAACAGGTCTGAGTTTGGCACAGTGGAGCTCAACACAGTTGTAGCTCTTCGGGTATAGCTGCTACTGAAGTCAGTGGAAGCTGTACACGTGTGTAGCAGCTGTAGCATTTGGTTTGGTTTTGCAAAACTTGATTGAAAACTCAGAGCTAGGGTATGTCTATCCAGGAAAACCTACCAGTATTACTTCCAAGGGGATGTAATCTAAACTAAAAAGGCCATTGTTTGGAATAAGTGTTCATGTAGGAAGTCACCCACATAGTGGTGTAGTAATGTGTATTCCTGAGGGAATTCTGCACTAAAAATTAAACACTTTTGCAGGAGATCCCCATTGAAATACACATGCTACTTGACGCCTGCTGTAAATTGCCAGGGGAAAGCGTGAATGAACTGAGAATGCAGCATCATGGACACAGTTATTTGCAGTGCAAAACACACTCCACATAAATGGGGGCTTGGTATGAAGCTTATTTCTGTAGTTTATTTTTATCACTGTATTTTGAGCTAGTAGGTCAGGATTCATGTAACTGTAACTCTGAGGTGCTGAGTGATGAATACGTTTCAAAAGCATAACGTCTAATAGTCTGGTTGTAATCTGATTTAAGAAAAATCTGAAAATTGTAACACACTATGCTAATCGACTCCTTCTTTGCACCAAGCAGGATATTTTTTTTTACCCTTTAAGTGCAGTTCTCCTGTCAAAAGCAGCCTTACATAAAACACATGGGCGGGGGAACAAGAGAGAGGTGATTAATTCCCAAGTTTTCCTCAGGTGTTAGGCCAGAAAATTCATGACGATATTATTTATATCGTTGTTACAACCAGGATCTCATGGTGCTAAGGGCTGTACAAACAGAGAACAAAAAGACAGTCCCTTCCCCAAAGAGCTTAGAATCCAAGTAAGAATCTGAAAGTCACACTGGCTTGTGCATTGCCAAGAATTAGAGATTCTGCAGCTGGAACTCAGTTTGACTAATCTGGCTATACACAAGCCAGCTCTCCCTCTCAGCTTTGCTGGCTTTGCAGGGCTAGCAGAAGTAGTTTGGTCAGTAAAGTAAGCAGAAAGATAACAAACAAATGCACATAAGTGGCAGGTCAGAGTAAAGGGAACTGTCTAATATCCTCGCTTTTCAAGCCAGAACTAAACTTTAAAAATGTTCCAGTACTTAGAGCAGCAGTGAAGCTTGCATTTTGCCTTCAAAACACCTCTTTTGGACTCCTTTTTAAGCAGACCTGTTAGGTACAACCAGATGCTTAATCACCTCCCATGATTAAAAAGCCAGGCAGCCCAGGATATTGTACCAATTTCACAATAAAATCTGCTGGGTGCATGTGTCTAGGGAGTACAGGGTGCGTTGTCGGCAGCCCTCTGCTTTTTTTTATGCTGAGGTGCATGGATGGGAAATTGGTACTTGAAAAATGACTGCTCATCAGCTTTTGCTACGGTCATCACTATGGGCTGGCTGGCTGTGGTATGGAATAGTCGACCATTTCCAGATGCTGGACAGTAGGTGTCCTGATTTCAGGTGGAGAGTCCACATGTATCATTGGACAGGTACTGGAACATTTCAGACAAAACCTGCAGTCAGTCTTGTCACTGTATGGGCAGGCCACCTTGAAATTGTGTGCACCTGTATCTGATTAGATTTTCTAGTACATTAATCTTGTGAGATGAGGTTTTCTAAGGAGGATACTTGGGTGAAAGGGGGAATGGCTTAGCTCAGTGCCTGAAGGTCACAGCATTGATAAACACACACTGGAGATGAGTTCAGATGTGTCTGTGTACATTTGGATTGGTTGAGAGTGAGCTAAAGCAGAACGACTTACTCCAAGTGTGTGGTAAGGACCCTTAGCGTGCCCAAATAGAGCAGCTGGTCATATAAAGCTTTAGCCAGCTTTCTAGCCAAGGTGTGGTGAGGATCCAGTCTAGCAGGGCTTCCTGGAGACCTACAGAACATACCTGTGCTTCATATTTGATCTTTCTTAATGAACATTGCACTATGGGCTGATGCACGGGATCAGCCTTGTTCTGCTGGGTCGGCTCCCAAAGTCACAGCAGTAAGGATGGTTGCTTGGTTTTCATTCCACTGAAGGTGCTGGTGCTCCAGCCAGACAGGCTGGGTCTATTTTTGGGAAGGAACTAATGCTGAGCTTTGGGCTCAGGTTGGGCACTAGTCGTGATCTTGCATGAGCACAGCCAAAGGGGCAGGAATAACAGCATCCCACCATACATTGGGACTCTATATAGAGCAGTGAGACACCTGCTTCCCCCAGTTAAGGAGCTTTTCCTGCATGTTGCTTGTAAACAGAGAACGGTTTGTCTAATAAACTCCCCCCTTCTCTGTGTATATGAAAGGGCCCCATAGCCCGTATCCAGGCCTCCAGTCCCATTCCCCTACTCCCTGGTATGCTGACCAAGGAGCAAAACGCTAGCTCCCCTGTGCTCGTACAGGTGTTGCTTGTGCTCTGGGGGTGGTAGCATGAGGAGTGCTGCGTCGCTGCTTTGGGGAGACCGCAAACTGCCTGGCTGTGAGCACGAGTGTGGAAGAACAGTCCAAGTGTCTGCGTTTCAACACAGTGATTGACTTTGGTGAGGGGGCAGCTTGTGGACCTAGACTGAGTCCAAAGCAGCTTGTCTGATGCTTACAACTGGGGGATGATGTTAGAGCTGCTATTGTTGATTATCTAAAATCTCTTGCTTTTTCATCTAATTGCAGGAGCCGGTAACTGAAGACCAGAGAAGACGCTGCTATTGAGTGCTCATCATCTGTTTCCTTTAGAAATGTGAGGTGCTGGTTAGGAGACTCAGACTTATAAATTCCCTCTGTTTTGGCTAAGCACTCGCAGCCCTAACCTTCCTGCAGAACTGTCCTTCATGTATCGACTGCTGTCCCGAAATTATCCCGACCAAGGTAATTAGACAGAATGCTGTTAACCCTTGATATCAGAGATCAAACCCTCAAAAACTAACTCCACACACGCTGATGCCAAGGAGCTAGCAGAGTTCAAACTGTCTGGATCAGCATGCTCTACAAGTTACCTCCTGTAGGGGGTTTGCGTAAATCATTGCTCAAGCCCTGCATGTCTTTGGATTTAAATGTGTTGCAGCTGTTTACCACTGCATGGTGCTGATGGTACGTCCCTCTCATAGGGATTGCTGTGCCAGGTCAGACCATTGGTCCATGTGAGCCCACACTGGGGGTAAGCTCTCGGTGGTACATCTCTCCCCGATGGGGAGTTAGGCACCTGAATGTTTGGTTCCCTCTGTTTCCCTCCAGAGACCTTAAATGTGTTTGTAAAAAGAGTTCCCAGAAGTTACCTACTACAGGACAGGCCTAACAAAGAAAATAACAGAACGCCACTAGCCGTCACCTTCAGCCCCCAACTAAAACCCCTCCAACGCATTATTAAGGATCTACAACCTATCCTAAAGGATGACCCAACACTCTCACAAATCTTGGGAGACAGGCCAGTCCTTGCCTACAGACAGCCCCGCAACCTGAAGCAAATACTCACGAACAACCACATACCACACAACAGAACCACTAACCCAGGAACTTATCCTTGCAACAAAGCCCGTTGCCAATTGTGCCCACATATCTATTCAGGGGACACCATCACAGGGCCTAATAACATCAGCCACACTATCAGAGGCTCGTTCACCTGCACATCCACCAATGTGATTTATGCCATCATGTGCCAGCAATGCCCCTCTGCCATGTACATTGGTCAAACTGGACAGTCTCTACGTAAAAGAATAAATGGACACAAATCAGATGTCAAGAATTATAACATTCATAAACCAGTCGGAGAACACTTCATTCTCTCTGGTCACGCGATTACAGACATGAAGGTCGCTATCTTAAAACAAAAAAACTTCAAATCCAGACTCCAGCGAGAAACTGCTGAATTGGAATTCATTTGCAAATTGGATACTATTAATTTAGGCTTAAATAGAGACTGGGAGTGGCTAAGTCATTATGCAAGGTAGCCTATTTCCTCTTGTTTTTTCCTCCCCCCCCCCCCCCAGATGTTCTGGTTTAACTTGGATTTAAACTTGGAGAGTGGTCAGTTTGGACGAGCTATTACCAGCAGGAGAGTGAGTCTGTGTGTGTATGGGGGTGGGTTTTTGGAGGGGGGTGAGGGAGTGAGAGAACCTGGATTTGTGCAGGAAATGGCCTAACTTCATTATCATGCACATTGTGTAAAGAGTTGTCACCTTGGATGGGCTATCACCAGCAGGAGAGTGAATTTGTGTGGGGGGGTGGAGGGTGAGAAAACCTGGATTTGTGCTGGAAATGGCCTAACCTGACGATTACTTTAGATAAGCTATTACCAGCAGGACAGTGGGGTGGGAGGAGGTATTGTTTCATATTCTCTGTGTATATATAAAGTCTGCTGCAGTTTCCACGGTATGTATCTGATGAAGTGAGCTGTAGCTCACGAAAGCTCATGCTCAAATAAATTGGTTAGTCTCTAAGGTGCCACAAGTACTCCTTTTCTTTTTGCGAATACAGACTAACACGGCTGTTACTCTGAAATGTGTTTGTGTGTCCCAGGGTCAGATCAGCTGCAGCTCTAAGGCCTGCCTGTTATGCGCACCCACCTAGATGTGAAAAAGGAGCAGCCATTCAGACTGTAGATGGTGTATGGGGGAGTCAAAGCAAAAAGTCTTTAAAACAAAATATTCTCATTGCTGTTTAGATTAGGCCTAAAAGTTCATTTGTAATGGAGCTGGAATAGGGGATTCTGCTGGAAAGTGGCTGCCTTATCAATAAAACAGTTGCACTGTGCCCTCCCACCGTGGCAGCCCTAACACCACACTTCTCATATGTGATGCCCAGTGCATGCTGCTGCTTGAGCACCTCTGGCCTGGTGCCCCTCTCTAGTCTCGCTCAGACTCTCTTGGGCTGTGGGGACTTGCAAATGATTTTTGTACTCCGTCACAGGGAGTGCCATTTAGTTCTGAGCAGGGGCATGTGTGGGTGTCCTTGTGCTTCATGGAGAAGGTGAGGGAACGTTAATTGTTGTAAGGACAGGGCTGGGGTGGCAGGAACGTTACGCATCCTGGAACATCCCCCCAGTCTAACACCTGGTGTCACGTGATCTGGATAACATTAAAGCGTGAGACTATCCAGCCAGATCCTGGTCTGTAGCTCTGTCCCATCTGTGTCTGTCCAGCAGAGCAAAGGGAACAGAGGGCAGCCAGGAATTTCCCTGACATCAAGCTGGCATAACGAGTTTCATGCTACCTGCTCCCTTCTCCTGGGGCAGAGAAGTGCTGGAGTGGGCCTCCCTAAAGCATCAGACACTCCAGCCATTCTTGGCCCAAAGAGCAGTCTCGGGAGAACTGTGGTAGTCAGCATAGTTTCAAGTAGTCCTTAGCTTACATTAATTACACTAGAAGATATTTCTATCCCCGGCTGGCTCCAGCATCTGCATGTCAGCCAGACATAGGATCTGGCCATCACATTCTAGTCAAACCTGTCTTGTCCTGTTCCCCTCCACCACACAAAAGAGAAGATTTGATATTCTGAGTAAAGAGCAAAGGCCCCTCCTTGCTCTTAGCCTAGCATCACTGTACAGGAAGAATAATCCTGCGCTTGACATCCGCTTGTCACCGTGGAAACAACTATAGGGCTGGCCCTTTGAGGGAGTGAAGTGTGTTTGGTCAGAAGGCAAGTGTAGCAAAATCCGTTTTTGCCACCCTGCCATTCTGACAAGAAATAAATATGTGCTCTGGTTAGTGAGCTCTTCATACACCCATTGTTGCATCCACGAGATACTCTCTTGGGAGGGATTTCAGTGTTCCACTCCTGGCATTGTGGTTTAGTAGGTCCCACTTGCAAACCCGATGAGAGAAATGTCTAAAAACTTGTGAAAATGGGTAAGTAGCACCTTCCCCTCCATTAGCAGCAGCTCTGTTATAAAACTTGTTACGTAGTTTTTTTAAGTCTTTGCAACTTGAACATATTTCTCTTGAGGGCAGAGTTAAGTAATCAACTTCTTAGCAGCAAAGCAAACTATACATCTTTAGTTTGGCCATTAAAACTAGTCTGTGAAGATCCCAGTGTATGCAGAATAACTCTCCCTAACAATTGTACATAGTGGCAGCATGTCACTAACCTCCGCACTCCAGATTGGCACAGTCTGCAGCGCCTCCAGAGAATACATTCTGCGTGTCCTGTTAGGTCAGCATGTTCACCTCCAGAGGACAGATGTCATGGGACTTCTTTTAGGCTAGCTATTCTGATGCATTGCCTCAAAGATTTGTGGAGGCAGGAAGGTGCACAGACCTCAGACACTGAGTGTGCCCATCAGCACCAGGGCAGGAATTGAAACAGCGTTGCGTGGAGCTACCTCTGGGATTTCCCAAAGGGCTTGGTGTTGGCCTTCAAGCTTGTCTACAGTGGGAAAGTTATTGAAATAGCTGTTCCGGATTAACTCCCTGTGTGGACATTTACTGCTGAATAAGAGTATCGTTTTCTAATTTAGTTTAAAACTTAATCCACCTCCAAAGTGGATTAAGCTAAATAAGAAAAAGGCACTCGTATTCTAGAAGAGTATGTCTGCATGGGGCCTGAGACAGATGTCGCTATTCTGGGAGACTTCCGTGTGTAGAGACCCTGACTGCTCCTGGTGACGCTAGTGGAAGGCGCTGGCTTCAGTGGAGCAGTTAGGCCAAAGCTGCATGTGTCTCAAACTCCCACTCTCCAGTATTAAAGGGCAAGAAAATTCTCAGCTGGGTTTAGGGCAGAGTACCCCTTCCCCCACTATGGGATCATGGAAATAATCCCCTGTTGTCAGTCAATGCTGTGTCTTGTCCCAGCCTGTCACCTGCAGCACTCATACTGACAAGCTCTGACCTTATCCTGCCTGCCCCACCTTAGTAGGGCGTTAACAACATGTACATGTGACCTTACAGCTAACTTGTTATCAGAAGCTGGGTTGAGTTTTGATCTAAAAGACCCATGCAATAAATAACCAACATACACACACACACACCCCTTTCAAAGCATATCCAAAAGGGGTCTGGCAGTTTGGGGGAGCCTAACTGAAATAGAAGCAAGCTGTTTATAACCTTTTATCTAGTAGGTTGCAGATAAGGTACTGCAACTGCAAGGGGACATCTTAGAGAAAAGGAGACCTACTCTGATGTCCCCTCTGCTCTGGCAGAGTTAGGCAAAGTGCTCCTGAACTCTGCACTCAGCTGCTCTTGTCTCTTGAGGTTACAAGCTCTCTGCTGCTCTAACACCCGCAGGTTTTTCATTTGTGGGTTTGGATTGTGAGGAATCAATCCTATTGATTCTTTTCAACCCTCTCTCCATGTTAATTATCCTGGGTTAGTTAGGACCCACCAAAGGCACTTGTACCTGAGCTGGAAACCAGGGCTATGCTGTCAGAGACTGCCCAGCACCATCTGCCTTGTGTAGAAATACAGCCCTTTTCCAAAATCGGAGCCAGATCTGGTGTTTGGAGAGTGCCTCCTGCAGAGAGAGACGGGGCCCAGTTCCTTGGTGCCCTCGCACTTGTGGTAGCATGTCGCAGCAGCTTCACAGTGGTGGGAGTGACTGTCTCAAGGCACAGGATAGCAGTGAGCTGGGGCAGAATGTCTGTATGCAGGACAAATCAGTGGTGGTCTTCCTTACAAGAAAGCTTCACCTGACCACCCAGCAACTTGATGCTCCTCCAGGGTTAGAAACAAGGGGAAGTTTGAGAAGCCCGTTGTCAAAAGTTACTCTCTGGTTTCCTTTATTGAAAAAAAAAAAACAAAAACAAGTGCATTGAGCTATAGTTTTATTTGTGGAAGTGTTCAGGATGGGCTGAAAACCTACAGCTTGCTAGTCTGATTATGGGTACATAGGGCGATTAGCAACAGTGGTACTAGCTAATAGCCATTGGGCCACCATTCCTGCGCTGGTTAGGTGCACTTCTGAAAATGGGGTCCCACAACTTGGTAGCAGATTTTCAAGATTACCCAGGAGCTCCCCTGAAGAAGAATGGAGGCTACCGGGAAACCTGGCCAAACGCGCTCAAACCAGCATTGTGGAGGGAGCTGCTTTGGTTGCACTTTAAGTGCTTTCGGGGACATCACTGTGCGTTTGTTTGCGCGTTGCACAGCGCAGTTACGTTACACTGCATAAAGCTAAAACAATGAGGCATGTAGAGAAAAGAGACACAGTTAAGAGTTTAGTTGATTTCTCAGGGGTGAAAATAACCCGAGTTTGAGCTTTTGTTTTGTTTCCCATGTTTTGGAAATGCTGTTCCTAAAAGCTGTCCATGGCTGTACTTTTGTTCGTATTTCAATAAAACCTGCTTTTTGGATTGCTCACACTGCCTTGTCATCTTACACCACTTTAGCAGGCCATTTTATTTCCTTTTCCTTTGTCTTCCAACAAAAATGAAGAGAAAAATAACCTGTTTATAGCATCTCTCTAATCCTATAAGCAGTCCTGTCTGCTCTCAAGAATTCCATCGTCTCAGAATGGTAGATTACATTACCTCCAGCACCGACTGGTGAATTCTAGATTGTAGTGAGATTGGTGTGATTGAGCTGTGTATGCCTTTAACAAGGCGGTGCATTGAAGAATAAATCTGATTTAAGGAGGTAATTGATCCAGTCTAGCAAGAGGAAAATGAGCCCCCAGTAGTGGCAACCTAGAACAGCACAAATAGATTTTAGGCTGTAGGTAACATTTCCAGTGCTTAAATTACTTAAGAGCCTTTGGCCTTGTTGGTGTGGGAAAATATTTTTTGGTTTAAGTGAATGGTTAAAATTCAGACTTTCTAGCTGCATGGGTCTGATGCTCGTGGACATTGAGTTCAGTATCCAAAGGGCCTTGGTTTAGTTTATATCAATTGAGGAAGGGGTTTA
Source organism: Eretmochelys imbricata (assembly GCF_965152235.1). Lineage (NCBI taxonomy): Eukaryota > Metazoa > Chordata > Testudines > Cheloniidae > Eretmochelys > Eretmochelys imbricata. The sequence continues at coordinate 13,125,662 of NC_135591.1, forward strand.
AGCTAAACCACCCCCGTAACCCACTCTTCTACTGGAATAAGAGTGCTCCTGCAGGCGGGTTACACCACTGGCATCACTATTCCCAAACAGCTGCTTTGACCTGAGTTCCAGTCATGCCCATCACTCATTTCTCAGTTTCCAATGCAAACAATATTAGGAAATACAAAATTAAGATTTAAACATAAATTCCATTGTCTCATAAAACAGCAAGACTCCTAATTTATTCTGTCACAAAACCAACCCCACCCCCTGAGCCTTAGCTTGAACCAAATTACCAATTCTAATGAACGTGATGTTGAGTCGGAAGTGCACTAGCTACTGCATCTGTCAGTATCTTCCTCAGTTTGTATAACTTATGGTAAAGTAATAACACAGACACTGACCTTACATGTAAACAAAATACCAATCACAATGACTAACCTAATCTTCAGCCTTGGCAGTCTGCAAAGCACATCAGTCAGTTTCATGGGATTCCCTTGATAGCCAAGACCTAAATCCCATTTTCAAAAGTGAATGAGAAACTTGAGTCTAAGCTCAGTGAAAATCAAAGGAGTTCACCATCCTAAGTCAGTTATTGAAAATATGAACCTGTTACCAGTTTAGTTTAAACAGAGATTGTTCCTTGAACACTTGTCTGTAATTCTTCACACTTTTCTTTTGGAAGCTATTTCTAAAATCTTTTATGAATGAAAGAAAAAATCCCCATAATTTTGAAGCCTGTGACACACAATTTAAAACAGAAGGACATCATCAGCTAGGGGAAACTGTCAGAACTCTACATTGGAGCGATGGCAATCTATGTCAGCAGCCAGCTGTGGCCGAGAGCTAACAAAGAAGGTAACTTAAACCTGGCTGTGCAAAGGCTTATCTAAATGTGCTTCTCTGTAGTCACGTGTGGTCCCATTGAATGGGACTGCACATAGCATAAATACATGTTTGCAGGACGCAGGCTTACAAGTCAGCCATGCATGTCACACGAGTTTGGCTTTCAGAAGCAGAGAACTTTTACGTTGGGATAGGTTTGTTCTGTTGCTGTTTGGTGCTGTGCCCTTAGAACTTGAGCTGAAGCGAGTTTGAATAGTCCCTAGGACAATTCCGCTTTGGGAAGGTTCTTTAAGAAAGTGTTAAGTTCCCTGGTGCTGCGGTGCATTAGCTCTGCTGTCTTTGCTTTGATCACATTTTTTAGCTATCAGTTTAAAATAGTCTCAACATTGTGTTTTGGGTATTGCAAAGGGAAACAAACACTTCAAGCACCTGCCAGAATTAATCCAGGTAAAAATGTCTGATTTGGGGAGGTGGGGGAATAAACTTTTAAATAACCCCTCCCAGGTCCCTGCAGAGCTGGGGTTCTCATAACGTGTGTGACTCCTTGTTTATCTTTGCTGCCTATGACTACATTTTTTAAAGCACAAACGGCTCCAAGGCCTGCAGCTGTGCTTGTCAGACAGGAGTTTGAAATCCCCTTTATTTATGTGCGGAGCATTTAGAGCAGCCTGGAAGCTGAGCATCCATCCCACCAGGCTGGAGAAGCATCTCAAACACTGTTGACCCCTTTATGGCACCTTAAGAAGAGGCATATTTCTGTCAATAGCTTCAGCAAATTGTCTATTTCATGTTTGGCTGTGAAATACAGACCGCCTGATGGAAACCTTATTTCAGAATGTCAACGCTGGGAGCTTTGAAGGGCAGGCAGCGTTTGCAGCCGTTGCATTCGCTCCTCTCACATGTGGCGGGCACCCCATGGGGCCGAGAGTTGCTTTTCTTTCTTTCCACGCTTTCCGAGGCGCTGTGTGGCTGGAAGGCTGCAATTGAGGCTTTGGCTGTGCAATCTCCTTCTGGGCTTTGCTTCCAGACTTGTTTAAATTGGGTTCTTTGCAGACCTGCTTTTCTCAGCCTCATGTCTGTGTTTCAGCCTGAGAGGATAAAAGCATTTAGCCACTACCCACTCCACTGTGGAGCGAATAATCCCCACGAAGCCCTGCAGGCACGGGGAGGGTGGCAGGTATACTTCTTAATTGCAAAAATAAAGTATCGACCCAACTGTTAATTTGGCATTTTATCTGTAATCTGCGAGCGCTAGGGCAGGCCTGTGCCTGAGGTAAGCTGCAGCTGATGGCAGAAGGGCAAGCTAGGGGCCTTATCCTGTTACTGCGGATACAACGAGCCGGGGGGAACAGTTTAAGCTCTGGGGTGGATGTTGCCCAGTGAGCTGAGCCAAGGTCAGATTCCAAAGCTGGGTGGCTGGCTGGAGTCACTAGGTTTGGGGATGGCAGGATGAGTTTTAGAGTGCCTGGTTTGTTTCTGGGTCCCTGGGGGACTCCCCATTCGCTTTGGCTTGGGAGGGCGGCGAGGTGGCAATTACCCCTCAAGATGCTGTCCTGGTAGGCATGGCCCTGTGGCATTGTGGGAGACAGGACAGGAGTGACCTCTGGAGGGAGGGTTTGAGCCCGCCCCTTACACCAGCGACCCCTCCCCAGCCACGGCAGAGTGCAGCCCACCCTGTGGGCGTGAGGGGGAGCTGGGATCTGCGTGCCCCTGCGCAGCAGCCTCCCTCAGGGCAAAGCACCCCTGGCTCCTGACGAAATGGCCTGGCTCCTCGGCCTCAGGCTCTGTGCAGCCTGTCCCACCCCAGCCCTTTAACACCAGCCCTGGCTATTGGCCATGGTCCTTGCCCCAAGGACAGCACAGTCTGGCATGGCCAGGAGAGGGGGGAGGGGAGAAGAGGAAGAGCCCCCTGCTCTTCCTCCCCCCCCAGTCTCAGGGCTAGTCTACACTGGCACTGCTGGGGCAGCGCTTTAACATGGCTTGTGTGGTCACGGCACAGCGGTGGGGCTCCCAGCGCTCTAAAAAACCCACCTCCACGAGGGGAATAGCTCCCAGCGCTGGGGCCTTGTCTACACAGGCACTTTGCAGCGCTGAAACTTGCTGTGCTCACGGGGGTGTTTTTTCACACCCTGGAGTGAGCAAGTTGCCGTGCTGTAAAGTGCCCGTGTAGACCAGCCCTCACCCTCTTCTGCCGAGTAGCAGGGCCCCGCGCCAGCTGAGCCTTTCTGGAAACCAGGAGGATGGTGGCGTAGTTCATCTTAACCTCGGAGGATGGGACAAGAAGCCATGGGCTTAAATTGCAGCAAGGGAGGTTTAGGTTGGACGTTAGGAAAAACTTCCTACCTGTCAGGGTGGTGAAGCACTGGAATAAATTGCCGAGGGAGGTGGTGGAATCTCCATCATTGGGGATTTTTAAGAGCAGGTTGGACAAACCCCTGTCAGGGATGGTCTAGATAATACTTAGTCCTGCCTTGAGTGCAGGGGACTGGACTAGACGACCTCTCGAGGTCCCTTCCAGTCCTACGATTCTATGATGTTCATCAAAATAAGAGACTCAAACAGTTTGCCTCCAAAAAAGGCTACAATAAGTTATAATGCCATTTGTTTTGCAGAATCACTCTGTTTTAATATAAACACTTGTTTTGATTTTGTTCTTGTGTTTCATCAAAAAAATTTTCATCTTGAAAATAAATGCTTAAGCCAGGGCCTCTGTAAAACAAACCAGGCTGCTGGGGCAGCAGATGGCGCTGGAGAGCTGATATAAAGAATCCCTTTGTCAAGTCTCCCTTGCCTTCTTCATGGGTGGAAGGGCAGGTGGTCAAGTGGTTAGAGCAGAGGGACAGCGAATCAGGTCTCCAGGACTCTGTTCCCAACTCTGGGGTGGAAGTGGGGTCTAGTGATTACAGCAGGAAGGGCGAGGGGCTGAGAGCCAGGACTCCTGGGTTCTATTTCCTGGCTCTGTTGCCTGGGGAGGTGAACACGGCTTCCCACATCAATAACAACATGGCTCTACAGAGTGCACTGAGCACCCCATCACCGCCACCCTGGAACGGGTGCCCGAGGGATTGTCTGCCAGGCTCAGGGGGGCTCCATCCCCCAGTGTCCCCACCACCACCACCAGAACCTGCATTTCCAGGTGCCAGGCATGCCTGGAAACCTAACTCTCCCTGGGCCAGGAGCCTCGGAACATGCCAGCAAGTGATGGCACCCAGGCCAGCTGGGAGAGGCTGGAAAAACTGGCTGACTCAGAGAGGAGATGGATGAAATGGGACCTGCACTGACCCAGCCCCTGCCTTGTTCTGCCCCCACCGCCATCCTGCTTTGGCAGGGCAGCACAGGGAATGGGGCTGGCAGTGCAAGGGGGCAGCAGTGGGTTGGGGGTAGCAGTAGCAGGGTGGAGGGGCTGCAGTGCAGCAGTGACTCCGGGACGAGCCCACGTCCTGGGCTGGCTCCCGATGGGGGTGGCTCTAAGGAGTTTTCTCCAGGCTGCAGGCCATGGGGCTGGGCATCCTGCTGGAGAGGGAGAGGGGGGTTCCCTTGGCATCGCTCAGGGTCTCTCCCAGCCCTGCAGGTCTGGGCCATTGTGAGGCAGGCAGCCCAGGGGACCCCCTCCCAGTGGCTGGGCTTTGGTGAAGCATGTGGGAGGGCAGGGCTGGGGGCTTTCTCTGGGGTAGAGCAGTCACATAAACACCTGCCCCAGGGGATGCTTGGAGGCTGCTATCTCCTGCGGGGAGTGGGAAGGGGCTGTCCCTGTCCCAGTGCCCTGGAGCTGCCAGTCACTACAGCTATACTGATCCCCTAAAGATGAGGTGGGAGCCCATCCCCCACAAGCTGCAGACTTAACTAAAAACCGCTTAAGAAGTGCTCCTGTCTCCAGCACTCAGACACCCAGCTCCCAATGGGGTCCAAACCCCAAATAAATCCGTTTAACCCTGTATAAAGCTTATACCGGGTAAACTCATAAATTGTTCGCCCTCTATAACACTGATAGAGAGATATGCTCAGCTGTTTGCCCCCCAGGTATGAATACTTACTCTGGGTTAATAAGTAAAAAGTGATTCTATTAAATAAAAAAAGTAGGATTTAAGTGGTTCCAAGTAGTAACAGACAGAACAAAGTAAATTCCCAAGCAAAATAAAATAAAACGTAAGTCTAAGCCTAATACAGTAGAAAACTGAATATAGATAAAATCTCACCCTCAGAGATGTTTCAATAAGCTTCTTTCACAGACTGGACACCTTCCTAGTCTGGGCACAATCCTTTCCCCTGGTACAGTCCTTGTTTCAGCTCAGGTGGCAGCTAGGGGATTTCTCATGACTGCAGCCCCCTTTGTTCTGTTCCACCCCCTTATACATCTTTTGCACAAGGCGGGAATCCTTTGTCCCTCTCTGGGTTCCCACCCGTCCTAAATGGAAAAGCACCAGGTTAAAGATGGATTCCAGTTCAGGTGACATGATCACATGTCACTGTAAGACTTCATTACCCACTTGCTAGCACACGTACACAGGAAGACTTACAAGTAAACAGAGCCATTTACAACCAATTGTCCTGGTTAATGGGAGCCATCAAGATTCCAAGCCACCATTAATGGCCCACACTTTGCGTAATTACAAATAGGACCTCAGAGTTATATTTCATATTTCTAGTTTCAGATACAAGAATGATACATTTATATACATTGGATGAACACACACAGTAGATTATAAGCTTTGTAATGATACCTTACAAGAGACCTTTTGCATGAAGCATATTCCAGTTACATCACAGTCACGCTCATTAGCATATTTTCATAACATCATATGAGTGCACCGTCACAGTTAGCAAATGGTGGAATGGGCCAGGAGAGGTAAAGTGGCCTGTTAACATAGGACAAAGAGGGGGGGCTAGTGGTTAATGGCTAGACACTGAAAATCATGGGCTGATCAGACACTGGCTCTCCGACTTATTACAACCACCTGTAACCCACCAGCCCCCTTGTTCTCCTGCCCCTGCAGCGGTGTTAACACACCACCACACCTCACATGGTCACTTACAACATGTGCTAACTCCTTACGCTGAACAATCTGTGCACTTGCCCATTGCTGTGAGCTGGGAGAACTTCACACCTGAAGAAGGGCTTGGTGTGGCTCTGAAGCTCTCTCTCTCCAGCAGAAGTTGGTCCAATGAAAGAGATTCCCCCCTGCCTCCCCTCTGTATGCTGGGACCCACTTGGCTACAGCTACACTGCAAACACTAAGACCCCCGGGCATAGACAGCTGCCCCTTGCCCATTGGCTGTCTGTGAGGGTGCCATGGGGGGAGAGGTAGTCTCCTCCCACCCATTGGGTTCCACTGCACCATGCACCTACCTGGCCTGGACTGGGGACATCAGCTGTAAGTTCAGCCCTGTGCTTCCCTTGCCAAGCTGGTTGCAGCACCGTGGAGGCAGGTAGCTTGGTACTGCCAACCCAGTCACCTCTACTGCCCACCTCATTCTTCCACACAAGCCCACAACACCAACTGGCTACAAGACAATCCTTGAGCAACACGGTGAAGACCTCTCTCCTCTACTACAACCCCCAGCTTTGTAGCTCCACTACAACCGAGCATTCCTCCCAGCTCAGCCCAGCCCAACCCTCTGTTGCCCCCCACCATCCCCCGCAGCACAACCCTCCATCACCCTCCCAGCATCCTCCCAGCTCAGCCCAGCCCAGCCAAACCGTCCGTCACCCCCCGACTATCCCTCCCAGCTCAGCCCAGCCCGACCCTCCATCACCCTCCCAGCATCCTCCTATCTCAGCCCAGACCTACCCTCCATCACCCCCCCACCATCCCTCCCACTTCAGCCCAGCCCAATCGTCCGTCGCCCCTCCACCATCCCTCCCAGCTCAGCCCAGTCTGACCCTCCGTCGCCCCCCCACCATCCCTCCAAGCCTGACCCTCCACCACCCTCCCAGCATCCTCCCAGCTCAGCCCAACCCTACCCTCCGTCACCCCCCAGCATCCTCCCAGCCCAGCCCAACCCTACCCTCCGTCACCCCCCAGCATCCTCCCAGCCCAGCCCAGGCTGACCCTCTGTAGCCCCCCAGCATCCCTCCCAGGCTGACCCCTCCATGGCCTGCCTGCAAGCCCCACTACAGGGCATCTGAGTGCAGGAGGTGGCTTGAGAGCAGAGAGGTGCCTCCCCACTGGCACAGGTGCTGAGCCCCCCAGGGGCTGCCCCCCCCAGCCCAGTGCCCTGGGGCTGAGGTGTCACTCAAAGCTCAGAGGTGCCACTCAGGCCCAGATTCAGATTGTGACCCCCCCTGACCCAAACAGCTTCCCAGGGGGAAGGGCAGCGGCGACCCTGCCCCAGCGGAGAGTGACCCCGTTCCCCACACTCTGCTATCATGGCCACAGGCTGCGGCTCCTTCTCCCCATGGCTGTGGCTCTGCGCCTCTCGCCATGACCCCGGGGCTCCCTGCTAGCGCAGGGTCCTGGGGTGTCTGTCGTAGGAAAGGGGCACACAGGCCTTTCTGCGCTGGCAGTTTCAGACCTCAGTAGCCCAGTGGCGCTGGTGCCCCAGCACAGACGGGCGGAGCTGCCCCAAGTTGCAGTTGGCACTGGGCCACGCCCCGCCGGCTGCAAAGGGCAGGTCCCCGCAGCACACCTAGCTCAGCTGTGCACCAGGGAGTGGGCGGGTTGTTTTGCTGCACGGTGATGCCAGGATGGTGCATTGAACTGGATAAAACCCACAGCGACAACAGTCAGCTTGTGGGCTCTGGGGAGGAAGGCCGAGGTGGCTCTTTGAGCCCTGCTGTAGGGCGCACCCAACCCCAGCACCACTCCCATCCTGCCAGCTTTGGGTAAGGTGGGCCCCACACCTCCAGTGCCTGGGCCCCTCAGGGGCTTCAGCGCCTTTATCCTCACAACCCTCCCCCAGCTGCAGGGCCACGACCCTCAGCATGTGAGGGAAACTGAGGCACGGGAAACTAAGGGCTGGATTTAGGCACCAAAGTCCCACTGAACCCCAGGAGTTCAGCACCTACATACCTGTGGAAGCCTGGCCTGAAGGGCAGTGCCAGGGCACGGCTCCCCAGGGCCTGCACAGAGCTCAGCAGGGACAAGTTTTTCCCTGCCCCGTGGACTCACCAGCGAAGCTTTGGGGCAGGTTCTTGTATCTGCACTGGCCAGGTGAGTCCCATGGCTCCCTGAACGGGCAGGACCCCTGTGCAGCCAGCAGGAGGCAGCGCAGCACCTGGGAGCTGCATGTGGCTCTGTGGGCAGGGCCTGTGCACTGCACGGGGGAACAATCCCCTCTGCAGCCAGCCAGAGCAGCCAGTGGCCTGGGCAGGGGGGATTCTGCAGCCCTGGGGGCGGAGGGGCAGCTCCTGGAGGGGGGGTAATCCGGGGGAAGGGGGGGGGGCTCTGGAGCCATGTTTGGCCCAAACAGCCTCAGTAAGGAGATGAACTTGAGGGTTCCCCAAGCTAAACCAAGCCCCGCCACAGCTGTACCCTGTGCCCCACCCGCCTGCAGATGGGGCTGGCTGGTGCAGAGGGACCTACCTCTCCTGGAGGGTGACACAGCATCAGTGATCTCCAGCGGCTGCCTCTCAGGGCCCCAGCCCAGAGCCTGCTGCTCCCATCCCGGCCAGCTCCTGACGGCTGTCACAGGGTGAATCGCGCCCTGAGCCTGCAGCCCGTGGAAGTGACTCTGAGGAAACAGAACAGCGGCCTCCAGCTTCCGGCCCATCAGCTCCCCACTCCCCCAGGCCACGTGCCCCACGTCCAGGCTGCCACATGCCCCATGGCCACGCTGCCCATGCTGGCGCCAAGGGGTCAACCCGCCCCACCAGGTCTGTCCCCCCAGCCCCAGCCAGCCCTGACAGGCAGGGTGCAGGGGCATGGCGCTCTTTGGCCTGAGACCAGAGCTAACCCTGTGGAGGGCCAGAGCTCAGGCCTGGGCTGGCTCTAAGAGCGTTCACTAGCCCGTGCCTCAGTTTGCCCTGTTGCTAAATGGGGGTGACAATCCTGACTCCAGTCCTGTGTGAGAAGGACTGTTACGCACACAATTCTCCGTTACTCACACACTCTAGGGGCACCAACCTGTACCCAGTTCCTAGGGCTCAGGCATAACCTCACGCTCTAGGGCATCCACCATTACCCTTCCGTGGGCTCTGGGCATAACCTCACACTCTGCAGGTTTGTGGGGTCTTTTACCAGTGAAAGAGCCTTTCACAGGAATACCCTTAACCTCTATTTATTGACAGTCACCAAAACAGAATGCACCCGCTCCGCATACAATGCTCACCACTCACCACTCCCAATAAGGCAGCTGACCTTTTCTTGATTGCCAGCCAGGGTCAGGTCATCTGGGGGACTCCAGCTTCCGCATGGTGTGATTGGCAGGTGTTGAGGCCTGGCAGCTCTGACCTTGGGGCTGTGTCCTGGAGTTGGTTCCAAAGAACTTCCTTTTGGACCCACCTTTACATAGTGAAACTTGAGTCTTGCTTAGCTCTACCTTAACCATCATTTTACTAAAATATTAGAAAACAATTTTCTAACTAATCCTAGCACATTGCAAAACAATTCTTTAACTAGTCATACCCCAGCACCTTAATTGATTGACACCATCGCTCGCTCTCCCCCACTCTTACTCACTTTCACCAGGCCGGGGCAGAGGATTGTGGGGCGGGGGTGAGGGCTCCAGTTGGGGGTGCGGCCTTTGGGGTGGGACTGGGGATGAGGGGTTCAGGGTGCAGGATAGGGCTCCGGACTGGGGCCAAGGGGTTCAGAGGACAGCATAGGGCTAGGGCAGGGGTTTGGGGCGTGTGTGCGGGCAGTGTTTACCTCAGGTAGCTCCTGCAAGTGGCCAGCATGTTCCTGCAGCTCCTAGATGGAAGTGTGGCCAGGCAGCTTTGTGCACTGGCCCCAGCTGCAGGCTCCGCCCCCACAGCTCCTATTGGCCACCATTCCCAGCCAATGGGAGCTATGGAGCTGGTGCTCGGGGTGCGGGCAGTGCACAGAGACCCCTTGGCTGCCCCTGTGCCTAGGAGCTGGACATGCCGGCCGCTTCCCAGGATCCACGCGGAGCCAGGGCAGGTAGGGAGCCTGCCTTAGCCCTGCTGTGCTGCTGACCGGACTTTTAGTGTCCCAGTCAGCAGTGCTGACCGGTGCCGCCAGGGTCCCTTTTCCACCGGGAGTTCAGGTTGCAAACCGGACACCTGGCAACCCTAGTTCTGTCCCGGCTCTGGGAGGGAAGCAGGGTCTGGGGGTTAGAGCAGGGGGGCTGGGCATCAGGACTCCTGGGTTCTCTCACCAGCTCTGTCCTCCCCCAGCTGACTCACTCAGCTTCCGGGGGTGAGGGCCTCTGAGGTGTGGCCCAGAAGACACAGAGGCGAGCTGGTCTCAGCCCAGTTCCCCGCAGCACAGGGCTGACAGCACAGACATCCCCCACCCCCTGCAGAGCCAGAGGGCACAGAAATGCAGCCAGAGCAGAGCTCCGAGCTTCTCCCTGGCACCTGGCGCCCGTGCACCAGCTGGGGCACTCACTGGCTCCTCTTGCAGCTTGTTCAATGGCCTGGTCACCTGGCGGGTGGGGGGTCCTCAATAGGGATGCAGTACACAGGGGCGGGGGGGAATGATACACTGACTGACATGGAACAACTGACCCACACGCCTCCTCCCTGCACCCACCCCACTGATCCGCTGCACTGACCCACACGCTTCCTCCTCCTTGACCCACATGCTTCCTCCCTGCGCCCATTCCACTGACCAACGCACCTCCTCCTCCCTGCCCCACCCTACTGACCCACATGCCTCCTTGCCCCAACCACAGCCCCACTCCCCCCTTACTCTTCATGCCCCCCACCCACGACCGCAGTTCCACCCCCTCCTCACCCCTCATTTCCCCCACCCCACCTCCATACCCCCTGCCCCCATCCCACTGCCTCACCCTGCCCCCCCACTTCTTCCAGTTTCTCAAGTCAGACTAAAATGAAAAGCACATGGTGGAAAAAGGGAGGTCGCTGACGGGTGTGATTCCCTGGAGCTGGGGGGACGGGCCTGGGGTAGGGGGCTGATGCAGGGGGCAGACAGAGAAGGCAAACAGGGGACTCTTTACTGAGCTGTTCCCAGGACCTTCTGGGGGGTGCTCCAGGCTGGACACTCCAGGAGGGAGCTGCTGGTGCTGGGAGGGGCCTTTGTTTTGGGGGTTGAGGCTGGTGAAAGGTGCTGGGGTTGCAGCCTGTTCAAACTAGGGGCTGCAGCTGTCCTGCTGCATCCCCTTTGCTAGCCCACCCAGCAAGTGCCAAGGGGGTGGGTGTTTGTCTCAGCACAGGTCTGGGAGCCAGGAGCACCGAACACTGGCTCAGGCACCCACTGGGCCAGCCCCTCACCTGCTCTGTGCCTCAGTTTCCCCCTCTGTGAAATGGGGGTGATGACACCCATCACATGGGGGAGCCATGTGCTAAGCATCATCTGAGTGGCCCAGCTACATCGGCCTAGCAGGCAGAAGCCTGGGAGTCAGGACACCTGGGCTCTGACCTGCTGCTGGGGGAGAGGGCCGAAGGGTTCGTAGTGTGGGAGGGGTCTCCAGGCTGGGGAAGGGGGTGAGGGCTCCGGGTGTGGGCTCTGGGGTGGGCCTGGGGATGAGGGGTTAGGGGTGTAGGCAGGGGCTATGGGCTGGGGCCAAACGGTTTGAAGTGCTGGACTGGGCTCAGGGCTGGGGCAGGGGGTGGGGTGCGGAAGGAGGGGGTGCGGTCACTCCCCTTCCCTATGCCTGTTTCCCTCCCCCTTGGTCTAGGAGCTCGCCTCTGCAGCGGCACCTGAAGAAGGATGATAAGACCCACCCTGCTCATGGCACGTATCAGCCAGTGCAGTGTCGCTGATCGCTTCTAGCCAGGGCTGGCTTTGATGCAGCAGCCTGGGGACGGTGCCCCATCCTAGCTGGGCAGGGCTCATGCCCTCCTGGCCTGGCCAATCCCATCGGGCTCCCCTTGAATATGTCCAGGGCGCGATGGCTGCAGCCCTGCAGCCGCTGTACATCCATGGGCACAGTAGGCCTGTGTGTGGGTGTTCATCTGGCTCCAGGGCTGGGGAGGGAGGAGGAGACCCGGGAAAGAGCAGCAGCAAGCCGTTCGCTGAGTAGACAGGACTGGGCTGGCAGCTCCAGGCGCGTTCCCAGCTCCGCGGAGAGGGACGTCAAGGCTGGCTGGACTGCGTCTGCGCTTCCCTCTGAGCTCCGGGCAAAGCGTTGGTGACTGGGAGACCCAGCGTGTGCGTGATTACCCCAAACCTTCCTGCAGGCGCCGGGGGACTGGGTGGCACCTGGAAAGACCGTGGAGGCGTTTCCTTTGGGCCAGCTCCAGCCTGGCCAGGCTCCAAGCTCAGCGCTCCCCTGCCAGCCTCGTGAAGGGTCCTGGAGGAGCCAGAACACAGGGCAGGGGAGGAGAACATAACCCTGCCGTGGGGCTGGGGCTGCTTTGCAGCCGAGGGCGGTGGGGGGCTGCGTGGGGGCTCCCGCATGGGCCCTGCTGCCCGCCAGGGGACGGACGGCTGGGCCTGCACACGGGGCCTGGGTTTATACCTGGCGCAGACACAAGGGCTAGAGCCACACAGCAGCTCGTGAGGATCTGACGGGCTCCATCCCCAGCCGCGCCCTGACGTGGCCCAGCTCTGTGCCTCAGTTTCCCCCTCTGTAGAACAGGAGGATAGCGACACCAACCCTCCGGCTGTCCCGCTGCAGGACTGGGCCCTTGGTGGCATGGTTCTCGAGGAATAGCTTCATGCAGCCAGGGAAGGCTGTCATCAAGCTGTCTGTGTTTTCAAAGGCCCTCCAGCTCCCTCCCCTCCCCCTGCACTCTGGTGCGGATTACAGGGATCCCGGCGCGGTTGTTGATTGGGAACGCTTCCCAGCCGCTGCTCCAGGCCCAGAACACGGTGTGTTCGCTTTCAAACCTCGCACTACGTCTGTCAGCCTTTTACAAGGCCAAGACAAGAGCTGGGGACGCAGCCAGGGCTGGAGCTCTTCTCCATCTTCCTTTCCCGGTGTGCCAACCAGCCGGCTGCACCGTGCCACAGCCAGCAAGTTCCTTTCCCTTAACGCTTAGTGGAAACCCTTCCTGCTGCCCCTTGCCAGCCACGCCAGCGTCACACCCACAGACCCTGGTCGTCGGCGGGTGGGGATCAAACCTGGGGCCTCTGGAGCTTAGTGCATGAGCCTCTATTGCATGAGCTAAAAGCCCCCTGGCTGGTAGCGACGGCTGCAGAGCAGACTCATCTTATCTCTCTCTCGAATGGTCTTGGTGCCACTCGATGGGACACAATACCACACCCAGAAGGTGCGTGGGTTACATCAGCTGGCGGAGGAGTAACTTCATGTCGAGCTTCAGATCCCCGTCTTGGGCTTTGATTGATTGGGGAGGGGAGTTCCCAGGCATGCTGGGGTGGCTGGGAGGAAATCGAAAGGAGCTGTTTGTGCTGAATTGCCCCCCTCCCGTCACCCCACATTCTCCATCACAAACCCCGGGGCAGCAGCAGCTTCCAGTACACTGGGCTCCCCACAGCTCCCACCGGGGCAGACCTCGGCTGGGGCAGTTTGTCCCAGCCCTGTTCAGGGGCACAGCACATTCTCCAGCCCCGTTCCTGGAGCCGTGGTCACTGACACGAGCAGTGGATCTGCCCCAGTGACTTCAGTGCAGCTGTGGGACTCAGCGCTGCAGAAGAGGAGGCCCTAGGTAACTAGCAGCTGAAGCGCCAGGATGAGAACCCTGGGCCCAAAAGCCGCCCTGTATGACGTCCCCAACCGCTGTCCAGAGGAGAGGGCTTGCCCTGGCTCTGGGACTAGGGCTTTTAATCTGCTCCGGGTGGCTCCGCTCCCCAGCGGCGCAGGCTCGTTCCTACCAGAGGGGTTTATTGCAGTCTCTGTTTGCCTCCCGTTAACAGCAGGCGGGAGGGAGGGAGGAGCTAGGAATTGCACACCCGCCCCGCAAGGCAGGTCAGTCTTTCCCAGAGGCTTGGGGAGAGGCTCTGCTTTCACTTTGGCCCGTTCGCTCCATCTGACCCTGTTGTGGGCCTGATGTTAACCAAGCTGGCTGGGTTTCAGCCCAACGCTCATTGCAGGGCCTCTTGGCGAGGCACCGAGTCCCAGGGTTAAACAGGGCGCCCTGGGGCTCCCAGCTCCCTGCACAAACAGCAAAATCTCATACCCCCCCAATGGCAGACATATCTGGGCAGAACAATGGGTTCCAGCAGATCATGACTTTTCAAATCATACCTTCCATGGCAGGCTTTGTATGAAATATCAGAACTATGCTGGCTCTGAGGGTTACAGGGTGCTCTTTGGAGGGATGGTGTCACACCTTTGTTAAGGACAGAGCTGGTTGCCAACAGCTGTTTGTGCAGCGCTGTGGTTTGGAACAGGGGCTAATAACACCATGCTGTGCAATCTTATAACGGCAACAATGTTGCCACCCACATTGACCAAGACAACAGTGACCAGCAGATGATGAGTTTTCAGAGGAGCCTTCCCCAGTCATCCTTGTACAAAGATTATGACAATAGTGCACAAGGGGTGAACTCAGGGGTACAGTCAGTCACAGCGACTCCTGTGCCCAGAGAGGAGCACTGACAATGGGGGCACCTCGCTCTTGAACCCTCCCCCAGGCTGGAACAAAAGCATCCTCACTGCGCGGGCAACAGAGGTGAAATGGCAGCAAAGCAACAGCGGGGCCTCAACAGTCGTCTGAGTGCTGCCTTCCTGTGCAGGAGAGCAACGACCGGACCCCGCACAGGCGAGAGCACTGGCTCTTACAGAGCCAATGCCCACACTGCAGAACCCAGCTCGGACCACATCCCGCGCCTGAGCCCCCGTCCCCTGCCTGCAGCCTGCGCCCGAGCCCCCGTCCCCTGCCTGCAGCCCGAGCCCCCGTCCCCTGCCTGCAGCCTGCGCCCGAGCCCCCATCCCCTCCCTGCAGCCTGCGCCCGAGCGCCCGTCCCCTGCCTGCAGCCTGAGTCTGAACCCCCGTCCCCTCCCTGCTGCCTGTGCCCGAGCGCCCTTCCCCTCCCTGCAGCCTGCGCCCGAGCCCCGGTCCCCTGCCTGCAGCCTGCGTCTGAGAGCCCGTCCCTGTCATGGAGTCCCTGGGCGATGCTCTTGAACTCCTCCCCATGAAGTCAGGCAGGACTCTGGGGAAGTCTCCTTTCTGTGAGCAGCCTGTCTTCAGGACACACAGCTCACACAGCTTCCACCTTCCTGGGTCTGACCTCCGAGCATTCAGCCTCCTCTGCCCCTCCGTGCACTTCCCCCAGCAAGTCCGCCTAGGCGGGGTCTTGGGGAAGCCAGAGGGTCCTGCCCCCCAACTCCACAGTCAGATGGGACTCTCAGCCAGCCAGTAAAACAGAGGTTTATTAGAGGACAGGAACAGGGTCTAAATCAGAGCTTGCAGGTGCAGAGAACAGGACCCCTCAGCTGGGTCCATTTTGGGGGGCAGTGAGCCAGACAACCACGTCTGCCCTTCACTCCTCATCCCCAGCCAGCCCCAAACTGAAACTCCCTCCAGCCCCTCTTCCTCTGGGCTTTGTCCCTTTCCCTGGCCAGGAGGTCACCTGATTCCTTTGTTCTCCAACCCTTTAGCTCTCACCTTGCAGGGGGGAAGGGCCCAGGCCATCAGTTGCCAGGAAACAGGGTGTTGGCCATTCTCTGTGTCCAGACTCCTGCACACACCTGCCCTCTAGGGCTCTGCAATGATCATACACCCTTACCGCACCACCTAGATACTTAAGAACTGCACAGGGGAAACTGAGGCACCCCCACACTATTCAGAGGAACCATTAAGAACAGTCCCACTTTGTCACACCCCCTGCATGGAGTTCTGTCCTCCACAGCAGCCTGCCGAACCCAGCTGGGGCTGGGGCAAATGAAACCCAGGAACTGACAGTGGCCCTTGGAGGTGGGGATTCCCGAAGGGGCTGTTCCGAAGGCATCGGCCAATGGAGGGAGTGCCCAGTTGTCCCGGCCATTTTACTAGTGCTCTGGGTGCTGATCTTAGGCCGATCTGTGTTGGAGCCACAGCCATGAACCAGCATGGAGCCTCCACTGGGCCTGCTGCCTGCCTGCCTTTCTTTGTTCCTGTGATACTCCATTAGCCCCAGGACACCTTCCCCTGCAGTGGTTAAATGGGGAATATCTAGATGTCTTTCCCAAGCCCTCATCCCCTTCCCCTACTAGAGGCACGTCGCCAGAAGTGGTGGAGGGCACAGACCCCTGCTGCTCCACAGCCTTGTCCAGCAGCCTGGCCCTGCCTTCACAGTCCCTTCCTGCTGCAGCTGGTCCAGGAATGGGGTCAATCGGTTCCACAAAACCTCTTCCTGGGCTCTGCGTCAGGCAGAAGCAGATAGAGTGAGGCCAGAAGGCTCCTTGCTGCTCCTTGCTCTGGTTCTGCATCACCAACAGGAGCTGCTGGTTCCTTGGACTCCCTCCACACAGCAGCTGGGCTTGCTTAGAATCCAGCACACTACAGGCTTCCCGCTCAGGGTGGTCCAGGTGGGACAGCTGGGGACGGGGGATCTGGCTTGGATCAAATCAAAACCAATATGAACCTATGGCCAGACCCCAGGGCTGTTCTGGAGAGCCTCTGGTAAGAGTTTTTGAGTCCACTTCTCGTTTCTGGGCTTCCTTCCAGGGCCAAACACTGCAGGGGCCAAGGGATGCTCTTCTCAGAGATGCCAACACTAGACGGGCCATTCGGATCATCTAGTCTGGCCTCCTGCACTGCACAGGCCAAAGACCCTCCCCCAGGGATTCCTGCATCCGGCCCAGGGACTTGTGGGAAATTAGAGCAGATGTTGGAGGAAGATCCAGTCTTGGTGCCAAGACTCAAAGTGGAGAGTCTGGGGAAGTTGGTCTCCTGGTTGGTTCCCCTGGATGTGAAACACGTGGGCTTTATTCCCAGTTTGGACCTGTCAAGATTCAGCTTCCAGCCATCAGATCTTGCTCTGCCTTTGACTGCTCGATTAGAGCGTGCTCTGCTCCCAGAAATCTGCCCCCACACAGGTGCTTTTATACCAGTCACTTCTTCACCACCTCTTGGGCAAAGTGCTTCAGTCTCTGCCATCAGGCTGGTTTTCCAGGCCTCAGATCATTCTTGTAGCTCTTTTCTGAACCTTCTCCAATTTTCCAGCCTCCTTCTTACAGTGTGGACCCCAGGCTTGCACGCAGAATTCCAGGCGCTTCTTCCTTGGATCCTTCTAGGAGGAAGCAGCAGTGTGACGAGAGCCGGATCTGGTGAGGCATGCAGCCCAGCTTCCAGACCAAAGGGGAAAACCCACGATAAATCCACACAGCAATTCAACATCCGCGGCTGGCCCGGCTCGGCTGACTCGGGCTTGTGCTGCGGGGCTAAAAATTCCTACGCAAACATTCAGGCTGAGCCTGGAGCCCGTGGTCTGGGACCCTGCGAGGAGGGAGGGACCCAGAGCTGGGCTCCAGCATGAGCCCAATCTTCTGCATGGCAACTTTTAGCCCTGCAGCCCTAGCCCGAGTCAGCCGAGCCGGCCGGCTGCAGCTGTGCCCAGGTCTGTTATTCCAGTGACAGACTCTGCAGGCTAGATTCACAAAGGGATTTAGGTGCCCAACTGCCACTTTATGCACCTAAACTGCAGAATCGGGCCCCACTGAGATTCACAAAGGCCCCGGTCAGCTGCGGCTGAGCACGGGAGGTGGCTAAACTCACTCAGCACCCACCTTTCTGCAGTTAGAGTTCCCAAAGTGCCCATGTGCTGCTGCTGGGCGCATGCCCTGCAGCCTCACGCTCTGCAGGGCCCCTCTGGCACGTGGGGCTCAGAGCTCACCTGCTGGATCGGGCCCCTGCAGAGAAGCCTAACACCAGGCGAGGGCTCACAGCTGAGAACGCCAAGCAGAGGGAGGCACCTCCCTGCAGCCAGGATTTAGGCACCTGGCCCGGGAGAGGGGCAGGACTTAACGCACGCCCCTTGGCTCAGCACCCCACATAAGGGACCTTAGTGAGGCGCTGCCCAGCCTGCTGGCTTTTGGGATTCCCATTCAGAGGCCCGTCATTGCACAGGGAGCCTAGATGCCAAATTCCAGCTTTGTGAATCCCAATGATTTGCTAGGCGTTGTGACGCTGACCATCACCCTCTGGGGATGCAGCCCTGGGGTAGCAACCCCAGCCGCGGCAAGTGCGGAGCCATGGACCTTCAGCAGCAGTGCACAGACCGTGGCCACTTCAGTTAAGCAAGTGACTCCATGGAGCTGCGGCACTAGTAGACTCGTGTCCTCTATGTGGATGAGCCACAAGGAGGAGCTGTGACACGCTGCACTTCACGTGTGCCACTCGCTGCTCAGAGACTGGCTGCATCGTCTCTTTGGGTTTGAACCGAGGGTGAGATCCACAAAGGGACTCCAGCATTGCAGACCCTGATGCCGAGGCGCCTGGTGCCCAGTGGAACCCTCACCCCACGCTAGGCAGGCAGAGGGAGGAGAGTTAGGTGCCTAAGAAAGCGACTCACAGAAGCCAGCTGTCATAAATATAAAGGGAAGGGTAAACACCTTTAAAATCCCTCCTGGCCAGAGGAAAAACCCTTTCATCTGTAAAGGGTTAAGAAGCTAGGATAACCTCGCTGGCACCTGACCAAAATGACCAATGAGGAGACAAGATACTTTCAAAGCTGGAGTGGGGGAGAAACAAAGGGTCTGGGTCTGTCTGTGTGATGCTTTTGCCGGGGACAGAACAGGAATGGAGTCTGAGAACTGACTAAGTAATCTAGCTAGATATGCGTTAGATTATGATTTCTTTAAATGTCTGAGAAATTAAGTTGTGCTGAATAGAATGAATATTCCTGTCTGTGCCCTGGTCCACACTAGGACTTTAGGTCAAATTTAGCAGCGTTAAATCGATGTAAACCTGCACCCGTCCACACGATGAAGCCCTTTATTTCGACTTAAAGGGCTCTTAAAATCGATTTCCTTACTCCACCCCTGACAAGTGGATTAGAGCTTAAATCGGCCTTGCCGGGTCGAATTTGGGGTACTGTGGACACAATTCGACAGTATTGGCCTCCGGGAGCTATCCCAGAGTGCTCCATTGTGACCGCTCTGGACAGCACTCTCAACTCAGATGCACTGGCCAGGTAGACAGGAAAAGAACTGCGAACTTCTGAATCTCATTTCCTGTTTGGCCAGCGTGGCAAGCTGCAGGTGACCATGCAGAGCTCATCAGCACAGGTGACAATGATGGAGTCCCAGAATCGCAAAAGAGCTCCAGCATGGACCGAACGGGAGGTACGGGATCTGATCGCTGTTTGGGGAGAGGAATCCGTGCTATCAGAACTCCGTTCCAGTTTTCGAAATGCCAAAACCTTTGTCAAAATCTCCCAGGGCATGAAGGACCGAGGCCATAACAGGGACCCGAAGCAGTGCCGCGTGAAACTTAAGGAGCTGAGGCAAGCCTACCAGAAAACCAGAGAGGCGAACGGCCGCTTCGGGTCAGAGCCCCAAACATGCCGCTTCTATGATGAGCTGCATGCCATTTTAGGGGGTTCAGCCACCACTACCCCAGCCGTGTGGTTTGACTCCTTCAATGGAGATGTAGGCAACACGGAAGCAGGTTTTGGGGACGAAGAAGATGAGGAGGAGGAGGTTGTAGATAGCTCACAGCAAGCAAGCGGAGAAACCGGTTTTCCCGACAGCCAGGAACTGTTTCTCATCCTGGACCTGGAGTCAGTACCCCCCGAACCCACCCAAGGCTGCCTCCTGGACCCGGCAGGCAGAGAAGGGACCTCCGGTGAGTGTACCTTTTAAAATACTATATATGGTTTAAAAGCAAGCATGTGAAAGGATTAATTTGCCCTGGCATTCGCGGCTCTCCTGGATGTACTCCCAAAGCCTTTGCAAAAGGTTTCTGGGGAGGGCAGCCTTATTGCGTCCTCCATGGTAGGATACTTTACCACTCCAGGCCAGTAACACGTACTCGGGAATCATTGTAGAACAAAGCATTGCAGTGTATGTTTGCTGGCGTTCAAACAACATCCGTTCTTTATCTCTCTGTGTTATCCTCAGGAGAGTGAGATATCATTCATGGTCACCTGGTTGAAATAGGGTGCTTTTCTTCAGGGGACACTCAGAGGAGCCCGTTCCTGCTGGGCTGTTTGCCTATGGCTGAACAGAAATGTTCCCCGCTGTTAGCCACGGGGAGGGGGGAGGGTTGAGGGGGTAGCCACGCGGTGGGGGGAGGCAAAATGTGACCTTGTAACGAAAGCACATGTGCTATGTATGTAATGTTAACAGCAAGGTTTACCCTGAAAGAGTGTAGCCACTGTTTTATAAAATGTGTCTTTTTAAATACCGCTGTCCCTTTTTTTTTCTCCACCAGCTGCATGTGTTTCAATGATCACAGGATCTTCTCCTTCCCAGAGGCTAGTGAAGATTAGAAAGAAAAAAAACCGCACTCGTGATGAAATGTTCTCTGAGCTCATGCTGTCCTCCCACACTAACAGAGCACAGACGAATGCGTGGAGGCAAATAATGTCAGAGTGCAGGAAAGCACAAAATGACCGGGAGGAGAGGTGGTGGGCTGAAGAGAGTAAGTGGCGGGCGGAAGACAGGGCTGAAGCTCAAATGTGGCAGCAGCGTGATGAGAGGAGGCAGGATTCAATGCTGAGGCTGCTGGAGGATCAAACCAGTATGCTCCAGTGTACGGTGGAGCTGCAGCAAAGGCAGCTGGAGCACAGACTGCCGCTACAGCCCCTGTGTAACCAACCGCCCTCCTCCCCAAGTTCCATAGCCTCCACACCCAGAAGCCCAAGAACGTGGTGGGGGGGCCTCCGACCAACCAGCCACTCCACCACAGAGGATTGCCCAAAAAACAGAAGGCTGGCATTCAATAAATTTTAAAGTTGTAAACTTTTAAAGTGCTGTGTGGCATTTTCCTTCCCTCCTCCACCACCTCTCCTGGGCTACCTTGGTAGTCATCCCCCTATTTGTGTGATGAATGAATAAAGAATGCATGAATGTGAAGCAACAATGACTTTATTGCCTCTGCAAGCGGTGATCGAAGGGAGGAGGGGAGGGTGGTTAGCTTACAGGGAAGTAGAGTGAACCAAGGGGCGGGGGGTTTCATCAAGGAGAAACAAACAGAACTTTCACACCGTAGCCTGGCCAGTCATGCAACTGGTTTTCAAAGCTTCTCTGATGCGTACCGCGCCCTCCTGTGCTCTTCTAACCGCCCTGGTGTCTGGCTGCGCATAACCAGCAGCCAGGCGATTTGCCTCAACCTCCCACCCCGCCATAAACATCTCCCCCTTACTCTCACAGATATTGTGGAGCGCACAGCAAGCAGTAATAACAGTGGGAATATTGGTTTTGCTGAGGTCTAAGCGAGTCAGTAAACTGCGCCAGCGCGCCTTTAAACGTCCAAATGCACATTCTACCACCATTCTGCACTTGCTCAGCCTGTAGTTGAACAGCTCCTGACTACTGTCCAGGCTGCCTGTGTACGGCTTCATGAGCCATGGCATTAAGGGGTAGGCTGGGTCCCCAAGGATAACTATAGGCATTTCAACATCCCCAACAGTTATTTTCTGTCTGGGAATAAAGTCCCTTCCTGCAGCTTTTGAAACAGACCAGAGTTCCTGAAGATGCGAGCGTCATGCACCTTTCCCGGCCATCCCACGTTGATGTTGGTGAAACGTCCCTTGTGATCCACCAGAGCTTGCAGCACTATCGAAAAGTACTCCTTGCGGTTTATGTACTCGGCGGCTTGGTGCTCCGGTGCCAAGATAGGGATATGGGTTCTGTCTATGGCCCCACCACAGTTAGGGAATCCCATTGCAGCAAAGCCATCCACTATGACCTGCACATTTCCCAGGGTCACTACCCTTGATATCAGCAGATCTTTGATTGCGTGGGCTACTTGCATCACAGCAGCCCCCACAGTAGATTTTCCCACTCCAAATTGATTCCCAACTGACCGGTAGCTGTCTGGCGTTGCAAGCTTCCACAGGGCTATCGCCACTCGCTTCTCAACTGTGAGGGCTGCTCTCATCTTGGTATTCATGCGCTTCAGGGCAGGGGAAAGCAAGTCACAAAGTTCCATGAAAGTGCACTTACGCATGCGAAAGTTTTGCAGCCACTGGGAATCGTCCCAGACCTGCAACACTATGCAGTCCCACCAATCTGTGCTTGTTTCCCGAGCCCAGAATCGGCATTCCACAGCATGAACCTGCCCCATTAGCACCATGATGCATGCATTGGCAGGGCCCATGCTTTCAGAGAAATCTGTGTCCATGTCCTGATCACTCACGTCACCGCGCTGACGTCGCCTCCTCGCCCGGTATCGCTTTGCCGGGTTCCAGTGCTGTATATACTGCTGGATAATGCGTGTGGTGTTTAATGTGCTCCTAATTGCCAAAGTGAGCTGAGCGGCCTCCATGCTTGCCTTGGTATGGCGTCCGCACAGAAAAAAGGCGCGGAACGATTGTCTGCCGTTGCTCTGACGGAGGCAGGGGCGACTGACGACACGGCTTACAGGGTTGGCTTCAGGGAGCTAAAATCAACAAAGGGGTGGCTTTACATCAAGGAGTATTTCAGGCAGGACTTCACGGAGGGTTCCAATAAGAAATGGTGCACCTAAGTTATTGTTCTTAGTGGAACAAGGAGGTTAGTCTGGCCTCTGATTGATACATGGCTAGATTTACCTCGCTGCACCTTCTCTGTGAGTGACTGCAGTGTGACCTAGAGGAATGAGTCCCCTAGACGGGGGAGGGGAGGAAGCAAATGAGTACAAAACAAATCTGGTCTATTTCTTGTTTTGATCCACTCCATCTATCTTTTACATCTTTGGCTGGCAGCAGACGGTGCAGAAGGACTGCATGCCATCCACATCTCAGGATTGCTCGGCAGAAGATGGTACAATACGACTGCTAGCCATCCTCATCTCTTGCCTGCCCGGCAGAAGATGATGCAATAGGACTGCTAGCAATCCGTATCGCCTGCCTGCTCACCATAAGATGGTTCAATAGGATTGACTGCAGGACTAAAGAGAATGACTTGATCAAGTCACTCCAAATTTAGTCCCTGCGCCCATGTCTGCCCAGGCGCCCTGATCGACCTCACACAGGCGACCAGGAGCACCTCGGACATGACGATGACAGCTACCAGTCCTATTGCACCGTCTGCTGCCACGAGGCAATGGGTTGCTGCTACTGTGTAGCAATGCAGTACCGCGTCTGCCAGCACCCAGGAGACATACGGTGACAGTGAGCTGAGCGGGCTCCATGCTTGCCGTGGTATGGCGTCTGCACAGGTAACTCAGGAAAAAAGGCGCGAAACAATTGTCTGCCCTTGCTTTCACGGAGGGAGGGAGGGAACGGGGGCCTGACGATATGTACCCAGAACCACCCGCGACAATGTTTTAGCCCCATCAGGCATTGGGATCTCAACCCAGAATTCCAATGGCAGCGGAGACTGCGGGAACTGTGGGATAGCTACCCATAGTGCAACACTCTGGAAGTCGACTCTAGCCTCGGTACTGTGGAAGCGCTCCGCCGAGTTAATGCACTTAGAGCATTTTCTGTGGGGACACACACACTCGAATACATAAAACTGATTTCTAAAAAACCGACTTCTATAAATTCGACCTAATTTCGTAGTGTAGACATACCCTGTGTGTCTTTTTGTAACTTAAGGTTTTGCCTAGAGGGATTCTCTATGTTTTGAATCTAATTACCCTGTAAGGTATCTACCATCCTGATTTTACAGAGGTGATTCTTTTTACTGTTTCTTCTATTAAAATGTTTCTTTTCAAGAACTGATTGCTTTTTTCATTGTTCTAAGATCCAAGGATTTGGGTCTGTGGTCACCTATGCAAATTGGTGAGGATTTTTACCAAACCTTCCCCAGGAAGTGGGGTGCAAGGGCTGGGAGGATTTTGGGGGGAAATACGTTTCCAAACAACGTTTTCCCAATAAACCCAGATAAACGTTTGGTGGTGGCAGTGGAAGTCCAAGGGCAAAGGGTAAAATAGTTTGTACTTTGGGAAAGTTTTAACCTAAGCTGGTAAAAGTAAGCTTAGGAGGTTTTCATGCAGGTCCCCACATCTATACCCTAGAGTTCAGAGTGGGGAAGGAACCTTGACACCAGCCCATGGAGCCAGCCAGTAGGAAGCGCCCAGGACAGGCGTGTGGCCTAAGCCCCATCCCTCAAGGGGAGGGAGACACTGCAGGATGTACAGCTCTGAACACCTATCTCAGAAACACCAGAGGGAGGGACAGACCCCCTGTTTTCAAATCCCTGCTCTGCTGCCTGGGGCAAGGGACTTGAACCGGGGCCTCCCGTTAGGTAAGCAGGTGATTGCTCCCCGCTATTTGCCGGGAACTTTCCTGGCTTATGCATAGTCTGAGTCTGCGCTCCCACTCCCTTTACCCAGAAGCTGCCTGACCTCGAGGGCTCCCCTTCCACTCTCCTGTGGCAGAGACCTTGTAACTTCGACAAGGCTGGGCCAGGGATTCCTGGGGTGCTCCACCCCCAACCTTGTGGTGGTCACTTAGAGCAGGGGCTAGGGTGTCCCCACTCCGGGGTGCTCTCTCTGCTCTGGATGCTTCCCTGACCCACTGATCATCACATACAGTTCAAAACAAATACAGTTTATTAAACAATCAATTTAAAAGATAAGGAAAAATCGGGAAAGGTGAAAGGAAAACACGTTGTCACGGAGTGTGGGGGAGTCCAGGCCCCGCACCCCTCTTCCTGGGATTCACCATGACTCTCAGCCAGCCAGTAAAGCAGAAGGTTTATTGGACAATAGGAACACAGTCTAAAACAGAGCTTGTGGGTACAACCAGGACCCCTCAGTCAAGTCCTTCTGGGGGGGGCAGGGAGCTTAGACCCCAGCCCTGGG
Organism: Eretmochelys imbricata; assembly: GCF_965152235.1. Lineage (NCBI taxonomy): Eukaryota > Metazoa > Chordata > Testudines > Cheloniidae > Eretmochelys > Eretmochelys imbricata. The sequence continues at coordinate 13,150,356 of NC_135591.1, forward strand.
GTTCTCTGCGTTCCAGCACCAAACTGAAACCAAAACCCCCCAGCAGGCTCTCTCCTGCAGCCTCTGTCCAGTTTCCCAGGCAGGTTACAGGCTCAGGTTACAGGCTCCCAGGTGTCCCATCCCCAGTGAAACTCCCCTGCCACATTCCCAGGTCAACACTCCCCCCTCCCTGCTGCGTCACACACGTCAACCCGCTCTGTGGCATGGGGACACCACAACCAGCGTCTCTGGGATGTCCGGGCAGTTCACAGTCCGTCCCTCACACGTCTCAGGCCTCCTACCCAGGCCCTGGCTGTGCTGCAGGGACAGTTGCTCTGGCGGTGGCCACACGCTCTCAGGCTCTAGGTGGCTGGACCCTTCTTCCCAGCGTCACGCCCCCTCTCCCCCCCATCAGGGTTACAATCCCCCTCCAAGTCTTGCCTGTAAGGCCCCCTGGCTGGAGGCATCTCCCCGCAGTGGGCCTGCTGCCCAGGGTCCCCCTCGCTCTCCCCAGCTGCTCACCACACCCAGCCCCGGACTGCTCCAGCTCCAGCTCCAGCTGCTGCTCTGCCTCCAGCACCCTGGGCTGCTTCTCTGGCCCCTCTGGCTCTGGTTGCTGCAGCTCTGCTCCCAGCACTGACCTGCTCCCTGGGCCACTTCTCTGGTTCTCTCTGGCCAACGCGGCCCCTGCTTCCCAGCTCAGCTCGGCCCCCAGCTCTCTCCTTAGCTCCGCACGCTCTGGCCCAGGCAATTCCAGCTCACAGGGAGGACAGGACCCCCCTGGCCTCCTGACTCCCTCATTAGCCTGCCTGCCCTGTCAATCAGGCTGACCTAGAGCATTGGGCTCTCCCCATTGTCCCTGGAGACTGTCAGTCTCAGGGTCCTGATTTCCCATTGACCTTTCCCCTTTCTTTGGGACTGGGAGCTAGCAACCAACCCCCCCACCACTGAGTTTTAGTAAGGGGACAACAGTCCCCTCCCACATACCCACCGCCCATCTCCTGGCCACTGTGCAGTGTTGCTTTCACTCTCTGGTTTATTTTGCCCAAAAGGTCCAAAGATCTCAGTTTGTCCCAGCGCAGAACAGGAACGTTTCTGAAATCTCGATAGTGTTTGTGGGACTGGAACATCATTTCCCAACGTGCTCTCCTGGGAGGATTTTCTCAGGGATGGCAAGATATATGGGCTCGTGGTGCCCGGGCTCCAGCAAATTCAGGGCTCGGGGGCCTGGATCCACCAATGTTCAGGGCTGGATCTCTCCCCCAGCCCCGCCTGCCACCCCCACACGCCTTCCCTGAGCATCCCTGCCTGCCCTGCTGGTTACAAAGGCTGAGGCAGCTGCTGTGCCTGTGGAGGGAGAAGGGAGGAGTTGCCTGACGGGGAGGCGGCGGGGAATTCATTTATAAAAAACTTTGTTAGGGTGGAGTTGAGGTCATTGCTGCAGACAGAGGTCTTCAGCTGCAACCATCCCCCCTCACAACCTGAGACTGAGGACCCCCAGACTCAGACACCAGACAAACAGAAAATGCTAGTTAGAGTCACACACAACATGACCACAAAACCTTAACTCTGCCCTCTCGAGGATAGCCATAGGAACTGGGAACATCTCCCCTCACCCTCCCTAATAAAAATGCCATGTACACAGAGTACATGCCCACTGCAATTCTAGATAGGGGCTCTGACCCATATGGCCCAGTGGGACCTCCAGCAGGGTCTGTGTAATACCACTGGCATGGGGATTAATTGTTCCTGACTGGCATAGATCCCACCGCACACACCAAGATATATCTCCTTGTTCCCAGCTGCCCAGCCCCAATTTGCCAGGCTAGCAAGGCGTTAGAGGACCCCCACAATTAATTTCCTGAAGTTTAGGCAAATGGAGCTGGCTTTTCAGATATTCAGGCACTGAACGATGCAGATGGGCACCTTGTGGGATTTTCAAAAGCACCTATTTTCTGGATCTTTAGGTGCCTAACTACCCTGAAAGATCTGTCCATGCTCCCCAGCCCTAAAACAGCAACCCAGCAAGGTGCTGGCATCCCTGGGGGGGCAGAGGTGAGGTGGTGCAGTGGCATTGTGTTGGGACCAGAGGGCAGGGGGCACTGTTGTGCAGCAGCTGCCTGAACTCCACACAGTGAAGTGACTGTAAGGGGACAGGCTCCTGATTGATCAGAAAATCAAAGCCTGATGCCCTGCCAATTACTAGGCCTACTGTCACCCTCTCCCCATCTCCCCCTCTCTTCCACTGGACACAAGATGTGGCAGAGCTGCATGCTGTTACCCAGGATGCTCAGCGTGGCGTGCAGGGCCAGGCCAAAGAGGAGGAGTGCAGACCGAGCTAAGCTGCTGTGTCTGAGCCTGGCCAGCTGGAGCTATTCGAAGGGGCTTCCTCCTCCTCTGCCCCTCCCGGAGTTTTAGCTTTATGGCCCCAGCCCAAGGTGCAGATGTGCATGTGGAAGCCTCCAATGAAAAGTGCGCGGCTCCCTCTGCTCAGCACGCAGGCCGAGCTCAGGAATTTCACTTGGAGCCGTTTGGCTCCTCTCCTCCCGTCTCGTGACTCCCCAGAACAGAGCAGCTCGGCAGCGTGCTTTCCCAGCCGGGTGCTTGGGGCCAGCCCACAGCACCATCCGTACCACCAGCTGCTGCCTTCCCTTCCCAGAAGGGCATGCAGAGCTCCAGGACTTATGGCTCCCAGCTGGGCTCCAGGTGCTGCAGCTTTTGCCCATATTTTGCTTCCTTAAAGGGAGACAATCAATTAACGCTCACTCTCTCTTTTTACAGTCAGCTTCTTGCTGGTGAAAAATGCTGGCTCCGCAGGGCACCAATAGCTGCAGGGCCTTCCTCCAGCCCCCCTGCCCCCATTTACAACACAGCAGCACCTGCAGGCCCTGAGCAGAATCATGACCTCCTGGTGCCAGGTGCTGCACAGACACAAAGTGAGAGAGAGTCCCTGCCCCAAAGTGCTACAGTCTGACTAAACAAGACAGCCACACAGAGGATGATTATCCCCATTTTACAGATGAGGGGCTGAAGCATCAAATGCCCTTGCCAGAATCACGCAGGGACTCTGGCAGACCCAGGCAAAGTTCCAGCCTTGTCCCTTAGCCCCAAGCCTGGCCTTCCTCTCTAACCCCTCTAAAGTGCAGGGGGCTCAGCCACCCCAAGCCCTTGGGGACAGGAATATCACATGTCCAGGGGAATCCCTAGGAGTTTGGTGCCATAGGGAACACAATGTATCGGACCCTACCAAATTCACGGTCCATTTGGTCAATTTCACCGTCATAGGATTTTTTAAGTCATAAATTTCATTATTTCAGCTATTTGAATCTGAAATTTCCCATTGGTGTAATGGTAGGGGTCCTGACCCACAAAGGAGTTGGCGGGGTGGGGGTCGCCAGGTTGTTGTAGGGAGGGATGCAGTACTGCTACCCTTACTTCTGTGCTGCTGGTGGGGGTGGCAAGGCCTTCAGAGCTGGGCGGCTGGAGAGCAGCAGCTGCTGGCCGGCCGCCCAGCTCTGAAGGCAGCGACACAGCCAGCAGCAGCGCAGAAGTAAAGATGGCCTGGTACAGTATCGCCACCCTTCCTTCTGCACTGCTGCTGGCGGTGGGGGGCGCTGCCTTCAGAGCTGGGTGCCCGGCCAACAGCTGCCACACTCCAACCGTCCAGCTCTGGAGGCACTGCAGAAGTGAGGGTGGCAATATTTCAACCCCCACAAAATAACCTTGTGACCCCCCTGCAACTGCCTTTTGGGTCAGGACCCCCAATTTGAGAAATGCTGGTCTACCCTGTGAAATCTGTATCGTTTAGGAAACTTTAGGGTAAAAGCACAAAAAAGACCAACTTTCACGGTCCGTGATGCATTTTTCATGGACCTGAATTTGGTACGGCTCTAAAAATGTGGCATTTGCATTTGCCATATAAACTCCAGCCAACACAGACACTTGTGCCCAGTGCACCTTTTGTACCATCTGTTTTCAGAGCATAAACTTTCCTGCCCCCCAGAAATACCTAATCCATCTGTGTCTTCCTGCTCAGTGAAGCTTTGCTGGTTTACACCACCTGGGAATCTGGCCCTTACAGACTGCGCAATGCTTCTCAGGAGAGAAAACAGGAAATTCCCAGACAAAAAACTCTGTTAAATGGAAGTGAAGATTGTGACAGCAAATAATTGAACCTTCATGTTCAGTGAATTTTAGAAAACATTATAAAAGCTGACCACTGACTGATCAAGGTCATTCATAGAAATAGCCTATTGCCTTCGAAGTGCCTTTATTTGACCTGCAATGTAAACACGTCCAATCTCACTTCACATGTTTCCAGAACAGCCTGCCCCAGACAACCTACATTTCCCGTACCCACGTCACTAATTACATCCTCCTGCCGGATGTTTCTGCTTCTACCTGCCACTCTTTCCCAGGGCTTGGCTTTGTGCTGTGCAAATTGCAGACACTTGCTCTGCTGCAGGGTTCCATGAGAAAACCCTGCAGGGAGGATTTTTCTTTTCCTGAGTCAGTAAGAAAGGGGCTGCGGATGCGTTTGGGGCTCTGGTTCACCCTCTGCTCCCCCCTTTGGTGTCACTTGTCCCTGCTCCCTCAAACCGAGGCCTTCATGCCTCACAGCCAGACTTGTATTATCCAATAGGCCAGTTCCCAGTGTTTCTGTGCTTTGACTTTCCCCACTTGTGTCAGGCACAGTTTAGGCAGCTCGTCCTTGAGAATGCTAGATTTGCCTCAGCAGCCACCCCTCGCTCCGCTCCCCCAACTTTGCTCCCCTTCCCAGAATCCCTCCCCAAGCTGGACTGAAACAAACAAAACCGGGTCTTTAGGAAATGCCACATGGAGGAAAGCAGGTTTGCTGCCTCCCAGCTCCCATGTCTTTGTGGGTCTGCCCCTCTGCCTTCGGGGGTGCAGTATGGCTGAGTGTGCTAGTTGGCATGTTTGTGAACATGTCTTTGTGTGTGATTATCTGCCTCTTTGTGTGTGAACCTCTGCGTGTGTGTACCTGTATTGCTGGGTGTCTGTGTGTAGCTGTCTGGGATGGGTCTGTGTTTGCGTGTCCATGATGTCTCCCCCTGCTGCAGCACTCACTCTCTATTCCCTGTTTGTCCCTATTAAAGGGGGGGAGTGGGGTGTGGGAGGGGGATGCCCAGAGTCCTGCAGTGCAGACTTGCAGCTCCTCCCAGAGACAGCGAGAAGCCGAACACAGACGCACCTTTGCTTTCTGTGTAAGCAGGGTTTGAATGAACTCTCCCCTGACAGCGAGCTGGGAGGGGGAGAGACTTCAGGAGCAAACTGTATTTGCATGAACACACCTACTCTGCGTAGGTGTCCAGCAGACAGGAGCTGTGTTGCACAAAAGTGATCAACTTTGGCTAGAGTTGGGTTACAAATCACTTTAGTACTGAATGCAGAGATAGTGAAATGCTGTTACCAATGTTGTTGTCTTTATTGTATGAATAAAGGGGAACAGAACTGTGCTTAACCCAGGGGTTCTCAAACTGGGGTTTGGGACCCCTCAGCAGGTCGCAAGGTTATTACTTGAGGGGTCGCGAGCTGTCAGCCTCCACCCCAAACCCCTCTTTGCTTCCAGCATTTATAATGGTGTTAAATATATAAAAAAGTGTTTTTAATTTATAAGGTGGGTCGCACTCAGAGATTTGCTATCTGAAAGGGGTCACCAGTACAAAAGTTTGAGAACTACTGGCTTAACTTGTCCCAAATGAAGGGTTCACCCTCAGCTGAAAGAACCTCATTAAGCCAGGGGCTCAAATGCCAGAGCCCTGTGAAAGAAGGGTAGGGACAGCTGTTTGAGGTAGGAGGTGTGGACTCTTCCCTAAAGGTCTCTGGTCTGGTTTAATCTCTTTCTCCCCATTGTTCAAAGATAGAGCTAAATAGGCTTCATTAGGAGTCTTTTGTTGCTTCAAGTCCTCAATAAGAACACTTGTGAGGCCGCAGTGTTTCTGCCCAGCCTGATTAGTTTTAAAAATCGCTAAGAGACTGATGTGCGGAAGTCATAGCAGAGAGGCAGGTGGCAGCAGAAGGTAACTGATGGGCAGTTGGCAAAAGTAGCAAGCAGTTGGGAGCAGCTGGTGGGGAGGCCAGCGGCAAGGAGCAGTGGCTGGCAGGGTGGCCAGCCAGTGCAAGTGCTCAGATGGCAGAGCAAACAAGGTGCCTTCTTCCCTGGGTGGAAGGTGAACTCACACAGGTGCACCTCTGAACCCTGGGTCCTCACTGACCAAGGACAACCACTATGGGTGGGGGAGTAGAGGGGGGCACAGAAAAGGAACTTTTGGTTGTAAAACTTAAGAACATGAGGCAGAAGACTGCCCCACTCCGGGGTGGGTGTCCTGCTCATAGTTTTACGATTATGAATCCTGGTTGTGGCATTTTCCCTAATTAATGTTGGGTGACTTCCCTCCTTTGATTAAAAGTTTCTTTTCTGTGCATGTGAGCATGGAAGTATTGCTTCACAGAGGCGCCCAGGGGCCGTGTGTAATTTTCCCAGGTTCCTGGGTGGGGGCTCGAGCCGGTTCTGTGTTGTATTGTTGAAAAGGAACCACTAGATATTGAACCCGGCCCTGGTTGCTGCCAGCTCCACCTGGCAGAAGGGTTACATCTGTAACTTGTCTAGACGCTGAGCGGAAGCAGGAAGATATTTCCTTCTGGGTTCACAAAAAGGGATTTCTCTGTGAGTCTGGAATAGTGTTTCAGGCAAAAGGAGGGGCCACGAGGAACAGGGGCTGCCCCTAATGGGAGGTGCAGGAGTCAGGGGCTGTAACCAGCGGGGAGTGCAGGAGTCAGGGGCTGTCCTCAATGTGGGGTGCAGGGGCCAGGGTCTGTCCCCAGTGGAAGGGGCCAGAGGCATGAGGCTGTCCTCAATGGGGAATGGAGGGGCTGGGGGTGTCCCCACTGGAGTGTGCAGGAGACAGAGGTGATCGAGGAGTTGCAGACTATCCCCATTCGGCTGCGGGGGGGGGCAGGAAGGGGGTCAGTGCAGTGGCTGTGGTCTGCCTCCATTGGGAGGGATGGAAAACTACAGTCCTGGCAAACTCACAACGATTAACAATGTCATGGCACCGTTCCCAGAAGCCAGGGTGTTAACTCAGAGCCCTGGCCTGATGCCCACACTGCTTGTCATGTTCCTCCGCCTTCAAATTCCCATTGCAGTGCCAGCTGGATACAGGATTCCTCTTGCCTCTCTATCCTGCCCTGCTGTGCAGCATTGCTGGGCTGCTCCCTAGCACTGGCTGTATTTCAGCCGCAGGTAAGAGGTTCATGTGAGCATTCTACACAGAGCTCTGGAAGCCCTTGAAAGACAGTGGAGAGATGATGCACTTGTTTGTCTGTGACTCCAAACCTGGGAAAGGCTGGCTCTGTGGTCTGTGATTTCTAGTGCTATTCATTTTCTGTATCACGGTCATGCCCCGCAGCCCCACTCATGGACCAGGCCCCCATTGTGCTGTGTGCTGCACATTATTAGTGTGATGGGATCCCTGGGGTACAACCTGGAACTGGGATACCCCTTAACTCTCCAGCCTGGGCTGTCTCTCACAATGCTTTGCTAGTGACAAGCAGCAAACCCCTCCAGGTGCTGTTACCACTCAGCACAACAGCAGGTGGAGCCCCACACCCTGCTAGATTGCATGAATTCTTCCTGAGTCACTCACAAATCACACGAACCAGAAAATGTCCCAAGCCATGCACCCCTGGAATATATTGTCTTGCCCTGGTCGGAAGCCTGAACACTGTAAGTTTATCTCCTAATCTGCCCCTACCTCAATGTGGAGAAGACACACACTAGCCTTTGTAAACTGAGCTGAGATTTCCCAAGCACTTCAAGCAAAACACACTATTTTAGGTAAAATATAAAACAGATTTATTAACGACAGACAGCTAGATTTTAAGTGATTATAAGTGGTAGGTACAAAAGGTCAGAGATAATTATCAAAGACAATAAAAGGTAAGTGCGTGGTCTAAATCTTAAACCTTATTACACTAGGCAGTATTTGGATCAAGCAGTTTTTCTCACCCCACTGGATGTTGCAAGTAGGTTATAGTTCTTAATACGCAGGTTTCCCCTTTAAGCCTTGGACCAGTCTCCTCAGTTCAAGTCTTTGTCTTCCTAGTGTTCTTGTTGCTTCCAGCATAGGTGAGGGAGGAGAAAGGTAAAAACATGATGCCACTGTCCCCTATTTTATATTCTCAGTCTGTGTGCCTGGAAGACACTAGCCCAGACGTGTCCTGATGAGCTTTGCTGAGTCACAGAGTTGAGCAATCCCCCTTGTGTGGTACTTACGGCATTGTAAATCCCTTGTTTACAACTCCCCTGCTGATTACTGGTCACTTAAAACCTGCCTGGGAGTGGATCACCTCTTTTCTTGTCACTGGAGAACTAACAGTGGACAACTCCCAAATTTACCACATATTTCAGTAACAACCATACAGCAAAATCTCACAACTTCACACACACTAATGATCAACACATTTTGACAGAACAATGGGTTTCAGCAGATCTTGACCTTTCATATAAAATCTTACATTGTATGCTTTGTATGAAATTTGTCATAATCATATGACAGGAGTGAATAAGGGGGTTCCAGGGTGCAGCTTTGAAGGACAGAGTGCCAAATTAGGTGTATTATGATATTTTAGAGAACTTTTATCCACAATGAATCCAAGATCTCTTTTTTGAATAGTAGCTGCTAAATTAGAGCCCATTATTTTATATGTATAGTTGGGATTATGTTTTCCAATGTGCGTTACTTTGCATGTATCAACTCTGGATTTAATCTGCCATTTTGTTGCCCAGTCACCCGGTTTTGTGGGATCCCGTCGCAACTCTTCGCAGTCAGCTTTGGAGATAATTATCTTGAGTAATTTTGTATCATCTGCAAACTTTGCCAACTCACTGTTTATTCCGTTTTCCAGTCATTTTGAATACATTGAACAGCTCCAGTCCCAGTAAAGATCCTAGAGGGACCCTGCTATTTACCTCTCCACTGTAAAAAGAAAAGGAGCTGTAGCTCACGAAAACTTATGCTCAAATAAATTTGTTAGTCTCTAAGGTGCCACAAGTACTCCTGTTCTTTTTGCGAATACAGACTGACACGGCTGCTACTCTCCACTGTGAAAACTGACCGTTTATTTCTACCCTTTGTATCATATTTTTTAACCAGTTACTGATCCATGAGAGGACCTTCCCTCTTATCTCATAACTGCTTACTTAAGAGCCTTTGGTGTGGTTGTTATTTTTTATGCCTTTTGCTAGTTGCTCTTCAAACTCTTTTTTGGCCTCCCTAATTATACTTTTAAACTTGGCTTGCCAGAGTTTATATGCCTTTCTTTTCGCCTCAGTAGGATTTGATTTCCAAATTTTAAAGGACATATTTTTGTCTCTCACCACCTCTTTTACTGTATTGTTTAGCCATAGTGACATATTTTGGTTCCTTTTACTGTTTTATTATTATTATTTTATTTGGGATATACATATAGTTTGAGCCTCTATTATGGCGTTTTTTTAAAGTTCCCATGCAGCTTGTGGGCATTTCACTGTTCCTTTTAATTTCCATTTAACTAGCCTCCTCTGTTTTGTGTAGTTCCCCTTTATGTCATGAAATGCTCCTGGGGTGGGTTTCTTTAGTATTTTCCGCCCTACAAGGATGTTATATTTAATTACATTATGGCCTCCATTGCAAAGCAGTTCAGCTATATTCACCTCTTGGCCCAGATCCTGTGCACCACTTAGGACTAAATCAAGAATCACCTCTTCCCTTGTGGGTTCCAGGCCTAGCTGCTCCAGGAAGCCGTCACTAATGGTATCTAATGGGTTTCAGAGTGGCAGCCGTGTTAGTCTGTAGCTGCAAAAAGAAAAGAAGGACCTGTGGCACCTTAGAGACTAACAAATTTATTTGAGCATAAGCTTTCAATTTTTGCATGTGATGAAGTGAGCTGTAGCTCGCGAAAGCTTATGCTCAAATAAATTTGACTCTAAGGTGCCACAAGTCCTCCTTTTCTTTTTAATGGTATCTAGAAATTTTATCTCCACATCCAGTCCTGAGATGGCATGTTCTAGTCAATAGGGGGGTAGTTGAAATCCCCCATTATTATTGGGTTTTCTGTTTTGTAGCCTCTCTAATCTTCTTGAGCATTTCACAGCCACTGTCACCATCCGGAGTGGTCGGTAGTATATTCCTACAGCTATATTGTTATTATTCAAGCATGGAATTTCTATCCATTTCTCTCTGTACGTTACTGGTGTATTACGGTAGTGCCCTGGAGCCCCAATCCTGGACTAGGACCCCATTGTGCTGGGTGCGGTACATTATTAGCTGTAATACGGTAGCGCCCAGCCTCTCCAGCCAGGGACCAAGGCCCCGCTGTGCCAGGCACTGCACAAACACATTGTCTGATAATCTGTCAGCATTCACAGCGCATCCGGCACGCTCTGGGTATTCGCGCCACACAACAGATTGTACATGGTTAAAGCAGAGACCAATCCCAGAGGGAAACAAAACGGGATCTGACTATCCCATCCTGAGGGTGCGGCCGCTCGCTGAGCTTTGTCCCTCTCTGCTCTCCATATCCGGCACCCATCTCCCACCAGCCTGCTAGTGGCATGTTCGGCTTCTCCCAGCTGGTGGGGTAAGTGGGCTACAACTCTGTGTGAAACAGTTTAGTGGCGATATTCTGCTCTGCACCAAGTCACGTGCAGACCGCAAAGGCATTCGTCGGGTTTTCAATTGCACTGTCAAAGGAGCAGAGCTGCCAGTCTGTTACTGAAGGGCATGCGTAACTCTGGGGCTGGACAAGAGAGCACGGACTGGGCCCTGGTCCGCACTGCCAACCTGCATCGGTGTCACCACCTCACTCAGGGGTGGGGACAAACCCGTTATAGCGACCCTAACTCCCGGGGAGACAGCGCTGTGCCACAGGAGGGCCTGTCCCGCTGCCACTGCTGCCACCTCTCGGGGCAATGGGTTCACTGCGCCAACAGGGGGAGCCCTCGCCCCGGGGTAGGCAGCGTCCTCACAAAGTGCTGGAGCAGCAGCGCTGTAAGTGTCCCCGAGTCTGAACTTCTGGGGTGGGAGGGAGGTTGAAGCTACACACGCACGCAGACACACACAGCCCAGACCGGCAACGCATGTGAATGCACACAAACACGCACACAGAGCCAGATCTGCTAGACACACAAACACACACAGCCCAGACCTGTGACACACACACACACAAACACACACACACACAGAGCCAGACCTGCTACACACACGTACACACAGAGCCAGACCTGCTACACACACACACACACACACACACAGAGCCAGACCTGCTACACACACACACACACACACACACACAGAGCCAGACCTGCTACACACACACACACACACACACACAGAGCCAGACCTGCTACACACACACACACACACACACACACACACACACAGAGCCAGACCTGCTACACACACACACACACACACACACAGAGCCAGACCTGCTACACACACACACACACAGAGCCAGACCTGCTACACACACGCACACACACACACACAGAGCCAGACCTGCTACACACACACACACACACACACACACACACACAGAGCCAGACCTGCTACACACACACACACACACACACACAGAGCCAGACCTGCTACACACACACACACACACACACACAGCTCACCTGCTACACACACACACACAGAGCCCAGACCTGCTACACACACACAAAGCCCAGAGCTGTTGCATAGACACAGCCCAGACCTGTCTCTCTCTCTCTCTCACACACACACACACACACAACCTGGTCCTCTTACACATCCCCACACACCTTGGCCTGGTTACACACACAGCCCAGACACTGGGAGCGGCAAGAGACTCACAGTATAAACACATTTTTTTCAGATTGGGTTAAAAATCAACAGAAACCAAAGTCTCCTTGAGAACGAGCAGGGCGTGCATGTGGGTGGGCGCATCTCCTGTGTAATGCAGTGGGTGTGTTGTATGTTTGTGCACCTGTTCTGGAACATGCTGTCTCTCAGCATGTGTGTGTGTGTGTATGTGTGTGATGCATGCACTTCCTCTGTAACACTGCATCAACTTGGCTTCACAAAATGGCAGAGCACATGGAAAACACGTTCCCTGTAGTTGCGTAGCTGCAGACGCACTAATTACACCCAACCCCAATGCCTCTCACAAGCAGACAGGTGGGGAAGGTGGCCTAGTGGGCAGGGCACAGGAATGGGACTCCAGAGAGCTGGGCTCAGCATCTGGCTCTGCCACAGGCTTCCTGTGCGGCCTTGGGTGAGTCCCTTCATCCACCCTGAGCCTCAGTTCTTCTGTAGCCGGGAAAGTGCTTCCCTTCCCCCCACCCACCCCGCATGGAGCCGATGGGGCTGGTGGGGACAGGGGCGAGATAAAAACGATCATTTTCATCACAATTTTGCATGGGGGAAAAAGCCCCTTTCCTGCCCAGCTCCACTCATTAGAGAATCTTGCTGCAACAGGGGCCTCTACTGAACCAGCTTTCACTGTGACCGAGCACGCAGCTGGCAGCTACTTCTGAGAGCCCGGCCCCTGGAAGCTGTCTCCTCCCCAGATGTTCTGTTATGTGATCTCGCTTCCCCTCGCCTAGAGCCCAGCAGCCCACGGGCCTGGGCCCATGGTGGGAAGAGAAGATTCCTGATTTTCTCCAGGCCGGGTGTGACTCACAGCTGGAGTCTGTGAATGAGAACTGTCCCCTGAGCTGGGCGAGCACCCAGGAGGGCATGGGGGAGGGCCAGCTGAAGCCCCCTGTTTTCCCACGTGTAGCCCTGAGCACCTTTGCCAGTGGGGAAAAGGAGGAGGTGATCTGCATCTCCCCAAGGCCTCTTCCTGCCCTGCGACACGGAGAGGACCATGAGGAAGGGGTGAGGACCTCTCCAGGGGGCTCTGCTGCCTTCCTGCCTCTGCTCCTGTCCCGCCAGTCGCAGCTGTTTCCAGTGTTGCCCTTCCCCTCCTCAAATCCACAGGCAGGTCAGCCCCGCCATGGGTCCCTCGGATCTGGAGACCAGGTGAGCGCAGTGCCGCCCACCCTGACTGCCAAACTCGGGAGGCAGGGCCCAAGCAACCCTGGGACTAGTTTAAAGGTCTCAGACCAGAATCCCCTCCGGGTCCGGCCTCTGAGCCTTTCAGTCCTGCTGGGGTCAGCTCTTCAGTCTGTTCTCCTCATCCCCTGCCTGGTCACACACATGGGAAGGGGCTTGGGCGGAGTGTGGGGCCAGGGATTTGGGGGTGATGTGGGGTTAGTTTGGGGGGGAGTATGCGGGGAGAAGCGTTGGAGTGACGTCTGGAGGGTTTGGGGCAGCATGTGAGGAGGGGTTTGGGATGACACGTGGGGAGGGGTTTGGGCGGAGGGTTAGCATCAGTGCTTAGGGAGAGTTTGGGGTGAGCATGTGTGGAGGAGTTGGGGGAACATGTGGGGAGGGTTTGGGGGCACATGGGGTAGGTTTGGGGGCACCACGTGGGAGGGATTTGGGGGAGCATGGGGGCACGTGGGGAGGGTGTGGGGGCACCATGTGGGGAGGGATTTGTGGGAGCATGTGGGAAGGATTGGGGGGCCTGTGCAGAGGCTGTGGGGGCACTGTTCAGGGAGATATTGCGGGAACACCCTTCCTCTGCCCCTGCTCCCCACACTATGGCTCCCTGGAGCTCCTGTGGAACGCACTGAACTGGCCATGACCCCCACCCCCAATTCCCACTGCCCCAGCCTGAAGTCATCTTGGTTACCAGTGTGTTTGTTTACCCTCCTCTCTTAAGGCGGATGCAAGGCCTCCCCTTCCCTGCCCGGTCCCCCCTGCCCGGAGCTGGGAGCAGGATGGTGGAGCGAAGGCTCATGGTGCGAGTCATGGGGGGGCCAGGGGAGTGGCTGTGAGGGGGATTCCCAATTAGCCCCAGAGCCAGGGGCTCCTGCCTTCGTTCCTGCCTGGCCACATAGAGCAGCAGAGTGCAGGCCCTGGGTCCCTTCCCAGCCCCCCACCATGGCACTGACCCCTGGGGCAAGTCACCAGCAGCAGGGTCGCTGTGGGACACAGGATTGAATCAGAGTGGATGAAACCCAGCGACCCACCCTTATGTTTGGGATTCAGCACAGGACCCTGAGCCACCCTTGGAAGCTGGGTGCTGGAAACCACCCTCCTGTTTGTGCAGTAGTGCCTAGAGGCCATGGCCCATCCGTCTGTCTGTCTGTCCGTCTAGCACGGGCTGTGATTGCAGCTAGCTCAGGTACCAGGGCAGTGATTGGCACCAAGTGACAGCTCAGCAGACTGGCCCTGCTGCCGCAGCACCGAGCTAGCTCCGCGTCTCCACTCGAGCTGCAATGACACCCCGGGAAGCAGCTGGGGTGTGTAAAGGCTAGCTGGGTCATGGGAGCTCCCAACCTGCAAATCCAGGCTCCAGCCAGCTCCTGAGACTGCCAATTGAACGGCTCGCACTGATTTGGGTGGGTTACCTGGGACCCCGAGCTCACTGAACCAGCTGGACAGAAGGGAACCCCCGCCCCATTCCCCCCCCACTACATACAAGAGCTCTGTGGCCCTGTGGGACAGGGCAGAGGGAGCAGCCGGGGCTGTGGTCTGACAGATGCACTAGGCAGGAACCCATGTGCATTGTCAAAATCTCTTGCCAGGCATTTTTATTGCCGTGGGGCCAATCCCTGGGTCTGCCCATGCTGGGAAGTGACGGCTCCAATCCTGCACTGTGGCTCCACCATTCCCAAGGAGCGGATCACTAGCTACGTCCCCCTAACCCAAATACGGTATGTGCATGCGTATGTACTGGGGGGAGAGATCAAGCGGCAGCTTATCCACTGCTCTGCCTTTATGCCTCCCACACGGTGGGAAGGGGCCATCCTGCCAAGCCCTAATCCAGGCCTGGGCTCAGGCGCAGCCTGCTTGGGGAGGCTGCACAGCCTGAGCTGACTCCTCTGCAGCTTTAGGCACATCATGGCACCTCTGTGCCTCAGTTTCCCCCTCTCTTTAATGGGACCAGCAATCCTGCGGGGGGACAAGGAGGCTATGCAATGGCTACAGTCACCTCTCAGATGCAGATGCTGCCCTGGTGGCAAGGGACTTCTGTCCCAACCACGTGGGGCCTGCTTTGCTCTATTGGATGTGCACGTGCAAATCAGCAGTGAGTGTGCACAGCCGTGTGGAAAACTGGGCCGACTAACGTAATGTGGAGAGAGGCAGCTGCTGTGCTGCTTGGGGGTGCCTATAGCGCTGTGGGGCAAGAGATCCCAGATCTGGGTCACCCAGCGTCCCCGGGGGCTGCGAATGCAAACGGCGAGCCATTAAATGCGCTTCACTCCTTAACTAGCCCAGTGGGAGTGCAGATTAATTGGGTAATGGATGTTAGCAGATGGAGCCCAGACCACAAACCTCCAGCCTATATATAGCCCCTTGTTAGTGGCTGTATGGAGTGAGCAAAGAAATCAGCCGCTCACTGAGCCTGCTCGGCAAGTGCGGGCTGGGGGGGGAGTCTGCCCAGGCGCGGGGGTGGGGGCAGTGGGTGCTGGGCCAACAGGCAGGAGGAGGAGGAGGAAGGGTGGGAGTGCAGCATGGGAGCCAGGGTTACAACGTGCTCAGCCAGGTGAGGAGTCGCTTGCTCAGACCATCTGCTCCATCTAACAAGCTTAGCAAACTGCACTGCCCTCTACGGGTAAGAGAGGGACTGTGTGTGTGTGTGTGTGTGTGTGTGTGTGTGTGAAGGGTGCACACTGCCCCCCACAGGCGAGACAAGACAGCCTGTGTGGATGTGCCCCATGTCAGGCCTTGGAATCTCAGCCATGTAGTTCCCATCCCGAGTGGAACATCCCAGATTTGGGAGGGGTCAGACACAGGCCTCCCTTCTCTGGAAGTGGCTCTGGGCCAGGGCTCGGGTGTCCCTGCCCACGTGTCTGGCTCTGCGGTTTCAATTCATGCCCATTTTAGTATCAGTCAGGAGCTACTGAGCCCTTTGGTGAGTGCAGCTGCCAGGCCCGACTCAAACCCCCTCCCCCCCCCCCCCGCCTGGCTAACTGGGGCTTTCCTTGGGCAAAGCCGCAGAGGCCGTGGGGGTGACCCTGGGGCCACGCCCATGGACAGCATGCACGGCGAGAACACGCGTGGGCTGTGGCTGATGCCCGTGTGCTTACAGGGAGCATTGCGGGTCCCTGCAACGGGGCAGCTGTGCCCTGGGGGGACCTCGCGTGTAGCCCGGCCTGTAACCGATCCCAGCCGCACTCTGCTCCCACTCTGCCCCAGCCCAGGATGATCTGCCTGCACGTCACCCAGAACCGCCAGGGTGAATCCGAGCCGGCAGCAGATAATTCAAGTGTCAGGGGCCCTGTGACAACGCTCTGAGGGGCCCTGATTTCCCTCCCAAGCGCTCCACGGGCGCAAGGTCAGCGACTGCGGTGAGTCAAGCTGGCGCAACGGTCCTTGGAGCAGACAATGGGCATTGGATGATGGTGCAAAGGGTATTCCTGCCCACAGCGACCCCTCTTGCCACCATTTCCCCTATAGCTATGCTGGGATGAACTCCCTCCACCTGCCGAGTGAGCAGCACAGTCCCTGTTACGCAGCTGGGGAAGGCCCTGGAGGTCCAGCAGCCTCTCCTGCTGCTCTGTCTCCAACACAAGGGAGCCAAGGGGAGGTGAGAGGCCCCTCCACAGTGTGACTGTGTGTGTGTGTGTATTTGCACACACAGTAGTGTGTGTGTGTGTGTGTGTGTGTGTATCTTGCGTGGGATGTCGCCCTCTAGTGGCTGGGCCAGTAGGGATACAAACGGGCCATTCCAATCCCCAGTGCTGGGTGCTGTGGCTGTCCCCCCTCCCCCCGCCCCCAAGGAGAGCCCTGCCTTCCCTTTTTGGGCAGTGAGGTGCGAGTCACTGTGCTGCCTGGCAAGGGGCCAGCTCTCTCTAACGGCTCCAGGCGCCACAGGTCCTTTTTGGGACGCAGCCCCTGGAAACGGTTCTCCCTGTTCTCTGGGAGACAAAAGCAGGGCTCCAAGCCAGCGCCCCCCGGGGGGGTGCGCAGCTTGGGGCCTGCCAAGCAGGCCTCTCAGGAGAGAATCCCTGGCTCCCAGGTCAGCTGTTTGCTCCAGCATGTTTCCTCAGCCCTGGGCAATGCTTGGATGCCCCACAGCTCAGACACTGGTGTGAATAGCACAGCTCACCCAGAGCATCTTTCACTGGGGGAAACTGAGGCAGGGCCACCCAGGGGGTCAGTGTCAGATCCTGGCCTGCCTGGTTCCCCATTGCACTCAACCTACACCTTCCCCAGCTGCTCCATGGGTCCCAAAATCCACTTGGGGGGCTCTCATGAGCTTTCCCACAAGCTCCCTGCTCCCAGCCAAGGCAATACCATAGGCATTCTCCAGGCACAGCCACAGGGCCCCCCAAACAGGAGAGCATTAAAGGGGACTGGGCATACTGGGAGGGTCCCATTATCCACCGCTTCATCCCAGATCACATAATCATCTCTCCCCAGGAAACGTGCTGCCGGACTGTGCCCAGCCTCCCTGAGGGGCAGAGCAGACTTCTGCTGGGTCCAGCTCCATAGAGAGATTGGCTCAGTGCAGATCTGTCCACCTCCCGATCTAGGGCTGGACCGCAACTGGGCAACTGTCCCCAACCTTCCCTAATAGGCTGAGCCAGGACATCATCCGCACCCCAAAATCCTGGAGAAGAACCAAGAGCCCAGCCTGCCCCCTTGGCAGGGGGGAATGGACCACCCGGAGCACACAATGGGACTCCTGTGCTGCCCCCTGCAGTGACACCCTGGTACCCACACAGCCACAGGCAGCATTGGGCACCCCAAAGCTGTAACCACCCCAGGAAGATCAGGCTGCAGCATCCCCTATGGGCAAGCTTCTGTGCAGGACCTGTCCCTGAGCCTTGCAAAGCCAATGGCCCCACAACCAAGCACAGGGAGCCCTGGTGCCAGTGCACCCTCAGCCTCCTACCTGACCCAAGGACATACCTCTTCTTGGCCCAGGGGCCCCCTTAATCCCCATCCGCAGCTCAGGGCACCCTCAGCCTCCTCTCCAGCCCAGGGCTGTTCCCAGTCCCTTCCTCAGCCCAGGGCCACCGTGACACATGGATAGAAAGGGTTAAACATCCTGCAAAACAGATAACCCACAGAAGACGTGGGGAGATAATATTTGTGTTTTTGCCCTGAATATGAGATTTGGACATTGGACTATAACCTATGAACTGAGTTCTAAAGAAACTCTTTGCAACTACAAAGCTCACCATCTCTGCTGTGAATCTGAACCTCAATGAATTGAACTCATGTCTGTATGTATATTGCAAAAAGAAAAGGAGTACTTGTGGCACCTTAGAGACTAACCAATTTATTTGCGCATAAGCTTTCGTGAGCTACAGCTCACGTCATCAGATGCATTGACCTTTAACCAGACTTTCTCTCTTTTGTTTTTTAATAAATTTTAGTTTAATGGATAAGAATTGTCCATAGCGTGTATTTGGGTAAGATCTGAAACATTCATTAACCTGGGAGGTAATGTGTCCAATC
Source organism: Eretmochelys imbricata (assembly GCF_965152235.1). NCBI lineage: Eukaryota > Metazoa > Chordata > Testudines > Cheloniidae > Eretmochelys > Eretmochelys imbricata. The sequence continues at coordinate 13,168,886 of NC_135591.1, forward strand.
CTTTGGGATTGGTAGAACCTTTCCTTTTATATGATGAAATAAGGTTTACAGAAATTTTCATCATATTTGACGTGGGTACTTAGATGGAGGCCTGAGGCTGGATCACTTTAAGGGAACTGTGTTGTTTGGACTTCTGAGTAACCAGTAAGGTAATAAAAAAAAGCTGTTTTATGCTGGGTTGGTAAATCTAAGTATTGGAATATCCACCAGCTTTTTGGGGTTTGGCTGCCCCATTCTTTGCAGTTCACCCTAATTGAGTGACCACAGCTGGCTCCACCCTAGGACCCCAGTCACAGTGGTGCAGGCCTGCTCGGATAAACATTACCAGAGGTTAATTGGGTTTTTGGATAAGAACCACTCGCTTGTCAAAATTTAATTTTGATATTGGAGAGTTTAAGGGTTAAAAATCAGTTACAGTGAGTGACTCATGATCAAGATCCTGACAGAAAAAGCCTGGAAGAATTGTGCTCACAGATAGGGTTGTATTTTAAGCAAAAGGCTCCAGAGCAGCAACTGAAAAATCTGTTAATTGCCAGTGATAAGGAAGCAGACCCAGCAAAAATGCTTGGGGTGAGAAACCAGCACCTAGAACTTGAACAAAAGCAAAAAGATAGCTGATATGGAAGGAGAAGTTGCTAAAAGAGAACACCTGTGTTTTGAACATGAACAAAGAATGGCATATATTCGATTGCAGGAACTAAAAACTATGGCAAAAGTGGACAGACTTAAGCTCCTATTCCAGAGAACAAAGAACAACAGGAACTGTATCATCCTGAAAAGCAAGCTCCTCTGAACAGCAAAAATGGGGATAGAATCTATCCAGTTTGTAACAATGTTGGTATGTTGTTTGACTCTAAGCAGTTGTCTGTGTGTAACCAAATTTACCCCAACACTGCCGCCTTTATGTAAATGCTTTTACTGTGAGCTCGGGTGAAGGTAACCCCATAACTTGTGTACAGAATGTAAAAGTCAATGGTAAAAGCTGTTTAGGGCAAATTACAGTGTAACATTGGTATACGGACCTGTGAGTTGTTAGGTCACTCCAATCTACAAGGTGGACTATAAAGTGGATAGAAAGCTGGCTAGATTGTTGGGCTCAACGGGTAGTGATCAATGGCTCCATGTCTAGTTGGCAGCCGGTATCAAGTGGAGTGCCCCAGGGGTCGGTCCTGGGGCCGGTTTTGTTCAATATCTTCATAAATGATCTGGAGGATGGTGTGGATTGCACACTCAGCAAGTTTGCAGATGACACTAAACTGGGAGGAGTGGTAGATACTCTGGAGGGCAGGGATAGGATACAGAGGGACCTAGACAAATTGGAGGATTGGGCCAAAAGAAATCTGATGAGGTTCAACAAGGACAAGTGCAGAGTCCTGCACTTAGGACGGAAGAATCCAATGCACCGCTACAAACTAGGGACCAAATGGCTCGGCAGCAGTTCTGCAGAAAAGGACCTAGGGGTGACAGTGGACGAGAAGCTGGATATGAGTCAACAGTGTGCCCTTGTTGCCAAGAAGGCCAATAGCATTTTGGGATGTATAAGTAGGGGCATTGCCAGCAGATCGAGGGATGTAATTATTCCCCTCTATTTGACATTGGTGAGGCCTCACTGAAGTACTGTGTCCAGTTTTGGGCCCCACACTACAAGAAGGATGTGGAAAAATTGGAAAGAGACCAGCGGGGGGCAACAAAAATGATTAGGGGTCTGGAACACATGACTTATGAGGAGAGGCTGAGGGAACTGGGGATGTTTAGTCTTTAGAAGAGAAGAATATGGGGGGATTTGATAGCTGCTTTCAACTACCTGAAAGGGGGTTCCAAAGAGGATGGCTCTAGACTGTTCTCAGTGGTAGCAGATGACAGAACAAGGAGTAATGGTCTCAACTTGCAGTGGGGGAGATTTAGGTTGGATATTAGGAAAAACTTTTTCACTAAGAGGGTGGTGAAACACTGGAATGCTTTACCTAGGGAGGTGGTGGAATCTTCTTCCCTAGAAGTTTTTAAGGTCAGGCTTGACAAAGCCCTGGCTGGGATGATTTAGTCAGGGATCAGTCCTGCTTTGAGCAGGGAGTTGGACTAGATGACCTCCTGAGGTCCCTTCCAACCCTGATATTCTATGATTCTATGAATCCTTGACTCTGGGAGCCAGCCTTACCCAGCTCTGCTGTGACAACCCCCACTCCGGGGCTGTTCATGCACAGCCTCTGGCATGTAAGCTGCTCCTTGGATTGTGCAAACTAATGACAACTTAATGAATGAGGGAGGCAACCTAGTGACGGAGGATGTGGAAAAAGCTAATGTACTCAATGCTTTTTTTTCCTGTCTCCACGAACAAGGTCAGCTCCCAGACTGCTGTGCTGGGCATCACAACATGGGGAATAGATGGCCAGCCCTCTGTGGCGAAAGAGGTGGTTAGGGACTATTTAGAAAAGCTGGACGTGCACAAGTCCATGGGGCCGGATGAGTTGCATCCGAGAGTGCTAAAGGAACTGGCGGCTGTGATTGCAGAGCCATTGACCATTATCTTTGAAAACTCATGGCGAACGGGGGAAGTCCCGGATGACTGGAAAAAGGCTCATGTAGTGCCAATCTTTAAAAAAGGGAAGAAGGAGGATCCTGGAAACTACAGGCCAGTAAGCCTCACCTCAGTCCCTGGAAAAATCATGGAGCAGGTCCTCAAAGAATCAATCCTGAAGCACTTACATGAGAGGAAAGTGATCAGGAACAGCCAGCATGGATTCATCAAGGCAAGGTCATGCCTGACTAATCTAATCGCCTTCTATGATGAGATTACTGGTTCTGTGGATGAAGGGAAAGCAGTGGATGTATTGTATCTTGACTTTAGCAAAGCTTTTGACACGGTCTCCCACAGTATTCTTGTCAGCAAGTTAAGGAAGTATGGGCTGGATGAATGCACCATAAGGTGGGTAGAAAGTTGGCTAGATTGTCGGGCTCAACGGGTAGTGGTCAATGGCTCCATGTCTAGTTGGCAGCCGGTGTCAAGTGGAGTGCCCCAGGGGTCGGTCCTGGGGCCGGTTTTGTTCAATATCTTCATAAATGATCTGGAGGATGGTATGGATTGCACTCTCAGCAAATTTGCGGATGATACTAAACTGGGAGGAGTGGTAGATACGCTGGAGGGCAGGGATAGGATACAGAGGGACCTAGACAAATTGGAGGACTGGGCCAAAAGAAATCTGATGAGGTTCAATAAGGATAAGTGCAGGGTCCTGCACTTAGGACGGAAGAACCCAATGCACAGCTACAGACTAGGGACCGAATGGCTAGGCAGCAGTTCTGCAGAAAAGGACCTAGGGGTGACAGTGGACGAGAAGCTGGATATGAGTCAACAGTGTGCCCTTGTTGCCAAGAAGGCCAATGGCATTTTGGGATGTATACGTAGGGGCATAGCGAGCAGATCGAGGGACGTGATCGTCCCCCTCTATTCGACATTGGTGAGGCCTCATCTGGAGTACTGTGTCCAGTTTTGGGCCCCACACTACAAGAAGGATGTGGATAAATTGGAGAGAATCCAGCGAAGGGCAACAAAAATGATTAGGGGTCTGGAACACATGAGTTATGAGGAGAGGCTGAGGGAACTGGGATTGTTTAGTCTGCAGAAGAGAAGAATGAGGGGGGATTTGATAGCTGCTTTCAACTACCTGAGAGGTGGTTCCAGAGAGGATGGTTCTAGACTATTCTCAGTGGTGGAAGAGGACAGGACAAGGAGTAATGGTCTCAAGTTGCAGTGGGGGAGGTTTAGGTTGGATATTAGGAAAAACTTTTTCACTAGGAGGGTGGTGAAACACTGGAATGCGTTGCCTAGGGAGGTGGTGGAATCTCCTTCCTTAGAAGTTTTTAAGGTCAGGCTTGACAAAGCCCTGGCTGGGATGATTTAATTGGGTATGGGTCCTGCTTTTGAGCAGGGGGTTGGACTAGATGACCTTCTGAGGTCCCTTCCAACCCTGATATTCTATGATTCTATGATTCTATGATACGAGCCAATATCTCCGGTCTCAGACACAACCCTAGGAACCTCCTTCTTGCCGTGTCCAGTTATGCCCGCTGGACGCTGCAAGCTTACAAGAGTTCACCAATTTAACAAATAAATGGATATGTTCCAGGCTTCAAACCAAACACACTGCTTCAGTAGCATAAACAAATAAATTTATTCACTACAAAGTTAGATTTTAAGTGATATTAAGTGATAGGCAAAAAGTCAGAATGGTTACCAAAAGAAATAAAATATAAGCATGCAGCCTAAACTCTCAACCCTATTAGATTGGGCAGCAACTAGATGAAGCAGTTTTTCTCACCCCACTGGATATTGCAGTCCTTCATATACAGGTTTGTTCCTTAAACCTGGGCCAGTCTCCTGTGTTGGAGTCTTGTCTTCTTCTCAGTGTCTTAGTTGCTTGCAGCGAAGGTGGGGGCAGGAGAAGGGCCCAGTATGTGTCCACTCTGCCTGTTTTATACCCTCAGTCCATGTGCTTGGGGAGCACAAGTCCAGGCATGTCTGGGGGGCATTGCTGAGTCTCTCCAAGCAAGGTTGAGCAATTCCCCTGGTGTGTTCTCATGCAGATGAATCATTGAATTTTAGCTCCCTTGCTGGACAAAGGCTGTTGATGGGTTGTTTGACACCCCACCAGGGCGTTGGCTACTTTCCTTGCTGTTGCCTCTGGGGAGCTAATATCTGGCTGATTCCCCAACTTGCAGCATGTTTTAGTGACCACCATACAACACAATTCTCATAACTTCATATGCATTATTGATACACATCTATGGATAGAGAATCATAACAGCAGATCATAACCTTACAAGGCTTGCTTTATATGTAAGATCACAAATATATGAAAATGAGGAATATGGGGGTTACAGGACGCTCCCCAAGGTATAGAATGTCACGTACAGCTTCTAACATCACTCTTGTAAAGCAGATCTTGTCAAAGAGGAAGATTATTTACCAAATAAGACTGTGAATATTGTAAACCTCTATGAGTTTACTAAGTGTGCCTTTAGCTAGAATCCATCTTGAATGGAATGGTGTTAAACATGTTATAGCTGGTGTAAGAAAGTTATTACCTAGCGATCTTTTGATTGGGGATGATATTAAAGCTTTGTTCAGTCAAGTTGATGATATAAACCAGTCACAGGAAAGAAATAATCCTGAACCTGTGTCTACTAGGGACAAGGATTTGCCTACGGAGGGTTTCTCCAAATGTTTGTATGAGGAAAATAGCTGTTTATCTGTGCAAAGAAGCAGTGCATATGTGGAAGAAATTTCTTAGTGTCTGTCTGGTATCTCAGAAGTGAATCTGGCATTAGATAAGGCTCAGGAACATGTTTCTCTAGAGCAAATTAAAATTGGTGATCAGGTTAAGCCCTAACTGAGGAAGGAAGGGGGACAGTCTTGGTGAGTGATGGATTGTTGGTTAGTAAAGCTTGGGAAGGTTAACCTCATCCAGGTAAAAGTGATGTTCTTAAAGTAGCTCGGTGTAATAAGACACTATTTGTGGAAAACAGCAGTGTATCTGGTAAGGGAGGGAAAGGCAAAGAAAGTTTAGATGAGCCTAGGCAGACGTCTGGGCTGATGGCGTTGTCTAATCAGCAGTTTGGGAAGGCAAGGTTAGTGGAACATGAGTATCCCTACACCTTACCTGTTACCAGTGTGAATAATTGTGACAGTGAAGGAAATGTTCCTGTGTCTGTTAGGGGTAATGACTTGCCTATGAAGGGAGCTACTCCAATCTCCAATCAATTGTCCGTGAACAGCCATGTGTGCTGGGACAAGGGAAAGAATATTCCAAGCTGTTTGTCTGTTAAAGGGGAATGTTTCTCCAGCTCTTTTCTGTCTGTAAAGCAGACAGAAAAAGCCTGTCAGCCTATGATGTTTGAAAATTTATCAATTGACCCAGAGTTGATTCTGGATACAACTAAAGCCCAGGAAGGAAGTGGTCCTAAATTTGTGTCTGCTAGGGATGATGACATTGTAACTAGGTTGCATCCAGTTAATGTCATAAATAGCTCCTAGAGACCAAGTGATTCAGGTGCTTCTATTTTGCCTGTTGCTAGTGTGTGACTGGGTAAAGATATGATATCATCGCCAGGGCACAAGGAAAGCATGAAGGTAATTTGACTATGTTACCCACTGACAGTATGGAAACTTGTAACAAGGAAGAGAATGCTTCTAATCTTGTGACTATGAAGTCTAGCAATTTACCTGAAAGGGGATTTTGTGAAAATCCTCCTGGTGGGACAGAGGTGATTCTGGATTTAAGGAAAACCCAGGAAGAGTCTGTTGTTGCTCAGGAAAATGTTCCTTTAGAGCAAGCCGTAGGTGAAAAGGGTAAGGGCAGAATTTCTGTGAAAAATGGGTTGTTGTTTAGAAAGATTCCTGAAGAGGAAAATCTTCAGGGTGCTTTTTGCAAGCAGTTCGCTGCAACTGATGGGTGTGGAAGTGATTTGATTGAGTCAACTCAGGGTGAATCACTGTATAGAGAAAGCAACAGTTTGTTTGGGAGTCTTGTTTCAGTTCCTAACTGCCAGAGCCTTTCTGAGGTGTACAGATCCACCAGCTTTGCTTTGGAAAGGCCCAGCGTGGATCACTTTGAGAAGTTTTAGATGGAATGAAAATTGTTAGGGAATTTGAATGGCCCTATGACCAAGTGGCTGTGCTGGACCGGCTGGTTGGGAAGACAATGTTGTTGGGACAGGAGAGTCTCCTCAAAGAATCAATAGAGCAGTCTGTGACTCAGGTGCTGAGGAAAGACTTGGTTACGGGTTTTTCAGAGCAGAACAGCTTTATAACTGAACTCACCAGGATGCAGGGGAGAGCAGGCAAACTCTCACCCTTAGGCCTTGTCTACACTTGCAAGTTAGAGTGCATTAAATCAGACCCGGGCGCCCTAACTCCTGAGGTGTCCACATTGGCAAGGCACGCAGAGCACTCAGACTCCACAGCTGTGGTAATCCACTTCCACAAGAAGCATAAAGCTTGCTGCACCCTGGCTGGAGTCATGCAGCAGTCCCTTAATGAAAATCAAAAAGCGCAGGAATGGCGGGAGACTGAAAGGCGGCTCCACCAGCAGAATGCAGATTGCCGGCACCAAAGCACGGAGCAGCTCATAAGCATTATGGAGCGCCAAGCAGACTCGATACAGGTGCTCATAGCACTGCAGACAGAGCAGATCTGTGCCCACCGCCCCCTGCAGCCCTTGTCCAAAAATTCTTTCCTTTGTGTTCCCATGTCACCACCATCCCACTTCCTCCAACATGTGGTTTCGTACCACCACCAGCTGCTTCCAACACCTGTAGCTTCACCACCCAGCCCTGCAAACTATGACCCTGACCCACTGCACTCAACCCCCATCACCAGGCATTTTAGCCAGTCTGAAGTGCAGCACTCATTGCGCAGCACTCCAGACAGGAAGGCTGAGTATGATAACAGGACATATGCCAATCTGTGATTGTCCCGTTCCCCACCCCGCCCCTTTCCCTCCTCCCACACAGTACAGATGTGTCATGCCCTTTCTGTTTCCCCAGCAGTTGTGTTTCTTTCCAATAAATGAATTTTTTGGCTTTGAAAACATTCTTTATTGCATTAAGTAAAAGATACCATAGCCCAGGAAAGCAAGAGGCACTGCAAGTCAGTGCATCGTACATAGCAAACACAGATGCCTACTAGCACTGGAGCCACTGCACTTCACTCCCATGCAGGACACCAAACATTACTTGTGGCTTTCAGCATCGAATTGCTCCCTCAAGGCATCCCTAATCCTTACAGCCCTGCGCTTGGCCCCTCTAATAGCGCTAGTCTCTGGCTTTTCTAATTCAACCTCCAGGTGTTGAACCTCCATGATCCATGCCTGAGTGAAGCTTTCACCCTTCGCTCCACAAATGTTATGGAAGGTACAGCACGCGGCTATAACCGTAGGGATGTTGTCATCGGCCAGGTCCAGCTTCCCATACGGACAGCGCCAGCAGCCCTTTAAATGGCCAAAAGCACACTCAACAGTCATTCTGCACTGACTCAGCATGTTGTTGAACCGCTCCTTGCTGTTGTCAAAGCTCCCTGTGTAGGGTTTCATGAGCCATGGCATTAAAGGGTAAGCAGGGTCTCCAAGGATCACAACGGGCATTTCAACTTCCCCTACGATGATCTTCTGGTCTGGGAAGAAAGTCCCGGCTCACAGCTTCCTGGACAGGCCTGTGTTCTGAAAGATGCATGCGTGATGCACCTTTCCGGACCAGCCTGCGTTGATGTCCATGAAACGCCCACGGTGATCCACAAGCACCTGGAGAACCATAGAGAAATACCCCTTCCGATTTATGTACTTGGAAACTAGGTGGTCTGGTGCCAGAATTGGAATATGTGTCCCATCTATCGCCAAAGGCGTGGCATGACAAAAATTATTGTGAATGTACAACTGCAATGAATTTAATGTTAATGTTAATACAAATGTTAACTTTTGTGACTGTGGTGCTGATACCAAGAACTGTAAAAATGTACAATGCTGTTTGGTTCAATAAAAACACACTTTGTATTAAGAAGCCTAATAATGTTAAGGTTTTACAGCTAATGCATAGACACATTTCTAAAACTTTCCACAGTAGAAAAACCACTGCAAGCTTGAACTGCTGTGCACAAAGGGAAACTGAGGTACAACAGCTCACAGCCTTCATGGCTGAATGCCAGAGTAAGTTCTCTTTTTGAAAAATATTAATGGCTACGTTAAGTCAACACATAGACCAAACCCTGGAGTCACTAAAGTGTTTCACAGACTATGTACTATGTTTTTGGCTGGGGCCAAAGCATGCATCAATAATTTGGCCGTACAAAGAATTCAATGTAAACACAGCTCATATCAATGTTGAAAGGTCCTTAAAGTGTATCTGGGAGCTGTAATTTCGCCCTTCCACACCAGTCTCGCGTTGGGGGTGTGACACATGGCTAGAAAGGGTTAAACATCCTGCAAAATAAATAACCCACAAAAGATATGTGGGAAGATAATATTTGTATTTTTGTGTATTTACATATGTATGAGTAGGGTCCACAATGTAATCAACAGTCCCTGTCTATGCTGTATTCTGATAATTCAGAGGTCAAAAGAAGTTCCTAGCATTTAAATGAATTGCAAACACGGGATATCTCGGAATTCATCTCTCTTTGAAATGTACTGTGAATGGTGGAGGAAAAAGCAAATGGCCTTATGTTAATTTGTATGGCTAAGTACCAGTGATGGACCTCCTTCAAAGTCATCCTAATTACCTTTTGTTCCCTGGGAAATCCCAACTTGTCAAAGAGGACATGAAATTGTATAAAAGTTCCTTGGGTCCTGATTCTGTCATCTCAGATCTGCTTAGACTTCATCAGGGGAAGTCTGAGTCGCAAGACTGAGGTCCCAGTTATGCTGGCATGCCCTGAATATGAGATTTGGACATTGGACTATAACCTATGAACTGAATTCTAAAGGAACTCTTTGCAACTACAAAGCTCACCATCTCTGCTGTGAATCTGAACCTCAACAAATTGAACTCATGTCTGTATGTGTATTGATCTTTTCACCATACTCTCTCTCTTTCATTTTTTAATAAATTTTAGTTTAGTGAATAAGAATTGTCTGTAGCATGTATTTGGGTAAGATCTGAAACATTCATTAACCTGGGAGGTCATGTGTCCGATCCTTTGGGATTGCTAGAACCTTTTCTTTTATATGATGAAATAAGATTTACAGAAATTTTCATCATATCTGACATGGGTATGTGGATGGAGGCCTGAGGCTGGATCACTTTAAAGGAACCGTGCTGTTTGGACTTCTGAGTAACCAGTAAGGTAATAAAGAAGCTGTTTTATACTGGCTTAGTAAATCTATGTATTGAAATATTCCCCAGCTTTTTGGGGTTTGGCTACCCCCATTCTTTGCAGTTCACCCTAATTGAGTGACCATAGCTGGCTCCCCACTAGGATCCCAGTCACAGCTCAGGGCACCTTCAGCCTCTTCCCCGGCCCAGGGCTGTTCCCAGTCCCCTCCTCAACCCCCGGCAGCCCTCAGCCCCCATCCCTGTCCAGGGCTGAGCCCAGCTGGGGATGAGGGTCAGTGTGCTGGATGTGGACTGGGAAACAATGGGCTCTAACCCCATCCCAGTGCCATGGGTGCCCATCCTGTTGGACTGGGGCCCCCACAGTCTCTGCACATCCAGCCATCACCTGCCACATGGGCACTGCTGCTAGCTGAGTTTGACGCAGCAGGGAGGGGGGAGTGTTGACCTGGGAATGTGGCAGGGGAGTTTCACTGGGGATGGGACACCTGGGAGCCTGTAACCTGAGCCAGGAGGGGGAGGGGGAGGTAACACCTCTGCCCGGGAATGTGGAAAAGGCTGCAGGAGACAGCCTGCTGGGGAGGGGTTTTGGTTTCAGTTTGGTGCTGGGTGGTGGAACGCAGGGAACCCCAGGGCTGGGGTCTAAGCTCCCTGCTCCCCTAGAAGGACTTGACTGAGGGGTCCTGGTTGTATCCACAAGCTCTGTTTTAGACTGTGTTCCTGTTGTCCAATAAACCTTCTGTTTTACTGGCTGGCTGAGAGTCACAGTGAATCCCAGGAAGAGGGGTGCAGGCCCCGGACTCCTCCACACTCCGTGACACTGATTGGCCCCACCGTAGCTACAGGGGCACCGGGGCAGATCAGGGGGCGGGTGGGATAGGTGACTGGGGGTCTCCGGGTGAGGTGAGTTTGGGGGATGGAAGGGATGTACAGGGTGGGGAGGAGAGTGGGGGGTGATGGTCTTGTCCCGACCACTGGGCTGTTTGATGGAGCAGGAACCCCAGGATCTCACCTTGAGCCGCAGGCCCCAGAGCAGCCCAGAAGGTCTCACTCAGCCGCCAAGGTCTGTCCAGGCCTGGAGCCCCCCAGCCCAAGTGTTGTGGGGGCTGGAGGAACATGGAACTTCCTTGGGTCGCTCCGGGTCGGGCTTCCTGGGACCCTCAGTATAAATAGGATCCTGCCCGGCTCTGGGAGGACGTCCCCAGCACTGACTAGTGGCTGCTGGGTGCTAGGAAACAAGCCACTCTGCACTCTAAGTGCAGCTCTGCAGGAGTCTGCGGGCTCCCCACAAGCCACAGAGCAACCCGCAGTGTCTCCGCCAGTGCTGAGGATAACAGCCATGCACCCAGCGCTGATCACAGGCTGGGCACCAGCTCTGAGCAGCGCTGAGATGCCAGGGTCATTAACTGCCCGCAGTGACCCGATCCCTGGGGGTGGCTGTGCCCAGACGGTCCCTGGGGGTAGGCAGAGGCCATGGAGTGCAGGCCTCCGAAGAGCACTGGGCAGAGAAACCCTGGGGAGTCCATTCCTGGCACAGAATTCCCTTTGCTTGGGTAACCAGTCACCTCTCCAGCCCACTGCTGGGGACGCTGTGCTGTGCTGCCGGCATGAGCTGCCACCTGAGGTTCTGGCCTTGGCATTATTCAAATATCCTGGGGCTTTTGGACAATGTCGGGTGCGAGCACCAGGAGCTTGACCTCAGGCCAGCTTGGGTCATCACATTCCACCTCCAGATCTCCCCTGGGGTACAGGGCTCCTTCGTTTCCTGTCCTAAACTGTGCTGTTGCTGTGTGCTGTCAAACAGCTGCTGTGTCCCACCCCAGAGGTGGCAGCATTTCAGTGAGAGGTGGGAGGAGATAGGAGATTCCTCTGTAAATACAGCCTGTCTGCTTCTTTGGGAGCCTTGGGGGGGTAACGGGCTGTAGAAAACAAAGAGAGGATTATCACAGCGAGACAGGTCCCCTGACCTAGAAACGGGGAAATGGTTTGAGCACACGACTGGCAGCCAGGCTGATCCATCTCTGCCACCAGCTTGCAGGGTGGCCTTGGGCAAGTCCCAGCCCTGCTCGGAGCCTCTGTTTCCCCATCTGTAAAATGGGGATAATGATAATGACCAATTATAAAGGGGTTGTGAGGAGGCATCTGTCTGTCCCCATGAACACACATTATCTATCTATCTATTCCCGTACACACCCATTATCTAATCTAATCTATCTATCTACCTATCCCTACTCACACCCATCACCTATGTGTCTCTCTACCCAGCCTGCATCCCTCACCCTGGTGTCTGCCCTTGTGCTCTCTGTGCAGTGGTTGGAAGCTGTGAAATGCTGCCCAGCATTGCCCCTTCAGCTGTGCTGTGGCCTGTATGTCTTGGCTCCTTACGGGAGTGTTGGTGGGGGGGGAGTGGACAGCGGGGGAAGGGAAGTGCCGGTGCTGGTAAGCCAGCTAAATCTTCCCTCCCCCGGCCCCACGCAGTGCTGAGTAATGGTCGGGCTGCTCCTGCCCTGAGCTCTGGATGTTCCACTGACTAAGGAGGGGAAGGGAATCACACATTCCTGGACTTGTATGGTAAAGGCAGTGGGTGTTTGATGCACGGGGCAGCAGGCAGCTCCGGGGGTGTGGGGGTGGGGGGGCATATGGAGGGATCTGACTTCTAGGGACTCTGAGCAACCAACAACAGCAAAGCCAAGTGGCCAGAGACCCTTCCCCTGCTCCCAGCACAGGGGTTCTGGTGCCTGGGAACTTTGGGGACAGCAGGGTTTGCCACATGCATATGTGCCAAGGGATTCTGATCTGACCTCTCTCCCCAGGGTCGCAGATACCGATGGGGCACGCCTGGCAGGTGGGTATGGGCCAGCTGCGCCCTAGATGGAGCCGCTAATTCCTGCCACCAGATGGAAACATCTTTCAGTCACTCTCAGCTTGGGCTATGTGTGAACCAGTGCCCCAGAGGGGAAGGTTCTGTGTCCCGTTCCCCACCCCCCTGGGCCAGCCAGTCCCCGCATCCTGGGGCCGGATCAGAGCGAGCACCCTAGAGGGAAAAGGCCCCCTGCCTCTCTCAGCCAGCCAGCGCCATAAATGAGGTGACGGTTACCCATAGTTAGGAGGGTCTCTTCTGAGCTGTTTGGTAATGGAGTGGGTGGCACAGTCACCCCCAGGCCTCGTCCAGACCTGTCTGCCTGCTGAGACAGGTGGGGCATGTGTGTTTAGCATCTCAGGGACGATCAGTGCAAACACCAAAGCCAAAGACTGCAGGCCCAGACCCCGTGTGCCCCCATCATCCCCATGTGAGGGGGAGAGCCAGAACTGACTCCAGGGCATGGGAGACTGGGTCCCTGACAGGCCAGAAAGGGCTTGACAGATTCTAACTCCCTCCAGACTGAGCCTCAAAGCAGAGCATCCCAGGGAAAGCCTTGGCCTCCCTCAGAAGCTGTGCCACAAGGTCAGGGGTCCTGGACCTCCCTGCCTGGTGTGTCCTGTTGCACAGCCATGGGGCTCTGCCCTTCATCAATAAATCTCTGTTTTACCCAGGATGTCACTATGGTCACCACTGTTTTACAGATGAGGAAGCTGAGTCAGAGGGCAAGGAAGTGACTTGCCCAGGATCATCCAGCAAGCTAGTAGCAGAGCCAGGATTTGAACTCACGTCTCCTGAGCTCTAGGCGAGTTCTTTCTCCACTAGGCCACACAGTCTCCGCTGCCCATCGCCAGCTGCTGCAGATCGGCAGTGTAAGAGCCACACAGCAGCAGGTGTGCGGTGATCTGCTCCCCACAGAGGGCTCCTCCTGACCCCTCACAGTTAGTGACCAGCTGCCTCTCTCAAAGGCTCCAGCAATGGGTATTCTCCAGACCTACCTACTGAGGCCCCTGGAATCTTGCTGAGCTGTTGGCCATGGCTCAGCTAATGAATAGCGATGCCCCAGAGCAAGCCAGGGGGCAGGCGGATGGATTTGATCTGTTAATGATCAGCTAATTAGCAGCTGAACTCTCAGACAGCTAACCAGGCCCCAGGGAGGTGTCCCTGAGAGAGACGGACTTGACTTTGCCCTGAGGAGCAGGGTGGCGATGGGGTCAGCGAGATGGGGAAGGCCTGAGGCACGGGACAGAACAGCAGGGCAAAGATGCAGCACTCCGGGAATGGATGTGGCGGCAGTCAGGGCCCCCAAGGCAGCGCCAGCTGGTAGAAAAGCCAGCAGTTGCACAGACGGCAAAGAAAAGCAAGAGCAGAATCTGTTCCAGGCCCGTGAGCCGGCAGCCGAGCGCCAGCATGGTGCAGCCTTGGAGCTCCTGGCCAGGGCTTGATGTGACAAAGTAACATTCTGCTCCCCAGGCTGGGGACCCGCAGCCCCAAAGCGCCTTTCCGGGAGAGGGGCAAAGCGCCATGGGCATTACAGAGATACTAGTGACTGATCAGGCTCCTGGCCCTGAGATGTGTCTCCAAACACCTGGAGTCTTCTCTCCGCCTCTGGTCCCAGTGCCTGGGCTGGGAATTGGGTAAGACCAGGCTTCCCCTGGGGTGATGGTGCTTCCCAGAGCCGGGAGGGGAAGCCGGAAGTGGAAAAGCCTGGCCAGAACAGCAAGCCTGGCATTTCCACACTGCCAGCAAGGGCCTGGCATCGGCTGCTGCCCTCTCTGAGCTGGCTCGTGTGTCCCTGTGCTCCCCTTCATGGGTGAGCCAAGGAGCTCAGCATGCCAGGATGGGAGCCCGGATGCCTCGGCTCTATTCCCATTCTGCCACCAATTCCCTGTGTCCCCTGGGGTGAGTCCTTTCACCTCCTGCGCCCCAGCCCCCCTCTGCACAATGGGGATGAGATCTTCCTTGGGAGAGGGATGGGTCATTTTTGCAAGAGGCTCCCTGGGGTGGGCCCATGCTCTGCACACGCGTGTGCTCAGTGTGTACATGCTCCTACATGTGCAATCCTCTGCCTCGCAGAGTGCCGTGAGCCCCTGTCACAAAAAGACAGCCTGGCTTCTGGAGGCTCTGCAGCCCTGTGGAGCCGTGGGGCTCGGCCCCCCTGGCCCTCAAGGCATTCCCAGCACTGTGGGCCGCCACATGCAGACAGATCTCCCATGTCACTCCCCCTGGAGCCGGCTGATCCAGCCCCTGGGTCACCCTCGCCACCCCCACCCTATGCACATCCTGCCTTCTGGCCGGCCGGCGCGTGGCTGCAGGAGGACAAGTCACCTCCAGTCATAGCTGCTGGTGACGTGAGGTCCTTATCTGGGGGCCGCGCTGCCCCCCACCAGCTTCCCGCCATGGCTATATAGGGCCTGAGCCAGGAGCAGTGAGTCAGCCGCTGTGATTGGCATGGCCGGGGCCTGGATCCTGCCACCGCGCTCTGCTCCGGCTGCAATGACTCAAAGGAAACTCTTTGTAAACACAGGCCAGGGATATGGCCATAATTAGCCGGGCCTGCAGGAGCTCCTTGTGGGGGGGGTTCTCCTGTGCTTGTTTCCTTTGGCTGCAGCTCCCCCCCAGCCCACGTCATACTGAGCAGCGGGACCAGGTCAGCTCCAGCCCCAGCTCTGAGGTTCCTGTGAGGAGCTGTTATAGGAGAGCTGAGCATAGCAGCAGCCACTGTGTCTGCCCCCCGGCTCCCACATGGCCTGCAGCCAGCACTGCTGCCTGGCATCCCGCTGTGCCCAGCACAGTGTGACCCTCAGGCCCTGGAGCCAGGATCCTGGCCCCTGGGGACACTGAGTCCTGCATCCATCCTAATGGGCTTGACAGGCTGGGGGGCACAGACCCCTGGTCAGAGAGCTCAGGACAGCAGGCCCTGGCTTGGACGCAGCCCAGCACCTCTCACTGCCCCAGCCAGCAGGGTGGGCAAACGCTGGGGAAGGGCTTTGCCCGAGGGATAGCAACAGAGCTGGCTCGCAGTGGGCCTTGCCCACCAGGCAATACGGCCTGGCTTCCCGAGATTGCTCTGAGCACCCCACTCTACCCATCCCACGTGCTGGGTAACCATTGGGGCCACTCCTAGGACAGCAGGATGTCCCTAGCTCCAAGCATCCCATGGCCCCCCAGCACCCTCATCCAAACATCCTGTATCCCACAGCCCCCCAGCACTCTCATCCAGCCCTCCTGCACCACCCGGCTCCCGGCACCCACATGCAACCCCCTGCACCCTGTGTCCCCTGGCACCCTCATCCAACCCTCCTGCACCCCATGGCACCCCAGCACCCTCATCCAACCCCCCTGTACCCCATGGCCCCCCAGCACCTGCATCCAACCCCCCTGTACTCCATGGTCCCCCAGCACCCTCATCCAACCTCTCTGTACCCATAAACCCCTGGTACCACATCCAACCCCTCTGAACCCCTTGACCCCCCTCCCCAAGCACCTTCATCCAACCCCCTGCACCCCATGGCTCCCTGGTCCCCTCATCCAACCCCCTGCATCCCTTGACCCACTGGCACCGCATCCAACCCCTCTGAACCCCTTGGCCCCCTTCCCCAGCATCTTCATCTGACCCCTCTGGTCCACAAGCCGACTCCTAGTGCGGACAAGGACCCGGCCACACCTGTTTCTGCAGGGCTAGTGCAGGACTGGGCAGGCTGATAAGGTTGGGGATGCGGGGAGTGGAGCAGTGGGGGCGGGGAGGGAGGGGGGGCTGCTTCCTGCTGTTTGTATGGCTGGATCAAACAAAGGTTAAAGAGCCTCTGGCCGGGGCCCAGCCAAGCGAGGGCTGTACCCAGCAGGGGGGCTTCCTCGAAAGATGCCGTGAAATGCCCCTGCCCCATGGAACCCGGCCAGCCCAGACCCGCTGCCCTCCCTGCACAGACATGACCCATCTGTCACTGTGTCGCCGGCACCTTGGCTTTGATCCTGGCGACAGGGCTGTCACAGTTAGAGGGAGACAGAGCCCAGGAGAGACACAGAGACTGATGAACGGACAAGCTGGCCTGTAGGCACCCCAGGCAGTTTCCTGGCTCCTCTCCTCTTTGCAGCATGGTTTAGCTGAGTCTCTCAAAGCCCTTTGGCAGCAACTGTCCCCCATTTACCAGTGGGGAAACTGAGTCACATGGCTCCCCTGGCTCACCTTGCAGAGCAGTTGCAGACCTGGTACCAGAGCCCAGCAGCCTGGGCTCAGACTCTCAGGGAAACACGTACTCCTCCATGACAAGCTGCCTGTGACATGTGGGGGGGCTGAGTGAGCCACAGATGGGGCCCTGGTCATGTCTGGGGGCACAGCCCGACTGGGCAACTTGATCACAACGCAACCAGATCCTGGACCAGCAGCCCTGGTGAGAGCCACCGCCACTGCCAGGGACATCAGGAGCTGCCTGTCCCCGTGTCCCCTGCAGCCTGTTATTAACAGCCAGGAAATGCCCGTAGCAAGCGCATTGTTCCCACCCGTCCCCATCCCTTCCCTTGCCAGGCTCTGCAGGAAACGCTCCCATTGTCTGCTGGGCAGGGGGAATCCGGTTGCCGAAGCCCTGTCTAACACAGCTCGGAGCCGTCTGTGCCCCAGCCAGGCCAGGGGCCCAGTCTGCCCAGGGCCCAAGTCTGGGGGTGGCAGCTGCCTGTGGCATTTGCACAGAGAGGGCAGCTCCTGGGAATGCTGCACCCCGCCTGAGTGCTGGGCAGTCTGGGGAGCGATCCAGTGCAGCTGCTGCAAGCTGCGTAGGGGTCCCCGGGTAGCCATGGGCCCAGTGCCCCTGTGTGACTCAGTCTCTCTTCCCCTAGGGGTGTTGGGTGAGGTGGAGTGCTTTGTTTTGGTCGTGTTTTGTTTATGTTCCTGCAGCCCCTCTGCAAACAGACATGGCACCATACGCCAGGGCCATGGCCGGTGGGAGCCGGGCCAACACCCTCATTTCTAGCCTCGCTGTGTCCCGGGGCTGTGAGTTCGAGCCGGGCAATTCAACAGCTGGGGGAAGGAAAGCCATTTCTAGGCCCAGTTGTTTCACCCAGCGGTGGGCTCGAAGGAAGACGTGGCTCAGGGGCCAGGGCACAGGGAAGTGGGCAAAGAGGCAGCTCCCCATGTGGCTCGGCAGAGAATCCCCTCCCCCGCACACCCGCACTGCACACGTGGGAGGAATGTCGCCACCCCAGCCACGTGTGGCTCCATACGTGAGGCTGCCACGCCCAGGTGTTGTGGGAGGCCCAGGCCAGGCATCTACAGCCAAGGGGAAAATCTGATACCCCTAGTGCCAAACTGGGGTCAGCAGCGACTGCGAGGGGAGAGCGCCCCCTACTGCACCCCTGCCCCACTCCCTGCAGCACAGCGCCCCCTGCTGAGCCCCCACCTCGCTCCTTGCAGCACAGCGCCCCCTAGCACCACACTGGGGACTGCAAGGTGCATCCCCAAAAGAATTCACTCAGGGGATGGCAGCAGCCTCACAGTGTGAACAGCCCAAACCCCGGAGCAAAGGAAGGGCCCATTGTGTCAGGGCGAGGAGGGATGCAGGGCGCTGGAGCAGAGAGACAGGGAGGGGAAATGCTGTGCAGAGAAATCAGCCCTGCCCACCTCTCTGAGGCTCCCCCTTCCCTCCTCCTCCCCCTCCCCCTCTCTTCCCCTTCCCCCAGCTCCCCCTGCCCTCCCTCCCTCTTCCTCCAGCTCCCCATCCCCCAGCTCCCCCTTCCCTCCCTCCTCCTCCCCTTCAGGTCCCCCTGCCCGCCCTCCCCCAGCTCCCCCTCCCTTCCCTCCTCCCCCTCTCCCAGCTCCCCTCGCTCTTCCTCCACTACACCCTCTCATTACATCACACTCCAGCCATGCAGCTCCTGCTGTCCAGATTCTTTCCAACCACAAGGCTCATTAGGAGCCCCCCAGAGGGGCTGACCTGGCTGAGGCCAGATTCGCTCTCATCCCAGGTGCACGGGCCCATTGGACCCAGTGCCAGCAGGCGGTCCCCAGGGCAGCCCTGGAGAAATTCAGTCACTGAGGTGGGGGGAGCCCAGAGCTGGGCTCGCAGCACTGGGGCAGTCACATTTACCCACTTCTCATCGGGGAGCAGGGCCTTTAGTTCAGGTTAGGAGACCCACTTCTTTTTTATGACTGGCTCACTGGCTGGCAGGGGCCTGCGGGTCGGGATTGAGGGGCACCAACAGAGCTGGGGGAGGGAGGAGCCCAGGGCTGGGGTAGCAGGGGCTGCGGGTCGGGATTGAGGGGCACCGCTGAGCTACGAGGAAGCTTGGCTGTCTCTGACCTGTGTTTCCCCCTCGCTTTGTTGCATTGACGCTTCCTGAGCCCCAGCAGCTCTGGGCTGGAGCCTTTGTGGCTGTCTCTGGGGGAACACAGTGGGGGCCAGCCCCTGCCCCTCAGTCTCCTCCAGCAGCAGGCGCACAGCAACGGTGGGGGCAGGTGCCCAGGGTTAGCTGGGTGGGTGTCTGCCAGGCAGGGGCTGATTTCAGGCAGGATTGTTTTCACCTGGCTGCTGGTGCTTCGGCACCTGGGCTGGGCATATCCCTGACACCCCCCTCCCTCTTCCCCTCCCATCCGGGCACTGGCCACCCACTGACCAGCCCCTCCCCTCCCCCCCCCCGCATCAGGTACTCGTAGATCACCCCCACAACCCCAGGGGGAGCAAGTCCTCAGATGGGGTTGCCAAGCAGACCCCAATTTTTGATGGCCTGGCTCCCCAGGGCAGGTGTGCAACACACTGGCTAAGTGTGTCACATCCCCCTCTGGCTCACACAGAGGATAACAGCCTTCTACTGCTGCCCACCAATGGAGTCACTCCTTTACTAAGTGCTAGAGGCCTTCACACATGCATCCCCCTGGAAGAGGGGAGCTGAGCCCTTTGGACAATCTGGCCCCAGCGGTCCTGCCCACAGTCCTGCAGGAGGTGGGGCTGGGGCAGGGCTGGGACCTGAACCCAGGTCTCCTGACCCCTAGCCCCATGCCTGAACCAGATGAGCATCTGTACAGCCCTGCCCACCCCCACCTCATAATCCCCTCACCCTCCACCTCCCCACCCCCACCCCAACACCCCACATCTCCCCTACCCCCACATCTCCTACCACCTACACTTCCCCATCCCCTACACCCTATCTCCTACACGTACCCTACTCCCACATCTCCTACACCCCCACATCTCTCCTACCCCCACCCCAACATCCCCACATTTCCCCTACCAAACATCTCCCCATCCCCACCCCTGCACCATCACATCCCCATTCCCTACACCCCAAATCCTAACCCCCCCACGCCAGCAACCCCACATCAACATCTCCCCTACCCCACACATCTGCTACACCCCTACCCCAACACCCCCCAAATCCCTTACCCCTCTACCCCACCCCACCCCGTCTCCTACACCCCATCCCAACAACCCCCAAATCTCCTACCCCTCTGTCCCGCCCCACCCCCATTTCCTACCCCCCATCCCAAACCCCCACATATTTCCTCCCTCAGCACCCCCCCCAACATTATTTGATCAAGTTGGGATCTTTCTCCCTTATCCCCAGAGTTCCCACTAGAGACGCCTTCCCGCCATTGATACTGCTCCAGGGCACGGTGGTATGGAAACATCTGCAAGACAGCCGAGCACTCGGGGCTCTCCCTGCAGCCCAGAGGTGTGGGCCAAATCCTCCCCTCCCCCACCGGGAACTTGTTCTGTTCACAGTCAGCCTTTCCTGTCTGGTAATAGCTCAGAGCATCGCAGGCAGAGCCGGTCCCCTCCAGTTGCTGCAGCCCTGGCCCATGAGCTGCTGGAGAATCCCCATTGGTGGTGGCAGTACGGGGGCTATGGTACATGGCAGGGCCATGGTAATGCTGCCCAGCAGGGGGCTGCACGGTGACACACACAGCACCTCCCACTTGGCTGCAGGGGGAACAGGAAGGGGCAGGATGTAGTCGCTGGCATGTAACTGTGGTGGGGACTAGGCTCAGATCCCACTCCTGGGGGAGACATGGTGGAGGCCTTGTCCCCCCAGCAGGCAGGGGCGAGGACTGATGTCCCCTCCCCACTACTGCACTGCTTGCGGAGAGCAGGGGTCCGAGCCTGCTCTGCTGAGTGGCACCAGGACCCTGTAGGCTCAGCTGGGCAACACAAACTCCCCAACACACAGCCTGGGCGGCTCTGGGGCTGCCCGGCCAGGAACCCCCAGCCTGGAGGGGGCGGCCTACTTGCCACAGCCAGGGCCCTGGCAGGAAAGAGGGGGAGCCCTGGTCTGGGGGTGGCAGTGAGTCCTGCGTGCTGTGTATGGGCCCGGCCTGGGGGCGGTGAGGGGAGGCCCCGAGACCAGGGAGCCAGCAAGGCACCCGGAAGCTTCTCCAGAGCCCAGTGAGGGGTGGTGCAGGAGGGCAGTACGGGGTGGGGGCCCTGGGCTGGGAGGCTGGGAGCAGTACGGGGCAGGGGGCTTGGGCTGGGGGGCAGTATGGGATGGGGGCCCTGGGCTGGGGGGCTGGGAACAGTACGGGGCAGGGGGCCTGGGCTGGGGGCCTGGGGGCAGTATGGGGTGGGGGCCCTGGGCTGGAGGAGCTCTCACTCTGTCCCTGAGCCAGGCCAGACGAACCCTGGGGCTGAACTCTGGCCCAGGCTGTGAGAAAAGCCTTTGAACCCAGCAGGCGCCTGCTGATCAGAGACACTGATCCGGCCCTTTCAGGTTGGGAGACCCGGCCAGCCCGTGGGAATGGACCCTGGGGCGGGGTGTCACTGTGGAGGCCTGGACTCCCCCTTAGCAGTGGGGCTGTTCCTGCCAGGAAGGTTGCGGGAGATGAGGGGTGGGGATGGGGCAGCAGGCATAGAGATGGGGGCTTGGGAGCGGGGAGGACTGGGGCATTTGAGGGGGAAGGGTGGTACCGTTTTAATTCGGCCCTTGAGCTCCCGCTGGGGAGCAGGGTCAGGGGTCGCTCCACACAGCTCCCAGAAGCAGTGGCATGGCCCCTCTCCAGCTCCTAGGTGTAGGGGCAGCCAGGGGCATCTGCTCTGCATGCTACCCCTGCAGCTCCCATTGGCGGGGAACTGCAGCCAATGGGAGCTGCAGGGGCGGTGCCTGCGGACAGGGCAGCACGCAGAGCCACCTGGCTGCACCTCCGTGTAGGAGCTGGAGAAGGGACATGCCTCTGCTTCTGGGAGCCGCTTGAGGTAAGCGCCGCCTGGAGTCTGCACCCCTGAGCCTTTCCCTGTGCCCCAACCCCCTGCCCCACCCCTGATCCCCACCCTCTCAGCCTCTGAACCCCTCGGTCCCAGCCCAGAGCAACCTCCTATACCCCAAACTCCTTATCCCCAGCCCCACCGCAGAGCCTGCACCCCCAGCTGGAGCCCCCTCCCTCCCCCCCCTGCACCCCACTACCCCACCCCAGCCCAGAGCCCCCTCCCACACCCTGAACTCATTTCTGGCCCTACCCCAGGAAGGGGCAGGATGTAGTCGCTGGCATGTAACTGTGGTGGGGGCTAGGCTCAGATCCCACTCCTGGGGGAGACATGGTGGAGGCCTTGTCCCCCCAGCAGGCAGGGGCGAGGACTGATGTCCCCTCCCCACTACTGCACTGCTTGCGGAGAGCAGGGGTCCGAGCCTGCTCTGCCTGGGTGGCACCAGGACCCTGTAGGCTCAGCTGGGCAACACAAACTCCCCAACACACAGCCTGGGCGGCTCTGGGGCTGCCCGGCCAGGAACCCCCAGCCTGGAGGGGGTGGCCTACTTGCCACAGCCAGGGCCCTGGCAGGAAAGAGGGGGAGCCCTGGTCTGGGGATGGCAGTGAGTCCTGGGTGCTGTGTATGGGCCCGGCTGCACCCCCATTTCTGGCTGCACCCCCAGCCTGAGCCCTTACCCCCTCCCATGCCCCAACCCCAATTTTGTGAGCGTTCAAGGCCTCCCATACAATTTCTATTCCCAGATGTGGCCCTCAAGCCAAAATGTTTGCCCACCCCTTCTTCTAGACTGAGCCAGGGCAATAAATCCAGGTCCATATAAGGCCCTTGCTGCCCAAGGAACCCCCAGGCCTGCTGGGACCAGAGCACGGAAGAGCCACTGCCAGTTGCTAATGATTAAGCCCAAAGAATGCATCCCTCCTGTTGGGGGGCCCCAAAGTCCCCCCCGAGCTTCCCATGCTCTGAGCTCACATCCCCACCCCCACCCCCACCCCGTTGTCCTGGCTCCCAGTCCTCTCCCCCCCCACCCCCCCGCTCTAGCCCTGCTGAGCTGTGGTGTGGCTTGTGGGGGTGGTGCTGGGGACTCTAGCATGGTCCCAGTGAACTAAGTGCCAGGCGCCCAGCCCCCTTTGATCTCCCCTCCTGGCCCCCTGAGCCGTGTGGCTGTGGAAGGCTGAGCTGCCTCCTTGCTCCCTCAATGGGGCTTTGTTGAGGGCCCCCCCGTCACCCTGAGCAGTATTGATCGACCTGCCACTTTGCCAAGCCCTGCACCCCCCGCCACTGCCTGGGCACCGCTCCCACCCACCCAGGCTGCCGAGCACCCTCAGCGCAGCCCTGCAGCATGGCGAGGGGCTTTGGCCCCAAGGGCAGTGAGCAAGGCCCCGTCTAGTGCCCTGGACGCAGAGTGCAGCCCCAACATGCTCCCCCGCACACCCTCCCTGCAGTACAGCACCCCGTACTGAGCCTCACCCCACTCCCTCCAGCACAGTGCCCCCTAACACCGTGCTGGGGAATTGAGGTCAGCACTGACTGAGAGGGGAGAGCGCCCCCTACTGAGCCGCCATCCGCTCCCTGCAGCCCAGCGCCCCCTGCTGAGCCCCCACCAACTCCCTGAAGCGCAGCACCCCCTGCTGAGCCCCCACCAACTCCCTGAAGCGCAGCACCCCCTACGGATCCCCACTTCTCTCCCCACAGCACAGCGCCCCCTGCTGAGCCCACTCCCTGCAGCATAGCACCCCCTGCTGAGCCCCCACCAGCTCACTCCAGAACAGCACCCCTAGCACTGCGTGGGGGCTGGCCCTATCTGCCGCTACTGGAGGGCGGTGTGAGGTTCACCTGGGCTATTTTGGTTCCATGAAGTCATGGGGCCGCGGCTGCTGCTGCTCTCTGGCACAGAGCGTTCCCTGCTCTGCAGCCCGGGCTCCCCCTTCCCGCCCCCAGATGTGTGCACAGAGCCCATTGCATCAGTGTCCCAGGAATGCAGCCAGCGGTGAGTAATTCCCCCAGTACCCCTCGCCCTCCGCAGCTGTGTGTCAGTGCCCCGAGGTCGCCAGGGGTCGCTGGCCCAGACATCCTCCCACAGCCAGGCCCGGTGGGGAGGGCGGTGCATGGGTTGCTCCCATGTGAGGAAGATGGGGGCAGGGGCTGGCTGTGGTCTGCCCCTTTCACCCCACTGTTTCCTCAGGAAGAAAAAACAAGTGGGTGAGTCTCCCTGGCTGGGCCATCTGGAGCAGGACAGGGGCAGTTTTATTTATTGTAGGGTCTTTTCCCCTGGCCCCCCAGGGAGCTGAGCCCTGCCCAATTCTGGGCTTTGCCCTGAGTCCAAGTCCTTATTACCCACAGAACCGGGCTGAGACTGGCCACGTGTCCCTGAGCGGGCACCTGCTGCCATAGCAACCCCCAGTAACACCCCAGCACAGGGGAGCCCAGGCAGTGGGTCCCCCCCCAGCCCTTTTAACCCCTTGTGCACCAGCCCCACGGCCCTGCTTTGACTTCATTGTGCTGCGTGCCATGTGCCATGACTAGCACCCTGTAGACCTGAGCTCCCTGGGGCGTTGGCAAGGCTGGGGTGGGACCCCTAAGACGTGGCAGTCTGAGTCATTTCTAGCTGTGAAATAGTGACGGCACCAACACACACACACACAGACACACACAGGCCACTCCCCACACACACTTTCACATCCTCTTGCTCACCATTGCTGGTTGCTGAGGGATACATGTGCAAACAGAGACTCAGTTTCCTGCTGTGCCCATGGCACTGCCCTCCCATAACCCATGGGTGCCACAGCCTGCCCGCCTCCCGCATGGCGCCAGCTGACTGGGCTGCCAGTCGAAGTAGGCTGTTGGGGAGCAAGGCAGATAGAAGGGAATCAGCATCTTCACCCAATGGCGAAACACAGACAGATAGAGTGACGGATGGACTGGGTGGGGTCTGTCCCTCCTGATGGGGACCCTGGCCTGGAGGTTTCTTTCTGCTCCAGCGCTCACCCGCCAAGTTGGTGCTGCTGCCCGGCGGGCTCCATGCCACCCTGATGCTGGATTGATTTTCACTGGCAGACACTGCAGGGGGAACCTCTTGGGCCCCTTGACACAGCACAGCCCCTCCAAGGGATTCCCAGCCCTCCGCTCCCTGCTGGGCTGCGTATCCCCTGGAACCAGCCCCTGCTCAGACAGACAGATGGACACTCATCTCCCTTGGCCCAGAGTAATGCAGAGCAACTTCCTAGGTAGGGGTGGGAGGAGACCCGCTTGTCTGTGTCAGCCCTGGTCAGTCTGGGGGTGGAGGGGAAGGTGGGATGGACAGGACGCAGACACGATGAAAGGATGAGCTGGGGGAGGAGAGGGGCAGCTGGCAGTGAGATGGAGGGATGGACGCAACGCCAGAGGGGTGAGGGATGAATGAAGCGAGGGGAGCCCTGAGGCAAGGATGGGGGCAGTGGCTTTTTGAGGTGGCTTTGCCCCCAATTCTCGGTGAGCTGGTTCCTTCCCCTCCCCCTGGGGCAGCTGCAGCATGGGGTGAATGGGGGGGAGGTGAATGGGGGAAGGGGTACAGACCCCTCCCAATTGAATTGCTTTTCTAGTTCAATCCTCCCTCCCCCAAACAGGGGCCATCCCAAAGAGGATCCAGCTGTGACAGGAAAAGCCCTGCAGCTGGCAGCCTGCCCTGCAACTAAGCGCCCCATGACCCTCCGCCACCTGAGAGCCCCCTGTTGCCCCTCCCTTCCACCACCTGAGAGCCCTATGCCCATCCCCCCACTTGAGCCCCCTCCCCCACCTGAGAGCCCACTGCCACCCCTCCCCCTTCCTGCCACTGCCCCCTCCCTGTTTGCCCTGCTGTCTGTGCTACAGGTTGGATGTGCCCCAATAAACTGGGCCAAGAGGCTGATTCTGCTGCCAGGGGGTTCAAAACCTCATCAGCTGTCCCCTGCTTGTGGTGAGGGCCCTAAATTCTGCAGGGATCCCTGTGCCAGGCTCAGGCAGTGCCCCAACACGTCCCCCCACATAGGTGCTGGAACTAGGGGTCCTGGCTTGAAGTGGTTTCCATCCTATACAGGATTTACAGTTTGGTTCAATAGCTCTCAGCTCCCACAATGTACAAATTGTTCCAGCTCCCCTGTCCCCCCATCCATTACATCCCCCTGGCTGCCCCCTGGCTATTTATGATGCAGTGGGGATGTCATGCCCCTGTGTTGGCTAAGTGCATGAAACTGGCTGGGGAAGGAGGGCTTAGGAGGAGAAACAGATGGGCATGAGGCGGGGAGGGGACAGTACAGCCCCACCCCATTGTCGACCTGGAGACTCTCATTGCACTGCCCTTCCCCTCCCCATGCCCACCAGACCACTCCCCAGAGGAGTCTGGGACTTGGCCTCTGCCCCAGCCACCTTCCCACCTGGGGTGTGGCACTGACTAGCCCCACCTTCCTAGCCCATAGTGCAGTGAATGCCCCCTGCCTGTCACTGCCAGACTGTTTTCATGGCACCTCCCTTGGTGCAGCTTGCCAAAGGGGCTGACAGCCTGGTTTGTTAGTGTAGGGTCACATGTGTGCACTGGGGCCCTGCGTGCTGGGTTGTTATTGTAGGGTTGCCTGTGGGGATTGGGGCCCTGCGTGCTGGGCTGTTATTGTAGGGTTGCCTGTGGGGATTGGGGCCCTGCGTGCTGGGCTGTTATTGTAGGGTTGCCTGTGGGGATTGGGGCCCTGCGTGCTGGGCTGTTATTGTAGGGTTGCCTGTGGGGATTGGGGCCCTGCGTGCTGGGCTGTTATTGTAGGGTTGCCTGTGGGGATTGGGGCCCTGCGTGCTGGGCTGTTATTGTAGGGTTGCCTGTGGGGATTGGGGCCCTGCGTGCTGGGCTGTTATTGTAGGGTTGCCTGTGGGGATTGGGGCCCTGCGTGCTGGGTTGTTATTGTAGGGTTGCCTGTGGGGATTGGGGCCCTGCGTGCTGGGTTGTTATTGTAGGGTTGCCTGTGGGGATTGGGGCCCTGTGTGCTGGGCTGTTATTGTGGGGTTGCCTGTGGGGATTGGGGCCCTGCGTGCTGGGCTGTTATTGTAGGGTTGCCTGTGGGGATTGGGGCCCTGCGTGCTGGGCTGTTATTGTAGGGTTGCCTGTGGGGATTGGGGCCCTGCGTGCTGGGCTGTTATTGTAGGGTTGCCTGTGGGGACTGGAGGTGTCAGGCTGGGTTCCTGTGCCATTTCCCTTCTCCTTCTAACTCAGAACCGACTAGATTCCCCTGGAGTTTCCCTGCACCCGACATCACCTCTGTGCTGTGAGTGGAGACACTCCAGCCCACTGGCTGTTCTGGGGGAGCCCAGAGGTGGGGCTCACCCGCCAGCCAGGAAGTCATGGGGAAATGACTTCTAGCACAAGATTTCTGGCACTTCCTGTTTCCGAGGGGCCAGGAAATAGCACAAAAGCAGCTTTGCTGCAGCCATGGCTCAGCCCTGCTGCCTCTGGCTCCCTGGCTTGGTGGGATTTTGGGGAGCTCTGGGAAAGCCTGGGGTGCCTGCTCTGGGTTGTGGGTGCAAGTCAGAGCAGCTTCTAGTAGCCCGAGTTTGGGCCCATTTTTCACCCAGCCAGCTCCCCGATCCCTCCCAGGCTCCTTTCCCTCCATACCCCCTGGGATGGGCTGTCCTGCAGTAGGGGCTCACACTGGTCATCATGGGTCCCTGGAGAAGGTGCTCCCTGCCCTTCAGCCCCAGGAGAGCTCTTCAGGCTCCTGCCTTTGCTCCCTGTTCATGGGAACCAAGTGAGGCCAGGACAGACTGCAGCTGCTGAATTAATCTGGACTGAGCTGGCACGAACAACCCTACAATAACACACCAGTGTGCGTACAAGTGACCCTGTGATAACACACCCATCTGTACAAAAACAACCCTGCAGTAACACACCTGTGCCTGCACAAGTAACCCAACAATAACACAGCAGGAACTGACTCTTGGGTTCTTGTCCCAGTTATGGGAGAGGTGTGGGGTCCAGCAGTGAGGGCAGAACACCAGGACTCCTGGGTTCCGTTCCCAGCTTCTATGTGCTGAGAATTCAAGCAATCACTGACATTAACTTTTGCGTGTCTCCCCCTTTGTTCTCTTCCCTGTTTCACACCCTCCCTCCCTGGCTGTGAGGGCTAATTGCTGTTTGTGCCAGCTGTGGAGCCTCAGGGGGGCAGGGGCTGGAGGGCTGGGCTGGGCTCCCTGCCCCACACTGACTCAGGCTGGGTGGAGTGGGATGTCAGTGGAAAGCTAGTGGGGTGGTGGAGGCCTGGCGAGCGCTAGCCTCAGGGCGTTTCTCACCCTGGCCTCCTGTACTGGGATACTATGGGAGATTTCCAAGGCTTTTGCCTAAGCAAATGTTTTGCACATTGCAGGGTCACCTCTTTCCATGAACTCAGCCGGGCTGGAGCCGCTGGGATGTGCCCCCCCAGTGGCCATTCCAGGGGGCTGGCAAGTGGAGAGGCCAGTGGGTGCGGAGCCAAGAGATCTGGTCTCTACCCTGCCTCTGGTACGTGTAGGGGAGGGTGTGTATGTGACCCCCATGCTGCAGCAGTCTCTGGGCACTGCCCCAAACCCACTGGGGGCAGATCCTTAGCCCCATGCTACAGCTGGGAACTGAGGCCCAGAGAGATGCAATGGCCCGCCCAGCGCACACAGGAGGCTGTTGTTTGCAGTGTTGTTGTAGTGGGCTGGTCCCAGGATCCGAGAGACAAGGTGGGGCACGGAATAGCTTTTGTTGGACTCACTTCTGCTGAGGCCAGAGGCCAGCCTTTGAGCTACCCAGGGCTCTTCCTCAGGTCCCAAGGAGGCTGTGGCAAAGCTGAGAATCGAGCCCCGCTCTCCTGAGGCCCAGCCCTCTCAGGGCCTCAGTTTCCAAGTCTGTGACATAGGATAATGACCCCAGAGGAGCCATCAGGGATAGAATCAAAGTGCTTTTCCTCCTCTCTGCCTTCTGCCAGCCTCTTCCTGCCTTCTGCAAAGGGCCTTTGCAGGGAATAGCCCTGGGAGGGGCCCCGCTAGCTGCAGAACCACCCCCAGACATACTTCCTTGGGGCGCGGGGATCAGGATCTTGCTCACTTGGGGGGGGGCTGCTGCTCCCCAAAAGTGTGAGCTCCCCCTTTTGCTACTTGCACTTGCATAGAAGCTCCCTATGGTTGAACTCAAGAGCGCAAAGCCGGACCCTTCCCGGCCCATCGCTGGGGTCCCGGGCTTGCCCCGGCCCGGCCGGTGCCAGCGGTGTCGTGTTCTCCAAAACCGCCCCATCTCCGCGCAGCGAGATCCACCCCGCAGGCAGGGGGTGGGCGCAGCCGCGGCTGGTGACTCCTCCCTTTGGCGGGGTGGAAACACCCTGCGGGCGCTTCCAGGAGGGGTCTCGGAGCCCTGCTCCCGCAAGGTCCTGCCTGCGCGTCGGGAGCGGGGCAGCCAGCGCGCCGGGCTCCGCCATGCCACCCCCCGGGACCCTGCTGCCGCTGCTGCTGCTCGCCCTGCAGCCCGCCCGCGCCTTCAACCTGGACGTAGCCGAGCCGGCGCTGTTCCGCGGAGCCCCGGGCAGCCTCTTCGGCTTCGCCGTGGATTTCTACCTCCCGGAGCCTCAGAGGTGGGTGAGCGAGCGGCGGGGCCGGGGCCGGGGCCGCTCCCCCGCGGGCTTCTGGAGTCTTGGCACCTTGTTGAAGAACAAATTGTATCAAAGGGTCGGGGGGGGGGTGGTTCACGGCCCCTTGCTAGCCCGGGGCCAGGGGAGTGGGGGGGGTTCATGGCCCCCTGTGGGCGGGGAATATGTGGGGGGGGGTTCACGGCCCCCTGTTACCCCCGGGGGAGGAGGCGTGTGCTCCTAGCCCAGCGCTGACTTCCCGGGCTCTGCCCCCAGTCCCCCCGGCGGGGCCCCGCCTCTTTCCGCCGGTCTGGGCACGCGGCTCCGGCACCGTGCCGCGTCCCGTCCGGTCCCGGCTCGCTCCTCGGAGCCCCGGCCGCGGCGCTCTGGTTCTGCCGGGCCCCGTCCCCCGGAGCCCCCCGCCCGCATTCCTCGCGCTCCCGGGCCCACGCCTGTTCGTGGGATCCCCGCACGGGGTGGACGCGCGTGGGGAGCCGGGGCCGGGTGGGCGGGCGACGCTGCAGCCCGAGCCCCGCGCTCCGGTGGGACCCCCCCCCCGCGGCCCCGCACAGAACAGGCTGGGAACGGAGCGTTTCCTGTAATCGGAGCCGGGGATCGGCTCCTTCCCTTGTAACTCGGAGCAGGCGGAATTCCAGCGCTGGAGGCGCTTTCTCCTGGCGGCGCAGGGACCGGTGGGGGCATTCCCTGGGAGAGGGCAGCTGGGCGGGACGCTGCGGGGCTGGGGAGGTTATTCCTGCCCCCCCCCCCCGCCAGGGGGCAGCCCCGAGTGGGGCACAGGAACTGCGAACACTGGGGGGCGGCAGGAGTCCCTGGCGAGCTACTAACACGGAGCGATGGGGAGGCTGGAGGTGGCGTCTCCCGGACCAGGGCTGAACCGCCCTTGCATTTCCCCATCCCCCTCCTGAACTGGCCCGTGGCCCACGCCCACCAGGATGGGGGCGAATCTGCCTCCCCCGAGGTCCTGCTGGGTTGGGTGCAGAGGAAGCAACCAAGGGTGGAAGGTGCCAGGGATCGGGACCCTCATGCCAGTGAACGTGGCAGGGTTGAGGGCAGGACTCCTCCAGAGCTCAGGCAACTCCGGTTCATGGTGCTGTGTAATCAGGGGCGGGGGAGTGGGTGACACTGGGTGTCTTGACACGGAGCCCAGTGTTCCCAGGCTCAGGGTGTTAGGGTTTGTCTACACAGGCGCTTTACAGGTGCTGCAACTGTCTTGCTCAGGGGTGTGAAAAAACACCCCCCTGAGCGCTGCAAGTTTCAACGCTGTTAAATGCCAGTGTAGAGAGCGCCCCAGTGCTGGGAGCTATGCCCCTCGTGGAGGTGGTTTTCTCAGAGCTCTCTCCCAGCGCTGTGCTGTGACTACGCACGTTCAAGCGCTCATTGCCAGTGTAGACAAGACCTTAGTCGGTTCTGACTAGAACCCAGTAGTCCTGGCTCCCAGCCCCGCCACTCAAACCAGTAGACCTGTCTTGGGTTCTATCCTTGTCTCTGGAGAAGGAGTCCTGCCTCACAGCTCGGCTGCTTGAACCCCAAGACCCCACTCCCCTCCCAGAACTGGGGATAGAACCCAGGAGTCCTGATTCTGAACTCCCCTCGGTCCCCTAGGGACACAGAATTCCCAGATGCTGCTCCTGGGAATGCCACTTATCAAAGCCCCTCTCTTCCCTGCCCTGGCAGCGCTGGGTGGGTGTGGGGCCTGGTGGCTCTGATCCAGTGGGGAGGGTGGAGTTGGGGAGAGCTGTGTCCCGTGGCCTGTGGCAGGCAGCCAGCTCAGTGAGCTTTCTCGTGGAGATGCCCCTCATGAGTGTGCTCTGTTCCATTCACGGTCCCTATTTGCTCCCAGCACCAGTCAGGCTGAGCTTGTTAAAGCCCCAGCCCTTGGATGTGCCAAGAGGCAGCTGAGGGGGTAAAGCCCAACCAAGAGGCAGCTGTTACCATTGATCCTATTGGCCTAACCACCCTGTTCCTCTTCTCCCCCCACCCCCATATCTATTGGCCAGGAAAGTGCCTCCAACCCCTGGTATCACTGGGCTGATTGGCCTGAGGGTCTGCCATGTCCAGCCCTGTGGGCTCATCCCCTGCAACGGGGGGTTGGGGGTGTAAGAGCCACTTCCCCTCTACTGGGTTGTTAACCCTTTCAGCTGCCAAGCAGACTGCTTAGAACCCACAGTGCGATTACTGTGGCATGTTGGGACACAAGGTGCAGACCTCAGGGTGCTGTCGGGGTGAGTAGCAGTCTAGCCCCCATTGTCTTCAGTCAAAATCCCAGCTGGCAGGTTTGCTGGCTATTGTGCTCTACCCCAGAGGTGGCTGCGTTAGAATGGTGCTGGGTGGGTCCCTTTTGGGGGGAAAGTGTTTATAGACCTGTTGGGCCATGTCCCAGCATTCTGCGATGTGAGAGCAGCCCCCGATGTGACCTGAAACTGCAGGCTGCTCTGCACCTAACTCCCTGTTTGCTCAGGGGGTCAGAGAGAGAGGGCCCAACCCAACACCCCAGCTTCGAAACAGCCAACACTCAGGGGCTAAAACCACACCCATCTCTGATCATTCCCAGATGTTTATGCTTGGCTCCTTAGGAGCACGTGGTCTGGTAGCTAAAAGAGGAGTGGACTGGGAGTCAGGACTCCTGGGTTTGTTTCTGGGTCTGGGGGGAGTGGGGTCTAGTGGGTAGGTTAGAGCAGGGGGCCTGGGAGTGGGGTCTAGTGCAGGGGTAGGCAAACTTTTTGGCCTGAGGGCCACATCAGGGTATAGAAATTGTATGGCGCGGCATGAATACTCATGGTTCCCAGCCAATGGGATCTGCGGGGGCAGCACTTGGGGCAGGGGCAGTGTGTAGAGCCCTCTGGCTGCCCCTACACATAGGAGCTGGAGGGGGGACATGCCCTGCTTCTGGGAGCCACGCAGAGCCATGACACACGCGGAGCAAGGCAAGCCCCCAACCACGCTCCCCGGCAAGAGCTCGAGAGCCAGATTAAAACATCTGAAGGGCTGGATGCAGCCCCCAGGCTGTAGTTTGCCCACCCCTGGTCTAGTGGGTTAGAGCAGGGGGCTGGAATCAGGATGCCTGGGTTTGGGTTTGGGTTCTGGCTCGGGGGAGTGGGATCTAGTGGGTAGGTTAGAGCAGGGGGCCTGGGAGTCAGGATGCCAGGGTTCTGTCCCCAGCTCAGCTCCTAACTCACTGTGTAAATCATTCTTCTGGGCATCTGTTTTCCTCCTCTGTGCAGTGGGGTTATTGGTACTGACTGAGATAGGGGGATAGCTGATTGTGAGGCTGTATTCCACCTCCTGGGTGATGCGCTTTGCGTGGCGAGCGGGTTCACACTGTCATCCTGAGGTCTGGTTTGTGGATTCCAGGGTTCTGTGTTTTATTTGGATGGGTCTCATATCCGGTGCCGCCAGTTCTCCACCCCCTTCACACGCAGTGCCACTGATTTCCCAACCCCCTTGCAGCCAAATCAGTGCATCCTGTAATGAAATGTCACTGATTGCCTTTCCTCGCTCAACATGTCATCTCTCTCTTGGCCTGGACGTCCTGGTCCCTCATGCAGCGCAGATCTGGGCACCACCTGATACAGGGAAGGCAAAACTTTCACCTGGCTTGCTATTTTCCCCTCCTCCTGTTGAAGGGGCTAGCACAGGCTGCCCATGGAACTGGGTCTGGGGCTGGAAGCGATTGGCACTGGGATGCTCTGTCCAGGGCTCTGGTTTCCAGAGAGGGGGACGTCTCTGGTAGCATTTCTGCTTCACAGCCCTGGGTAATTATCCCACTTTATAGAAGAGGACACTGAATCACAGAGCTGGGAAGTGACTCGCTCAGGGTTACACAGCAAGGCAGTGGCAGAGCTGGGAATAGAACCCAGGAGTCCTGACTCCCAGTCCCGCCCTGCTCTAACTGCAGAGCTCGCTGCAGAAAGCAGCAACGAGCTCTGTGAGGCCCCAGCAGCTCTGCCGGGGGAGGGTCTCTGCATGGGGACCCCAGGAAGAGGCCTTGTCGGGCTTGGCTTCAGCAGACGTTAGTGCTCTTGACGGCAAGGAACAGATTTCACAAGGTTGGTCTGCTGGATTGGGTGTGGGGCTGGGAGGCAGAACTCCAGGGTTCTATCCCCTGCTCTGCCAATGACCTCCTGTGTGACCCCCCCGTGCCTCAGTTTCCCCATCTATTTCAGGGGGATAATGGTACTCCCCAGTGCAGTGACATTGTGGCCTCCCAGCCTTGCTGTCCTTCCTGTGTTCCCTGGGGTGGTGGCAGCAAGCTATGCACCCTGCCCCCTTGGAATGGGGGGCATCAGCTGGCTATGCCGGGGGATCTAGCCCACAGCTCCCTGCTACAGTAAGGGGCTGCCCACTTAGCACAGCCCTGGGCACCAAAGGGTTAAATACACAACAGGAGCCATTAGCTTATTGCCCAAGAGCTCTGCCTGGCCATGGGCCAGTCCATGCCAGTCAGATTTCATAATCCATGTGACCATCCAGCCTGACCGGCACAGCACAGGCCTCAGGACTGCGCTGGGCTAGCTCCTGCTTGAGCTTGTCCAAAGGAGTTAAAATGGCCAGGGATGGAGAATCCACCACAACCCTCAGTAAACTGTTCTGATAGTTAACGCCCCTCCCTGTTACCCATTCACATCTTATTGCCAGTCTGAGCTGATCTGGCTTCAGCGGCCAGCCACTGGCGTGGGTTAGACTTTCTCTGCTGGGCTGCAGAGCCCATTGTCATAGGGACTGTCAGCCCTGAACCTTCTCTTTGCTTAACTCATTACATTGAGCTCCCAGAGCCTCTTCCTATTGGGCCCCAGAGGTGCACCAGAAAGGGGCCCTTGTCCAGGCTCCCGGGGTGGGGGAGGTGGCAGGGTCTGGGAACGCGCCAGACAGGCAAGGCGGGTGCAGGACCCAGCTGCAGGCTGGGTGGATGCTCTCCCTGATCTTCCAACCAAGAGCAGCCCAGAGCTCAGCTAATCTCTGCTCTGGTGTTCACACCCCTCCCGTGGGGGGAAGGGGAGGGCTTCCTGACTTACCATAGCCCCCAGCAG
This sequence comes from Eretmochelys imbricata, assembly GCF_965152235.1. Lineage (NCBI taxonomy): Eukaryota > Metazoa > Chordata > Testudines > Cheloniidae > Eretmochelys > Eretmochelys imbricata. Next base: position 13,203,372 of record NC_135591.1, read on the forward strand.
AGCCTATTCTGATCCTGACTCTTGCCTATGCTGTGAGTGATTCAGTGTCAAGTCCCTGCCATTCTCTGCCTCAGTTTCCCCTCCGAAGTAGGGCTGATAACCGTCACCCACCCCTTCCCTGATGGACTGGGGGATTCATGAGAGCTGGAAGATCACTGTGAACACAAGACTCACCAGACACCCTCAGAGCATCACAGCAACTGTGGTGCACACACCCCTCCTCTCAGCCCGTGGCGTGGGGCTATTACCCCGGCTTTCCCTCCTTGCTAGACTATTTATCAGTCTAGCAGGCCTCTCTGCCTCTTCCACTGCTCCAGGTCTTGCTGCCTATTAACTCATTCACACCCGGGCCCGGACCCCGTCCCCAGCAGCATGGGGGAAGTATCTACACAAAGCTGGGAGAAAGCAGCCAGAGAATGCTTCATGAGTGGCGGGGCCGAGGCCGGGTCTGCTCCCCGCTGGGCTTCGGAGTCCTGGCACCTTGCTGAAGAACAAATTTTATCAGTCCTCAGGGGTGCCAGCAGCTCAGCAGAGGGTGGGAAGCCCCAGAGGGCAAATGACCAGCCAAGCCCCAGGCTGAGGGTCTAGATCCCATGTGGAGCAGCTTAGGGCAGCTGGGCCGTGGGAATAGTGTGTTGGGTAATGGGACCCCAAACAGCGCCCACCCTGACCCCAGAGCAAATCCTACACACTCACCTGCCCCCTGGAACACCGGGAGGTTTGTGACCCCAGAGAGCTCCTCTGTGACGTCTCCCTGAGCAGTTTGACACCCCCCACCCCAGACCTTCCAGGGAGCTGAGTTTCCCAGGGACTGAGGCAGCATCGGGAGCTGGTGTTGGCTCATTCAGCCTCAGGGTTGTGGCTGCCAGGTCCTGCCCCCACCCCTTGGGGTGGGCTCCTGACCCGTGATCGCTGGGCTTTGCTGCGTGGAGCAGGCTGTCACGTCTAGGGATGGGCCTCCTGATTCCCATGGCATGCGGGGATGGAAAGAGCTGACCAGGATGCAGCCATCAGGGCCTTGCCTGGATTTAGGAAAAGTCTGGTTTGCAGTGTTCGGGTATGCCCATGTGTGCCGCCGCCTGGCACGGCACCGCTCACCCTGACTCCGGCCTAGGCTGGGATTCTCCCTTAGTCCAGGTCTCGGGACTGGGGCTTTCGGAGCAGCGGGATCCTGGTTCTCTCCCTGCTGCCCTCAGGAATTGCTGAGCGGCCAGGACTACCCATGGCATGGCTCCCCTGTGCAATCCCTTTCCTGTCTGTCTCTCCCTTTTCCCGTCTCTGCGCACTCTGGCTGGCAGCAGAAGCCGCGCAGTGAGTCAGGCTGTTCCCGGAGCCCTGGCTCCCAGCCGGCCCAAACCACGGAGCAGGAGCAATGTGTGAGTGAGTGCTGCTTTCCCAGGAGAATCCCAGCCCGGATGCCGCACAGCCTCTGCCCTGAATCAGCTGACCCAGTCCCCAGCTGGGACCTTGTGGGTTAGCAGCTGAGTGTAACCCCCACCCTTCTTCCAGGGGGGCTGGCAGGCAGCCGACCGGCTCTCCCCATCTCCAGGGGCCAGCAGGTAAACTCCCTCTGTCCGGAGGCACACTGTGCTGGGGAGGAGCAGGCTGCCATCGGCTGGGCACCATGCAGGGCAGCAAGGCATGCTGGGAATGATGCCAGAGTATATGAAGCTGCCTGCGAGAGAGCAGAGAGGCCCGCACTGGCTATGGGGGCTCTGTGTCCATGGAGTGAGACGGGGGCTCTCCAGCCAGGAGCTGAGGGGCTGGCAGTAGGACTTGGAGCAGTGGAAGAGGCAGAGAGGCCAGCTGGACAGGACTGATAAATAGTCTAGCAAGGAAGGGAAGCTGGGGTAGTAGCCCCAACCCTCGGGGAGCCGCCTGACAGCAGGGGTGTGTGTGCAGTTGCTTTGATGCTCTGAGGGTGTCTGGTGTGTCTTGTGTTCACAGTGATCTTCCAGCTCTCAGGAATCCCCCAGCCCATCAGGGAAGGGGAGGGTGAAGGTTATCAGCCCTACTTCGGAAGGGAAACTGAGGCAGAGAGTGGTAGGGACTTGCCCATGCTGTGAGTGATTCAGTGACAAGAGTCAGGATCAGAACACAGGAGTCCTAACGCCCACCCCCACCATCCTGCACTAATCCACCAGACCTCTCTGTCTTCCCCACAAATGGGAGATCAGCCCCAAAGCAGAACCACGGTTCTGGTCCTGGATCACCTTTAAGCTGGGATCTCAGTCTCCGTGACGGGCACCTCCCAGGGTGCTGGGTCTGGTTGGGCTGGGGATCCCCATGTTTCAGCATGATCAGAGCCGGGTTCTGGCTGGTTCCATTCCAGGAAGCTTTAGTCTGGATCCTGGGCTTTGGGGCAGCCCTGAGCCCCTAGAGAGCCCCACGGTGAGGACATGACACTTGTTAGCTGGGGGCATGAGCTGGCGGGCAGAGAAAAGTGGGCCTCAGTAAGAGTCCAGATGGGGGGTGTAACATCCCCCACCCCACAAGCTGCAGCACGGGAGCCCAGCCTGGTGCCCATGGGCTGGCTGTAGGGTCCAGGCCCTGGAACTCTGCTCCCCAAACCCAAATGTGCTGCACAATCTGGGCCTGAGCCCCCGACCGCCTCCATCTGTGGGTGCTGGGGGGGAAGCTCTGTCTCTTGCCCCCATGGTTCCCGAGCCCCACAGTCCAGGGATCCTGCCTCTTGCCCCTTCCCACATCCCCAGTCTCTTGGGGCAGATTCCCCCCACCCCCTTGGCCTGCCCCTCTCCCACCAGCCCCTGGAGCGGGGTGGGAGAGCCAGCAGGAGCTTGGGCTGCCTTTGTTCTCCAGGCTAGCTCATTCCCAGGGGGTGGGGGAGGGGGCTCCAGGGAAAGAAACAACAGGTGCCCCCTCCCCCTTCAGAGACATGAGAGCTCAGTCGGGGCCTTTAATGGCCTAGACCCCCGGCCCCCCAGCTGTGCCCAGCCTCTGCTTTGCTGGAGCTCCCTGCCTTGGCCAGGCCTCCAAGGCCTTCCCCTCCTTCCCCAGCCAGGCAGGCTCAGCCCAGCTCCCTGGGCCGGGGGAGCTGGGGGGGCAGGCTCCCCAAACCCCTGCCTGGGCTGGGTTCCAGGGCCACTGCGCTGCCCGCAGCCACCCTGGGACAGCTGGGCTGAGGCCCTCGCAGACTGTGGGGCAGGAGGGAGCTGCATCCCCCAACACACTTCTAAAAAGGTTCTGGTGCCCTTGGGTCGCCCTCTGTAACTGCCCCAAAGCCACTGCTGGGGGCCCCTGGCTGCTCTTTGGGGGGGTTTTATTCCGAGGGGGGGCGGGTCTCTGTCCAGGTCCAATTCCCTCCGGGACCTGCAGAGCTGGGTGGGGCTGGTGCCTGGCCTGGACTTGTGGCATCCTGGACTAGTTTGGCTGCACCAGACACCAGCTGAATTGCCATTGCCTTTAGAGCCCTTCCCCATCTAAGCCTGCCCCATCTGCGGGATCTGCTGGCTCACTGAGCCCTCGGCCCTGCCAGCCTGCTTTGTACTCCAGGGCGCAGCCAGTTCTTGCAGACCTTTCCAGGGGAGGCCCACGCCGCACTCTCACTCCCACAGATGCAGTGTGGGGTCTCCTTGGGCTGCTTCATTTGGCCTGAGACTCTCTAGCTGCCCATTGTGTGCGGAAAGCCCAGGAGCTGCGTGTCCGTTTCCTTTCAGTATAATTATTACATAGCACCCAAGGGTCCCAAAGCACAAACCAGCTGTGAATTCAGTCACACAGTCACCTGCTAGAGGCTAGTAGAGGTGGGGCCAGCTCATGGGGCAGAAACTGAGGTGCAGTGAGGTGCCCAAGGCTATGGAGAGTCTCTGTCAGTCAGGGCTAGAACCCAGGAGTCCTGGCTCCTAGACCCCACTGCTCCAACCTACTAGACCCACCCTCCAGAGCCAGGGCTAGAACCGAGGAGTCCTGACTTCATCTCCTTCTGTAACAGTAGCCCCCACTCTCACCATGTCTCAGGTCTTGCCCAATCAGATTCTCCCTTGTGAAGTGCCCTCCCTTACTCCAGGGCTGTGGCCATTAGTGAGGGAGGAGCCTGGTGCCCTGCAAGGGCTGGATGGCACCTCTCCGCCCTGCCCCTCCACCCCATGGGGCGCCCTCCGGCTCCACAGGGATTGACCCGACACTCTCCGCTGTAGACAGAAGCTTGTTGCTTTTAACCCCCTTTTCTGTGCCCTTTGTGGGGGAGGGGGAAATAGTTTGCGGAGGGGCCCTCGCCAGCAGGAAGTCAGTTGCCTTTTACAGACCAAACCATTTACCCCAGGAATTGGTGCTGGCCCTTCCTGGCTGGTAGAGTTCCCCTGGGATTAGACAAGTGGCTGCCGCTGCTCTGTGCCTGGACCCCCAGCCCCTGCTCCACTGAGGTGCTGACTGCCCACTGCAAGGCCAGCCCTGTTTGTGTGGTGACAGGCCCAGAGCCCCCAGCACTGGGGCTTTCGCGGCCAGTATGGACCCAGCCAAGCTGGACCTGCTTTCCCCTGGTGCTTGTCTGAGGGGAGCGCCCAGCAGCCCCAACTGAGATCGGGGCCCCTTCGTGCCAGATTCTGCATGGACAGACACAATCGCTGCCCCAGACAGTTCACAGTCTACAGAGACAACGAGTAGGGTGGAGACAGGAAGCAGGGTTCTCCTGCATTACTGACGGAAGCCAAGGCCCAGGTTGTGACGTGCCCAAGGTCACAAAGGGAGACCAGGCATTGAACCCCTGTCTCCTCATCCCCTGACCCACCAGCGATGGCTCAGCTCCTTCCACCCACACCTGAGCCCTTGGGGAGCTGGTGCTGGGTGGGATGTGCTGCTGGGTGATGTTGAGGGTTGCCTGGCATCTCCTGCTGTGCTGGGCACAGTGTTCTCCATCTGGCCTGATGGCACGAGTGTCAGGGGGCAGGTATTGCCCCAAGGGGTCCCGCACCTTCTCGGTATGAGTTCATATGGGGAGGCTGTAATGGATCTCTGGGGTACAACCTGGAACTGTGGAACTGCTGTACCCCCTTAACACTCCTGCCTGAACTGTTCTCACACTACTATGCCAGTGACTGTGCAAGCTCATTAATTCATTTGCCACTCTGACACAGGGTAGTGGGTGTGCCGCAGCCCTTGTTAACCTGAGCTGAGATTCCACAAGCACATCAACCAAAATTACACTGTTTTAGGTAAAATATAAAACAGCTTTATTAACTACAGAGAGACAGGCTTGAATTGACTATAAGTAGCAGGCATTGAGATCAAAGTTGGTTACCTAAGAAATAAATAATTGGTTAGTCTCTAAGGTGCCACAAGTCCTCCTTTTCGTTTTGCGAATACAGACTAACACGGCTGCTACTCTGAAACCTGTCATTATGAAAGGCACTGAATTTAGTTGTATGGAGTGGAAATCTATCAACTTCATGAATTTTAATTTGTTAGTCTCTCAGGTGCCACAAGTACTCCTTTTCTTTTTAAGAAATAAAAGTAGAAACACAGTCTAAACCAGGGGTGGGGAACCTCCGGCCCACGAGCCAGATCCAGCCCCCTGCTTAATTTCATTCGGCCCACGGCAAGTATCTGCGCCATGGGCTGGAAGCCCCGAGCCTCGGTGCCCCACATGGGGCTGTAGCGAGCAGCGGCTTGCCCTGCTGTGGGGGAAGCGAGGGTGCCAGGCTGGTCGGGTTGGCTGCCCCTGCAGCTGCTAAGCACAGGGGTGATCAAGAAAGTTCAGAGTCTGCATGCGCTTACCTCCGCCTGCAGGCGCTGCCCCTGCAGCTCCCATTGGCCGGGACCCGGAGCAGGGGCAGTGCCTGCGGGCGTTGTCCGCACACACAGTACAGAGCCACATGGTCACATCATGGGCTGCTTCCAAGAGCAGCAGGGGGCCAAGGCACGGGGGGAGCCTGCCTTAGCCCTGGCACCGACGAGGAGCCACCTGAGGTAAGCAGCGCCCCACCGGAACCTGCAACCCAACCCCCTGCCCAAGTCCTGAGCCCCCTCCCAGAGCCTGCACCCCCGCCCCAACCCCCTGCCCCAGCCCTGAGCCTGCTCCTGCACTCCAAACCCCTCGGCTCCAGCCCGGAGCCCCCTCCTGCACCCTGAACCCCTCATTTCTGGTCCCACCCCAGAGCCTAGGAGAAGCCCCGAGCCTCCCCCCCTCACCCAGGGCTGTGTGTGGCCTGTAACCGATTTTTTATGTGAGTCAGTGGCTCCCAATAGAAAAAAGGTTCCCCACCCCTGGTCTAAATTCTAACTTTAACAGACTAAGCAAGATCTGAACGAAGCAGTCTCTCACCCTAAGAGATGTTACAGCAGCTGACAGTTCTCAGTACACAGGCTGGATTCCCTTCCCAGCCGGGGACCAGTCTCCTCAGTTCAAAGTCTTTGTCTTCCAGATGCTGAGATGGGGGAGGAGAGAGGCCAAGTGATGATGTCACTGTCCCTCTTTTAAACTTTCCTCCCGCTGCTAGGAAGATCCTTGCTGTGGTGTGGCTTAACCCTCACTGGGCATGTGCCCTCTCTGAGGAGTCTCCGGGCTGGCAATTGGGAGAGTGGTTTCCCCTTATCGGGCCACTGACACGTCTGGCTGGTGCTGATGTAAATCTGTCTCACTAGGTGCTCCTTTGTTGCCACTGAAAGGCCGGCTGTGGGCGTTCCCAACCTCTCAACTTATTTCAGCAACATACCCATAGCAAAACCTCAGAACTTCCTAGGATGAAAGATCTGATGGGAAATGGTGAGGGGGAAAGGTGTTTAAAGTTTTGAACAAATGTTTGACCTGGTTGCTCAGGCGCGTTTCCTAAGCGTATGTAAAGATGTCTGTGGGACCACAATGTGAAAACTGGGGATGAGATGGTGTCTAGCTGATGCCTTTGAGCAGACCCAGGCATCTCTTGAGACTAAACCACAGGAACAGGATGTTTACAAGTATCTTCGGTGCTACTGTTAAACCTCATGATAAAAAATGTGGTGTTCGTGTTAACCCTGATGTCAAACCCTAGGAAAAGGGTGCAATATGCATGATTTTGGGGGAAAGCTCTTGCACATGCTAGGAGTGGTAAATAAGAACTCACCCTGTGTTAAGAGGCCATATGGTAATGCTGCTTCTCAGCTAATACCTGCAAGCAGGCTTGAAGCTTGTCACAGCAGAGAAACCATAATAAACCTGGTCTGCTGTATGGAAGGGGAAACTGAGGTACATCACCTTATCGCAGGCAGTGGGGATACGCAGTTGGGTGTTTGCAAATATCTTTGTCATACCACCCCATCTGTTTAAACTGGCTGGTTTGTTCAATACCTCTTGTGTCTTCCAGCTTCTTCCTGAACCTTAACATGTGTTCAGTTACTGGTTTTTCTTTTTCTTCAGTATTCCCTTCGCTATGGGTTCTCAAGCCAATCGTACCTTTGGGGATTTGGTACTGCAGGGTCTAGTGAGGTGAGGATGTAAGGCATTCTGCATATTGGCTGGCCCTGTGCGGAGATGTCTCCCAACCCCAGGACTGTACATATGCAAGAAATCCATCTCCACTCTTGGCCTTACCCTGTGTTCCTCACTCCCAGCCCTGAGACCTTCCTTGCCCCTTTTCCTTACAGGGTTGTGATCTGTGCTTTCTGGGTTACAAGTTTGTACTCTTTGGTCAGATGCACCTTTATGCAGCAGCTCTCCCTCAGCTGCTTTTTGTGTCTTACGAGCCCAGAGGAAAACCCACCCCGTCAGCCAGCCGGGTCCTTTGCATGCTCACAGACAACCACCACCTGGAAACTTCCTGGACTCAACTTCTTGACTGTTACAGGCGTGGGAGCTGCATCTTGACTTAAAGAGGCACAGTTACTTTCCACACGCATGTCAGGACTGGGGTCCAGGAAGACTGGGGCATGGATTGGGGTACCCTCCGTCACCCCCTTCTCTGTCCCCAAGAAGTTAGCTGTGTGACTGCTCCCCTCCGTAAAGTCAGTTACACAGTTCCCTCTCTGGACCTGAGTTACAGGCTGCGTGCACAGATGCTGAATCAGCCCCTCTGTCCTGGCCATCCTCTCCCAACTGACCAGTGAGGAGACAGTCATGTGCTCCCACTATTCCTTCCCCGTTTTCCTTTTCTGGGTCCAACAGGCTATTAATGCTAAATGGATCTAGACTTTGTAAACGATACCTCCCAAGGCAGACTTTGTACCAGACACATCACAGTCATATCACCATGTGGAATATGGAGGTCCAGGGTGCTGCTTTGAGGTACAGTGTGTCACTGAGGCTGGTTCTGCACTGTGCTGGGCAGGGCCTGAGCTGGCCCTTCAGACTGATGGGACTGGGGGATAACCTGGGCCTGAGTGGGGAGGATACTGGCCACCCCCTACAGAAGATAGAGGGTCCAGCCATGGGGAGCGAGGTCACCTCTGTACCTGCAGGCAGTGCTGCCCAGCCAGTGTAGTTTGGGGAGCGCTTGGCTTAGAGGTGGCCTTGCAGAGAGTGTTTGGGTGGGGAGGAGCTGAGCACATGGCATTGGTGCAAAGACCCATCCCCAGGAGTCGGAGGTGCCTGATCCAGATGTGGAAGTGAGGTGGGAAAGGCCTGGCATGTCCCTGCGAGTCGGGAATAGTGGCCGCACCGGGGGACGGAAGTCTTCTGTTGAATGTGAGGGCCTTGGCCTGGGACTCCAGGGAACCAGGCTCTTTTGGGGTTTCTGGGGCAGGGATTCCAGCACCTTGGTCCCAGCTGCAGCCTGGGGACCTAAGTGGTGGGGACCGGCAGCCAGTCGCTGTCCCAACGAAGGCAGTGGTTGGGGCAAGTTCTGGGGGTAGTGACCTGCCCCCCTCCCTCACAGTGGCCTGCGGGCTGGGGTTGGTTTCAGCTCTGTCCCAGGCCTGGCTGGGCCCTGGTCGGTGAATCGCAGCCACGCAGCTGCTCTGTGCACCCCTGGATGCCCACAACAAGGGCCCATTGTCCCAGGCGCTGACAAGGGTCTACTACAGACCCTGCAGCTGAGCACAGGGGCCCCACGGGGAGGGTGTGTGCAAAGGGCAATAGAACTGGGGAAAGGGGGGTCATGAGGAGCAGGTTTGGGGGGCATGAGGAGTGGGTTTGAGGCCTCAGATGGCACTAGGGGGAGCTCTGCTGCAGGGAGTAGGCTGGGGCACTCTATAAGTGATGCACCCCTCACAGTCAGTGCTGGCCCCAGCGCAATGGCTAGGGGATGCTGTGCTGTATATTTTCCCCCTGTTGAAGCAGAGGTCAGGCCTGGGAAATCCCGGCGTCTTCTCACAAGAGCCCTTCCCCACTCCCCCTCCAGCCACCTGGTCATTGCAGTGGTTCAGCCCTGTTTCAAAGCAGGAGTCCTGGCCCCTGTTGATGCTGCCGTCCCCCAGTGGACCCGCTTCCCCAGACCCCAGCGGGTACCTGTGCTGGTCTGGTGTCTCGTCCCACCCCCACTCCAACTGTTCTCTGCCCTCTCTTAAGAGCAAGTCCCTTTTTAAATAGCTCTGGTCCTTCTGCTCTCTGGCCCTGTCCCCTCCTGGCCTTATTGGGAACAGGCAGCCAGTGTTCGCCCGAGACCGTGGCTGGTTGTTTCCTTCCTGCTGGCTTTTCCTTAATGAACGAACCCCGTCACTTTCCCATGGGAGTGTGCCAAGGACCAGCGCCCACAGCAATGCTCGGTCACTGCAGCTCTGATGCCCCCCTAGTGCTGGGGCCAGGGAGCTGGTGCCGTAGCTGTGCGGAAGGGCCCCCTTGGAGCTGATACACTAGGGCTGGTGGGGCAGGGCGGTATCGGTCTCCTGGGGGGAAGATGGGTGTGCGGATGGCATCCCAGGGGAGGGGCAAGCCTCCTGGATGGCACATTGACCCTGCAGTGAGTCTGTAGCCGGTGCTCAGCGAGGCAGCCTCAGGCCTTGGGGGAGCAGGGGAAGAGATGGGGCATCCCCCAGCTTGGTTAAGCTAATTCCTGCAGTGACTCCAGGGGGTTCACAGTGGGGATACCGGGGGCAGGGGGTCTCAGGCCTGCAGACAGCGACCTCACCTGCAGAGCAATTACCAGCGCTCCGCAGACAGCTCCCACAGTCCCTTGTACCAGCCATGCCCATGGAGCATGCGGGGGGTGCTGCAGCAGTGGCTCATGGCCTGTCTGCAGGGAGCCTGGGAACTGGGAAGGGACCCTGGGGTGGCCGGGGGAGAGGGGCCCAGCCCAGCTGCTGTTTCTGACTCACGGCCCTTTCCTCCTCTCTTTCCCAGCAGTATCAGCATCCTCGTTGGAGCTCCCAAGGCCAACACAAGCCAGCTCAACGTCACACAGGGCGGGGCTGTCTACTACTGTCCCTGGCACCAGGGCAACAGCAGCTGCACCCCGATTGAATTTGACCAGACAGGTAAAGGGCACAACTGCCTCGTGGGGGGGAGGGGCCAGTGGGTTCAATCCAGCACCCTGGGAGGGGGTGCGGGGGCGGGTGTCAGATGTGCTCCTCCCCTTGGGCAGCTTCCTGTCAAACAGAACTGATGGACATCAGCAGAGCTGGCTGTGGGGGAGCCCAGGGCTGGGTGAGCAGGGGCCTGCGGGTCGGGATTGAGGGGCACTGGCAGAGCTGGCTGTGGGGGAGCCCAGGGCTGGGCTAGCAGGGGGCTGTGGGTCGGGATTGAGGGGCACCGGCAGAGCTGGGGGCTGGAGCCCAGGGCTGGGATTGTGTGGGCTGTGGGTCAGGATTGAGATTCTCTATTGTCCATGAGATGAGCTATGTAGGGGTGACACCCTGAGGCCCTAGGAAGGGTCGGGGGATCACATGGGGCTGGGGCATGGAGAATTCCCCTCCCCCTTGGGGTTTGTGCCCTTCTGACTCCTGCAGAAGGTGCCCTGTCCCCTAGGTCAGCCCCCTCTGGGTTCGGCAGCTGCCACATGAGGCTCCCCAGCCCGGGCTCGTCTCCTCCCTCCCCAGCCAGGCGGTTTCTGTTGTTATCCAGCCCCGCAGCGGTGCTGAGGAGGATCAGGACCCGTTGTGCTGGGTGCCCTGGCCTGCCTGCACGACGGGAGCTGAGGGGTGGTTCTTGCTCTCGGTCACCTCCGTGTGGGGCCAGGAGCCGGCCTGCAAGCCACTACTGCGGCCGGAGCTGACCCGGGACTGAGCCCCCGTAACCCTCACGGACCTGTCAGAGATTTTCTGTCTTGGAGAAACCTGAGCTGGGGGGAACCTGCTACCATCTCCCCGCCCCCTCTACTGGCTGGGCCCAGGGACATGGCAGTGCAGCCCCACCCTGGGGCCATGGCACCCGGCCCCCATCCCAGTGTCGTCTGCCACACTTTCCCATCCAGTCTCACAGCACCCCCTGCTGGAGAGGCTGGGCTGGAGTGGCTGGGAGCTCCCCCCGCAGCCCCCCCTGCTGGAGGAGCCAGGAGCTCCTCCCACAGCCAGCGCTTCCAGTCTGGCTGTTCCCTGCTGTGCCCGCCCCCGGTAGGCCCCAAAGTGGATGTTTCTGCTGCTGTAGCTGTACAAGAATGTTCCCCTCTGGGGTCTCTGGCTCCCAGAATGCACTGTGCCTGCCGCCACCCACAGCACCCCACCCCCCGGGGAGGGAACAGCCCTGTGCCCATGGAGCATTGCCCTAGTCCCCCTCCCTGCCCTGGAGGGAGCGTTGCCAAGCTCCCAGCCTCCTGAGAACCTGCTACAGGTGGAGGGACCAGGTTGAGGTGGGGGGCAGGTCTGGGGAGGGCGTCAGCCCCAGGCTATCCCAACCCCTAGCCAGGGGAGGCTGATCTGCCTGGCAGTCAGTGCTCCTGGTAGGGGAGAGGCCAGATTAGCTGTAATCCCAGCCACAGCAGGTGGCTCCTCTGGCCAGCCCAGCCCCCCAGCACTGCCAGGATGGGGCTGTGCTGGGGGAGTGCTGGCCCCTCCCAGCTTGGATGGTTCCTGTGTCCCCCCCCACATCCGCCCATTATGTGTTTCCTTGCCACTTCCTGTCCCAAACGACCATCTGCTGTCACCGAGCCCCATTAAACTTCCAATGCGCCCCACTCCAGAGGCGACTGCGTTTCCATGGCAGCCAGCCTGTTCCCAGCGTCCTCCTTGTTTTAACGGGGTCATCCCAGCTCCGGCCCTGGCATTGCTTTGCGTGGGGACAGGTGGGGTGCAAAGTCCTGGTCTTGCCATGGTGGTGCGCACATCCATCCCGTTGTCGCTCCCCCAGGGTCCCTCGGCAGTGATCAGTGCAAGGCCGGGGGACCGAGCCATGGGCTGGGGGTCAGGAGGGGAGCTCCCCCCCCACCCCCCAGTCAGGGCCATCAGGGGGAGCTGGGATCCCAGGCTAAAGGCTGCGCAGGGGGGAGGGGACCCCATGTTCCCACCCACCGTGGGCAGGGCTCTGGCTGTCTCTCACTCTGGCCAAGGACAAATATTTACCCAGCTTTGCAAAGGGAAGCGAGGGCTTTGCGGCTGGATTGCAGAGCTGGCGCCTGGCTGGGGTGACCTGGAGCGGGGTTTCCCCGGCATCCCTGCTGGTGCCCTGGAGGGGCCGGCTTGGATGGGGCTCTGGCTGGCTCGCAGCCAGGGGATTTTCCTTGGCTCGTTGGTCGGGCCGATTGCGTTACGGCCGGAGAGCAGGACGCAGCCTAACGGGAGCTGTCGCCCCGCGCGGCTCGCACCAAACGTTGCTCTCGCTCCAGCCAGACGTGGCCCGTCTGGCTCCCGGCCCCGCTGGCAGATCCGTCTCCAGAGGATCTCCTGGCTCCGCTCCCCCTCACGGCACCCTGCCAGCAGCTGGAGCCACATGGCCTCTTGCTCTGGGGCCGTGATCCCTCACCCTGAGATAAGTGGTTAATGATGAACCACAGGTGGCTCTGGGCTCATCCACCCCCTAGAGCCAAGATGGGGCAGAGCCCAGGGTAAAAAAGCGGGGATGCAGGAGGCATGTGGGGTGGGAAAATCCCTCAAGGCAGTGTGGCAATGCGGGAGGCAGTGGGCGAAGGCAGGGGGTGCGCTGCAGGGGAGGGGGACTATGAGAGGGGGAACAACAGGGCAGATGTGGGGGAGGGGTCCTGGGGGTTACAGTATAGGAGGCGGGGGGCAGTGTGGGGCTGAGGGGGCAGAGTGAGTTGCAGCACAAGTTGTGGGGGGCAGTGGGTGGGGGTAGGTGGGCAGGGGAGGGGGCAGGGTGTTGCTGTGGGTGGGGGCAAAGGTGCAGTGCGGGGGGTTGCAGTGTGAGCTATAGGTGGGGGCTGGGGAACGGGGCAAGGAGTGTGGGCTATAGGTGGCAGGGTTTAAGTGTGTGGGTTGCAGCGTGGGCTGTGGGTGGGGGCAGGGGTGCAGTGCGGGGGTGGGGATTGCAGTGTGGGCTGTGGGTGAAGGCAGGGATGCAGTGCAGGTAGAGGAGGGTATATGTAGTGGGAGATTGGGGGGTTCTTGCTTTTCCAAGAATTCACCTCTGCTTGTGTTTTCCTGTAAATCAAAGCTGAGTGAAGGCCCCAGCATGTGGGACCCACTCAGGAGGAAGGGGGGGGGGCGGGCTGTGGGTGGCAGCTGGGATCCGCCTGTGGCTGGCAAGGGCTGGGTGGGAGAGGAGATACTGTCCCTTCCTGGGACACTTTGGCCAAATGCCCTCTTTCAAGACAGCTTGGAGCACGCTGCCCCTTCCCCTGTGGTGTTTGCAAGGGGGCTTCCCCATGCCAGCGGCTCCCTCCCTGGTGACAGGGCCTCAGGGCCGTGCTGTCCCACACAGGGTTTGTGCCGGTGAGCTGGCTGGCGTGTTGGGTCAGCGCTGCCCCAGCTCAGCCATGTATCCTAGGCCTCCCGCGGAGGCGGCAGCTGGTGCCAGTCGTGGAGCCCGGCAGTGACCACGCTTCTCCCCACAGGGTCCCGCCAACACGACTTCAGCGGGAATGGCACCGATGGGCTGACGCAGGTGGAGTTCAAATCCCTGCAATGGTTCGGAGCGACAGTGCGGTCCCACGGCAGCTCCATCCTGGTGAGAACGGCACCGGGGGACCCCGGCTGGTAGGGCCTGCCATGTGGCGGGCTGGGGCTCATTCGCTGCCTGGCTATGGGGCAGGGGGTTCCCGCCTGGCCCCACGCTGTGCTGGAGTAGCTAGTGTGTGGGTGGACGCCATCAGGTACCGGGACCTCCTCAGTTGCTCGGTCTCCCCTGTCCTCAACTGCTGCTCACCCAGCTGCTCTATCCCTGCCCAGGCCTGCGCCCCCCTGTACAGCTGGCGCACCCTCAAGGATGAATCTGGCCGAGACCCTGTTGGTACCTGCTACCTGTCTGTCAGCAACTTCACCAAGTTCGTGGAGTATTCACCCTGCCGCTCAGGTACCGGCTCAGGGAAGGGGGGGAAAGTGCTCCCTCCGGGGGCTGGGCTGGGGGCAGTGGGCGGGAGACCCCCAAACTCCTTGGCTCCCCCAGCAGCAGATAATCCCTGCTTTAAGGGGTAATCAGGAAATCTTTCCATCCCAGGCCTCCCTCACAGCCCCAGCGCTGGGCTGGGCACATGTTCCCAGGGGATGGCGTCAGAGCGGGTGTGGACAGCGTTACCTGGGAAAGCAGGGAGAAGAGCCTAGTGGCTGGAGCAGGGGGCTGGGAGCCCAGAATCCCACCCCAGGGTGCTGGTGTCCAGGGTCAGAGCCTCCTGCCCCCCGTCCCACCTCTCGCCCCTCATGGGTGTTTCTCTCTGCAGATCTGGACTCGGCGGAAGGGCAGGGTTACTGCCAGGGTGGCTTTAGCGCTGAGTTCACCAAGGTGAGAGGCCCTGATGCCATGCAGCTGCGCCCCTGAGCTCTAGTAGCAGCAGAGCGCCCCCTGCCTGCTGCCCCCAGCATGTGTATGGGGGATTGCTGAGTTCCTCACTGGGGCCTCCCGCAGTCAGACCCCCCTGAGTGGGACTAGGGGGCTAGGTCCCGGGCTGCAGGCTCTGGTACCTCCTGACCCACAGAGCTGCGTCTCAAGCCCAGACCCACAAACAGGAACCTCCTACGGGAGCACTCCCCTAGCTGGTAGCAGTTGCAGGTCCCTTATCCTCTCTGTGGGCGCCCCCCTAGAGGGAGCATGTTCTTATGTGCAACCCCTTGCGTGTTGGGAGCTGCTGGATGCTGGGAGTGGGGCCTTGTGAGGAGCCCCCCAATACCTCCGGCCCACCCCAGTCACATCCCCCGTGCCCCACAAACAGGTCATTGCCCTGTTGGGCCAGCTGGGTGGGTCTCTGCCTGCTCTCACCCCTCCCCCCCCACTGGGTGCTAGGGCAGATCTCTGGCAGTGTCACTCATGCCCGAGGGGACACAGAGAGGAGCAGCCCTTCCTGTGTCTCCCTGACCCCTTCGGGGGCAGCATGGGGCCCCCCTCTGCCCGTTGCAGCTGGGCCTGCAGAGACCAGCCCTGCCCCACTCTGCTATCCCCCTGTGAGATCGCTCCCTCCCCAGCTCCGGGGTGGGGGGACACTGAACCTGCTCAGTCAGCTGCCTCCCTTGTGGCCAAGGGGGGAGCAGTAGGGGTTTGGTGGGGGAGGGGTGAACCCAGTGACACTGCTGGGGATAGTCTCTTCCCTCCCCCCGACTCCCAGGCAGGATCTCACCTTGTGGCTCTGACCGGGCTCTTTGCTCTGCAGACGGGGCGAGTGCTTCTGGGAGGCCCTGGAAGCTATTTCTGGCAAGGTGAGTGCCCCCACCCCCTGCTACTGGCCTCCCCCACCGTCTTTCTTCTCCTCTCTCCCCCTGCTGCTGGCCTCCCACACCGTCTTTCCCCTCCCCCACCCCCTGCTACTGGCCTCCCCATCTTCTCCCTGTTCGACCCCCTCCCTGGGGTACCACTTCTCCCCCTTTTCCTCCCCGCTGGACTCTCAGCTGCCCGCCCCATCTCCCCCCAGGCCAGGTGATCTCAGCCACGCAGGAGCAGATCGAGGAGGCCTATTACCCCGAGTATTTAATCCTGGGCACCCAGGGGCAGCTGCAGACACGCCAGGCCGCCCCCATCTATGACGACAGCTATCTGGGTGAGTGCCCCGGCTGGTGGGGGAAGGTACCCTCTGGGTGTGGGAGGGGATAGCTGAATGTAGAGGGCCCCCAGTCTTTGGCTGGTTACCCCATCTAGGTGCCTGTGGGAAGTGAGGTGGGGGTCTTGGCCCAGCTCCCAACAGACTGAGGCTCCTCACTGCTGGTTCATGGGCAGTCTCGGCCGGGAAAGACAGGGGGAACTGGGCCTTGCCCAGGGCAGTCCCTACTCCCCAGGCCTGGGTATAGGCACTGCACCTGGCCATCCTGCCAGCTTTAGGGGCTGAGACTTGAGTGCTGCTCCCCAGTGCCAAACAGACAGAAGTTCCCAAAGCTGGTCTTGCTCGCCGAGTGCTGCCCTGCGAGGGGTGCAAGGCAACACCTGCCGTGAGCTGTGGGAGATGGGGCTGGGGGTGCTCCTCGGGGGTGGGGGGCTGGGGGTGCTCCTCGGGGGAGGGGGGCTGGGCGTGTTCCTGTTTATAGCTGGGGAAATGGAAGCTGTACTACTCTCAAGGACATGCAACAAAGTCAGGAATAGAACCCAGGAGTCCTGCTTCCCAGCACCTCCCACAGCTCCAACCACTAGATCCTACTCCCTGCCCAGAACTGGCAATAGAACCCAGGAGTCCTGACTCCCAGCCCTACCCTGGTCCAACCACTAGACACCACTCCCCTCCCAGAGCTGAAGATAGAACCCAGGAGTCCTGACTCCCAGCCCCGCCCCGATTCAACCACTAGATACCAGTCCCTGCCTCCCAGGCCCTGCGCTCCAGCCATAGACCCTGCTGCTCCCTGGCGTGTTACAGACAGTAACTAAGGGAACAGCTCCAGGGAGCTCCTCTAGTGCAGACTCAGCCTGTGGCTTGGCACAGATGGATGAGTGAGGCATGGAGAGGGACTGAAGCTTGCCAAAGTCATGGAGCCCCCGATCCCGTCACCCAGTGCCCTGTCCCAGGAACTAACCCCTCTCCGGGGCAGAGCAAAGCCGGTGAGGAGTGTTTCTGTGTGGTTCCCTTTTAATCCATCAGCCTGTCACTGAGAAGCCAGCTCCTCCTGCCCAGTGTTGATATAGGGTCTAACCAAAACAATGGGGACAGAAGGGCCAGGGGCTGAGTGGTGCTGGAGCCTAACCCCTCTGCTCCTCTCCCCATGCAGGGTATTCTGTGGCCGTCGGTGAGTTCAGCGGGGATTCTACCGAAGGTACTGCCATGCTGGGCTCTCTGGAGTCGGTGGGGAAGGGAGAGTAATTGCTGAAGCCCCCTCCACAAGTTCTGCCCCCTTTCTAACACCCCATAGATGTGGCAGGGTCAGTCCCGGGGCAGAACAAGTGCTGGTTGGAGCCCAGGTGCTCTGAGGAAGCAGTTGCTATGGAGGAGGCCAAGCTGATGCTCCTGGGTCTGGCCAGCCGGGCCAGGAAGCTGCACAGGGCAGGCTGGCTCCCACCGTGGGGCCTGGCTGGGCTCAGCGTAAATAGCAGAAATGAGCGTACCATGCCACCCTGGGCAGGGTTCAAACCCAGCATCTCCAGCACCCTGCCCTCAGAGCAACTGGGTAGGCCATTACCCTGGTGGGCCAGCTGCTGTGACATGCTCGCCCTGTGTTACTTGAGAAATAGCCGGATAGCTGAGTTTGGGGTGGGTTGGGGTCCAGGGCTCTGGTTCGATCTGCCAGTCCTCCTGCACTGAGACAGTGAGTGAGCTATCAGTGGGTGAAGGGTGGGCTAGGGCTTCAGCCCCCTGGAGTTTGGGCTCTAGGATTCTCTCCCCCCGCCCCACCCCCCAAATTGTGGGTGAACTGCTTTACCCTGGGATGTGGCATTGGACAGCCCAGGGTCACATCTTCCTGGGGAGCTGGCCTGGCTTTGTCTGTGTTGTCCATCCCACCCCAGCATCGCACAGGCTGAGCTGCCCACAAGGACCCACCTGGAGCTAATGGACCCGTATCTCTTTGCTCCTTTGCAGACTTTGTGGCTGGCGTTCCCAAGGGAAACTTGACCTACGGCTACGTAAGATCCTGAGCTGGGGCAGTAGGGTGGGGGTTCTTCCCCTGGGGGCCAAGGGAGCCCCCCTGTCTCTCCACCTGGCTGCACCCAAATGCTCTGGGTCTGTCCTTTTCCAACTACATCTCTGCTAGACTGGGCCCTCCTTCCATCTGCCCTGGGAGCTCCTTGCACCAGGCTGGCTCGGGCTGTTGCTCCCAGTGCTGCTACGCCCCCCAGAAGTGGATGGTTTGGCCCCTTTCTCCTACTCTTGCTCTCACTAGCTTGACTTTGCCCCTGCATAGGGCTCTTGCACCCCAGGGGTGTCAGCAGGGTGGGGAGGCACGGTGCTCATGTCATCAGCTGTTGCTTGCAGGATAGCTGTGGGGGGCAGGGCAGGGCCTTGCCTGCCAGCTCCGGTACAAGCTCCCCTACCCCCAAGAATGGACCTTGCTAAGCCCCACAATCCTGCTGATTTGGTTGTTTCCATAGTAACTAACACACTTCCCCGGGCAGGGCTGAGGGCACATCTGCAGTGCGATTAAACATCCACAGCCGGCCAGGCCGGCTGACTCAGACTAAGGGGCTCTTTAATTGTGGGGTAGATGCTGAGCCATCCCACCTCACAGGGTCCTAGAGCCTGGGTGCCAGCCCAATTGCTGATGTCTGCCCCACAGTTAAACAGCCCCATAGCCTGAGCCCTGCAAGCTGGGGTCAGCTGGCAAGGCAGCAGTGGGTGCAGCCTAGACAGACTGTGACTGACCAAAGCCTGAGCCAAGGCCGAGTGAGGAAACAGAGGTTGGAGACGGCGCGGAGGAAGGAGGGTGGAAACAGAGGGTGGAGAAGGCCCAGCCCACCCAGGGCTTTTGTGGTCACCCCCAACGCATGTGACCCCATCACCCACTCTGTCAACATCCCAGGCCCTTCCTGTGACCTGCTCAGGAATCCTGCTATGCGGCATCATCAGAGCCGCTGCCCGGGGGCTGGCTGCAGGGTGACTGCCCAAGAACTCCCGAGTCGTGCCAAGGCCCCTCCCCAAACTCCCACAGCTTAAAGATGACAGGGGAGGTTTTAGAAGAGAGATGGGACTTAGCACCCTTGGTTCTGCTCTCAGATCTGGCAGGAGTGGGGCCAGAGGTTGGAGCGGGAGCAGGGAGGAGCTAGGTCTCAGGACCCCTGGATTCTGCTCTCTGCTCTTGGGGGAGTGGGGGCTAGTGGTTAGAGCGTGGGGTGGGGGGTATGCTAGGACTCAGGACCCCTGGATTCTGCTCTCTCCTTTGGCGGGAGTGGGATCTAGAGGTTCGAGTGGGGGCAGGGAGGTGCTAGGACTCAGGACCCCAGGATTCTGCTCTCTCCTTTGGTGGGAGCGGGATCTAGTGGTTAGAGCGGGGGTGGGGATGAGGGCTCATGACTCCCCTCTCGTGTGGTTTCCCATCTTTTACGTGGGGAGGGCGCTTAGCTGCTGTGGGCATCACCAGTAGAGCCCCTCAGAGGTGAGGCGCCAGAGAAGTGGGAATTGGATTTTCTACCTGACAAAGTTGCAAACACCAGGTGAGATCCTCGGCCTGCGCTCTGGGTCAGCAGAGCAGTGGAGTGAGCAGGGGCTGCCGGGGCCAGAACCGTCCAGAGGAGGAGAATAGAAACCACCTAGGGGCTGGGATGGGAGTGAGTCCCGGTCAGAGTGGTTCTGCCCTGCGGGCTTGGGATGGGGACTTGGCGACCGAGCTGTGACCTGGGTCTTCTCTTGCCAGGTCACTGTCCTGAATGGATCGGACATGAAGTCCCTGTATAACTTCTCTGGAGAGCAGGTGAGCAGGATGCGCTGGCCACATGAGCCAGGCCCATGTGCATGGCAGGGGCTCTTCTGTCGTCTGAGCAGGGCTTTGGAATGAGGCCACCCCGAGGGATCGAACGAGCCGCATGGGCAATGGGTGGCAGGCAATGCATGCTAGGCCCCTTGCTGGGTAGGAGCTGCCAGCTCTTCCCAGGGGGAGGGGCATGGCCCTTACCCAGATCATGTGTTACTGACCCAGAGGGCCCCTGGGTAGCACCATGGGGGTGCATGGGGCTAGAAGTGCTTCCCTTGTTGGAAATAACCCTGTCTGTGAGGGGAGAAGGGTGAATTATCTCCTGCAGCATGGGAAAAAGCCCCCTTCCCAGCATTTGTGCCAGGGCACGAGAAACAGCAGACATACCACCCAAGCCAGCGGGCAAGGGGCCTGTCACTGTTTTGGCGCGTGGGTGGCATGTTTATAGAAAGATCGTCTCTTGAGCGCTCTCCCCAGGCTGGTGGCCCCATGGCCCCAACAGCAGCAGCTGCCTCTGTAGAGGGGTGACTTTGGCTGCATCCCTGGCTGCAAAGGGGCAGAGCCCAGGGCAGTGCCACTGTCCAGAGCGGCTGGGCCCTGTCCCTTCGCATGGCGTTTAGCAGCTGGGGATGAGATGGGGAGCTGGTGTCGTGTGGTGTTGGTTCCTCACAGGCTCAGGGTATCTGCACCAGCACGGGGGGGGGTGACGTCTAGAAAGGGGAGCTTTGAAAATCCCTTTGTCATCCTGGCAGCATCCCTGTCTCAGGCCAGGGATCGGATGCACCAGCCCCCTGCTCACCACGGGGTGTCAGCCCGGAGCCCCTGCTTCACCCCACCTGCTGCAGAGCCGGGACCAGCCCATGGCTTGGCCGAACTGGAGGGAGCCCCTGGCCCTCAGCCTTTCATGTGGGCCCCGCCCTGGGAGGTTTCCTCACTTGTGGCAGGACGGGGGAGTGGTGGGGGCAGAATCCATGGGGAATCTGCAGCCTAATTGATGAACCCAGCTCTCCCTTTCTCCTGCCCTAGATGGCAGCCTACTTTGGCTACGCGGTGGCTGCTGCTGACGTGAACAGCGATGGGTGAGTGGGGCCCTGCTAGCCGGGGTCTGTCTGTGCCATTACTGGGGGTTGACGGATTAAGGGGGGCAGTTGGGTCAAGCAGAAAAGGGCTGGGCTGTGTTGTGGGGGAAGGGGGTTCGGCATCGGAGGCATAGCAGTGTGTGGGGGAGGGGAAGCACATGGGGGCCTGTGTAGTGCAGGGATGGGGGGGGCAGGGCTCGGAGCCCACTGACCCAGCAGCATCCCCTGTCGTAGGGGATGGGACAGAGCAGCATCCCTGACCCCAGTTTCTCCCGCTCCCAAGTGCTGGGTCACACATTGGGAGAACCCCCTCTACCCCCAAAACCCTTGCAAGATATGGCCTGCTGAGAGACATCCTCACCCTGCCCCCACCATGGCCTTGGTTGTGTGGAGCAGGAGCAGGGTCGAGGGTGGGGGTGGGGTAGGCGGGAGCAGGGCCCGGAGGGGTGTGGGAGGAGGCAGGGTCCGGGGGGGCTGCATGGGAGCAGGGGCCAGGGGGTGTTTGGATGGGAGCGGAGCCAGGGGGGTGTGTGTGTGGGAGCAGGGGCCAGGCGGTGTGTGGGCAGGAGCGGGCTCCAGGGAGGGCGGAAGTGGGGGCCGGGGGGTGGGGGTGGGAGTGGGAGTGGCAGCTCCTCTCCCCTCAGCCCTTGGCTCCTGGCGCCTCCTGCAGCAGGCCCAGATCTGATTTGAACACACACCCCCTGCTCGTGCCCACCCTCCCACACGCACACAACTCATCCCCCTGCGCGTGCCCACCCTCCCACACGCACACAACTCATCCCCCTGCGCGTGCCCACCCTCCCACACGCACACAACTCATCCCCCGGTGTGCGCGTGCCCACCCTCCCACACGCACACAACTCATCCCCCTGCTCGTGCCCACCCTCCCACACGCACACAACTCATCCCCCGGTGTGCGCGTGCCCACCCTCCCACACGCACACAACTCATCCCCCTGCGCGTGCCCACCCTCCCACACGCACACAACTCATCCCCCTGCTCGTGCCCACCCTCCCACACGCACACAACTCATCCCCCTGCGCGTGCCCACCCTCCCACACGCACACAACTCATCCCCCGGTGTGCGCGTGCCCACCCTCCCACACGCACACAACTCATCCCCCGGTGTGCGCGTGCCCACCCTCCCACACGCACACAACTCATCCCCCTGCGCGTGCCCACCCTCCCACACGCACACAACTCATCCCCCTGCTCGTGCCCACACCCCACCCCCACCCTCCCGTGCACACCTATGCACACACCCTCTGCGCGCACACACTCACAGGGCTACAGGAACCCCAGAGGATCCTAGCCTCTGGGTCTCACTAGGTGAAGGGGATGGAGCCCGGTGGCAGTGCTGGAGCCAGGGGGTCGGCTTCTCCCCAGCCCCATGGGGGAGCGGGTTGCTCAGCCAGGGCTGTGTGGCCTTTTCTGCCTAGGCCAAGGCTGCCAGCAGGGACCTGGTTCGCACCGCATGGGACAGGGGTTGGGGATGCGGACATCTCCCCACTGGGCTGCACCCTGGGTTCACCCCTGGGCCTCCCTGGCAATGACTGGGTGTGTCTGCACTGCAGTCAGATACCTGCCCCGCCGTTGTCTCCAGCTAAGGGGCTGTTTCACTAGCTCTGGGACCCTCCCACTGCACAGGGCCCTAGAGCCCGGGCTCCAGCCCGAGCCCCAGGGTCTAACCCGCAATGAAACAGCCCCTTAGCCTGAGCCAGCTGGCACAGGCCCACCATGAGTGTTTAATTGCTGTGTAGACATACCCTGTGGGGCCAGGTGACCCTGCTCTGTGCCCCAGCCCCATAAAGGGACTTGGCTCCCAAGGCTGGAGGTGTTTCATCTGCCACGGGCAGGTGCCTGTGGCCCTAATCCAGCTGCCTTCTCAAGGTTCAGGCCGGGCGACTGCATGGTACCTCCAGCAGGGGCTGGGATGGCAAAGAGAATGACTGAGCTCCCACCACAACACAGCTGTACCCACACATGCCAGCATGAGACACACATGCAGCTGTTGCCATGCAGCTGCCCTCTCTGTCCTCTCCTGCAGGTGTTAACTGGCTGTGGAAGAGCTTTAAAAACTCACATGAAGTGGCTGTCCTTAGGTTTCAGAGTTAACACGACACAAATGGTTTTTTTAAAGAAAAGCTTCCTTCCCAGCTGTCAGGGCGAGAGGCTTTATAGCAAATGGCTGTTCAGGTTCTGCAGCATGTTGGTGGCAAGCCCCAGGGCCCCAAGTGGGCACTGGGAAATCAGGACTCCAGGGTTCTGGTCTCAGCTCTGGGAGGGAGTGGGGTACAGTGGTTTGGAGCAGGGGTCTCATGGAGTGTCAGGACTCCTGGGTTCTAGTCAGGGCCCCGTCACGCCTGACACGTGGTGAGTTGTGGCAGGGGCGGTTCTAGGTGGCTTGTGGGCCCGGCGTGGAGAGGAGGCACTGTGGGGGAGGGATTGTTGGAGAGTGAGTGCACCCCACAGTGGCGGCTCCTCTCCCATGGGGCTGGGCTTGGCTCCCTGCTCCAGCATGCGGGGTTGCAGCATCATTTGGGTCTGGCCTGGCCACCCCTCCAGCAGGTTGCGAGGCCCAGAGGGGGAGCCAGGCTCAGCCTTTTGGGCAGGAGCCCCCGTCGTGGGGTGAATGTGAGGCGGGCTCACTCTCCAAACACCCACGCACACCCCAGGCTCCTCTCTGCCCAGGGCCAGGAACAGGGCTGCGGATGACCTGGCTGCTGGAGCAGCACCACCAAGCAACAGTGTGCTGTGAATGTCGCCCCCTGCTGAATATGTGGTGGAAGGACGAGTTACCCACCGGCTCGGCAGCCCTCAGTGCCCCTCTGGGCCTGTCGGCTGCTCTAGCATGAGCACAGATTCGAAGCCCCTGCTCTCTCTTTCTCTCTCCCCTCCACCCTGAAGCCTGGACGACCTGCTGGTGAGTGCCCCGCTGTTCATGGAGAAGACAGAGGACGGGCGGGTGCAGGAGGTGGGCAGAGTCTACATCTACCTGCAGCAGCCCCGCGGCATGGAGCCCAATGCCTCTATGGTGCTGACCGGGCACCAGGAGTTCGGCCGCTTTGGGAGCACCGTCGTCCCACTGGGAGACCTGGATCAGGATGGCTATAATGGTTAGCGCACAAGCGCGCGTGTGATTGTCGCCCCCTGCTGGCTGCAGCCGACACGGGATTTAAGCTAGGCGTGTGCGCCGGTGTAGTTTGACCACTCCCTGCCGCGTGTCAGGGGCCCGGTGCTGGAGCCCCCTGCCGGGTGGAATTACCAACTGTGCAGACCCAGCGGCCCTCGCCCACCTCGGAGGGCAGGAGTGTGAGATAGAAACCAGGGGAAGGGTCAGTCCCTGCAGCCCTTGCTGCCTGGCATTGAAAGGGATGGCTCCATGGATGAGCTTGGCTCCTGGTGGCTGGCCGTCTTTCCCAGCCGTAAACCCCTAGGTCCGTTTCCCTGCTGCCTGTGCTGGGGGCGACGGATGGGAGCGGGATCTGGCTCTTTCAGGGTGCTTCACACTCCTCTGTTGACCTTGGTGTTTGTCTCCCCTCCAGACATTGGCATCGGGGCGCCGTTCGGCGGGGATGCGCAGCAGGGCGTGGTGTACGTGTACAATGGACAGGCAGGCGGGGTGAACACCCAACCTTCCCAGGTCCTGAAGGGGCACTGGCTGCCCAGCCGCTCGCCTGACTTCTTTGGGTTTGCCCTCCGCGGAGCCAAGGACCTGGACGGAAACGGCTACCCAGGTGAGGGCTGGCTCAGGGGAGACTTGGCTCTGCCCCCTGTGACTGCCTGGTCCTCTAAGTCCCCATGGGGGGTGGGGTGTCAGCCACCTGGTCCCCGGGAGAAGCAGCCAGCATCATGACTCTGAGCACAGATCGTGCCCGGTGCCTGAACTGACTATTTGGAGGCTGCACTGCTCTCTGTCTCCAAAGGAGGCGCTGTTCCTGGCAGGCTCCATTCCCTTGCCTGCCTGTCCATGTCTCCATCCCTGGTTGGCTCTGGGCTCCCCGTTCTTGCCTCCTGCACCCTCCCCTCCCCCAGTTCTAGCAATGTGCATCTGGGACAAGTGCTGCTTCTAGCGCCTCCTGCTGGGATGCGGTGCCCAGCTCTCCCCAGGGGGGAGACTACACTTGACATCTGCTGGGCTAGCGCAGCCTGGGTGGGTCCCTGGGCCAGGCTGAGGTGCTGCAGATAGCTTAGTGCCAGTTGGAATGGTGCTGAGTGCCATGGGATAACCTGCCACTCGCCTGCCCACCTTCCTCCCATCCCCCTGGCAGCGAGCTCCCTGCTATCTCCCCTCTGGCGCAGACCCTGCC
Organism: Eretmochelys imbricata; assembly: GCF_965152235.1. Lineage (NCBI taxonomy): Eukaryota > Metazoa > Chordata > Testudines > Cheloniidae > Eretmochelys > Eretmochelys imbricata. Next base: position 13,228,483 of record NC_135591.1, read on the forward strand.
CTGTCCCCCTGGCAGTGAGCTCCCTGCTCGCTCCCCTCTGGTGCACATCTACCGTCCCCCTGGCGATGAGCTCCCTGCTCGTTCCCCAGCACAGGGGACGCACAGCACTGATGGAGCCCTGCCCGTATGCTGCTTCCCCTTCTCTGTGGGCTCTGGCTGCTAGGGATGCTGTCCTGCCGCGGGATCCAGCTGATTTGTGTGTGTGTGTTTGCCCTGCAGACCTGATTGTGGGTGCATTTGGAGTGGACACGGCCGTGGTGTACCGGTAGGTGCTGTTCCTCTCTTGGGCTCTTTCCTGGGGATTTGGGGGCTGGTTCCAGGAGCCCACACTGTGTGGGTCAGCAACGCCAGGCCTGACCTCAGCCATGGGCTGTGGGAATCTAAAGACAACGCTGCCCCAGCCCACCATGGTGTTTCTGCACACCGGGTCCTTGTGCCCAGCTGACTGTCTGCCCCCAGCTGGAGGTTACCCAAGCGGTGGTCCTCTCCAGCCAGCTTGGAACTCGTTTCCTAGAGTGTTGGCAACACTGGGGGATGGCATGGGAGGCAGCCTGAGCCATGGGCATCCCCGGCTCCTGGCTGGCATCGCTTTGGGCATGGCGGGGAGGGGAAGCAGCTGCTCTGGGGATTCCTGGCCCAACTGGCTCAATCTGGAGTCAGATCCTCTCTGGTGTGAATGGCCCAGCCCTAGAGAAGCATGGGGCTGATTGCCACCAGCCGGGGAGCCAGCCCCTCTGCAGGCAGAAGAGACAGCGTCCGAGCTGTCTGGCCCCATTTCCCATCACCCCTTCAGGGTCAGCCCAGTCCCAACCCTCCTTTAGTCCCTTCAGGCTGTGAATATAGCATGTGACCATCTTCCCTGTCATTCCTGGCCCCCTGCCCCCCCACACAGAGGCCGCCCCATCGTCTACGCCAGCGCCTCCCTCAACATCTTCCCCGCCATGTTCAACCCTGAAGAGCGATCCTGCACGCTGGAGGGCACCAACACCCACGTGGCCTGGTAGGTAACACACCCCCTTCGAGATGTGCCCTGCCGGCAGGGGGTGGAGAGCACCAGGCGGGGCTCAGGGCCTCCCTCCAGACAGGCGCTGCTTCCATCGACTTCTTCTGACGCAAGCTTGCCTGTCTGAGAGTCTCGGCTGAGGTGACTGGCTGTTGGGTTCTCCTTCGCTTCTTGCCCTGCACTGCCGCATCTGTGGTTAAACAGCTGTTGCGTCCCACCCCAGAGGTGGCTGCACTGCAGTGTGGGGTGGTGGGGAGCACACCCTGTGCATAGTGTGCATGAGGACCCGATAAGGCAGATGGCCCCAGCCCCGTCAGCGGGACTAAGCGGGTGTCGGGCAAATAGCGTCTCCTTTTAGCTTTTGTTATGAACTCCAGTGCTGGGGCTGGCCTCACTGAAACACTGCCAATGAACTCCGCTCTGGGGGGGGACCCCCCCAACAGCCCCCTGGGTGTAACCTCGCGTAGCTGCATATGGCGTGTGTGAATTGCCCCCTGCGGCTCGTTGGTCTCACTCCAGGGAGGCGTGGGGGGTTAATGTCCCCCGGGCCTGCTGGGGGTTTGTTTATCGCAAGCTATTTATCCGTTGCTCAGCAACAGGGGTTGCTGGCAGCCTGCCCTCCCCTTCCATGAATGAGCGATCGTGAGGCACTTGCAGCCAGCTGAAGGGAGCTGGGGTGCTGGCTGTCCAGCCTGGACCGTGGGGCTTCGGGCAGGGCAGCTAGGGGGAGGCAGCTTCAGCCCTGGAGTGGGGGCAGATGGGGGATCAGCATTAGAAGGGGGGAGAGGGTGGGGACGGGTATCGGCAGTGGTGGTGGGAAGGATTGGCAGGATCAGCATTACAGGGGGTAGGGCGGCAGGAATGCCTCAAGGGGCCAGTCAGGTGCTGCTCCTGATGCCCCTATGTGCTGTAGCAGCCCTCCGCACCCTTCACCCTGGGAAGGATTTGACCTGAAGAATCCCCTCACTCTGATTATGATCTTGCTCCCACCTCCAGTGGTTTGCTTGCCTTCGGGGTTAACGATTAACCAGGGGTTCCTGGTAGCCAGCTCACAGCTGCACCAAGGACAGGGTGCGAGATAGGGATAGGTCCGTAACTCCGGAATTGGGGGGGCAGCAATCTAAGGGCTATTTGGAAGTGGGGAGGCGGCAGCCCTGGAGCTGTCACTGGCTCTGTGGTAACTGAAGATCCTGGGATCTGGGTTCAGGGCTCCAGGGCTCTCCCGCTTGGGTCTAGCTGTCGCCCAGCCTTGGGGCAGCCCAGGTCTGGTAGGAGCACAACTTGTGGCCATAGTGCAGACCAGGGGCCCCGTGCCCATTCCCAGCCCTGCCAGTGACTCTGGCTGGATCAGTTCCCTGCTCTGTGCCTCAGTTTCCCTGTTGCACCATGAGGAGGGCGTCTCTCTCCATCCACCTTCCCAGAGGAGTGGGTAACTAAGGGGAGGGCAGAGCCTGGGACTTGGGGTCAGCACTCCTACGTCCTGCTCCTGGCTCTGCCACTGACCATCTGCACCGACATGGGTTGCCGGGTCTGTGCAGGGCTCCCGAGCCATTGTCCCTTCGGTGGGTAAGTTCTGCCCCTGTGCTGTTTCTGGCAGGGCCCTGGCAGGCTCTGCCAGGTGTTGTCCTGCCCCAGGCTCATTGCATGTCTCTCTCTCTCTCTCCCCCCTCGGCAGCATAAACCTGAGCTTCTGCCTCAACGCCTCGGGGAAGCATGTGCCCGACTCCATCGGTGAGTAATGAGCTTGGGCGCCGGTCAGAGCAGCCAGGAGCCCAGTGCTGCCCCAGATCTTCCCAGAATCCCCTGGTTTGGGGAGTCTCACTGTCCTGGGGCACTGGGAAACCAGGCAGCCAGTGGGGGCGTGTCCATTTTAGTGCGGGGTAGGTGAGTGAAGCAAGGTCAGGGCTTGGGTGGGAACAAAGGGGGCAGCGCATACTGGTGTTGGTGAGTCAGTAGGGGGTGCTTGTCCCCCTAAGGAAAGGTGGTTTCATGGTTGAGGCACTGATCTGGGAGCCAGGACTCCTGGGTCCTACACTCAGTTGTGCTGCTCCCTTGGGGCAAGTCATTTACCCACTTTCCCTCAGTTTGTCGCTGTTCATGAAGTGCTGGTAACTCGCTCTCAGTCATTTATTACCTGATTGATTTTTGAACCAGTATCCCAGCACGGTGATGGGGCACTGTGCTGCAGGGAGTGGGGTGAGGGCTCAGCAGAGGGCACTCTCCCCACGCAGTCAATGCTGACTCCAGCACTTGGGGACACTGTTGTGTTTCAGATGAGATGTAACACTGAGGTCCTGGCTATTCGTGGGTATTAAAGATGCTCTGATCACTGTTCCCTCTAAGCTGTGCGTGTGTGTGGGCGCACGCACAGATCCTAAACCCCGCGCACACAAAAATTTGCACAGAAGAAATTTTTTGCACACACAGCCTGTCAAAAATTAGAGGGAACATTAACATTTTCCCGCGGTTGGGGTGACCTGTTTGGTGACCTGTGTCCTCGTTCAGTTCAGACTTGGGTAATTTCTTTCTGCCTCTAAATTCCCCTTAATTCCAGTGGGACACAGGAATTTATCTTTACTTCCTAAACTGCTTTGTAAGGTTGCTGTGTGCTGTTAAACAGCTGCTGAGCCCCACCCCAGAGGTGGCTGCATGTCAGTGGTAGATGAAGGGCTCCCTTCTGAGGCCAGCTGGTGCCTTTGTGAAGAGAGGTGGGGAGTTAGTGGGGTGCTGCTGAGTCCCAGAGCCATGACTGCAGAACTGCCCTGGCCCCTGAGCTTTCCAGTCACCCTGGCCTCTCCTTCCCTCGACAGGGTTCACTGTGGAGCTGCACCTGGACCACCTGAAGCAGAAGGGGGCCATCAAGCGGGCGCTGTTCCTGCACTCCCGCCAGCCTCACCTGGCGCAGACCATCAAGGTGCGCAATGGCGCCCTGGAGGAGTGCAAGGAGATGAAAATCTACCTCCGGGTAAGTGGGGTCAGCCCAGCCGAGAGCCACAGCCCTGCACTGGGGTCACCCACCTGATTCCCCAGGGGGCTCAGAGCCAGCCCTCGCCTGTGAGGAGGGTATAGGAGGCTCATTGGGGAGGCTGCCAGACCTGTGGTTCTCTCTAGCTCCCCAGCGCACGTTGCCCAGTGCACCTGAGCTCTCACGGCCACGGAAGGTCTGCGCTGGCCAGGCTGCCGTGGCAGTGGAGTGCCCCGGGAGTCCTGGCCTGCGCCAGCCCTGGGCCAGAGCCGGGTCTGTGCTGCCCTGAGCACTCCTCTCTCCCCAGAACGAGTCGGAGTTCCGCGACAAGCTGTCCTCCATCCACGTGGCACTGAGCTTCGTCCTGGACCCACGGGCCCCGGCAGACGCCCACGGGCTGCAGCCCATCCTCAACTACCTCACCAAGAGCTACATCGAGCGGAAGGTGCGAGGGGAGAGAGGGGTGGAGACCTGCTGCTACCTCCCAGGGGGACTGGCACCACACTGCCCGGGCTCCTCTGTAGCGGGTGCTGAGGGCTACAGGCTCCCGGCTCTGTTCTGGTGGCAGGACCTGGCCAGGGTAGGGGAGCCCCAGCTTGGATCTCAGATTTGGGGGGTTGCCAGCCCAGCTTTGTCAGCAGGGCCAGGCCCTGGGAGGGAGGGATCAAATCGGGCGCCCAGGGCCATTTCCCAGGGGCTTTCCTGCCTGCTGTGCCCCCAGGAGGTCCCCTAGATCCAGTCTCACCACGAGAAGGTGCTTCTCCCCAGGCCGCAGGCTCCTTAGCACCCCCCCTGTGGAGCCCGCATACGAGCTCCCAGCTGCTTCCCGCCCTGTTCTGTTTCCGGCTGGGCCTGGCACTGGGCGTATCATAGAATCATAGAATATCAGGGTTGGAAGGGACCTCAGGAGGTCATCTAGTCCAACCCCCTGCTCAAAGCAGGACCAATCCCCAACTAAATCATCCCAGCCAGGGCTTTCTCAAGCCTGACCTTAAAAATATCTAAGGAAGGAGAATCCACCACCTCCCTAGGTAACGCATTCCAGTGTTTCACCACCCTCCTAGTGAAAAAGTTTTTCCTAATATCCAACCTAAATCTCCCCCACTGCAACTTGAGACCATTACTCCTTGTTCTGTCATCAGCTACCACTGAGAACAGTCTAGATCCATCCTCTTTGGAACCCCCCTTCAGGTAATTGAAAGGTAGGGCAGGCAGAAATAAAACACTCACCCCCAGCCCCCCCAGCACTGCCATCCCCAACCCCTGATGCACCAGTGGAAGAGATGGGGCCCAGGAGGCTCCCCATGTGTGTGCTCCACGGGTCTCGGCTGTGTGGTCCCCCAGCTCTCTATGGGGCCCTGGCTGACTGTGCTGTGCCCATCCCTCTCCCGTCGTGCCCCAGGAGCTGAGGGGCAGAGCGCTGGGGCAGGGCCTTGAGTGCTAAGCTGGGCAGCTCCGTGGTCTGCACCAGGCTCAGGAGAGCCGCCTTGGGGGGGCCAGTCGTGGGGCAAGGAGGCTGCTGTCACTGTAGAGACAGCAGGGGAGGGGGTACCCCATGACCAAGGGACACAGGTTGCAGGGCTGCTCACACAGACCCGCACCCCTTCTCTCTGACCTCCAGGCCCAGATCCAGCTGGACTGTGGCGAGGACAATATCTGCGTCCCCGACCTGCAGCTTGACGTCTTTGGGTAAGGCTGGCAGGAGGCACTTCGGGCAGGGGCAATGCCGGGGGGCATCTGCAGTGACCAGCTCAGAGCATGGGGTGAGCTGTGGGCAGCAGCCCCGCCCTGTGGGGGGATGTGGTCTAGCGGTGCTGGCTGGCAGAGACGACTGGTGCCTGATGATAGCGGGGGGGGCCACAATTTAAAGGTTCCCCCCCAAACAACTTGAGTCACGCCTTCCCCCAACCCTAGCGTCCCTTCCCTGCAGCTCCCAGCTGTTTGCTGCTCCCTCTCCCCACGGCCGCAGCTTGCAGCTTGCCAGCACCAGGAGCTGCCTCACAGGGAAGGGACCTGGCCGGCAAACCCTGGAAGAAATTGCTGGGGGGCATGACCCCACGTGGGGCCCCCCCATGCATCACCTCTACAGGCTGGGAGCTAGGACTCCTGAGTTACATCCCTAGCCTCCAGCACCCTGCCCACGTCTCAGTGAAGGGTCCATGCTGGGACCAGCGCTGAGGATGCTCTGGGAAGCCCGGGCATAGGGCAACCCCCCGCAACCCCCGTCAGGCTGAGGGTGCAGAGGGCTGGGAGCAAAGATCAAGGCCAGCCGCCCAGGTGGATGAGAGCAGGGCATTGTGCATGAGTTGCCAGCGGGGCGGAGCAGGGAGGGGGCACAGTTAAGGCTAGGGAGGGGCAGTTAGCGCTGGGGCAGGGAGGGGGCTATGAGTGATGCTGCTCCCCCAGGCTGGGTTTCCGGGCTGCAGCCCCATCTTTTCTGGGTGCTTGCGTGTGGCAGAGACCCTGGGGAGTGTTTTTACCTCACCACGAGGTGGGGCTGTTCCTCAGGGCACCTACTGCCTTGGGCTTTGGGGCAGGTCTGCCCAGATCTGGCTGGGACAGCGCAGGAGTGGTGTCTGGGGGTCATGGCTCAGGTACCCTACAGCAGGGTGCCAGCTTCCGCCCCCCCCCATCAGCTTCCTTTTCTTCCACCTCCCTCCCTCCCTCTCCTGCTGCCCAGGGTGCCCAGTGGCTGATGGTGCCCTGCTCTCTGGATCATGGGGTGTGAGAGGAGAGCTGCCCCCTGGGTGTGGGGCTGGGCAGTCCCCGGAGGCCCCAGGTCAGTGGGGTGGGGTGGGGATCGCCTCTGTCTGGTGCTGGATGGGAGCCCGGGGACGCTGCCCAGAGTGTCCCCCTCTGCTCTGGACCTGCTCCAGTTTCTCCCGGCCCCATGGGCCTGAGGCGGCTGGGTCTGGTGTGGTGCTCATCCTCCTGGCAAGGCCCCGATGCGGTGAGAGGAGGGCAGGAGCTCAGCCCCCTCCCTCGCAGAGCTCTGAGCCCGGCCTGGAGGAGGCCCGCTGCGGTACCCCAGCTGCGTGGGCGACGTGACTCCCCCTCCCCCACACACGTGGCCTAACGCAAAGCAGCTGTGCCCACATATGGAAGCCCTTAGCCTGGCGCTGAGTGTAAGCGGAGCTGGGCGGAGCGCAGGCAGCGTGGGCACAGCTGTGTGAACAGCAGGGTCCCCCCCCACTAGCTGCTGAATGGGGGTTCTGGCTGGCAGGCGCTGTGCAGGCAGCAGGTAGACTGGTCGTGCCGTGCCGGGGCGGGAGGGGCCGTGTCTCTGCCTGTGGCAGGGCCAAGGCCAGGATGTGCCCGCTGGTTCTCATGCCCGTTGTGCCCTGCAGGGAGCACAGCGTGGTGTACCTGGGTGACAAGAATGCCCTGAACCTGACCTTCAACGCCCGCAACCGCGGGGAGGGTGGCGCCTACGAAGCCGAGCTCTACGTCATCCTGCCCGCTGAGGCTGACTACTCTGGGGTGATCCGCAACCATGGGGTAGGTGGCAGAGACACCCGGGGATCAGAGCTCCCCGCAAGCCATGCCGCAGCTGGGCAAGGCCCTCAGCTCTGGGAGTGATGCAGGCTCCAGGGACATTGCTCCCGGCTGCTCCCTCGCAGTGCCAAGGGGCCCATGGCCCTGGCTCGGGGCTGCAGCTCCTTGGCATGGGCCCCTCGGTGCCAGTGTGAGCCCCCGGAACAGGGTGGCCTGGCATGTGCTGCCTGCTGTAAGGGGACCCCTGGGGACGGGACTCCTGCAGGGGAGCTCAGGTGTGCCTCTGCTCCCCACAGCAGGGTGGGTACGGGTAGAGGGCCCGGTATCTCCTCTCCCCTCCATTCCCCGTCCTCTGCAGACCCCCTTCCCCTGCAGCCCTGCTCTGATCCCAGCTTCCTTTCCCTCCTGCTCAGAACTTCACCAACCTGAGCTGCGCCTACGAGTCAGTGAACCGGACCCGCATGGTGATCTGTGACCTCGGCAACCCCATGAAGTCGGGCACCAGTGTGAGTAGCTGTCCCACAGCTGGAGCACCCTGGAGAGCTGCCCCGGGCAGTCCTCACTGGGCAGTGCCCTCTGCCCCCTGGGAATGGCCACCCAACTGAGAGGCCAGGCAGGACAGCTGGGTGCCATGGCACTGAGGTGTCTGGCCATTTCCAGTGGGCATTGGGGAGGGTGGGGTTTTGGGGTGCCTGGCCTGGTGAGGCTCCGGGTGTGGGGGTGGTTGGGTGCTAGGGCAGGTGGGCATTGGGAAGGGCAAGGCCAGTGGGGCACAAGGGTGGCTGCATGCTGCGGTATGTGGGGCGCTGGGACAGCTGGGCATTGGGGAGCTGGGGAGTGGGGGTGGGGCAGGCAGGGAATTTTTCCCTTTGTTCCCAGGAAACCTGCTGCTGGGAGCTGCTGGCATGTGTTGCCGAGGGCCCAGCTCTCCTACGGATGAGCCCAGGGGCCGGGGGCACGTCAGGGGCGGGCAGGGAGCTGGGGGCAGATCGGGGGAGGGGGTGGGCAGGGAGCTGGGCTGGGAGAGGCTGGGGACAGTTTGGGGGAGAGGGGAGGGCAGGGAGCTGGGCTGTGAGGGGCCGGGGGCAGTTTGGGGGAGAGGGGAGGACAGGGAGCTGGGCTGTCAGGGGCCGGGGGACACATTGGGGGCAGATGGGGAGCTGGGCTGTCACGGGACAAGGGGCACATCAGGGGCGGGTGGGGAGCTAGGTCCTTCCAGGGAGCTGGGAGAATGGAGCCATTAACTCTCCTCTGTCCCCCAGCTCTGGGGGGGCCTGCGCTTCACCGTCCCCCATCTTCGTGATAACAAGAAGACCATCCAGTTCGAGTTCCAGATCCGGAGGTAATGCCAGGCATCCTCTTCTCCCCCCATTCCCCTCCCCACTCTGGGACCCGCCCTCCCCAGGTATGGGTTGGGGTCAGGGCTCCCCACTCCCATAGCCCTGTTGCTCCCTTAGGGAGGATCCCATGCTGGGGCACCCCCATGCAGGAGCCCAGATGCACCCAGGGCTTAATATGTAATGAAAGAGGTGTTGGGGCTCAAGCAATTTTTTTACATTCTTAACAAATGTGGCAAGTCCAGAGGTGCCGGGGCTCTGACTGGCCAGGCCCGGCGGTGCCAGGGCTGTCCCCACGGCGGGAGTGGGCCGTCCCATGCAGGGGAGCAGGGAGCCGTGCGGGGCGCAGCAGGGAGCCGTGCGGGGCGCAGCAGGGAGCCGTGCGGGGGAGCGGGCTGCTCCGTGACGCGCTCTGCTCTCTCCACAGCAAGAACGAGAACAACTCCCGCAGCGAGGTGGTGGCGTTCCCACTCCGCGTTGAGGCCTCCGCCAGGGTCTCCTCCCATGGGTGAGTGTGCCCAGCCTTGAGCCAAGGGGGCCTGGCCTTGGGGGGGCCAGCACTGAGTCCAGGTCCTGCTAGCTGCTCCTTTGTAGCCCCCCAGCACCCCTCCAGAAAATAGCCCCCTCCCCCAGTCACTAATTCACATCCTGCCCAAGCGGGCAGGGAAGCCCTGGCCCAGCTGTGGCTGTTCTGTGGCCCCTGCATGACACGAGTTCAGCAGCTCTCAGCGCAGATCGCCAGTGGCTCCACGCTGCAGAGGCTGACTGGGCTGCGGAGACAGATCCCCCGGGCCAGCAGCCAGTGACCACCTGCGCCTGCCCCGCAGGGTCTCCAAGCCTGAGGCCGTGTCCTTCCCCGTCTTGGGCTGGAAGCCTGGCAGAAATCCAGAGAAGGAGCAGGATGTGGGCCCCGAGGTGCAGCATGTGTATGAGGTGGGTGTCATTCGCAGCACAGCTCCCCTGGCTGGCAGCATCGGGGCAGGGAGCAACGCCATACCCCCTGCAGGCTGGGTGGAAGCAGTCCAATCTTCCAGCCCCTCTGCCGGGGGATAGCGGGGGGGCTGCGGGGCCAGGACAGGTTGGGGAGGGAGGTTCTGTGGGGCCAGTATGGGAGGAGAGGGGCTGCCTGTGGAGTTCGCCTGATCGGGAGGCCCTGGGGGCCCATACTGAGAGGGAATGTTTGGGGGGGTGCGCATTCCACCGGGGCACTCCGTCCAGGCCAGCTGGAATGTCCCACTCCCTGCTTTCTCCTCTCCTCTTGCCTGGGGGTCATGGGCCCCGGGAGGCCATGGCACAGCCAGGTGGGCTGCCCCATTCCCGGTCAGCCCGGCACCCCGCGGGACACTGCTGCCTGGCACAGACCCTCTCACTCCCTCTCTCCCCTTGCAGCTGGTGAATGAGGGTCCCAGCACCATCAGCCATGGGGTCCTGGAGCTGAGCTGCCCTGTGAGCTTCCAGGGGAAACCGGTGATGTACGTGACCAGCTACTTGGTGCCGGCCAACTGCACCTCCAGCCAGCCTGTCAACCCGTTGAAGCTGCAGGTAACTGGAACGCAGGGTTGGCCCCGGGCAGGGCGAGCTTTTGTGTGCTGCGATGGGCTGGGGCTCTCCACTAGGGGGCAGTCCCCTAACCACACTGTCTGCACAGGGGCCTGGGGCAGGGCAGCAGGGGCTCAGGTTGGGCCAGCCACGTGCTGAGTCAGGGCTTCCAGGGGCTGGCAGTTGGGTGGGGGTTGGAGTTTGTTTCAGGAATCGCAAAAATTAGTGAATTGGGAGGGACAAGCACAGAGGAGGTGAGAGCTTCTGGGAAACCTGCTAATGCCCCAGTCCTGACCTAAAGCTCCTGCTACTCTCGCCCTGCCCCCCATGCTCCTCATTGCCACCCGCAGCCCCTGCTCTAGCAATGACCGATGGCATTGAATTGTATCGTGTGTTTCTGTGCGGGGGATGCCATCCCATGCCCCTTCTTGGCTCCTGTTGCCGATGTCACGTTGCCTGGAGCGGCTCAGGACCTTGAGTGCCGAGTCAGGCAGACTGTCAGAAGCAGGGCAGATGCCCCAAGCGAGTGGTATGTTCTGTAATTCGATTTCACTAAGCCAGTAACAAGTGTGAACTCCTGGATCGCTGTACCATCCTTACCATGGAGTCACAGAAACTCCCCTCAGACTCTCCAGTCTGTTTTGCCACTGGACTTAATGATAAATGGTCACACACACCAAAAATCACACCACATCCAAGATACCAGTCACTTACCCCAGATCAACTGATGCTCTAGATCCTACTCCAAAGAGCCAGTTCTTTACTTAACTGTTTAAAGCTGTAGCCAGTTCTTTACTTAACTGTTTAAAGGTTTATTAACTAAGAAAAAGCAATAAGGGAGTTATTTACAGGTTAAAGCAAGCAAATGTACACACACCATGAGTTACCATCTCAGTCCTAAGAGGGAAAGCATTGTAGTGATCTGTCTTTTCCAAGTCTTTGAATCCCCTGGGGATCTCTGGCCTCAGTTTTGAGTCTCTGGCCCTTCAGAGTTCAAACAGCCAAAAAGATGCTGTTTCTTCTTGTGAGAAATTTTTATTCCCTTCCCCCAGAGTTCAGGATGATGGGATGAGTCCATGTGCATGTCTCCTCTTCTTGGGTGGAGGGTCTTTTGTCCTCTGACATTCCCCAGTGGTTTGTCTGGTTCTATTGGCAGTTTCAAAGCAAACACTGAAATCTGACCTTATACCATGGGACCCAGACATTATCAGTGAAATGAATACATTACTCCTGGGGGAATTCTGTGCCAAAAAATTAAAAATTCTGCACACAATATTTTAAAATTCTGCAAATTTTATTTATCAAAATAACACAGTATAATCAGATTAGTTCCAATATTTTGGTAATTTATTCCAAAATACCTGTCAGCAAGTCTGTCTGTAACAATACAAACAACAAAAAACATTTCCTGAATGTTTATTGACAAATAGATGCCTTACTAGGCATCTAAGTACAGAACTTTGAGTAATAATTCATTTAAACTACAATACAGAACCATATTTCCTGCCCTCCTCAGAAGCAGTGCAAAGGCTGGGTGGAATCAGGGTAACATAGGAGCTGAGGGAGAGGGAAGTAATTGCTGGGAAGAAGCCTGGATGTGAACTTGGAGGATTGTTGGGTGTGGGTGGGAAAAGTATGGAACAGGGTTTTTTTCAGGGGAGAAGGGGGATTGTTAGGGAGCCTTCACAATGCGGACACTGGCTGACGCCCTCCCCCATATGTCCCTGCACCCCTTGTCCACATATGCCCCTGCGCCCTCACTCAGCCACCCCCCACTCCCATTCAGCCACTGCTCCAGTCTTCTCTCCCACTAGTCCTTCTGAATCCCAGTCTGTGGGCCCCACCCAGAAGCCCCATGTGCCACACACTGTCCATCCGCCCCATAGCTCAAGCCTCCTGACCTGGTCCCACAGGCAGGGCGCTAGAGGAATGCAGCCTCTTCTCTTCCCTATCTGCAGCTGGCGCTGCTCCTGCCTGGGAGTGGCGGCTCTGTTCTGGCGCCACAGCAGCCTCTGGTGGGTGAAAGGTGTAGCTGCAGCACGTCTCAGCTGAATGTATTTTCTGCTGAGAAAAAAAGTCTGCATGGCACATGAATTCTGCGCATGTGCAGTGGTGCAGAATTGACCCAGAAGTAATACACACAGCAATGTACAAGCATTCCATAGAGTCTAGACACTAAAAACATTTTTATAAGACTAATATCCATTTTGAGCAAAGCTAATGTACAGGTGACCTGGTCTGGTCTCCAGCTACAAAGCCGTCAGTTCTTAGCTAGTGCCTAAAGCCTGGGCAAGAGCTGGCATCTCTCTTGCAAGGGTCACAGCTGGATTGCAGTCAGAGGGGTTGGCAGCTGTGGGACAGGTCAGAAGTGCTTGCCTTTACCAGTGGGGGTGGGATCTAGCAGGGACCTTGCAGGCCTGGCATCCCCACCCTGCCCTTCCCTTGCACAGGGCATGTGGGGGGCCAAACGAAGGTGACTCACTCTCCTTGGAATGTGTTTGCAGCTGGAGCAGAGACCCACCGCCTCTCCCACCTCGGAGCAGCATTACCTGCAGAGACGAGACGCGGCGCGGAGCAGTGGGGCCTCCGGGAGCCCTCACACCCTGGTCAGTGCTTCTCTGAACTCTGCACACCCCAGGCCAGGGGTCGTTGATTTCTGTGTGCAGCTGCGCCCATGGTGCCCTGTGACTGCTAGGGGAACAGTGCACAAAAATGAGTCTCCACCCAGCCCTGGAGTGGAGAGTCATGAATCGACACCCACTCCCCAGGGCCTACGGGCCTGGCACGCATGAGCAGAGTGTTATCCATGTCCTTGCCCTGTTCTAATTCAGGAGTGTTTGGTGCATCCAGCCTCCTGCCATTGCACGTGGATTCAGATGCTCCTCCCACTCCCACGCAGCACTGCTGTGTGCTGTCCTGCACCAGAGGTGGCTGCATTCTGGTTCTGCCACTGCTACCAGCCTCCTTTTCCATGCAGAGCCTGGCGCCAGCGATGGTTGCTCTGCCTTTCAGAATGCCGAAGCTAATCCCAGTCACTGGGCTCTCAGCCCGGGCTGTCTCCACCGAGCCCCCATTCCTGGGGCTGCTTGCCAGCAGCCACAGGTGTCCCAAGGTCTAATGTTGGAGCTGGTCACTTCTATTCTGCTGGGCCCCAACCCTTGCTGTGTCCCTGACCCTCTGTCCAATGGCCTCTCCCCACAGAAGTGCCCCGAGGCTGAGTGCTTCCAGCTGACCTGCCAGGTGGGGTTGCTGCAGAGGCAGCAGCGGGTCAGCCTGAAGCTCTACTTCCGGATATGGGCCAAAACTTTCCAGCAGGTGAGTGCTGCTCTGTCCCCTCCCACCCCCACCCCCAGGGCAGCTATGTCTGGGAGCCCCCCACACATGCTCCCCATGTGGGCCTAGCCTGGGGCCTCAGCTTTCCTGTCAGCAGGGGCCTCCTGAGTCGCTGTCTGTCCCCCAGGGCTGTCGGCTTTTCTTTAGTGCCTCAGTCCCCTCCAGCCCTGGGTGTCTGCGTGGCTCCTTCCATTTGCCAGTGTGTTTGGCAGGCTGGGGGTGGGGCTCCCCTTTCCCTGCTCTGGGCAGGCTGGCTCTGCCATCTGTCTGTCTGCATGGAGGCCCCACATTGCAGCTCCCACTCACTCAGCCCTGCCCTGGGGTCTCTCTAGGAACTCTCTCTCTCTCCTCCCCCCCCCACACACACGCCCACACCAGGGGAGCTGTGACACGGATGAGCTCCCTGAGTCTCCACAGCATCCCAGGGCACCTGTTGCTCCCTCCCAACCAGGCTCTTTGCTCAGACCCATCCTACCTGGGAAGGGGTAAACGGGGTCTCGCCCCCCCTCCACTCCTCCAGACCAACTCGCGAGAATCACCCTGGGCGGTGTCAGCTGCTTCCAAGGATTGCTGCAATGTGTGGGTGGCACACGGCACCAGCCTGCCCAGCCCCCAAGCAATCCCCAGCAATGCACCTACCTGCCCAAGCCCCCAGCAATGCACCTGCCTGCTCAGCCATCTCCCAGGCCTGCAGCAATGCACCTGCCTGCTCAGCCCTACAGCAAGGGTTAGCTGGGCTCCTGTCTGCCAGCCTGTGTCCAGATGTGAAGTGATAACAGCACCTGGTGGCCATCCCAACCCCTGCACTCTCCCAGCTCCATTGCTTGTTGCAACCACAAATTCACATCTGTTTCATAGAATCATAGAATATCAGGGTAAGAAGGGACCTCAGGAGGTCATCTAGTCCAACCCCCTGCTCAAAGCAGGACTCATCCCCAACTAAATCATCCCAGCCAGGGCTTTCTCAAGCCTGACCTTAAAAATATCTAAGGAAGGAGATTCCACCACCTCCCTAGGTAACCCATTCCAGTGCTTCACCACCCTCCTAGTGAAAAAGTTTTTCCTAATATCCAACCTAGACCTCCCCCACTGCAACTTGAGACCATTTCTCCTTGTTCTGTCATCTGCTACCAATAAGAACAGTCTAGATCCATCCTCTTTGGAACCCCCTTTCAGGTCGTTGAAAGCAGCTATCAAATCCCCCCTCAGTCTTCTCTTTCGCAGACTTAATAATCCCAGTTCCCTCAGCCTCTCCTCATAAGTCATGTTCCAGACCCCTAATCATTTTTGTTGCCCTCCACTGAACTCTTTCCAATTCTTCCACGTCCTTATTGTAGTGCGGGGCCCAAAACTGGACACAGTACTCCAGATGAGGCCTCACCAATGCTGAATAGAGGGGAATGATCACATCCCTCGATCTGCTGGCAATGCCCCTACTTATACAGCCCAAAATGCTGTTAGCCTTCTTGGCAACAAGGGCACACTGCTGACTCATATCCAGCTTCTCATCCACTGTAATTCCCGGATCCCTTTCTGCAGAACTGCTCCCTAGCCATTCGGTCCCTAGTCTGTAGCAGTGCATGGCATTCTTCCATCCTAAGTGCAGGGCTCTGCACTTGTCCTTGTTGAATCTCATCAGATTTCTTTTGGCCCAATCCTCCAATTTGTCTAGGTCCCTCTGTATCCTATCCCTGCCCTCCAGCGTATCTACCACTCCTCCCAGTTCAGCGTCATCTGCAAACCTGCTGAGGGTGCAATCCACGCCATCCTCCAGATCATTAACGAAATTTGCCCAGGACAGAGCCCGGTGTCCCCTGATTGCAGCCTGGTCAGCATGTCCTTTCCCTTCTCCTAACCCAACGAGGATCCCTTCGCTGCAACTGTATCTGGGGTCACCCATTGCAGCTTTTTCCGGTGCGGGGTCAGCCCTGCTGTTATGGCAGCCCCACAGCTGGTAGCTTAGAGCTGAGCTGGAGCTGTTGCATGCTGCTCTTGGTGCTTGTTGGGCCTTTCCAGCTAAGCAGGGTCAGCCCTGGTCAATGCTGAGATGGGAGACCAGCAAAGAGCACCCAGGGTGTGCAGGAAGCATTGGGGGATGCTCTCCCCTTACTCAGTCCTGACCCCAATGCAGCATAAGGGGGTGTTATGCTGCAGTGTGGGTGCCCCCAGGGTGAGAATGGCTGTGCTGGGGGGGGCAAGTTGGGTGCCAGGGGTGAAGGGCTGACTATGCTGCTCAAAGGGTAGTGGAGGGAAGGTGTAAAACCAGGGTCCTGGCCCTTCTGGTGGTGCCCTGCTCTGTGGGTGGGTCGGTCATCTCCCCACCCCAAAGGCAGCTATATCTTGCAAAGCCCCTCCAGGGCTGTTAGCTGACCCCTGTGTTACCAACACCCATGGCTTCCTGGACCTGAGGCTGACAGAAGCAAATTGCCCCGACATCTGGGCCATGCGTGAGCTCCAAGGGCTGATTGCTGGCAGTGCCCAGCCCTGTCCTGAGCCCGCCCTCTCCCCGCGGCCATCGCCCAGCTGCGCCGGGGCACCCGCTACCCTCCAGATCCTGTTGCTGTATGTTGCCAACCTGCCCTTCCGGGTTTCCCTGCAGAAAGAGAACCAGCCTCAGGCCCTGCAGTGCGAGGCCGTGTACCAGGTCCACAGGATGCCCTACAAGATCCAGCCCAAGGATTACCCCAGCGAGGCCTTAAAGGTCAGTGGCTGCCCATGGGCCATGCAGAGCGGGTGGGGCAGAGGGGGACATATGGGGGGTGCCTGGGGCAAAGTCAAAGCCCAGCCCAGACCCAGGTGAGAGGAGCCTGTGGCTGGTCCCCACCACCCCCACCCCAGGCCCAGTGACCAGCTGAGTGCGTGTGTAGGAGAGGGCCTTAACCTGCCGTTCCAGGCTGGTCAGTTCTCTGGGCCTGACAGCTCAGCTCTGGGAGCTCAGAGCGTGGGAACAAGGTCTGGGCCCACATGGGGTTCAGGAGAGCAGCCTGCTACAGGCCGGGGAAGCAGGAGGCTCTGAGGGGAGCCCAGGCCCCAGCTGCTGTCTCACCCTCCCCATCTCACGGCGTCGGCAGGTGTCCACGGCGATTCAGTGGGCGAAACTGGAGAGCAGCCACGGGGTCCCGCTCTGGATCATCATCCTGGCCATCCTGCTCGGGCTGCTGCTGCTGGCACTGCTCATCTACGTGCTGTACAAGGTGAGTGCACGGGGCTGGGAGCGGCCGGCTGGAGCTGGGGAGTGCCTGGGCTGGGGTGGGGGGGGTGGCCAGCAGCCTCCAGAACCAGCCCTGGGAGCAGAGGCCTGGCTGTCCTCCTGCGGGCACACTGCACCGGGGCTGGCAGGCGTCACTCAGCTCAGCAAGGCTCGCCGCACCACTGGGCAATCGGTGCCAGCTTCCCCGGGCGTGCAGCTGGGAAGCAAGCACTTCTCGCTGCCCATGGGCATCCATCCCTCCCCCCCCAGGCAGGGAACAGGCACCAGCACCATGCAGGTCCTGAGCCAGTTGGCTGGGGTCTCAACACCTGTGAACATCCACCAGGCTCCAGTGGAGGAGGGAGCTCTCCGCAGGCTGGGATAGAGCAGTGCCAGGGTGGGGCTGTGCCAGCAGGGAAAGGGCAGGCGAGGGTCTCCCAGAAAGAACTCCACCCAGGACTGGAGTTACAGCTCTGGAGCTTGGGGATCAGTAGGGGGAGGGGCTGGGACTCCTGGGTTCTATGCCCAGCTCTGGGGTCGGAAGTGGGGCAGGTGACGGGAGCAGGGGGCTGGGAGATGGGGCAGGCGTTCTCAGGGCCGCTGGGGTGTGCTGCTGGTTCCAGTACTGCCTTGTGCGCTCGCTGCCCGGCTTCTCTGCCTCTTGTCTCTGCAGCTGGGGTTTTTCAAACGCTCCCTGCCCTACGGCACGGCCATGGAGAAGGCTCAGCTCAAGCCACAGGCGGCCTCAGAGGCATAGCGGGGCCAGGGCCGCCCGGCTGCTCTGCGCATCTGGGCTCTGTTTGTCTGTCTGTCTTGTTTGCTTTTTCTGGTGCGGCCGCCGCAGAGCAGCATCGGGGAGGGGCGGCGCGGCCTGGCACAGCAAGAACGGGCTGCACCCAGCAAGCTTGCCAATGGGGCAGAGACAGACCCAAGGAAGCCCCACCGTGGGGGGCCATGAGGTGAGCCCCCAGGACTGCAGCAGCAACTGGAGAGCGCCCTGCCCGCTCTGTGCCTATGGGGTGGCATCTCTGCCTCCCCTCGGCGCCAGACCCCGGCAGCCACCCACTGCCCTCTGCGGGTGCCCCGGCGGGTCAGATGCTGAGGGCTGCGCTCTCCAGCCATGGGCAATACTTGAAGGCTGCCGGGAGGCCCTGCTGGGCTCTGCGGAGCCGTGGACTCCTCCCGCGGCCCAGCGTGAAATGCCGTCCCTCTGTCCGGCCGGCTGGTGTTGGCACAGGGTCATGGAGTCTGAACTGGACAGTTTACAAGCTGCCCGTCCACTCAGACTTGCCGGAGCTAGGCTGGACAAGCACAATCACCCCATGCAGCCACCGCCATGGAGCTGGGCAGGACTTCCTGCCTTCCCCAGCCCACTTCCTGTCTGAGGCAGCTCCCCCGAGGACATGATGGACACTTCCAGTCAGGGGTCCTCGGGGCCACTCTCAGCGATGCCAAAGATTGCAGCATAGGAAGCCGAAGCCATGGCCCGCCAGCTGTGCCTGCACCAGCCCTGAGCTCGCAGCCCGGCAAGGGGCTGCGGCCAGGATTCTGGGCTCTAATTTAAAGTCTCTCCAAGTGCAATAAACCCTTCGACGTCAGTATTAATCTTCTTAATTATGATCAGGAATTTTCTCATGTGGTTGGAGGTCTGGCCCAGGTGCTCCCCGCTTTGCACTGACCCCACGTTGTAGGGCCAGCCCCCTCCCCAGCCCCATTCCCCTTCCCCTCCAGCCTGCTTGCAGCATCTCTAAATTATTATGTTATGTCTCCTGTCTGAAATCCGGGGGTGGCCCCGAGCTGGCCCTGCACTGCCCTCCGATGCTGGCCCTCAGGGATGGCATAGCCTGGCAGGACCCCCATGGAGAGCGCTGGGTTTTGCCTGGCTTTCCTGTGCAGCTGTCCCCAGTCTGGGCAGACTCTGCCCTAGAGAGGGATGCCAGAGCAGCCTACTCCGCGGGCTCTGCCCCATCGCCCCCTGGGCCACGCGCTGGTGCCTAGTCTCGCGGCCAGGTACCTGGTCTCACTCCCAGACAGCACTTGCTGTTGAACTGACCCCAGCCATTCCGGCAGGAGGGGTGTCTGAGGGGGCTCTGGGCTCCAGGTGGGCACTATGTGGAAAGGGCAGCTCTTGCCCTAGTGGCCCAGTCCAGATACCAGCACTGCCGGTGCCAGCAAACAAGACAGCCAGGCTGCTGGAAGGGCCAGGACTGGAGCTACTGTGCAGCCAGACCCTGGCCTAGAGCCCCCATCCTGTCACTGGGATCCCAGGCAGCACACCCTTCTCAGGGCCGGGAACTCCTCGCTCTGCCAGGCTGAGCCAGAGCCCTGGATCCTGACCCTCCCTCTCCCGGGGCCAGGGGGGCTCAGATGAGATTGTAACTCGTGCTCCCAGGGCCGTTCTGGGGGTCCAGGCCGTCAGTGCCTCATGCAAATTGGGGGCCAAGTCTTCATTCCTCTCTCCCGCAGGCCATGGGCAGGGGATCGAGGGCGGGGTCCCGTGGCTGGGGGGGGGGCTCTGGCAGCTGCTGGATTCTCACTGGAACGTGGCCCACTGGGATCAGGGCTCATCAGAAACGCCAGCCCTGCGGATCTCTGCAGCCACTCCCAGGGCAGGTGCAGCAGCCGAGAGTCAAAATTGCACTACAGCTTGCAGCCCCTGCCAGCCCGGGTGGGGGATCCTCTTCTTGGTATTTATCCTTCCACTTTATATTGGCTGTTCCAAACAGCCCCCCAGCACCCTCTGCCCTCTGTGGGGGCAGATCCCAGCTCAGGAGGCCAGAGCCCTGGTGTCCCTTGGTGCTGTGTACTGGGGGGACGGTCCCTGGGACTGGGGCCCTCCCCATGGCGGACACTCTCCCCTCTCTGTTCTGTGTTGATTTGCTGTTGGTTTGAGAGAAGGGGGGGAAGGGTTGGAAATTTTTGGTGAATGGGGGAAAATAAACAGGTTCCCCACCCTCCTCTCGAAGGAAAGTGAGCGGGGTGGGGGGGGCTGTTGTCACTAATTGGTTGGGGGGGGATCCAGCTTCCTGCCTCAGGGAGGCGCTCACTCTCTATTGTTGTTTTATTATTAAATGTGTTCTAAAGACCCTTCCTCGCCTGGTCATTGATGGCTCTGCCTTGGTCACCCTCGGGCATGATTAGTGGGTGCGAGCAGCACTGGGGAGAGAGAGAGAGGATGGGACCTGTGTGTGTCTGTGTGCGTGTGCATGTGTGCTGCTGCCCCCTGCTGGTCAGGATGGGACCTGTGTGTGCATATGCACCAGTGCACCCTGCTGGAGCACATGGGGCTGGTGTGTGCTTCTGCAGCCTGCTAAACAGGATGGGACCTATGTGTGCGGCTGCATGCGCTGCTCCCCCTGCGGGAGAGGGTGGGACCTGGGACTCCGTGTGCACCAGCCACTCAGCAGCATCCCCAAAGCCTGTGTAGGGTGCCCCGGCTCCCTGTACAATCCGCGTGGGGAGAGAGGAGCCTAAGAATGAGCTCCCCAAACGCCAGCCAGCTAAGCCAGTCAATAGCAGAGACCAGCGAGGGCTGGGGGGTCCTCTCAGGTGCCCAGATCCAGGCTGCAGGGGCCGCCTTTCTCTGCTGGCCACTGCCCAGAGCCCCTCTCCTGGAGTCCAGCCCCAAGCCGGGTCTTGCATGAACAGCAGGAGCACCTGCATCGCTCCAGCTTTTAACCCTCAGCCCCAGGGCTTTGCACATTCACCCTGGATGTGGGAAACCCTGGTTCAATTCCCCTCTCTGACAGGGACCCCGGTCCCATTCCTTCTCCCCATCACCCAGGTGAGAGTCCTGGGCTATGGGGTGTTCAGGTGCTCTCAATCTCCTCCCCACTCTATAGCCCACCTACTGCCCAGGGCACCCCCCTGGGCAGTGGGATGTCCCTGTTCAAATCCCTTCTCAGGCCGAGGGGGTCTCCTACAGCACAGGTGTGTACACTGGGCTAAAGCTTAGATCTCCTACAAATGTAGAGCTGGAAGGGCCTTGAGCTGCTAGCTAGAGAAGCGCCCAGCTAAGGCAGTACCACGGGAGTCTAGATCTTTCCTTTCTAAACCTTCGATCCTTTTTGTTACTCTGCTCTGGACTTTCCTGTTTGCCTCTTTTCTGAAGTGCACCACCCAGAACTGGACACAGGACTCCAGCTGAGACCTCACCAGCTCGAGCAGAGCGGGACAGTCACCTTCTGTGTCTTACATACAACACTTCTGTTAATCTGCCCCAGAAGATATTAGCTTTTTCACAACTACATGGCGGTGCTGACTCCTATTCAACTTGTGATCCACACTAACCCGCAGGCCCATTGCAGCAGTATCGCCACCAAGCCAGCTGTTCCCTAGTGGGTAGATGTGCATGAGTTTTCCTTCCTAAGTGAAGTACTTTTGCTCCTGGGGAAATTCTGCACCACTGCAGACATGCATAATTCACGTGTCCCACAGGATTTGTTTCCTCCCACAGAAAAGACATTTCTGCCCACGAAGTGCTGCAGTTCCACCTTTCGCCCACCAGAGGCACTGTGGTGCGAGAACAGCCAGCAGCAGGAAGCAGCCAGCTGTTCTGGCACCACAGTGGCCTCTGGTGGGAAAAATATGGAACTGCAGCTCTTCTGGGGCAGAATGTATTCTCTCGCGGGGGGTGGGATTCTGTGCATGCCCAGCTGCAGAATTCCCCCAGGAGTAGAAATTCATCACAGCACCCTGCCTGCGGAGTCAGGTTTGGACAGAGCAGGCCTCTGGGGGAATCACAGACGGCTTCAGAGTGGCTAGTGGCGGGGGTTAGACTGGAGTGCAAGCTCAGGAGCTAGTGGGGTGACAGCACTGAGCCTAGGGACAGGGGAGAGGGGCTGCAGGGACACATGGGGATGGGGGGAGTGGGGGATGGGGCAGATGTGCCTAACTGAATGGGAGAGATTTTTACCAGAATCTTTTTTGTTCTGTATTGTTATAGACATACTGGCTGACAGGTATTTTGAAATAAATTGACCAAAATCATTAAAACTGGCGTGATTATATTGTTATTTTGACAAATAAAATATGCAGAATTCAGCAGAATTTAAAAATATTGCATGCATCTCCCAGGATTTCCAATAGGAAATCCAATAGGGCCAGGTATCACCAGCGTTGGGCCCCTGTGCTGCGGGCCCCTGCAAGGGATCGCCAGCGCTGGGCCCGTTCCCCATGGCCAGGCCGTGGACCTGTGCCAGGGATCACCAACGTTGAGCCTGTTCCCCATGGCCATGCTGCAGGCCCCTGCCAAGAATCACAGGCGCAGCGCCCATTCCCCATGGCCGAGCCGCACTTCGCCAGAGATCGCCAGCGCTAGGCCCATTCCCCATGGCTATGCCGTGGGCCCCTGCCAGGCATCGTCAGCACTGGGCCCCTTCCCCATGGCCATGCCATTGGCCCATGCCAAGGATCACTGGTGCTGGGCCCATTCCCTATGGCTGAGCCTCCCAGGGATCACCGGGTCTGGTCCCGTTTTCAATGTCCATGCTGTTGGTCTCTGCCAGGGATCACCAGCACTGGGCCCGTTCCCCATGGCCATGCTGCAGACTCCTACCAGGGATCGCCGGTGCTGGGCTCATTCCTGATGGCCATACCGTGGGCCCCTGGCAGGGATCACCGGCACTGGGCCCATTCCCCATGGCCTTGCCACAGGCCTCTGCCAGGGATTGCCAGCGCTGGACCTGTTCCCCATGGCCGTGCCGCGGGCTTATACCAGGGATCACCTGGACTGGTCCCGTTTTCCATGGCCGTGCCACAGGCCTATGCCAGGGATCACCAGCGCTGGGCCCAATTCTCATGGCCGTGTCGCAGTCCCATTCTCCCTGGCCAGGCCATGGGCTCCTGCCAGGGATCGCTTCCCCTTGGCCAAGCCGCAGATCCCAGCCAGGGATCACCTGTGCTGGATCAATTCCCCATGGCCGTGCCGCAGGCTCCTCCCAGGGATCACTGGCGCTGGGACCGTTCCCCATCACTGTGCTGTATGCCCCTCCCAGGGATCACCGGGGCTGGTACCGTTTCCCATGGCCGTGCCGTGGGCCCCTGCCAGGGATCAGCAGCACTGGGCCCATTCCCCATGGCCGGGCCGTGGACTTGTCCCAGGGATCACCAGCATTGGGCCCATGACTAGGGAACACCGTGGCGCTTCTATGATGAGCTCCGTAGAGCCCAGGCCTTTTAGCTGCTTCCTCTGGTCCCATGGGGCTGAGTCGCCACTTTGGGCACCAGGAGGCTTGTGGCCAGTGTCTGCCCCCCAGGGTCCCACTGGCCCCTTTCAGAATCCTGCACGAGGCTTGTGCAGCATGTCACTGCCCTGCAGGGGGGTCACATCTCCATGTGTGCCACATCCCAGCAATTCCTGTGATGGCAGCATCACACCCAGGCTCATTCTCACTGCTCCTGGGCCTGCTGCAGCCAGGCTCCTCTGGCTCACTGAACAGAAGCTTCCCCCAGCTGCTCCCAGTGATGGCCGGGGCAGGGATGGGAAACCCAGGTGTCCTGTGGCCCAAGGTCTCTCGAGAGGGGTGGGCATGGATGTGGCACTGCATGGATCTCCTGCCATGTGTCTAGGGGGCCTGATGTGAGCAGAGCCTGGCATCTGACCCCCGTCCCCCTATGCTGCGGCCTGGGAAGCTCTGCCCCATGCATCCCGCCCCACCAGGATCCAGAGGTCCAGCTCGGGCAGGGTTAAACCCTGGGGTGGCTCAAAGCGCCCAGCACAGACTTGGTGGCTGTAGCAGGACGGAGCCACCAGTGGGCGCCACGTCATCACAAATACACAGCGAGCCCCGAGCCCCGCCCGCCGGGAAACGCGGGGGCGGGAGGATCCTCTGCCCCGGGGGACGTTCGACCCCTGCCTCCCTCAGCCAAGGTGCACGACGGTGCCCCTCCATCCCGACCCACAGCCCCCTGCTAGCCCGCCCCCCCCAGCTCTGCCCGTGCCCCTCCATCCCGACCCGCAGCCCCCTGCTAGCCCGCCCCCCCCCCCAGCTCTGCCCGTGCCCCTCCATCCCGACCCACAGCCCCCTGCTAGCCCGCCCCCCCCAGCTCTGCCCGTGCCCCTCCATCCCGACCCGCAGCCCCCTGCTAGCCCGCCCCCCCCAGCTCTGCCCGTGCCCCTCCATCCCGACCCGCAGCCCCCTGCTAGCCCGCCCCCCCCAGCTCTGCCCGTGCCCCTCCATCCCGACCCGCAGCCCCCTGCTAGCCCGCCCCCCCCAGCTCTGCCCGTGCCCCTCCATCCCGACCCGCAGCCCCCTGCTAGCCCGCCCCCCCCAGCTATGCCCGTGCCCCTCCATCCCGACCCGCAGCCCCCTGCTAGCCCGCCCCCCCCAGCTCTGCCCGTGCCCCTCCATCCCGACCCACAGCCCCCTGCTAGCCCGCCCCCCCCAGCTCTGCCCGTGCCCCTCCATCCCGACCCACAGCCCCCTGCTAGCCCGCCCCCCCCAGCTCTGCCCGTGCCCCTCCATCCCGACCCGCAGCCCCCTGCTAGCCCGCCCCCCCCAGCTCTGCCCGTGCCCCTCCATCCCGACCCGCAGCCCCCTGCTAGCCCGCCCCCCCCAGCTCTGCCCGTGCCCCTCCATCCCGACCCACAGCCCCCTGCTAGCCCGCCCCCCCCAGCTCTGCCCGTGCCCCTCCATCCCGACCCACAGCCCCCTGCTAGCCCGCCCCCCCCAGCTCTGCCCGTGCCCCTCCATCCCGACCCGCAGCCCCCTGCTAGCCCGCCCCCCCCAGCTCTGCCCGTGCCCCTCCATCCCGACCCGCAGCCCCCTGCTAGCCCGCCCCCCACAGCTCTGCCCGTGCCCCTCCATCCCGACCCGCAGCCCCCTGCTAGCCCGCCCCCCCCAGCTCTGCCCGTGCCCCTCCATCCCGACCCGCAGCCCCCTGCTAGCCCGCCCCCCCCAGCTCTGCCCGTGCCCCTCCATCCCGACCCGCAGCCCCCTGCTAGCCCGCCCCCCCCAGCTATGCCCGTGCCCCTCCATCCCGACCCGCAGCCCCCTGCTAGCCCGCCCCCCCCAGCTCTGCCCGTGCCCCTCCATCCCGACCCACAGCCCCCTGCTAGCCCGCCCCCCCCAGCTCTGCCCGTGCCCCTCCATCCCGACCCACAGCCCCCTGCTAGCCCGCCCCCCCCAGCTCTGCCCGTGCCCCTCCATCCCGACCCGCAGCCCCCTGCTAGCCCGCCCCCCCAGCTCTGCCCGTGCCCCTCCATCCCGACCCGCAGCCCCCTGCTAGCCCGCCCCCCCCAGCTCTGCCCGTGCCCCTCCATCCCGACCCGCAGCCCCCTGCTAGCCCGCCCCCCCCAGCTCTGCCCGTGCCCCTCCATCCCGACCCACAGCCCCCTGCTAGCCCGCCCCCCCCAGCTCTGCCCGTGCCCCTCCATCCCGACCCGCAGCCCCCTGCTAGCCCGCCCCCCCCAGCTCTGCCCGTGCCCCTCCATCCCGACCCGCAGCCCCCTGCTAGCCCGCCCCCCCAGCTCTGCCCGTGCCCCTCCATCCCGACCCGCAAGCCCCCTGCTAGCCCGCCCCCCCCAGCTCTGCCCGTGCCCCTCCATCCCGACCCACAGCCCCCTGCTAGCCCGCCCCCCCCCAGCTCTGCCCCTGCCCCTCCATCCCGACCCACAGCCCCCCTGCTAGCCCGGCCCCGCCCCTCAGCTCTGCCCCGTGCCCCCTCCATCCCGACCCACAGCCCCCTGCTAGCCCGCCCCCCCCCAGCTCTGCCCGTGCCCCTCCATCCCGACCCGCAGCCCCCTGCTAGCCCGCCCCCCCCAGCTCTGCCCGTGCCCCTCCATCCCGACCCGCAGCCCCCTGCTAGCCCGCCCCCCCCAGCTCTGCCCGTGCCCCTCCATCCCGACCCGCAGCCCCCTGCTAGCCCGCCCCCCCCAGCTCTGCCCGTGCCCCTCCATCCCGACCCGCAGCCCCCTGCTAGCCCGCCCCCCCCAGCTCTGCCCGTGCCCCTCCATCCCGACCCACAGCCCCCTGCTAGCCCGCCCCCCCCCAGCTCTGCCCCTGCCCCTCCATCCCGACCCACAGCCCCCTGCTAGCCCGGCCCGCGCCCTCAGCTCTGCCCGTGCCCCTCCATCCCGACCCACAGCCCCTGCTAGCCCGCCCCCCCAGCTCTGCCCGTGCCCCTCCATCCCGACCCGCAGCCCCCTGCTAGCCCGCCCCCCCCCAGCTCTGCCCGTGCCCCTCCATCCCGACCCGCAGCCCCCTGCTAGCCCGCCCCCCCCAGCTCTGCCCGTGCCCCTCCATCCCGACCCGCAGCCCCCTGCTAGCCCGCCCCCCCCAGCTCTGCCCGTGCCCCTCCATCCCGACCCGCAGCCCCCTGCTAGCCCGCCCCCCCCAGCTCTGCCCGTGCCCCTCCATCCCGACCCGCAGCCCCCTGCTAGCCCGCCCCCCCCAGCTCTGCCCGTGCCCCTCCATCCCGACCCGCAGCCCCCTGCTAGCCCGCCCCCCCCAGCTCTGCCCGTGCCCCTCCATCCCGACCCGCAGCCCCCTGCTAGCCCGCCCCCCCCAGCTCTGCCCGTGCCCCTCCATCCCGACCCGCAGCCCCCTGCTAGCCCGCCCCCCCCCAGCTCTGCCCGTGCCCCTCCATCCCGACCCGCAGCCCCCTGCTAGCCCGCCCCCCCCCAGCTCTGCCCGTGCCCCTCCATTCCGACCCGCAGCCCCCTGCTAGCCCGCCCCCCCCAGCTCTGCCCGTGCCCCTCCATCCCGACCCGCAGCCCCCTGCTAGCCCGCCCCCCCCCAGCTCTGCCCGTGCCCCTCCATCCCGACCCGCAGCCCCCTGCTAGCCCGCCCCCCCCAGCTCTGCCCGTGCCCCTCCATCCCGACCCGCAGCCCCCTGCTAGCCCGCCCCCCCCAGCTCTGCCCGTGCCCCTCCATCCCGACCCGCAGCCCCCTGCTAGCCCGCCCCCCCCAGCTCTGCCCGTGCCCCTCCATCCCGACCCGCAGCCCCCTGCTAGCCCGCCCCCCCCAGCTCTGCCCGTGCCCCTCCATCCCGACCCGCAGCCCCCTGCTAGCCCGCCCCCCCCAGCTCTGCCCGTGCCCCTCCATCCCGACCCACAGCCCCCTGCTAGCCCGCCCCCCCCCAGCTCTGCCCGTGCCCCTCCATCCCGACCCGCAGGCCCCTGCTAGCCCGCCCCCCCCAGCTCTGCCCGTGCCCCTCCATCCCGACCCACAGCCCCCTGCTAGCCCGCCCCCCCCCAGCTCTGCCCCTGCCCCTCCATCCCGACCCACAGCCCCCTGCTAGCCCGGCCCCGCCCCTCAGCTCTGCCCGTGCCCCTCCATCCCGACCCACAGCCCCCTGCTAGCCCGCCCCCCCCAGCTCTGCCCGTGCCCCTCCATCCCGACCCGCAGCCCCCTGCTAGCCCGCCCCCCCCCAGCTCTGCCCGTGCCCCTCCATCCCGACCCGCAGCCCCCTGCTAGCCCGCCCCCCCCCAGCTCTGCCCGTGCCCCTCCATCCCGACCCGCAGCCCCCTGCTAGCCCGCCCCCCCCAGCTCTGCCCGTGCCCCTCCATCCCGACCCGCAGCCCCCTGCTAGCCCGCCCCCCCCAGCTCTGCCCGTGCCCCTCCATCCCGACCCGCAGCCCCCTGCTAGCCCGCCCCCGCCAGCTCTGCCCGTGCCCCTCCATCCCGACCCGCAGCCCCCTGCTAGCCCGCCCCCCCCAGCTCTGCCCGTGCCCCTCCATCCCGACCCGCAGCCCCCTGCTAGCCCGCCCCCCCCAGCTCTGCCCGTGCCCCTCCATCCCGACCCGCAGCCCCCTGCTAGCCCGCCCCCCCCAGCTCTGCCCGTGCCCCTCCATCCCGACCCGCAGCCCCCTGCTAGCCCGCCCCCCCCAGCTCTGCCCGTGCCCCTCCATCCCGACCCGCAGCCCCCTGCTAGCCCGCCCCCCCCAGCTCTGCCCGTGCCCCTCCATCCCGACCCGCAGCCCCCTGCTAGCCCGCCCCCCCCAGCTCTGCCCGTGCCCCTCCATCCCGACCCGCAGCCCCCTGCTAGCCCGCCCCCCCAGCTCTGCCCGTGCCCCTCCATCCCGACCCACAGCCCCCTGCTAGCCCGCCCCCCCCAGCTCTGCCCGTGCCCCTCCATCCCGACCCGCAGCCCCCTGCTAGCCCGCCCCCCCCAGCTCTGCCCGTGCCCCTCCATCCCGACCCGCAGCCCCCTGCTAGCCCGCCCCCCCCAGCTCTGCCCGTGCCCCTCCATCCCGACCCGCAGCCCCCTGCTAGCCCGCCCCCCCCAGCTCTGCCCGTGCCCCTCCATCCCGACCCGCAGCCCCCTGCTAGCCCGCCCCCCCCAGCTCTGCCCGTGCCCCTCCATCCCGACCCGCAGGCCCCTGCTAGCCCGCCCCCCCCAGCTCTGCCCGTGCCCCTCCATCCCGACCCGCAGCCCCCTGCTAGCCCGCCCCCCCCCAGCTCTGCCCCTGCCCCTCCCATCCCGACCCACAGCCCCCTGCTAGCCCGGCCCCGCCCCTCAGCTCTGCCCGTGCCCCTCCATCCCGACCCACAGCCCCCTGCTAGCCCGCCCCCCCCAGCTCTGCCCGTGCCCCTCCATCCCGACCCGCAGCCCCCTGCTAGCCCGCCCCCCCCAGCTCTGCCCGTGCCCCTCCATCCCGACCCGCAGCCCCCTGCTAGCCCGCCCCCCCCAGCTCTGCCCGTGCCCCTCCATCCCGACCCACAGCCCCCTGCTAGCCCGCCCCCCCCCAGCTCTGCCCCTGCCCCTCCATCCCGACCCACAGCCCCCTGCTAGCCCGGCCCCGCCCCTCAGCTCTGCCCGTGCCCCTCCATCCCGACCCACAGCCCCCTGCTAGCCCGCCCCCCCCAGCTCTGCCCGTGCCCCTCCATCCCGACCCGCAGCCCCCTGCTAGCCCGCCCCCCCCCAGCTCTGCCCGTGCCCCTCCATCCCGACCCGCAGCCCCCTGCTAGCCCCGCCCCCCCCAGCTCTGCCCGTGCCCCTCCATCCCGACCCGCAGCCCCCTGCTAGCCCGCCCCCCCCAGCTCTGCCCGTGCCCCTCCATCCCGACCCGCAGCCCCCTGCTAGCCCGCCCCCCCCAGCTCTGCCCGTGCCCCTCCATCCCGACCCACAGCCCCCTGCTAGCCCGCCCCCCCCCAGCTCTGCCCCTGCCCCTCCATCCCGACCCACAGCCCCCTGCTAGCCCGGCCCCGCCCCTCAGCTCTGCCCGTGCCCCTCCATCCCGACCCACAGCCCCCTGCTAGCCCGCCCCCCCCAGCTCTGCCCGTGCCCCTCCATCCCGACCCGCAGCCCCCTGCTAGCCCGCCCCCCCCAGCTCTGCCCGTGCCCCTCCATCCCGACCCGCAGCCCCCTGCTAGCCCGCCCCCCCCAGCTCTGCCCGTGCCCCTCCATCCCGACCCGCAGCCCCCTGCTAGCCCGCCCCCCCCAGCTCTGCCCGTGCCCCTCCATCCCGACCCGCAGCCCCCTGCTAGCCCGCCCCCCCCAGCTCTGCCCGTGCCCCTCCATCCCGACCCGCAGCCCCCTGCTAGCCCGCCCCCCCCAGCTCTGCCCGTGCCCCTCCATCCCGACCCGCAGCCCCCTGCTAGCCCGCCCCCCCCAGCTCTGCCCGTGCCCCTCCATCCCGACCCGCAGCCCCCTGCTAGCCCGCCCCCCCCAGCTCTGCCCGTGCCCCTCCATCCCGACCCGCAGCCCCCTGCTAGCCCGCCCCCCCCAGCTCTGCCCGTGCCCCTCCATCCCGACCCGCAGCCCCCTGCTAGCCCGCCCCCCCCAGCTCTGCCCGTGCCCCTCCATTCCGACCCGCAGCCCCCTGCTAGCCCGCCCCCCCCAGCTCTGCCCGTGCCCCTCCATCCCGACCCGCAGCCCCCTGCTAGCCCGCCCCCCCCAGCTCTGCCCGTGCCCCTCCATCCCGACCCGCAGCCCCCTGCTAGCCCGCCCCCCCCCAGCTCTGCCCGTGCCCCTCCATCCCGACCCGCAGCCCCCTGCTAGCCCGCCCCCCCCAGCTCTGCCCGTGCCCCTCCATCCCGACCCACAGCCCCCTGCTAGCCCGCCCCCCCCCAGCTCTGCCCGTGCCCCTCCATCCCGACCCGCAGCCCCCTGCTAGCCCCCCCCCCCAGCTCTGCCCGTGCCCCTCCATCCCGACCCGCAGCCCCCTGCTAGCCCGCCTCCCCCAGCTCTGCCCGTGCCCCTCCATCCCGACCCGCAGCCCCCTGCTAGCCCGCCCCCCCCCAGCTCTGCCCGTGCCCCTCCATCCCGACCCGCAGCCCCCTGCTAGCCCGCCCCCCCCCAGCTCTGCCCGTGCCCCTCCATCCCGACCCGCAGCCCCCTGCTAGCCCGCCCCCCCCAGCTCTGCCCGTGCCCCTCCATCCCGACCCGCAGCCCCCTGCTAGCCCCCCCCCCAGCTCTGCCCGTGCCCCTCCATCCCGACCCACAGCCCCCTGCTAGCCCGCCCCCCCCCAGCTCTGCCCGTGCCCCTGCATCCCGACCCGCAGCCCCCTGCTAGCCCGCCCCCCCCCCAGCTCTGCCCGTGCCCCTCCATCCCGACCCACAGCCCCCTGCTAGCCCGCCCCCCCCAGCTCTGCCCGTGCCCCTCCATCCCGACCCACAGCCCCCTGCTAGCCCGCCCCCCCCAGCTCTGCCCGTGCCCCTCCATCCCGACCCGCAGGCCCCTGCTAGCCCGCCCCCCCCAGCTCTGCCCGTGCCCCTCCATCCCGACCCACAGCCCCCTGCTAGCCCGCCCCCCCCCAGCTCTGGCCCCTGCCCCTCCATCCCGACCCACAGCCCCCTGCTAGCCCGGCCCCGCCCCCCAGCTCTGCCCGTGCCCCTCCATCCCGACCCACAGCCCCCTGCTAGCCCGCCCCCCCCAGCTCTGCCCGTGCCCCTCCATCCCGACCCGCAGCCCCCTGCTAGCCCGCCCCCCCCAGCTCTGCCCGTGCCCCTCCATCCCGACCCGCAGCCCCCTGCTAGCCCGCCCCCCCCAGCTCTGCCCGTGCCCCTCCATCCCGACCCACAGCCCCCTGCTAGCCCGCCCCCCCCAGCTCTGCCCGTGCCCCTCCATCCCGACCCACAGCCCCCTGCTAGCCCGCCCCCCCCAGCTCTGCCCGTGCCCCTCCATCCCGACCCGCAGCCCCCTGCTAGCCCCCCCCCCCAGCTCTGCCCGTGCCCCTCCATCCCGACCCGCAGCCCCCTGCTAGCCCGGCCCCGCCCCCCCAGCTCTGCCCGTGCCCCTCCATCCCGACCCGCAGCCCCCTGCTAGCCCGCCCCCCCCCAGCTCTGCCCGTGCCCCTCCATCCCGACCCGCAGCCCCCTGCTAGCCCGCCCCCCCCCAGCTCTGCCCGTGCCCCTCCATCCCGACCCGCAGCCCCCTGCTAGCCCGCCCCCCAGCTCTGCCCGTGCCCCTCCATCCCGACCCACAGCCCCCTGCTAGCCCGCCCCCCCCCAGCTCTGCCCGTGCCCCTCCATCCCGACCCGCAGCCCCCTGCTAGCCCGCCCCCCCCCCAGCTCTGCCCGTGCCCCTCCATCCCGACCCACAGCCCCCTGCTAGCCCGCCCCCCCCAGCTCTGCCCGTGCCCCTCCATCCCGACCCACAGCCCCCTGCTAGCCCCCCCCCAGCTCTGCCCGTGCCCCTCCATCCCGACCCACAGCCCCCTGCTAGCCCGCCCCCCCCCCAGCTCTGCCCGTGCCCCTCCATCCCGACCCGCAGCCCCCTGCTAGCCCGCCCCCCCCCAGCTCTGCCCGTGCCCCTCCATCCCGACCCGCAGCCCCCTGCGAGCCCGCCCCCCCCCCAGCTCTGCCCGTGCCCCTCCATCCCGACCCGCAGCCCCCTGCTAGCCCGGCCCCCCCAGCTCTGCCCGAGCCCCTCCATCCCGACCCGCAGCCCCCTGCTAGCCCGCCCCCCCCCCAGCTCTGCCCGTGCCCCTCCATCCCGACCCGCAGCCCCCTGCTAGCCCGGCCCCGCCCCCCAGCTCTGCCCGTGCCCCTCCATCCCGACCCGCAGGCCCCTGCTAGCCCGCCCCCCCAGCTCTGCCCGTGCCCCTCCATCCCGACCCGCAGCCCCCTGCTAGCCCGGCCCCACCCCCCAGCTCTGCCCGTGCCCCTCCATCCCGACCCACAGCCCCCTGCTAGCCCGGCCCCGCCCCCCCAGCTCTGCCCGTGCCCCTCCATCCCGACCCGCAGCCCCCTGCTAGCCCGGCCCCACCCCCCAGCTCTGCCCGTGCCCCTCCATCCCGACCCGCAGCCCCCTGCTAGCCCGCCCCCCCCAGCTCTGCCCGTGCCCCTCCATCCCGACCCACAGCCCCCTGCTAGCCCGCCCCCCCCAGCTCTGCCCGTGCCCCTCCATCCCGACCCGCAGCCCCCTGCTAGCCCGCCCCCCCCAGCTCTGCCCGTGCCCCTCCATCCCGACCCGCAGCCCCCTGCTAGCCCGCCTCCCCCAGCTCTGCCGGTGCCCCTCCATCCCGACCCGCAGCCCCCTGCTAGCCTGCCCCCCCCAGCTCTGCCCGTGCCCCTCCATCCCGACCCACAGCCCCCTGCTAGCCCGCCCCCCCCCAGCTCTGCCCGTGCCCCTCCATCCCGACCCGCAGCCCCCTGCTAGCCCGGCCCCGCCCCCCAGCTCTGCCCGTGCCCCTCCATCCCGACCCGCAGCCCCCTGCTAGCCCGCCCCCCCCAGCTCTGCCCGTGCCCCTCCATCCCGACCCGCAGCCCCCTGCTAGCCCGCCCCCCCCCAGCTCTGCCCGTGCCCCTCCATCCCGACCCGCAGCCCCCTGCTAGCCCGGCCCCGCCCCCCAGCTCTGCCCGTGCCCCTCCATCCCGACCCGCAGCCCCCTGCTAGCCCGCCCCCCCCCAGCTCTGCCCGTGCCCCTCCATCCCGACCCGCAGCCCCCTGCTAGCCCGGCCCCGCCCCCCAGCTCTGCCCGTGCCCCTCCATCCCGACCCACAGCCCCCTGCTAGCCCGCCCCCCCAGCTCTGCCCGTGCCCCTCCATCCCGACCCACAGCCCCCTGCTAGCCCGCCCCCCCCCAGCTCTGCCCGTGCCCCTCCACCCCGACCCGCAGCCCCCTGCTCGCCCGGCCCCGCCCCCCAGCTCTGCCCGTGCCCCTCCATCCCGACCCGCAGCCCCCTGCTAGCCCGCCCCCCCCCCCAGCTCTGCCCGTGCCCCTCCATCCCGACCCGCAGCCCCCTGCTAGCCCGGCCCCCCCCCCAGCTCTGCCCGTGCCCCTCCATCCCGACCCGCAGCCCCCTGCTAGCCCGGCCCCGCCCCCGAACTCTGCCCGTGCCCCTCCATCCCGACCCGCAGCCCCCTGCTAGCCCGGCCCCCCCCCAGCTCTGCCCGTGCCCCTCCATCCCGACCCGCAGCCCCCTGCTAGCCCGGCCCCGCCCCCCAGCTCTGCCCGTACCCCTCCATCCCGACCCGCAGCCCCCTGCTAGCCCGGCCCCCACCCCAGCTCTGCCCGTGCCCCTCCATCCCGACCCGCAGCCCCCTGCTAGCCCGGCCCCACCCCAGCTCTGCCCGTGCCCCTCCATCCCGACCCGCAGCCCCCTGCTAGCCCGGCCCCGCCCCCGAACTCTGCCCGTGCCCCTCCATCCCGACCCGCAGCCCCCTGCTAGCCCGGCCCCCCCCCAGCTCTGCCCGTGCCCCTCCATCCCGACCCGCAGCCCCCTGCTAGCCCGGCCCCGCCCCCCAGCTCTGCCCGTACCCCTCCATCCCGACCCGCAGCCCCCTGCTAGCCCGGCCCCCACCCCAGCTCTGCCCGTGCCCCTCCATCCCGACCCGCAGCCCCCTGCTAGCCCAGCCTTAGGAGCCCTGCAGGAGAGGGTCCCTGCCTCAGTGCACCAGGGGCTCTGATCCTCCTGGCCAGGGGCAGCGGGTTCCCCCCTGCCCCCAGTTTGACCTCCCCCCCGCAACGGGCCAGACTCCTGCCCCATGCCTAGGGGAGCTGCTGAGAGGTGGCTCCTGGCCCAGCAGCCCGGCAGCTTCCCCCGCCAAATCCCCCAGCTGCCAGCCCCACTGCGGACCCCGATGTTCTGGCTCAGAAGGGAGAGACATTCCCCAAACAGAGACACCGCCCCGCACCACCACAGCCCGTAGGGCAGGACCTCCGTGCAAAAAAGCCCAGTGGCTGCTGTCCATCCCCCCATTCTTGCTCACTCGGCCGTGGGTTCACCCACAGGCTGCATTCACCAGGATCAATCACCCCCCTGTCCTCCCTCCCCCAGGAGAGCGAGACCTGGCGGGCACATCAAAGCCACACCAGCCTACAGGCCATGCCCCCTGTGACCTGGGCATGGCTGCAGTGCCGAGTGACCTCCGACCCCACGTGGCAGCGGTTCCAAGTATGCAGGCAGGCGATGACACGCCTCTTTCTTTGTTGCCCCCCTGCACGTCCAACCAGAGACTGGGTTTTTCCTGCACTTCCTGTCCTGAACCTTTGTGTCGTGTTGGTGTTCACCCTGCCCGGGCAATGGCTGCAGCTCAGTGCTGGCTGATTGAGCCCTTCATCACACGGCTTTGTGAGTGTTACACACAGCTGTGCCCTGCCCCAGAGGTGGCTGCAACACGGTGGTAGGTGGGAGTCGTCATCACTGGGGTGCTGTTGAGGTGGGAAGGGACTGCTATGTCTCAGCTGGCCATGGGGGTGTTTGCAACCAGCAGGGTGGATGAAAGCCCTGCACTGCAAGCAGCTGGGGGATTCGCTGCAGCTCTGGCGTTGGGGTCTCTGGGATCTCTGCCCACAGGTCAGCGTGGCTGTGTGGGGCTGTGCAGAGCCCGTTGGGCAGGCCCTAGAGTTTGCTGCCATCTAACAGGGCCGAGGGTTTGTGCCCAGAAGTGACAGTGTCCCTCTGCCCTTCCCCCACACTGGCTGTGCCACCCTCCCCCAGCCCTACCCCGATGCTGTAAGTGGGGCGCTGCGGCTGCCCCCTCTCCACTGGGCCAGTTCACCTCCCCGGAGCATGATGCAGCTGGGCTCTGGGCTGCTTGGCAGGAATCTGGCACCAGGGTGAGGATGGGGGGAACCGCGGACAGACAGAGGCTCCCTGGTGTGGAATGTCCCACAGGGCTGTGAGGGACTCCCCTGCGGGGCTCTGCTGGGGGAGCAGCACCTCAGGCCTTCTGCGGGGATGGGGGGACAGCGCTGCCTGGGGGACCGCTGGGAGGGGATCGGTCTGGAGGGGAGGGGAGTTGGTCTGTGTGGGGGAAGAGGACTGGTCATTGCGGGGGTTGGTCTGAGCATGTGGGGGAGGAGCACTGGTCAGGAGAACCCCATTATTTCAGAGCAGCGCAGGGAATGCTCTGGGGGTGGAGGCTGCTGCACCAGGCACCGTGTGACATGATCCCAGGGCAGCAGGAAGGGGGGAGCTGGGGGCAGTGACGGACTCACTCCCATGGAGTTCACCCCACCCCACTTACTGGGTGGGGGCTCCTCCTCTTGGGAAAGGCATTGTCAAGACTCTGGCCTTGGGTGTCCATCCCATGCAGGGGGCTGAGCCACCCGCCTTGCCATGTGGTCCCCTGCTGGGCCGCCTGCCCTGCCCCCGTGCGCCTCGCTGAACCACCCCCGGCACGGTGCCCCAGGGCGTCTCCCTGGCGGAGTTGACCCCATTTCACTGAGGAGCTGGGTGCCCCCTTGACAGGTGCTGGCGCAGGAGGAAAGTTTCACTGCCATCATTCACTAGCTGCAAGAAACTCGGCAACACAGCGATCAAGAGGCAGAGCGGCAGACGAATGCCAGGCAGCAGCTGTCTCATCTGAACTTCAAAGGCGTCAGAGCTGCCGAAGATCCCTCATTTCAAGTGTCAGGGAGTTCCGGAGGGAGGAGGGGAAGCGCTCGCTCTCAGATCAAAGGAAGATGCCCGGATTCTAGTGAAAAGAAAAGGAGGACTTGTGGCACCTTAGAGACTAACCAATTTATTTGAGCTTGAGCTGTAGCTCACGAAAGCTCATGATCAAATAAATTGGTTAGTCTCTAAGGTGCCACAAGTCCTCCTTTTCTTTTTGCAAAGACAGACTAACACGGCTGTTACTCTGAAACCGGATTCTAGTGGAACACGAGTTCTGAGCTCTTGCACCCAGATCCTTGTGGAACGCAAGTTCTGAGCTCTCACGCCAGGATCCTTGTGGAGCGGGGTCCTGAGAGAGAACTACCCCCATCACACCCTGCGCCCCCCTTCCCTTGTGCCCAGCTGGCCCCATACCACTCTGTGCTGACCCTGCCCTGTAGCTCCCTGCCCCCATGCCTACCATCCTGCCCCACCGTACCCACCCTACCCTGATATCCCTCTATCCCCCTGCTCTCACCCTGCCCCATTATCACCCAGTGTCTACCCTGCCCCCATATCACCCTGCACCCATGCTGCCCCCTGCACCCATCCTGCCCTCATACCACCCTGTCCACCCCCATGCCCACCCTGCCCCGATATCACCCTGCTTCCTCCCACATTCTCCTGGCCTCCCCTTTGCCCATATCCCCTTCATGCCTGTTCCCTTCCCTCTGCCCCACCCCTACATTCCCTGCTCCCGCACCCCTGCAGGATTGGCAGGGACATTCCCGGGATGGGGGGCTGCTCTCCCCCCAAGCAGTGTTAACCCTTCCTGTGCTGCCCCAGATGGTGAGTTGCGGACAGGGACTCAGGACCAGCCAGAACCTTCAGCTGCTGGAGCCTGGAGGTTCAGCCAGGGACACCCCAACCCCCGCTTTTCTGTTTCTTCTGGAACCAGCCAGGTATATTGGGGTTTAAACCTCAACCAGCTTGGGGGGACACAAGCCCCAGCAGGGCTGCTCTCCATGAGCAACCTGCCACTGGGGGAGGGGGCATCACGAACTCAGACCCACCTTCTGGAGGGCCAGAACCCCCCACCCCATAGCCCCCAGCTTCCCCCCCCCCCCGAAACACAGAACCCCTGCCACCCTGTACTGCCCTGGGGCTGCAGTCGGCGCGGGTGTTGGGGAAACATTCCTCCTGGCTAGCTGTCGAGGGTTCCCCCTCCTCCCCAGGGCATCCCCTCCTGGAAACCCCCCCATCCCTCTCCCAGAGCCGAGCAGCACAGCCCTGGCTGCCCAGAGGCCCCAAGCAGGGGTGAAAGGCCAGGGAGCAGGGACTAGCCTGGGGACTGAGCTGCACGTGGGGGTGGGGGAGCAGCCAAGTGAGGGTTGGGGTCAGGCATGTTCTCTGGTGCGGCCCAGCCTGGAGCAGCCAGGAATCGCTGGCCGTGGGGGAAGCAGGTACTGTGACTTAAAAAGCACAGGGAGATTGGCCGGGGGGGGAAGGAGGGGCCTGTCCTGCTGCCCATGACCCCCACCTCAGGTGCAATCAGTGGCCTCCTCCTCCAAATTACTAACCCCACTGAGAAAGGCCCAGACAAAACCTGCCTGTCCCGCGGCCCCTGGGGCAGCTCCAGGCACCTGGGAACACCACTGCTGTGGGTGTAGCTCTGCCAGGGGTGGGGGCAGAGCCTGGGGCAGCTCAGTGGGTTTGGGCTGGTGGGCGGGCTGTGCCACTCCTTTGGGGAGGAATGAGGAGGGAGCTGGCTGAGTTGTGGGAGGGCATGATTTATAACCCAAAGGGAATCTCAGCTGAGAGCACCAAGGGTGAGATCACCCCCTACTGAGCCATTGCCCCACTCCCTGCAGCACAGCGCCCCTATTGATCTCCCCGCTTCTGCAGCACAGTGTCCCCTACTGAGCCCCCTTCTGAGCCCCCGCCCCGCTGTCCGCAGCACAGCACCCCCTAGCATCACGATGGGGCATTGGGGTGAGCACTGGTTGAATGGGGTGCATGCCCCCTACTGCCCCTCTACCCTACCTGGCTTGAGAACACTGATGAGATGTTTGTCCAGCTGCAGCGTCTATGTTACACTCTCCCACTGGGGAAGGGGGGGTCCTCCTGGGCAGGGGGCATGTATTTTGGGGGCTCACCTGCTTGCCAGGTGCAGGACACCATGTGCCAGGGCTGCCAGCCAAGCCCCTTCCCCTCACACAAACCCTTCTTGGCTCGTGAAAAGAGAAGCCAGATATCAGAACGGGAGCTAGCATGGAACCAAATAGCTGACTGGCTGGCTGGATGCAGGGACATGGGGCTGACACGGCACTGGGGGCTCCTGGGAGAGCTGTGCCCCCTTGCATGAGGGGCTGGCAGTGCTGGACGAGGTGCTTGTGGGCCGAGCACAGTGTTAGTATCTGCTGAGCATCCCTGGCACTTGTGGGCAAAGCAAGCAGCACTCCCCTCCGCCCATCTCTGTGTCCGCCCGCTCGCTGGTTTGCTGCTCTCCCTGGCGCCTACGGAGAGGCAGGCTTGGAAGCCGGCCTGAGCCCGCTGGGGAGCAGTCACTGCTCTGAGGGCGGTTGCTGTTGTGGTTAAGGACCAGGGCTGGAAGCCAGGGCTCCTGGGTTCTCTTTGCAGCCAAAGCTGTCCTATGGTTAGTGGCACTGGGGACACAGTGGCTGGACTCCTGGGTTCTATCTCTGGCTCGGGGAGTGGGGTGAGGGCTAGGGGTTAGAGTGGGAGGTCTGGGAGTCCGGACTCCTGGGTTCTATCTCTGGCTCGGGAGTGGGGTGAGGGCTAGGGGTTAGAGTGGGAGGTCTGGGAGTCCGGACTCCTGGGTTCTATCTCTGGCTCCGGGAGGGGCGTGGGGCCTAGTGGCTAGAGTGGAGCGCTGCCTGGGGTTGGGAGTGAGGTCTCTTGGGTTCTATTCCCAGCTTTGGGTGGGGGACAGGGGGACTTGGCAGCACACTCTGCACCGATGTCTCCTTGCTTTTCCATCACCTCCTCCCACCCCACCCTCAGCCAGCTGCACAGGGCTCCTTGCCAGTTCCCCACTGGGCCTGGGGCAGGAGCAGGCACCGCCCCACAGGGTGAGGCTGTTTCCATGGGGACCACATCACCGGTTGGCTTCGGGACTGGGTGGGGGCAGTGAGTGCGTGTCCCTGGTGTGGTAGGGGGTTGGCCTAACCCCTGGCTAAGGTCAGAGCTGCCCTGTCTTTGTCTCCTCCCACCCCGATGTCTCTGGCCCAGATGGGGGATACCCCCACCCGCCCCCTTCAGGGGAGAGAATGCTTTCTGCTCGGCAGGGCTAGCGGTGGCTTTGGGGGGTAGGGAGCCTAGGGCACAGAGAGGCTCCTGGATGGGGAGGGATCTGTGGCACTCTGCAGAGGGGAGGGGCAGGACCATGGGCGCACTCTGTCCATCTGGCCACAGGAGCCACTTGACATAATCTGCAGCACTGCAGATTTGCCACGGTTTCAGCAAGGCCTCACAAGGAGGCAGAAACACCAGCCGTGGGGTGATGTTGGGGACGAAGACACATGTAAGATAGGCCATGAGTTCCAGGCCCGCCCAGCTGTATCCTCTACAACCCTTTTATGAGTCCAGGTTTCCGTGGGGCTGGCTGTTATTAAAGCAGCGTCTCCAGGTGGCACCGTGACATGTGGTGTTCCAAGTGCCTTTTCTTAAGTGTGCGAGCAAGTTTTCAGTGCTTGGAGAAATGCTGCATTGCTAGATTGCGGCTGTGGTTTCTTGGGAGAGCTTGCTCTGTGCCTTTATCTAGACTCCATTCTGGTTCTTATCTCAATGGTCGAGGGCCCAGCAGCACCATTCAAAGGTCTCAGATGCAGTCACAACTGGCGACCCATATTGGGGTATCGTTATATTGGGCTGGGCTCTCTGGAACCACCACGCTCTGTTCCTAGGGTTGTTGCTTTAAAAACAGGGTGTGGCTGACTGAGAGCGTTTTTTGGAGACTGAGAGCTGGTGCTCATGTGAGCAGAAAGGGGAGGCCCGGCCTACGTACGTGCCGTGATGGGCAGAACTGAGTTTAATAAACACATCTTTCCTGAAAGCCAGAATTGTGAAGATGGAACATCAGCATTGACGGGACTGACTGCCTTGTGTGGCTAACGAGCCCCTGGCCCGTATGTCACTGACTCAGCCCAGCTCAGCAGGGATTATAAACCATGCCTGTCAAGGGGGTTTTCTGGCTTCACTGTGAGCTGAGTTGGGTGGTCTCAGGTCCAGCTCCTACCTTTCAAACTCACCCCATGCTTTGCACTTGATGGAGCCCTGTGGGGCCAAGCCTGTCTTGCCTTGTATCTGTGCAGTCCCTGGCACAATGGGGCCCGAAGCTTGTGCAGGCCCCTTAGCAAGAGCTGAAAAATACAATCAAATCATTTTAATTTTTTTTAAATCTCATGATTTTGGGGGGTGACGCGTGATTCTTGCACTTTCCCATCAGTCTAGAGTCTGAGATCAACAACCATCACTGGAGCACCTGGCACCTCCCAGGTGTTTAACAAACAAGAATAGCAACAATTGGTGCCGTGACCTCCCTGCCTTCCCGGCCCCTGCAAGGTGTGCCGCATAATTTGTCCTTGTTGGTTTGATGGTTTTGTGTTTGTCTCTGTGTCTGGATGTGTAAGTGAATGTGTTGTGTGGGTATTGTTTGCTGGCTGTGTGCGTTGTGTGGGCTGTGCCTGGGTGAGTAGATGGGTTGTGTGGCTGTTGTCATATTGGCTGTGTGGGTCTGTGCTGTGTGTGTGTGTTTACATAGATGTGTGGGATGTATTTTCTGAGGGTCTGTCTGTGTAGTGTGTGTGTGTGGGGGGGTGTTTCTGTGCATGTGTGTACATGGATGTGTTGTGTATGAGGTGTGTTGTGTGCTTTGTGCCTGTGATGAACTCATGAAGCTCACTGAGCTAAGGTTCACCATTTGCCCTGGGTGCAGAGACACTGCCTGCTCTCCAGTGGCATGGAGTTCCACAGTCTGGGCCCAGCTCCCAGGACAGTTCTGTCTCCTGCGCTCTCTACTGTCCTCTGGGGTTGGATGGCTCCTTAGCTCTGGTGGAGCATTGGGCCATGGCTGCAGCAGGAAAGGTCGGGAGCAGGGGGACTTGGCCAGGAGGGCCCTGAGCTGGGCTCTATACTGGGGGGAGTGGGGAGCTGGGGGAGGGCTGTACGGAGAGGATGGGCTGGGATTGAGCTGGGACCCCCACAGCTAGCTCCAGGCCTGATGGGACAGGGGCAGTCCCTGGTGATCTGAGGGCTGGGCCCCAGCTGCTCCTCATCCAGGAGCCAGGCACATAGGCTGGGGTTGTGCTGCCCCCTCTGCCCAGCCCCACCTCCCTGAGCCCTTCCAGCAGCCTGGAGGACACATCCCAGGATGTCTCTGCAGCATCCTCACCAAAGAGCCACGAATGCCTCTTGCAAAGCTGCCACGTCCCCGTCCTTTCCGGCCCCGATCGGTGAATGTGCAGGGATGGGGCTGGAGCCCGCAGCTTTGTTGGCTCCGATTGTTTACTGCCTGGCGGAGGTCATGGACCCAGGTTTGTGATGTCCCAGACAACACCATGGCAGCTGAGTGTGATGTCATAGACGCAAGAGT
This sequence comes from Eretmochelys imbricata, assembly GCF_965152235.1. NCBI lineage: Eukaryota > Metazoa > Chordata > Testudines > Cheloniidae > Eretmochelys > Eretmochelys imbricata. The sequence continues at coordinate 13,269,669 of NC_135591.1, forward strand.
CTATGACGCTATGATATTTTGTAATATTTTAATTCCATCAAAATTTTTCTTATGTTGACCCTTTACCCCTTTGTTAATTCTCTCTTCCTTGCTATGCCTGGGTAAGTATCTTTGTTTTTATTTATCCATGTTATCGCTGCATTTCTTATGTAATGTTTTGTTGTATTTTTAATAAGTTGACATATTTTTATATGAATAATAATGCAGGAGGGCAGGAGAAATGTTAGAGCTGGGGCTGGGAGCCAGGACTCCTGAGTTTCTTTCCCTGCTCCAGGAGACAGTATTGTTAGTGGTTAGAGCAGGGGCCTGGCAGCCAGGACTCTTGGCTGCTGGGAGTGTCAGCTCCTGGTTAGAGCAGAGGGGACGGGGCACCAGGACTCCCGGCATGTACTTTTGGGAGCTATTCCACAGTTTGATCACTCAGCAACTCACAGACCAACCTCAGGTGGGTAAAATCTCACAGGAGCAGCCAAGTTGGACCAGGTCCCAGACAGGCGTGGAGTGGGAGGAGCAGGAGGGACATAGGAATCCCAGCAAGAGGTGGAATAAACAAAGACCAATCATCGGTGCCTAAGGTGTCACAAGCTCGGGGGCACCCACCCCAGGTAAATTGCTGAGTCACCCTGCTGGGAGCAGGGGGCTCAGGCCCTGGCAGACTGATGTCCCCGGCATCGCCCCACTGACAGTGCACGATGCTGTCATGACGTAAGTGCTCTGAGGGGGGCGATGGGGTCTCTCAGCCCCCCAGCCCTGGCGGGCACCACAAGGTAAATGGGGAAGGAGCCACATCCGGGTTTTTCTTTTGTTTCCTGATGGGGCAAAACCCAAACGCCCGGAAATGGGGAGGAGAAAGCCCTGGATGGGCGCGCTTGGCAGACACTGCCCCTTGGCATCAGGAACGCAACATGCCAGTCTCACCTGTCCCTGGGCTGAGCCCAAACTCCAGAGCCAATTCCCTAACTAGTGGGGCAACAGGATCCAGAGCCAAACTGGACTTAACAGAAGAACTAGGGGCCACCAAATGAAATGACTGGGCAGCAGGTTTAAACCAAGCAAAAGGAAGTATTTGTTCACACAGCGACAGTCAACCTGTGGAACTCCTTGCCAGAGGATGTTGTGAAGACCAAAACCATAACAGGGTTCAAAAAAGAACTAGATAAATTTATGGAGGATAGGTCCATCCATGGCTATGAGCCAGGATGGGCAGAGATGGTGTCCCTAAGCCTCAGTTTGCCAGAAGCTGGGAATGGGTGACAGAGGATGGATCACTTGGTGATTGCCTGTTCTGTTCACTCCCTCTGGGGCACCTGGCATTGGCCGCTGTTGGAAGACGGGATACTGGGCTAGAGGGACCTTTGGTCTGACCCAGTAGGGCAGTTCTTATGGTCTTATGACTTCTCATAGTCCAGCTAATGAGACGGGAACTGCTCTAGCCCTGGGGCATACAGACTGAGGGTGTCATAAATATAAAGGGAAGGGTAAACCCCTTTGAAATCCCTCCTGGCCAGGGGAAAGCTCCTCTCACCTGTAAAGGGTTAAGAAGCTAAAGGTAACCTCGCTGGCACCTGATCAAAATGACCAATGAGGAGACAAGATACTTTCAAAAGCTGGGAGGAGGGAGAGAAACAGAGGGTCTGTGTCTGTCTGTAGTCATCTTGGCCGGGGATAGACCAGGAATGGAGTCTTAGAACTTTTAGTAAGTAATCTAGCTAGGTACGTGTTAGATTATGATTTCTTTAAATGGCTGAGAAAAGAATTGTGCTGAATAGAATAACTATTTCCTTCTGTGTATCTTTTTTGTAACTTAAGGTTTTGCCTAGAGGGGTTCTCTATGTTTTTGAATCTAATTACCCTGTAAGATATCTACCATCCTGATTTTACAGGGGGGATTTCTTTATTTCTATTTACTTCTATTTTTTATTAAAAGTCTTCTTGTAAAAAACTGAATGCTTTTTCATTGTTCTCAGATCCAAGGGTTTGGGTCTGTGGTCACCTATGCAAATTGGTGAGGCTTTTTATCCAACATTTCCCAGGAAAGGGGGGGTGCAAGTGTTGGGAGGATTGTGCATTGTTCTTAAGATCCAAGGGTCTGGGTCTGTAGTCACCTAGGCAAATTGGTGAGGCTTTTTACCAAACCTTGTCCAGGAAGTGGGGTGCAGGGTTTTGGGAAGTATTTTGGGGGGGAAAGACGCGTCCAAACAGCTCTTCCCCAGTAACCAGTATTAATTTGGTGGTGGTAGCGGCCAGTCCAAGGACAACGGGTGGAATATTTTGTACCTTGGGGAAGTTTTGACCTAAGCTGGTAAAGATAAGCTTAGGAGGTTTTTTCATGCAGGTCCCCACATCTGTACCCTAGAGTTCAGAGTGGGGGAGGAACCTTGACAGAGGGGCTGGTACCAGCCAGGGCAGCTCAGGAAAGGGTTAATCCAGCAGCACCTTTGGCTGCCTTGCCCCCTTTTCATCCCATTTTTCTTACAAAAAAACAATGGTTTTCCATAAAGAACCCGGGGCAGAAAAACAAAGTAAGGTCCTTTAAATGGCACGATAGCCCCACCTCTTCATAGGGGGGGTCTGAATCTCCTCCCATTGTGGACAGAACCTGTAGTATATTATAGCCCCTCCCCTTATTGGTGGAGTCTGTATATAAAGCTCACCTGTGTCCCATTTCTATGGAACACCCCTAGGAGCTACATGTCACTCTATTTACAGTAGGGCCTTCAATATCATTATTGGAGCTAGGCCAGAGCTGTGGGCTGGGAAGTTTGTGCCAGTTTGGATACAGGTTTCCAGCTCGGATTCAGGGCCCCTTGGGTGGCTCAGAGGGACTGCGGGGCTTCCCTGCCCTCTCAGACTGGGATCCCTTAGGCCACACAGTGCCAACAGTGACAACAAGAGCCTGGAGTCCTGGGCTGTGCAGGAACCACCAGCGAGGGGAGGTGGAAGGCTGGGCCAGACCCTGTCCCACTTCCCCTCCCAGCCCCTCAGGGCTCTCCAGTTACCAGCTCTGACATCCACCGATCTGCAGCAGTAGCAGGGGGAACCAGGTATCAGGCAGGACACGCTCAGTGTGATCCTGAGCCCAGCAGCAGTGGCTGCCCATCGGCCTCATTCTAGGTCTGAGTCTCTCCAGTTCTGGACTCCTGGGTAAGGGGGCAGCTCCCCCAACCCTGCATGTGGAAACGCACACGCACAAACATGCAGATGCACACATTGGAGCTAGCACACGCATGCACGGAGATAGTCAAATGCAGCCACAGCCCCTCAGAGCCATGGTCTCTCCTCCACCTGGCATCAGCACAAAGCGCCCGTGGGAGGGACAGGAACAGAGCAGGGAGGGCGTGAAGAGAGAGCGGGGCCGGGGGAATGGGGTCCTCAAATTTCCCTGATCCCGTGGAAACCCAAGGCAGCCCTGATGGCAGCTCTGATAGGGCTGCGGGGGGAGGCTGAGCCGCGCAGCTGGCTCTCAGGTTTCCCCCTCTCATCCTTACATCCATTAAAGTCCTGTTCGCCCCACACACAAAGGGTGAGAACAGCAAATTAGCAGAAAGCCACAGAGCACGACACAGCCCAGCCTGCATTATTAATACCCACTGGCTAATAAGTAAGATGAGCCTGCGCCCGCTGGGGATCACATCACCCTCCAAGGTCAGGAGCCAGCGCCCGGCCCCCGGACCAGGCCAGCCCCAGGGCCTTGACGCGTGTCCCCGGTTTGACTCGGAAATCGGGGGGTTTCATGTGGGAGGCCGGGCCTGGCCTGTAAAGTCAGACACTGTGGCTCCTGCTGGCCCAGAGTACCTGGGCCTGACCCTGTGACATGGGGTGGGAGTCACTCCGACAGGCCGAATGGGGCACCCCTGTATGAGTGACAGCACAGCCAGGCCCCAGCCCAGTGCTCCACCCTGAGCCAAGCAGGGACCTGGGTTCGAATCGCTGCTGTGTCCCTGAGGTCTCCCACATGCTGGGTATATGCTCCAGCCATGGGCTCTTGGGAGAAGGGAGCACCTTCTCCTCCAGCGCCTCTGAGCAGAATGCTGAGATGGAGATCCCCATCAGGGCGTGGGTGTGAGCTCAGCACCAGGACTTTGGGCCATTCTGTGCCTGCACGTGGCAGAGATGTAGGCGCCCAAGGGATGTTACTGGCGGCAACTAGGGAATTCAGGCACCTGCAGGGTCCATTGCCAGCTGAGCAGGGCTTTGAGGGATCTATGTTTTGGAGCGAGGCGCCTGAAGTGGCGGCAGAGGGAGGAGGGCCAAATCCCTGTGTGGATCCTCAGGGACCAGCGCCACCCAGGGCCAGCTCGGCCCTGCCGCTCGCCACGGCCTGTTGGCGGAGCTGGTTATGAGCAGTGTAAACAGTGGCTGCTCCCTGTGGTTGGGCTATGCCAGGGCTGGCAGGGGTGGACTATAATCAGCTAATTACACCAGCTCCCTCCACTGGGGGCCCTGGGCTGTGCCGCCCTCGTGCCCGCTCCATAAACAAATGGCTCTGACTTTCAACAACAGGAGAAGGGAAGGCGCTCAGGGCTAGCTGGCACCTCCATGCCAGGCTGGGGGTAGGACTACCCCCTTTGAAATGCAAGAAAACCTCCCCCCCCCCGCCCCACAAGGCAAGCCACAGCAACCCCAACCACAAGGCAACCCCACCAAGCCACTCGCTTCAGCAGCCACTTACAGTATCTTGAGAGATAACAGGCACAGAGAAGATTAATAGCATCATTCTCTTACCTTGGTCCTGTTGCTCCAAGCTGCTTTGTTTGTGTCCGACTTCACTGAGATGATTTCTTCCCAAACTGCCTTGACCCTATGTTTTAACTATATCCTCGCATGGGGGCGTCTTTGAACTTTATCCGTAAAGAAAATCTATCAAGTCTCTTCCTTTACTTTGCATTTGCCGTTTGATTTTGCCTTTCCCAACAATTCCTTATTCTTGACAGCAACAGTGTGAATTCCAGACAGGAGTAGCTGAGGTGGCAGCTCATGCAGAGCTCACTTTTGACCACTTCAATGCGTAGGCAATTCCTCTGGCCAGCCCCAGGTTTGGCGGTGGTCAGACAGCTGCTGGGTTTAGATCTGTTATCGCTTAAACTGCAGAGGTGGGATGGGAACACTGCAGCATCTTGAGCTGGACACAGACACTTTTACTGTTAGCAAGCTCAGTGTATGGTGAGAACAATGTGAATCTTTAGACCCATGTGAAAAAACTGGCAGATTAAATTATTTGTCTGGCAACTGGCAACTCCATAAAAAACCAGGCCGGTCACATACCAGCCGGGTGGTAACTGGTAACCTAGCTGGGGTGCTTCACAAAGCACTGAGGCACTGAGGCAAGAACCACATGAGGCAGATTTCGGGGGAGGGGGTGTCCAAACATCCTTTTGGATGGATTTGTGGGGGGGGGGCACTCAGGTGGATTTCTGAGTGGGGGGCTCCCAGGCACCAGATTGGGTGGATTTCTCGGGGTGGGGGGTTTTCCTAGGTACCAGGTGGGGTGAATTTCTGAGGGGGGTGGGGCTCCCAGGCACCAGCTTGGATGGATTTCTGAGCAGGGGGACACCCAGATGCCATGAGGGGTGGATTTCTGAGGGGGGCACCAGGCGCCAGATTGGGTGGATTTGTGAGGGGGGCGTGACGTTATTGACTTGAACTGGGACCGTATAGAACATTGTTGCAACCAAGGTCCTGCAGTGGCACCAAATCTTGTATAAAGGGGGTCAAATAAGGTATCTAAGACAAGGTTATGGTTTGCTGGTTAGGATTATGCTGTCTGTTTGCATGTATCATTTTTGTATTTAAAGATATAAGTATTGGCTCTATACTGTCTGTATTCCAAACTTGTGCTATGCTTCTGGGTGACACCCCAGACAAGTTGGTGACAGCTCTGCCTAGCCTGCTTGATGGCCTATTAAGGACCATCAGCTATACAATTGACCCATTGAGAGAAGGCAGACACACCTTGGGACTCAGCAAGGCATGCAGGGACCTGCCTATGGACAGAACTCCGAGGTCTTCCCAGGCCATGTGATGGACAGCTTGTCTTTGGGACAAAGAAAGAAAGAGACCACATGGCAAAAGACTATAAAAAGCTGCTGCAGGTCCTCCATCTTGTCTTCAGTCCTGCTTCTGACCTCTGGAGGGACTTGGCTACACGGAAGCTTTGAACCAAGGACTGAAAGACCCATCCCAGCTGTGGATGTGCTCCAGAGACTTGATTTGAACCTGCAGTTTATTCCATCACTGCTGCAAGCCTGAACCAAGAACTTTGCCATGACTGGATGTAATGGATTCCATTTAACCAATTCTGGCTCTCGTCTATCTCTTTTTCCTTTTATGAATAAACCTTTAGATTTTAGATTCTAAAGGACTGGCAACAGCGTGATTTGTGGGTAAGATCTGATTTGTATATTGACCTGGGTCTTGGACTTGGTCCTTTGGGATCGAGAGAATCTTTTTTCTTTTTCTGGGGTATTGGTTTTCATAACCAGTTGTCCCCATAACGAGTGGCACTGGTGGGGATACCGGGAAACTGGAGTGTCTAAGGGAATTGCTTGTGTGACTTGTGGTTAGCCAGTGGGGTAAAACCGAAGTCTTCTCTGTTTGGCTGGTTTGGTTTGCCTTGGTGTGCACAGAAACCCCAGCCTTGGGCTGTAACTGCCCTGCTTTAAGCAATTTATCCTGAATTAACACTCTCAGTTGGGTCCTGCCAGAACCAGCCTCCTTACAGGGGGGCGATCAGGCGCCAGATTGGGTGGATTTCTGAGGGGGGTGCCCAGGTGCCATGTGGGGTGGATTTCTGAGGGGGGCTCTCAGGCACCAGGTTGGGGTCACCTGGTGCCCTGACGTGGTCCGTATTCCAGGGTTACAGCCCTCCCAGCTAGCACGAAGTGAGGAGTTGCACCGAGTGCCCCAGGTTGTGCAGTGTCCGTTGTTGTGTTCTTGGCCTCTGGCAGGAGCTCTCAGCAGCCCGTTGTGCCAGCCGTGCCAGCTGCAGCCACTGCTGGCTCTGGCGGCCGGAAACCGAGTTCTCTTTTAGCCGATCAATAGGGACAAATGCTGGAGCCGGGCTATTTATGTACTGGGGCGGGGGCAGGGAGGATTTACAGGTGGGGCGGGGCAGGGACTGTGCTCAAGCCTTGATGTGAGGGTGGGTTTGCTTCAGAACCCCAGGGGCACTGACAGGATTAGTGGCAGGGGCTCAGCAGGGGCCGCTCGGGAGACACGATTTTAATGATCAGCTGGTGCTCCATTCCCCTCCCCTCCCTCCAGGTGCTGCAGAATCAAACATATTTGGACCTTGGCTGATGGGCTAAGACTCCTGTGTCTGCCCCATAACATAGCTGGATCCCCAATGCTGGTTGCAGCCTGGGGATATGTGCCTTGCCCACCCTTCTGTATCTGTTCACTGCAAACCTCCTAGCCTCAGCGGGGCAGCACAGGATGCCCAGTAGGGCTGGAGGGCACTAGGTGATTGGCAAAAAATCTGCCCCCAAGCCAGGAGGCTACTGGCTCTTGGAGGCTGCAATGTCTGTAGCCTCTAGCGGGCCACAGCCCAGGTAGGGGGTGACTTCTCATGCTCATGAGGGGCACATCCAGAGCCCACCCCCTTGCCTGAGACCCCCATTGTCACATGGAACAGCCTTGTACAAAGGCAGAGGCGGGGCAAGTAGATCCCTGCTTTGGTGCCCCTCAGGCTGGGGTCTGGAGGAATCCGAGCCTGGGCCCACGCTGCCAGAGGAGCTGGCCCTGTGCATGGAGCTGGGACAGTGTCATCCCCCCAGGAGCCCAGGCATGGGGCGCCTATTGGCTCCATGGGGCAATGCACGCAGCCCCTGGGGAGCCTGAACACCAGCTCCCACTCTCCGCCCTGGCGCTTGGGGCCGAGGAGCAGACACTGCAGCAGCTTCCCCCTGCCGTCTGCCTGGGTCTGTAACCGAATCCACAGCTGTAACCGAACCTCCCGCTGCAATGGGAGGGAAGGTGCCTCAAAGTCACAAGACACACTGGGGATTTCACAGGAAAGAAAACCAATGAAGAGTAGAAGGGCTGGCAGGGTCCGGAGACCCCAGAGAGCCAGTCCCGGGTGTGCTACCCGGGGCATCGCCCTGTTGACAGCAAGGAAGGATTCAGGCAAGGGCAGGGCTATGCCTGGAAAGTGCCGCTCCCCCCAAGCAGCGGTTGCTGCAGGGAATGGGGAGGGCAGGTCAAGTTGCCCAGGGGCTCTTTGCTGAGCCTCAGCCAGACCCTCTGGTTCTTCTCCAGCCCCCATGTGCCTAGCACCTGAGCCTTGCACCCTCTAATGCATTCACCAGGAGAGGGGCAGGGCTGTTACCCCAGGGGGCAGACAGGAGTAGGGGCCCAGCACTGCCACATGACACACCGTGGGTCATCCAGGGAGCCTGTGGCAGAGCAGGGAACTGAAGCTGGCTCACTTGAGTCCCAGGCCAGCACCCAGCCTGGTGTGCCCTCCCCCCACCTCCCGGTGCTCCTGTGCTCTGGTCTGCACTATGCGGTCATGGCAGGGCAGCTGGTTACATGCTACTGGCATGTTACCAGACACAGCTCAGGCCTAGACACCCTGCAGCTTAGTTGCTTCAGGGACAGGATAATGCTGCAGCCAGGCGGCTGGACCCCAGACCAACATCAGATGGGCTGGAGCCTCTCCCCACAGGATTGCTGGCCCCGAAGGATGTGGGGAGACATCAGGGGCCCATCACAACTGCCCAGAATACCCAGGGCGCTGTCCCTCCTAGCCTGTCTGTAGCAGGCTCAGAGTGCCACCTAGGACACCAGGCTCCGGAGCAGGTCCTGGGAGTTTCACACCCACTTTGCTTGGGGTAACTGCCCGACACTAGGTACAGGGTTTGGGGAGCAGCCTCGGGGGGTTAGTCCCAGGCTCGAAGCCAGGACACCTGGGTTCTGGTCCTGACACTAACTCACTGTGTGGCCTTGAGGGAGCCCCTCCTCCACTGTGTGCCCCCCATTGCCACAGAATGGGATCCTGACCTCCGAGGGGGGGGGGGGGGGCACAGCCTGTTGGCTCATGTCCCTGGCACTTCCCCTCTGACACTCCCTGCCTGTCTCATGAGTCTCACAGGCCTGGCGGGGGGCAGGCGGCTCAGCTTTCCTAAAACAAGATTGAGACCCCCCGCCCCCACAACCCAGCCTGGGGCAAGGGGAGGGGACCCTCCGTGGAAGGAGGCCTCAGCAGCACAGCTGGCCAGGATCCCCTCCCCGCACCCTTTCCCTGGCTCGGGCAGGTCGGGGCGCGTTTGGGGCGGGAAGAGGCTCCGGAGAGGAGACTGTCTGGCACCAGGTGCTTTATGAATCCTCCATCTGCTCCCACCTGGGGGCTCCCAGACGTAACAACCCAGCCTCTGCTGCAGCCCCCAGGTGCCACTGCGCCCCTTCCTCACTGGGCGCCAGAGCTCAGGCCAAAGCTGGGGAGGAGGGGATAGAGGACATGGGGCACAGCAATGACAAGGCCCTGCAATGTTCCACCCGCCCCGTGAGCTGGCAGGTTGGCTCCGGGCTGTGCCGCAGCCTGTCAATCTCAGCCCCCAGCTGGCAGGCCTGGGAGGGATCCCTGCAGCATGGCGGCCTGGGACAGGTACCCACGGCAGCCATGATAACCCACGTGAAGGACCAGACTAGCTCAGGCCCTGCTGTCAGCAGATTAGTGACACGTGCAGTGTGTGTCCGGCCTGTGCGCTGGTGAGGACTGGAGCCTGGTGCCGGCAGAGGAGGGAATTAATCTCTAACCCCAGTCCCAGTTATTGGAAATGAGGGAGTGGGATAAGGCAGCAGGACAGGGGGAGGCTGGGAGTCAGGACTCCTGGGTTCTACCCTGTCTCTGGTAGGGAAGTGGGGTCTCATAGGTTGGGTGGGGGAGAACCGTCAGGATTCCGGGCCCTAGGAGGAAAGTGTTGTTTACTGATTAGAACAGGGAATGGGAGGCAGGACTCCTGGGTTCTACTCCTTGCTCTGTCGCAGATTGGCTGTGTGACCTTGAGTCTGTTTGCCTCAGTTTCCCCTCCCCTCAGAAATCCAGATCCAGACCTAACTCCCAGGAGCTGGGAGGATTCATTAGCCTGTAAAGTTAACTGAGATCCTTGAATATCTTGTGCTGAATGGCTGCAGGGACACTCCACCCCCTGCACGTGCTACTATACAGCAGGGTGGGGGGCATGGGGCAAGCACGGCTCACAGCTGGGATGACTCACCGCCTGTTACTCATCCATGGGATGCCAACAGATCCTGCATGTAAAGCGCCCGTCTACAAAGCAGCAGAGAGCTGCCGGGAACGGACCTGACCTCGCTCAGCTCTGCTGCCATTCAAGGTGCCGAGAGACACGTGGCACGGCCCACGTGGTCCCTTCCTGCCATGCAGCGCCCCTCTGAGACAGGGCATCTTTAAGTGGGGCACAGACTACCCACAGTAGCTCTGCAGTGACTGGCCCAGCTGTGTGGGAGTGAGATGGATCCTATCCTGCCTGCCCTGCATCACCCATAACCATCAGAGTCTGGATCATTATTGTTGAAATAAGCCAGGATCTGCCCTACCTTGGCCCTGCCCCCTGGGCATTACCATACACTGGTCAATGGCAGGATTAATTGGTGCTTTTGGCACAGTAGCACCCCCTCCCCCGAGGCCTCACTTGTGCTGGGCGATATGCAGGTCCCCCAGCAGGAATGGAGCAGACAGATGCAGAGAGTGGGAAAGCCAAAGGGCCAGGACTAGAGTCGAGGTGTCAGGCCAGGATCCTACTCACTGCACCCCCTTGCCTCACAACCCGCCCTCCGACCCCCGACAACATTCCGCCATGCTCAGATGAACATGCCAGGAGCTGGCAAAAGCTTTCCCTCCTCTCTCCGCTGGGTATGGCTTTGGATGGGCTAGGGCCCAGTCCCACATCCCCAGAAGTCAATGGCAAGCAGCTGCCTCCTGTGCGGTTCCAGACTGAGCCCTGTCAGCCCGGTGGAGAGACCTGGCGACACGGCCAGTCTGGAGGCCGGCCTAGCCCGAGCCTGCTGTCCCTCGCACGCCCGCTTGACTCTAAGCACGCGCCCCGCCCCCTTGCCTTTGTTTGTCACATGAAGCACGTGCCTCAGTCTTTGTGGGATCGGGGCCCGAGGTGACCTGAATATGCCAGCACATTTTCCCTTTTCCCCAGTGATGTTGCATGTGGCAGGAGGAGCAGCGGCTGCCGCCGTGAGTGACTTGTGCTGTTTGCTGCGCAGCCCACCCCGCTCCAGGAGATGGGCGCCAAGGTGAGATGAGTTTGGTAGGTCTCATGTCCACATCACTAGTGAGGACGTGCCCTGCTGCAGGGGCTCTGAGACAGGCGAGGAGAATGAGCTGAGGCCTGAAAAAGCTCCCATGTGGCGAGAGATTGAGAACGCTGGGACTATTCTCCCCCAGCGGGGAAAGAAAGAAGAGGGGCTGGAGTGCAGGCAGTAATGACAGGCCGAGGGAGGGGAGCTTCTGTCCTCCCTGACTCCCAGCATGAGAAGGAGAGCACACATGATGAAACATAAAGAACTGATCCAGGGGAAAACTTTCCTCCCAAGGTGGGATTAATCTGTGGAACTCACTGCCACAGGGAGACTCAGAGGTCAAGAACTGAGCAAGATTCAAGGCGGGACTGGCCTTTTCTGTGGATACGACTGTACAGAGTTGGAAGACGAGCTCTGTGTAGCTCGAAAGCTGGTCTCTCTCACCAACAGAAGCTGGTCCAGGGGTAGATATTACCTCCCCCACCTTGTCTCTCAAAGTTGGACTAGCTGATCCTAGCAAAAATGTGGGAAGGGATATTAAACCTCAGGCTTCGCTCCTGGTGCTTACGGTGGGGGAGGTTCTCCGAGTGTCTCTCCTCTCTCAGGACCTGCATTTTGTTCTATTTACTCCTTAGTGCTAAGAGATGTGGGGGGGGAGGAGGTTAGCATAGACTGTCCCCCCCAAACCTGCAGGGACCCAGAGATACCAGGGTGGCTCCTTAGTGACTGGGTAAATGTGGCTATGTGGCTGGAGAGGGGTGTGTGTTTGGAAGTGTGGGACTGACTCTTGGGAGGATTGGGGGGGCTGAGTCTCCAGGGGTTGTGATGGGCTGAGACTTGGGGTGTGTGTGTGTGTGGAATATAGCGCCTTCTCCCAGTGCTAATATTAAAAAAACAAACCAAACAAAGAAACCTAAATCAAATCTGGCTGGGAAGTGCAAAGGGGGGGAAGGGCGGGGGAGGGAACAATGGGCAGGTGGCGGGGGGGGGGGGGGGGGGGAAGGGAAGGTGGAATGACTCAGTGAGTGCTGGACCCAGCAGCTACTTTATAAAGAGGGAAGGAGGTGAGCTGCCACACACGCACACGCACACACACAGTCATATTCACACAGTCCCCCCATACACAAACAGGTATACGTGCACACACGGTTACATCTACACAACCATTTGCAACCCCCTGCCCTGCATGTACACACCCCCCCTTAAACAGGCATCGAAAGAATCACACAGCCGTCTGCATACAGCTGCACACACACTTGTCTGACTGTACCCCGTTAATTGAGAACCACTGAGACACATACCGGTGTGCACGCTCACGCCCACTCGTGTTTTCACACAGTTACAGTCACGACTATAAACATGCAACTGTACACGCACACATACACACCCAACCCAACCATACAAACACAACACACTGCTATGACACACATACAGAGTGCTTCCTAAACACAGGACAACATGAACCCCTATGTGCACACACAGGCATTGACACATCTGCACACACGGTCTCTAGCCATGCACACAAATGTGTACAGACACACATCCTGCACACACACACCCTTACCTCTCCATGACCCCAGTGCGCCCCCAGCCCAGCCCTGCCAGAGGCTGCGGCCCCCCCCAAGGCCCTGCCCCGCGCCTCTCCTGGGGCCGTTATTGATTTCCCAGGACAGCTGCCGCATGAAGCTCCCTCGCCTCCAATGTGCTGAGACAGATCAGAGCTGGCGGCTGCTGTTAGTATTCCAGGCACTCGTCACTGGCTCGGGTCTGGAGGGAAGGCCCTGCTATGGGGGAGGACAGCCCAGGTCACCCTCGCTCTGCGTACCCCAACCCCCCGCACCCCTCATGCCCCGACCCCCGACACACACGCTCCTCATACCCCAGCCTCCCCCACTCCTCATACCCCAACCCCTCACACACACACGCTCCTCATACCCCAACCCCCCGCACTCCTCATGCCCCGACCCCCGACACACACACGCTCCTCATACCCCAACCTCCCCCACTCCTCATACCCCAACCCCTCACACACACACGCTCCTCATACCCCAACCTCCCCCACTTCCCATACCCCAACCCCTAACACACACACGCTCCTCATACCCCAACCTCCCCCACTCCTCATACCCCAACCCCTCACACACACACGCTCCTCATACCCCAACCTCCCCCACTCCTCATACCCCAACCCCTCACACACACACGCTCCTCATACCCCAACCCCCCATACTCCTCATGCCCTGACCCCCAACACACACGCTCCTCATACCCCAACCTCCCCCACTCCTCATGCCCTGACCCCCAACACACACGCTCCTCATACCCCAACCTCCCCCACTCCTCATACCCCAACCCCTCACACACACATGCTCCTCATACCCCCAACCTCCCCCACTTCCCATACCCCAACCCCTCACACACACACGCTCCTCATACCCCAACCCCCCATACTCCTCATGCCCTGACCCCCAACACACACGCTCCTCATACCCCAACCTCCCCCACTCCTCATACCCCAACCCCTCACACACACATGCTCCTCATACCCCCAACCTCCCCCACTTCTCATACCCCAACCCCTCACACACACACGCTCCTCATACCCCAACCTCCCCCACTCCTCATACCCCAACCCCTCACACACACACGCTCCTCATACCCCAACCCCCCATACTCCTCATGCCCTGACCCCCAACACACACGCTCCTCATACCCCAACCTCCCCCACTTCCCATACCCCAACCCCTCACACACACACGCTCCTCATACCCCAACCTCCCCCACTTCTCATACCCCAACCCCTCAGACACACACACACTCCTCATACCCCAACCCCCCGCACTCCTCATGCCCCGACCCCCGACACACACGCTCCTCATACCCCAACCTCCCCCACTCCTCATACCCCAACCCCTCACAAAAACACACACACACACTCCTCATACCCCAACCCCCCGCACTCCTCATAACCCAACCCCCCCCACACACACTCCTCATACCCCAACCTCCCCCACTCCTCATACCCCAACCCCCCGCACTCCTCTTGCCCCGACCCCCGACACACACACTCCTCATACCCCAACCCCTCACACACACACACACACACTCCTCATACCCCAACCTCCGCATTCCTCATACTCCGACCCCAACACACACACACACACACTCCTCATACCCCAACCCCCCGCACTCCTCATACCCCAACCCCCCCACACACACTCCTCATACCCCAACCCCCTGCACTCCTCATACCCCAACCTCTCTCTCTCTCACACACACACACACACACACATACACTCCTCGTACTCCAACCCCCTGCACGCCTCAGACCCGAACCCCCAACCACCAACACACACACACCCACTCCTCATACCCCAACTCTCCCCTGCTCCCCATACCCCAACATGCATCCCCCCGCTCTGCATACTCCAACACACCCAAACCCCAACCTGCTCCTCGTACCGCAACCCCAACCCCACCCCCAAACTGCTCTGTGAACCCCAACCCTCCCCCACTCCTCGTACCCCAACCCCAAAACACACACCCTTGCTCCGCATACCCCAACACCTCACACTTCTCACACCCCAACCCCCTTTTACTCCTTATTCCCCCAAATCCCCTCCACTCTGTGTACCCCAAACATCCCCCAACCCTCCCCCGCTACTCATACCCCCACCCCAACACACACACCCCAACCCACTCTCATACCCCAACCCCCAACACACACCCTCCTCATACCCCAACCCACCACCCCACTCCTCAGACCCCAACTCCCCAACCTGCGCTGCATACCCCAACCCCCCACCCCCATACCCCAACCCACCAACCCACCAACCTGCTCCTCATACTGCAACCCCAACACACCAACCCCCCCAACCTGCTCCTCATACCACAAACCCCAACACACACCCCTCACTCCTCATACCCCAACCCAACCCATCAACCCCCCAACCTGCTCCTCATATCGCAACCCCCAACACACACACCCACTCCTCATACTCCAAATCCCCAACACACCAACCCTCCAACTTCACCTCATACCTCATCCTCCACCCGACACACCAACCCCCCCATACATTCTCCGCGCCCATACACCATCCCACTGAATACTCCAGACACTCCAGCTCAGGGACTTGAGATTCCCTCAATACATCCTGGGTATCGGGGGACTCTGGCCTGACCTGGGGATGGGTCAGATGGGGGCAAACAAAGCATGAAGCTTTTTGTGTGTGCCTGAAAGGGGGTGGCAAACTGGGGAGCCTGACAGACAGCGTGTGTGTCAGTGTGTGTGTCTATCTGTCTCAACACAACTGTGTGTGTGTGGGGGGGGGCTGTCTCTCAGTGTGTGTGTATAGTTGGACGTCCCACAGTGTGTGTGTGGTGGGGGGGGAGGTTGTCTTTGAATGTGTGTGTGTGTGTGACTGTCTCTCAGAGTGTGTGTGACTGTCCTGCAGTGTGTGTGTCTGTCCTGCAGTATGCGTTTGGCTGTCTCTCAGTGTGTGGCCGTCTGTCCCGCAGTGGGTGTGTATCTGTCACACAGTGTGTGTATGCGTGTGTGTCTGTCTGTCCCGCAGTGGGTGTCAGTCGGCTGGCGGGGGGCAGGTCTCCGCCAGCCCAGCCCGGCCCGGCCCGGCCCGGCGCGGCGCGGCAAGGTGCGCTCGCTCACCTGGGCCCTGCCGGGTAACGCAGCCCGGGGCGGCCCGGCCCCCGCCGCTCGCTGGCTGCTCCTTTCGCTCTGGCCGCTGCCATTGGCTCTGGAGTTGGCAGCGCAGCCAATCGCGGGCCGGGCAGGCGAGTCGCCCCGGGGGTCCCTGCCCAGGAGCCGCGCTGCCTGCTCGGGGCTCACATTGTTGGTGCTGCGGCTTCGGCTTCTGTGTGCACGGACCCCGCTGCCCATATCCGCGCCCGGCCCGGCCCGGCCCGGGGAGCCCCTCACCGCCCCCCCGACCGCTGGGGCTGCCTGACCCCCACCCCGGATCGCTGGGCTGCCCGCCCCGCTCCTCTGGATCGCTGGGGCTGGCCGACCCCCCCCCATACACCTGGATCGCTGGGGCTGCCTGACCCCCCCCACACACACACACCTGGATCGCTGTGGCTGCCTGACCCCCCTACACACACACACCTGGATCGCTGGGGCTGCCTGACCCCCCCACACACACACACCTGGATCGCTGGGGCTGCCTGACCCCCCCCCACACACACCTGGATCGCTGGGGCTGCCTGACCCCCCCACACACACCTGGATCGCTGGGGCTGCGCCCGGAGCCCGCGGGATGATTCTGGGTGAGTGGATGTTCTGTCCGTCCGTCCGTGTGCCGGCGACCCTCTCCCCAGCTCTCTGATCCGGCCCGATTCGTGACTCCCCAGCCTGGGGGTTGGACCCGCGGCGCCTGTCGGACCGCTGTGCTGGGGGAGGGGGGCAGTATCGCCCCCGGGATGGTGCTGATCGGACGGGACTGAAACTTCCCTGGGAGGGGGGCAGTTTACACAGAGCTAGGGGGCGTGGGGGGGGGACAGTTGTGCGGAATTCGCCCGGACGGTCACTCCTTCCCCTACCCCACTGCCTGCCCCCTCCTCTGCCCCCAGTCTAAACCCCGCCTCCCCCGGACTCCCACTCTACCACATACCCCATCTCCCCTGCTCCATACCCCTCCCCTTGCTCCCTCCTTCCCCGCCCCCCCCCCCGGCCTCCTATCTCATCCCCCACCCCCGCCTTAGCCCTCCGGGGCACAATATGGAACTTTTTGTCATTTCAGACCAGTTCTGCTTCCAGTGTGTGTCTGTGACGGGGGTGGGGGGCGGGATATCGGGGCTGGAGAGACGGCACTGGAGGAGTGGGGAGTGTGGGCGGGGCACAAGGGGATGGGGGCGGTCAGACCGATCTGATCTCCAAGGCTATTACTTAGCACGATCCTGCCTTTCCCCCTCGCCCCCCCGGGCCAGGCTCTGGCAGCTGTGCCGGGTGGGGGGGGGGGGTCCCTTGGCTGCCCTGACCCGCCGGGGGCTGCTGGTTCTGCGGGGGGGGGCGGTGTGCTCGGCGGATTGTGCCCCTCATGGCTGAAGCTTGAAGCATCATCTCTGACCTAGATCCTGGCTCCATTCTCCCTGTCCCTGCACAGCCCCGCTCCCCCGTGACCTCAGGATCGGGGTCCCCAAAGCAGCCTCCACCCAGAGATGCTGTCACCTCTGGAGGGAGGCAGAAGTGGGGGAGGGGTGGAAGATGCTCTTCTCCAGCCTTGTGGGTGGCTGGGCTACAGGCTCCATCAATCCCTAGTCCTGGGAGCGGGGGGGTGGGGGGGGCAGGCCTGGAGCTTGGCCTGCAGAAGCAGCGCCCCAGATGAAGTTCACAGCAGTCAGGAGTGAGAAGCAAAGGAGCCGCTGAAGTGTGGAGCCGCTGACTCCGTCCCGTCCCCATGCCCCCCAGTACCCCCATCCCTCTGCCCCCCGGCACTCCCTGTCGCATTCCTCTGCACCCATCCCATCCCCCTACCCCAGTACCCCCATCCCATCCCCCGGTACCCCCATCCCTCTGCCCCCTGTCATGTCCCTCTGCCCTGTCCTGTCCCGTCCGTCTGCCCCCTGTCATGTCCCTCTGCCCCCCAGCATTTCCTGTTACATCCCTCTGCCCCGTCCCATCTCTCTGCCCCCGTCCCATCCCTCTCCCCCCAGCACCTACCATCCCATCCCTCTGCCCTCCGGCACCCCATCGCTCTGCCCCTGCTCTGTCCCTCTGTCCCCTGACACCCCTGTGCCATCCCCGTGCCCCATCCCGTCCCTCTCCCCCCGATACGTCCCATCCCTCTGCCCCCATCCTGTCCCTCTGCCCCCCATCATCCCCCTCTCCCCATAAGCTCAGTCAGAACGAGGGCCAGAGCAGGCAGGTGATAAACCAGCATCACCCACCCACCCAGCTCTGCTGGTGCCCCTCAGTCCCAACCCGCAGCCCCCTGTTATCCCAGCCCTGGGTTCCCCCCATCCCCTGAGCTCAGACAGTGCCCCTCAGTCCCGCTGTATCTCACGTCAGTTGCAGGGAGGTTTGGGAGGGGGTGGAAGTGGCCCTTGCGGATGACAAAGCCCCCCCGAGTCCTTTGCCGGGGGTTGGCTTACTGGTCTGTAGAGGTTATGGGGGCTGCTGGAAGGGGGCATTCAGGGAGTCTGTAACCTCCACCCCCGGAAGCCGGCGCTGCCCTCGCTGCTGAGTCTGTGTTCACCCCTGCCCTGGCTGTGCCAAAAGCTGTTATTTGTGAGGAGCCCGGGTTGGGGGATGGGCCCCCCCAGGCTCCCAAAGACTCTTAGGTCAGCTCCCCGACCCATGGCTCTATTGGGCCCCAACCTCCCCCATCTTCCCCTCGGCTCTAATGGTGTCAGTGGGGTCCCCTGCTCTGGATGGCTGGGGTGGCCATGCCGGGAGAAATGCCCTGTTGGCAGCTCTGGTCTTGGCTGGAACCAGCCCAGAAAGACTGCGGTGGGGAGGGGACTAGGGCCCCCAACATGGAGGTGGGGGAGGGCCACAGCGCCTGATTCAGCTGAGGTGGACCCCTGGGCCGAGACTTCTCTCAGCTCGCTCCGAGAGCCCTGCAGTAGGACTTGGGCTGGGACTGGGTATGCCCGGGGCTGTCCCTGTGCCTGGGGCTGTCTGTCTGGGCTCATCTCTTGCTTGCTCGCTCTCTCCCACCTCCTGTCACCCTCCCTCTCTTTTAGTGCTTGGTCTCATACCTCTGACTCCCTTGTGCGTGTGACATGGGCTCAGACAGAGCCCCAGATATTTCCCAGGTAGACGCCAGAGACACTCCCAGGATTCTGTTTGGTGGCAGCGCCCGGGGGGGTCCCGTGGCGGGGCGGTGCTCGGGGATAGCGCCGGGGGGTCCCGTGGCAGGGCGGCGCTCGGCGACAGCGCCCGGAGGGTCCCGTGGCGGGATGGCGCTTGGTGATAGCGCTCGGGGGGTCCCGTGGCAGGGAGGTGCTCGGCGGCAGCGCCTGGGGAGTCCCGTGGCAGGGAGGAACTCAGCGGCAGCACCCGGGGGGTCCCGTGGCGGGGCGGCGCTCGGCGATAGCGCCCGGGGGTCCCGTGTTGGGGCGGGGCTCGGCGATAGCACCCGGGGGGTCCCGTGGCGGGGCGGCTCTCAGCGATAACGCCGGGGGGTCCCATGGCGGGGCGGCACTCGGCGATAGCGCCGGGGGGTCCCATGGCGGGGCGGCACTCGGCGATAGCGCCCGGGGGGTCCCGTGGCAGGGAGGCGCTCAGCGGCAGCGCCCAGGGGCTCCCGTGGCGGGGCGGCGCTCGGCGATAGCGCCCGGGGGGGTCCCGTGGCAGGGACGCGCTCGGCAGCAGCACCCGGGGGGTCCCGTGGCGGGGCGGCGCTCGGCGATAGCGCCCGGGGGGGTCCCGTGGCAGGGACGCGCTCGGCAGCAGCACCCGGGGGGTCCCGTGGCGGGGCGGTGCTCGGCGATAGCGCCCGGGGGGTCCCGTGGCGGGGCGGTGCTCGGCGATAGCGCCCGGGGGGTCCCGTGGCGGGGCGGTGCTCGGCGATAGCGCCCGGGGGGTCCCGTGGCGGGGCGGTGCTCGGCGATAGCGTCTGGGGGGTCCTGTGGCAGGGCGGTGCTCAGCGATAGTGCCGGGGGGTCCCGTGGCAGGGCGGTGCTCGGCGATAGCGCCCGGGGGGTCCCGTGGCGGGGCGGTGCTCGGCGATAGCGCCCGGGGTGGTATGAGGAGCGTGTGTGTCTGGGGCTGCACTTGGTGGCCGTGTGAGGGGTACCGTTGGGGGGCAGCGCTTGGTGGCTGTGTCTGTGGGTCTCGTTGCCGGGTGGTGTTCTGTGTCGGTGGGTCCCATTGCAGGGCAGTGCTCGGTGGCAGTGCAGGGAGTCCCACCACGGGGCGACTCTCGCTGGTGGTGCCCGGCAGGGTTTGGACTATGATCTTTCCCAGCCCTCTTCCCCATCAGTCTAGGCAGGTGCACAAAGCCCGAGGAGAAGGGCTCAGCTCTGGCATGGCTGTGGGGCTGCAGTGAGGGGATCCCCCCAGTCCCACCCCACTTCCTGCTCCTGCCTGTGACTCTGTTGCAGGCCTTGCTCCGGGGCAGACCCAGGGAACCCCCAGGTCCTGCCCAGCTGACACCAAGGTTCCAGCATGGTGCCAGGGGGCATAATACTGCAGGGACCAGGGTGGGGGGGTTGCAGGGGCACCATGCTGTGGGGATGGGGACAGGGGCCTGGTGGGGGACTCGTGCTGCAGGGACCAGGGTGGGGGTGGCAGGGGCATCATGCTGTCAGGATAGGGTAGGGTGACCAGACAGCAAGTGTGAAAAATCAGGATGGGGGTAGGGGGTAATAGGCGGCTATATAAGACAAAGCCCCAAATATTGGGACTGTCCCTATAAAATCGGGACATCTGGTCACCCTAGGATAGGGGCATGGTGGGGGCCTCATGCTGCAGGGATCAGGGCGGGGGCACAGCAGGGGGCCTGGTGAGAGAACCAACTTTCTGATGAGATGCGAAACTTGGGCGTCCGTGGCCCGTGCTGCTCCCACAGCACCTTGCCCAGAGCTGGCGTTCCTGGCGTGTCCTGGCCTGTCCCAGGAGCCTTCCGCCCCCTGCCATGCCAGCCTTTCTGCTGTTGGACATGGGACCACGCTAAACTGCTGCGTTGGGCTCACTGTACCGCCCCCCCCGGGGGGGCGTGTGTGACTGCAGGGGCCCAGCAGCGTCCCCCATGGTGGGTGCTGACCGTGGTGGGCAACCCGGTTTCAGCCCCAAGCGTACTCGCTAGGGAAGCCTAGAGAATCGCTCCTGTTGGCAGGCTTTTGGGGGGTGTCTCTGTCTTCTTCTGTCTTCTGCCTGCGGGAGCTGGAAGAAGGACCAGTGCCCCGTCCTTCAGCTGCCCTGTGCCAGGGTGGGAGACCACCCCCCCCAGCACATGGGAGGGCCCCTCCCACAACCAGTGGGAGTGCTGGGCCCCGGACGAGGAGCTGGGCATGCAGCAAGTCATGGAGTGGCACCCCCGCCCCTCCCCCCGGCTCCCTCTGCTGAGCAGGCTGAGGGGGGGACTGCCCCTGCTAACCCTGAGACCCCGCCTGCCCCAGGGTCTGAGGGATCCCAGCCCAATTCCCCGGCCATGCTGCCCTGGCTGCACCATAACACCCTCCCCCAACTCTGCAGACCAGCACCCATCCCCAGGGCCCCATAATGGGGAGGGAGCCCAAGGCTCGCAGGGCCGTGTTCATCTCATCAGCATCTGGGATTGATAGCATGGGGCAAGGGGAGCTACCCAAGGAATTACCCGCATGCAGCTGGGCAGAGAACAGCGGCTGAGCCAGGCAGGAGGAGCTGGGCACGGCAGGGTCGGGATTGAGGGGCACTGGCAGACCTGCGGGGGGATGGGGGAAGCCCAGGGCTGGGCAAGCAGGGGGCTGATGGTCAGGATTGAGGGGGTGAGGCCGTATTAGATTGTCCAGCACAGGGTATCAAATATGTCAGTTGGTGTGGAAGAACTCGGTGTGAATTAGCAGAGTGTGTGTGTGTGCGTGCATGTCGGCATGTGTTTGTGTCAGTGTATCAACATGTCTGTGTGTGTGTGTGAGTCTGTCTATGTTCATGTGTATGAGCAGGGTCCCCCCCACGGCGGGGCCAGCTTGGCTAGCAGGAGGGAGAGGGGGGCAGAACTGGTACATTGTTGGCAGGGGGTGCGCAGGAGGGGTGAATTTGGGGAGATGTAGTGTATTGGGGTAGGACCAAACAAAGCCATGGGGGGCAGCAGGCTGGGAACCCCGGCAGGTTAGAACAAGAACAAACAACCATGCTCTTTCCTGCCTGCCTGGTGCCTGGGGGCGTTGGCGGCAGGAGCAGGGTGCGGAGAGCTCCCTGTGGAGTGCTGGGGCTGGGACATGGTGGGGGAGGACACCCCTGGGGGAGGGTGGGGACGTGCACCGAACACTGCACCGCCCCACATGAGTGCCTCCCCTGGCTGCCAGCCATTGCCCATTGTGGTGTCAGCCGGGCAGGGACCACGGGACCCCTCGCTCAGCAGGTGTCATGGTCGCTTCAGTGCTGAGTGGGCAGAGCGGAAGCGGGGAGTACAGGGCACGTGGGCGGAGGGAGACGGGCCCTGGGCTGGTTTTGGGGACTAAAGGCCTTGGCTGTGTGCCCACCTCCAGTCACTGTAAACAGACCCAAGCCTAATGGGTTCAGCGTCCCGGGGGCACGTCTCTGCTCCAAGGGTCCCGCAGGGGGTGCTGCAGGGCAAGACGGGGGCACTTCAGTGGAACTATGTGGTGTGGGGGGACCATGAGTTAGTAAGTGGGTGGCCTTGGCAGAGCCACTTTGGGGAGGCCCAGAACTGGCACATTAGGGGGGCTGTGGGTCAGGACTGAGGGGCACCGGCAGAGCTCTGTGCAGGAGCGGGAGGAAGCCCACAGCTGGGCTAGCAGGCGGCGGCAGGTGGGAACTGAGGGACACGGGCAGAGCTCTGTGATGGGGAAAGGGAGAGCCCTGGGCTGTGCTGGCAGGGGGCCGTGGATCGGAGAACTGGAGGGAGCTGTGCCTGGTTACCTTGACTCTGCCCATTTTCCCATCTCTGCGGTTCCACGGTTTCGTGACCCTGGGGCATTACAGGGGCACTTGGGGTTTGCAACCTCCCAACAAACTCGTTTTGTTCCCTGCACAGTGAAATCTCCCTGCCGGGCTGCGCTGTACTCCGTGTATTTGGCCCGGCCCAGGGCTGCAGCCCGCTCTCCAGGCTCCGCGTGGCAGGCAAGCCTGATCTAGGCTATACTCAGTGGGCACTTAAGTGGCTGTCACAACCTAGGTTTGTTTTGGTAGGGTGCTCAGTGGGTGTCACACACTGGATTGTCTCGGCGAGGTGCTCAGTGGGCTTGTCATGGGGTGAGACTCACCCCTGCGGCGCCTCCTGCTGGTCTCTCAGGGAATTAGCTCCTCCAGCCTCCGGAATACCTTCTGCAGGCTGGTGTCCCACTTGTCGCTGGCCCCCGTTTCCCTCCCAGACCCCAGTGCCCCTTTTTCCCAGGGTGCTGCCCCTTGGCAGTACCCCCACAGTCTCTGGGTCTCCCCTCCCCACAGAACCCCCACCCACTATCCCCACCTCGCTTCAGTCTTTGGCTACTGCCAGTCACCACTGAGCCCCCGCACATGGGGGTGGACTGCAGTGTGTAAGCCAGTCATCACAGGCAAGGGGGTTTGGACCTGCTGCCTCAGCCTACCCATGGGCTGCCCTGTTGCAACCCCGGTACCTATCTTAGGCCATCTGCCAGGCCTGCAGGTTTTCCAGTCTGGAGCCTCCCAGCTCCTCTGGCCTTCCCCAGCCCTGCTTCACCTCAGATACCCTGGTCTACTCCCCAGCAGCCAGGCCCATCTCACTCAACAGCTAGAGGAGACTCTCTGCTTCTGGCCCACGGCCCTCTTATAAGGGCCAGCTGAGCCCTGACTGGGGTGTGGCCACAGCTGAGCCTGCTTCCCCCAGTCAGCCTGGGAACTGCTTGCTCCCAGCCATAGCCCTCTCCTGGGCTGTTTTAAGGCCGGAGCGGGTGACCACCCCGCTACAGGGTGTCACACCCTGGATTGTTTTGGTAGGGTGTTCTGTGGGTATCACACACTGGATTGTTACGATAGGGTTCTCAGTGGGTGTCTCACACTAGATTCTTATTGTAGGGTGCTGCGTGGGTGTCACTCACTGGATAGTTTTGGTAGGGTGCTCAGTGGGCCGTGTGCACTGCAATGTTATTGTAGGGTTGCTAGATATTTGATGTGGCATTGAAGTCAGTAAGCAGTGCCGTGGGGAGTGGGAACCGAGGGACCTTGGCTTGGTTGTTGAGTCTGTCCCCTCCCCCTTCTTCCCACCCCCGACTGGAGGCCGGTTGCTCTTGGCTGTACCGCGACACCCGCCGGCCTTTATATAAGCAGGTTGTTGTGGCTTAATGGGTTATTTTTATCTCTGAGCAGAGTTGTGCTGATGAGTTCCCTTTTCAGTTCCTTCCTCCACTGTCAGCAGCCAGAAGGCCAGCCTGGCTGGGCTGAGCTAGGCCCACCTGGGTACTTGGGGAGAGCTTGGTTCCCGGTGGCTGACTGTGGTGCCCTCCCGTCGTCACTTGCACCAAATCATCCGTGCCATGCCAGGGCTGCGACTTTGAGCCTGGCAGTTCGCCCTGCAGCACGGCTGCCCCTTTGCCACAATGCCTGCGGCTCTGGGGCCGGGCCAGCTCTGCCACTTC
The DNA here is from genome assembly GCF_965152235.1 of Eretmochelys imbricata. Lineage (NCBI taxonomy): Eukaryota > Metazoa > Chordata > Testudines > Cheloniidae > Eretmochelys > Eretmochelys imbricata. The sequence continues at coordinate 13,294,161 of NC_135591.1, forward strand.
CAGAAGGGATGGCACTGAACCCCAGATCCCACCTCCCCGTGTGGCTGGGCCTGGGGAGCAGCCAGCATGGAGGCTCCCATCCCTGGGTGCCAGCCCCCTGCGCTCAGGACCCGCCCTGCACCACAGATTCCTAGCTGCTGTTAATGGCCTCAATGGCTCGCTGCCCCCAAGTCCCTCACCCAGCTTGTCTCTCGGGGGTGCCCTGGCTCATCACAGACAATGCCAGAGAAAGCGCTGGCAGGGAGGAGCTGACGAAGGAGAAGGGAGTGCCATTTCCCTGCAGGCAGCGGCTCAGGACCTGAATCTGTGGGGCCATGCCCCAGGGTCCACGCTGAACTGGGCCATTCAGCCTCGCCTGCCCAAGTTGGGGCGTGAATCTGAATGAATGGCCCCTGCTGGTGTCTGCGGGGCCTGAAGCAGGAGGGCCAGGAGCCACCAGCTGCCCCCGCACTGGAGCCGTTCGCCAGAGGCCACCAGTGAGACACGGCCCGCAGCAAGGGGGCCCCTGGCTCAGTTTTGCCCCAGCTTTGTGGGCTGTAGCTCAGCCATGGCCCATCGGGGGGCACCATGCTCCTTAGCCAGGTCACACAGCACTGCCTGTCTGGAGCCGGAAGGGGCAGCCCCTCTCCCATGGGGAGAGCTGGGAGCTTGTCTCTCTGGTGCAGGGGCCATGGCATTGGGGCACAGGAGGGCTGGGGACATGATGGGTCAGGGCACCAGGCCCCCCACAAGGTGGTTGGCACAGCTCCATGCAAGGCCACCTGGGAAGGCTGCTTGTGATCTGGGCAGGAGAGTGCCTCCTGCAGGGGATACATGGTGCTGCTTGTTACCCACCTGAGGTTCGCAAGTGTGTCAGCATCACTAACCCTTATGGCACAAAGGGAGAAACTGAGTCACACGGTGGCAGGAGTCTTCCCAGGGCACACAGTGAGCTGGGCTTGGGATAGAACCCAGGAGTCCTGGCTCCCAACCCCAGTTGCTGCTTCCTCTCACCCCACCCCTGCTCTTGCCCCCTCCGCCCCTGGGGCATGGTGCTGCCATCTGGTGGGTGCTGACTCCCCATCCCAGAGTGGGGCCTTTGTGGTGAGGGGCTGGTTTGGGTGGCAAGCGAGGCAGGGCCTTCCCTGGGCCAGGTATGTGTGTTTGTGTGGGCGGGAGGGGGGGCTGATCTGGGGAGTGGAACTGCTGAGGGATTGTGTGCCTTGGGACCGCATGGCTGTGCAGTGATCCGGAGGGGGTGGGAGGGATGGGGATGGGGGTTGTGCGGGCAGTGGGGGAATGGCTGGGGAAGGGAGGTACTGAGATCTGCAGAGGGTTGGGGGGTCTCTGGGAGCGGCTGGGGGAGGGTGGGGGTGGGAGTCTGTCACGGAGTCCCCAGGCGATGCTCTGGAACTGCTCCCTACGTAGCCAGGCAGGACTCTGGGGAAGTCTCCTTTCTGTGAGCAGACTGTCTTCAGGACACACAGCTCACACAGCTTCCACCTTCCTGGGTCTGACCTCGGAGCATTCAGCATCCTCTCTCCCCAACGTGCGCTTCCCACAGCGAGTCCGCCCAGGCGGGGTCCTGGGAAGCCAGAGGGTCCTGCCCCCCAACTCCGCAGTCAGACGTGACTCTCAGCCAGCCAGTAAAACAGAGGTTTATTAGACGACAGGAACATGGTCTAAAACAGAGCTTGTAGGTGCAGAGAACAGGACCCCTCAGTTGGGTCCATTTTGGGGGGCAGTGAGCCAGACAACCCCATCTGCACTTCACTCCTTGTACCCAGCCAGCCCCAAACTGAAAACTCTCTCCAACCCCTCCTCCTCTGGGCTTTGTCCCTTTCCCGGGCCAGGAGGTCACCTGATTCCTTTGTTCTCCAACCCTTTAGCTCTCACCTTGCAGGGGGGAAGGGCCAGACCATCAACTGCCAGGAAACAGGGTGTTGGCCATTTTCTGTGTCCAGACCCCTGCACACACCTGCCCTCTAGGGCTCATACACCCTTATCCCACCACCTAGATACTTAAGAACTGCATAGGGGAAACTGAGGCATCCCCACAATATTCAGAGGCAACATTAAGAACAGTCCCGCTTCGTCACATCTCTCCCCCCTTCAAGACTAAACTGAGCAGGGTCACTTTAGCCGGTGACCTGGGGAAGTTCGAAGCCACCAACGTTCCCATGGATGCCCCAGCATCTCTCCTGTTCCTTGGTGAGAGTTACACCAGGCCCTTCCAGTTTCACGCCCTCCCTTAGGTTGGGGGTGGTCGATAGCACTCGCATGCTGCATGTGGGAAGGTTTATGCGGCCCGTGCCCTTTTGCCACCCCAAAACCCCCGGGGGTCAAACTGGGATCGGGTCTTCTCCCAGCGCTCCTGTCTGGAGGCCTGCAATTTGGGCTCTCTTGCTTAAGAGCCCCCATCTTGACCTGGGCCACATACTGTTCACTTACAGAACTAGCATGGAGACGTCCCTTTCTCAACAACCTTGTCTCCCCAACGAGCTGGCCAAACACAGCCACTTGGTTAGAGGGCTGTTTAACTTTCTTAACAGCTTTCACTCCATCTGAGACCTTCTCAAAGCTATCCACACTGGATCTTTCAACAGGGAAGTCAGTGGCTTCAGTCACAACAGAAAATTTCTGGCTGTTAGGAACTGAAACTTTCTTGATTAAATCCCTTTCACACCCTTCAGTTGCAGTAAACTGCTTGCAAAGACTACCATGAGAATTCCTTTCCCTAGGGGCTTTTCTATGCAACAATTCACTCTTCACAGAAATTCTGCCCTTACCCTCTTCACCTAGGGCTTGCTCTAGAGGAACACTTTCCTGAGCAACAACAGACTCTTTCTGGGTCTCCCTTACATCCAGAATTACCTCTGGCCCATCCGGCGGATTCCTACACAATCCCCTTTCAGGCAGACTGACAGACTCCCTAGATAAAAGGTTAGAAGCATTCTCCTTCCCTTTGCCACACACAAGTTCAGGAATCTTTTCCTTCTTGCCAAAGGTTTCCACACCCTCAGTAGGTAACACAATCACATCACCTTTATGCTCTCCTTGTGCCCTGGCTAGGATCTCACCCTGATTAGACAGGGTTGCTACACCCTTTCCCAACAACGCACTAGCAAGAGGCAAAATACAAGCACCAGAATTGTCTGGTCTCTGGGAGTTTACATAGACACTAATTGGATGCGACCTAGTTGCAGGGCCATTCTCCCGAGCAGACACAAACTTAAGACCATTCCCTTCCTGGGCTTTAGCTGAATCCAGAACCAACTCTGAGACAACTGTACTATCCTCAACCATCACAGGCTGAAAGGCTCCTTCTGTCTGCTCCACAGACAAAGAGCCAGAGACACATTCTCCTTTCCCAGACACACAGCTTGGGATCTCATTCCCCTGGTCCCAGCACACAAGGCTGTTCACAGACAACTAACTGCTTGGAGACCGGGGTAGCTCCCTCCATAGGCAAGTCAATACCCCTGACAGACACAGGCACATTTCCTTCACTGTCACAATTCTCCACCCAGCTAACAGGTAAGATACAGGTTTCAGAGTAACAGCCGTGTTAGTCTGTATTTGCAAAAAGAAAAGAAGTACTTGCGGCACCTTAGAGACTAACCAATTTATTTGAGCATAAGCTTTCGTGAGCTACAGCTCACTTCATCGGATGCATACTGTGGAAAGTACAGAAGATGTTTTTATACACACAAACCATGAAAAAATGGGTGTTTACCACTACAAAAGGTTTTCTCTCCCCCCACCCCACTCTCCCGCTGGTAATAGCTTATCTAAAGTGATCACTCTCCTTACAATGTGTATGATAATCAAGGTGGGCCATTTCCAGCACAAATCCAGGGTTTAACAAGAACCTTAACAAGGTAAGGTACAGGGACACTCATCTTCCACTCTCCTCGCCTTCCCACACTGCTGACTAGACAAAGCCATCAGCTCACAAGGCTGCCTAGACTCATCCAGACTTTCCTTACCAAGCACCTTGCCACTCCCAACAGATACCCTGCCCTGCCTGTGTCTCCCCTCCCTCAGCTGGGGTCTCAGCTCCCACTGTGCTCAGCGCTGCCCTTGCTGTCCCAGTGGGGGTAGGCAGTGATCTCGCTGCTTTCCTCACTGCATCAGAGCCAGCATGAGCCCCCTCTCCGGTGTGCAAGGGGGCGGGGAGCACCTCTCTGTCCCACCCAGCCCCAGGGGCCTGGTCTCAGGCAGGCAGGTACCCTGAGCATAGCGGCTCCTCCCCCCTGCCAGCCAGGTCATCTGCATTTTCACTGACCATTTCCCTCTCCACCGATTGGTTCCCTGGATACAAATTCAAACCCTCCGCAGTTACAGGAGCAGGGTCTGGATCCTGTCCCAAAGAGAGACAGTCACCCCACAACAGCTGGTCTCCTGGAGAACCCCAACGACCAGCCAGCCCCACCCCTCCTGGGTCTGCACAGGGATCTGGACCATAGGGAGGACGAGGGGCTTCATCCCTGGGATGCTCACACAGCCCCTCAGCATCTGAGGCTGCACCACCCAGGGCCTGACAACAGTTCTCTCTGTCCCAGGATCTCGCCACCCCAGGAATGTCTCCCCATTGACCATCACCTTCTGCTCCCACTGGGAGTCTCAGGGGCCTGGCCCCAGGAAACTCCACACAGACATATAGGTTGGGACCAGGAGTGGGAGCCTGTCCACCTCCCCACCCATCTGGCTGACAGAGTCTATGGCCTTGGGACACCGCAAGGGAGCTAGACACCGGGGCTTTTCCGCAGGGTCCCCCTCGTTCAAATCACCAGACTGCTCGAAGGCAGTGAGGTGGGCATCCACATCCCCCCCTGCCCTTAACCAGGGGCAGCAATTTAGTCTCGAGGTTCCCTGCAGAACTGGCACCCCAGGGTCTGTTCCCACTCACCCCTGGGAGGTCCCCTATGCCTCTCCGCTCCACCACCGCCAGTTCATGCTGCTGCTGCTTCTGCAGCTCTTTCTTGGACTCTCGCTGACTCTCACAGTCCTCTTGCTCTCTCAGACTCAGCTCCAATCCAGTCCGTCTCCGATCCCCCGATGGGGCACCCGATCATGAAGACCCTCGTCTGGTCAGGGACAGGAGTCTTGGGGATGCCTGGCTCCCACTCCAGCTGCTCCCAGATCCTGCTATAGCCCCACTGGGGTCAGGAATCTGTTCCTTAGGGTGGTCATCCTCCTCCAGCTGCACGATTAACTGTGCTTTGGTGAACTTTCCAATGTGCAACCCTCTCTTTTTGCACAGGGTTGCAATATCCTTCTTAAGGAGATGGTGATAGGCCATCGCTCCGCTCTTCCCAAGTTGTTGTGGACTCACAGGTCTGTGTGCTCTCAGCTCCCCATGGTTTCCAGGGAGAACCTCTAGTGTGCCAGCCCTTCTCGAGGTCACCACCTCTTTGCCAGGGTCGAGCTGCAGACTCCACCCCTGGGACCGCTCGCTGCAATCCCCAGGGGAACCCTGTTACTACTAAAGTCCTTCTCTCTCCCAGGGCCAAGTCGCAGGCTCCTCCGCCCCTGAGACTGCTCACCGCAGTCCCCAGGGGGACCCCATTACTGCACAGTCCTTCTCGCTGATCACATACTCACAGGGGTTAACCGCCCCCTGAAACCGCTCCTCTCTGAGCCTTCAGCATGCCTGGTCCTCGTCATTCCCCCTTCGTTTTACTGCTCCCCAGTCACTTACTGCAGGAAGCGCCATCCGCGGTGTGCAGTAGATCCCACCTCTGCCACCAGTTGTCACAGAGTCCCTGGGCGATGCTCTGGAACTGCTCCCTACGAAGCCAGGCAGGACTCTGGGGAAGTCTCCTTTCTGTGAGCTGATTATCTGCAGGACACACAGCTCACACAACTTCCACCTTCCTAGGTCTGACCTCAGAGCATTCAGCATCCTCTCTGCCCCTCCGTGCACTTCCCACAGCGAGTCCGCCCAGGCGGGGTCCTGGGGAAGCCAGAGGGCCCTGCACCCCGACTTCGCAGACGTGACTCTCAGCCAGCCAGTAAAACAGAGGTTTATTAGACGACAGGAACGTGGTCTAACACAGAGCTTGTAGGTGCAGAGAACAGGACCCCTCAGCTGGGTCCATTTTGGGGGGCAGTGAGCCAGACAACCGCATCTGCACTTCACTCCTTGTCACCAGCCAGCCCCAAACTGAAAACTCTCTCCAGCCCCTCCTCCTCTGGGCTTTGTCCCTTTCCCGGGCCAGGAGGTCACCTGATTCCTTTGTTCTCCAACCCTTTAGCTCTCACCTTGCAGGGGGGAAGGGCCCAGGCCATCAGTTGCCAGGAAACAGGGTGTCGGCCATTCTCTGTGTCCAGACCCCTGCACACACCTGCCCTCTAGGGCTCTGCAACGATCATACACCCTTATCCCACCACCTACATATTTAAGAACTGCATAGGGGAAACTGAGGCACCCCCACAATATTCAGATGAAACATTAAGAACAGTCCCGCTTCGTCACAGAGTCATTGGGGGTCTTCTGGGCAGGGGGGAGGGGAACTGGTTAATCCTGCTTCTTCTGGTGGGTGCCTGGCCGTGGGGCAGGGAAGCGGCTCTGCCTCCAGCAACACCAGGGCAGTAGTGGGCACTAGGCCCGGCCCCGGGGCAGCTCTGCCGGATGGGTCCTGCTGACTCCTCTTGGTGCCGCTGCCTGGGCCATTGGCACCATTCCGGGGATCCTGGCTGGACAGAGGCCAAGCTCTGGTGCGTCCCCAAGCCGCTGCCTGGCACCTGCACCACGGGGGAAATGAACCTGCTGCCCCCCAGCCTCCTGCGCCGCCCCTCAGGTTACAGGAGCAACTCCATTGGCTGGCAGAAGCAGCGGACAGTTATCGTCTAGTGGGTCAGAAGAGAGGTGGCACATGGTTTGCTAGAGAGTTATGCTGGCATCTGCGGGGGTGCCAGAGGGCACTGGAGATGTTGGGGCATTGGCAGGGGTGCTGGGAACCTGGGGGGCACAGGGATTGGAGGGGACATGGCTGTACTGGAGCTGGTGGGGGAAGGTGGGGTGTTGAGGAGGCTGAGTTCTGGAGTGGGGGGATGTGCATTGTCCTAGGGCAGGATCCCCATTCCAGCCCCACAGAATGGGGTGCCCAGCGCTCACCCCACACTGGCGCTGCAGGACACAGTTCCAGGCAGGCTGATGGCACAGCCAGTAGCGGTGCCAGCCTGGGGGTACTGAGCAGGCCCAGCCGGGTGAGGGTCACCTTCCTCCAGGCACTTGGCATCATCTGCTGCCTTGGCAACCCTTCTGAGACCTTCCCAATTAGCACCTGGCTCAGCTGGATTTTCCCTCTGGGCCTCGCTGTATGGAGGGTCCAAGAGGGGATTAGGGCTCAAGCACTGGCCAAACACCTGCCCTGGAATTGTGGCCCTGCTGGGATCCTGAGGAAATCAGAACAAACCCCTTATCCTACACACACAGCCCTCAAGAGCCCCAGCCCCCCAAGGACTCCATCCCCCCAATGGCTCCCACACCAGGCCCCCAAGAGCCCCAGCCCCTGCCCTCCACCCCCAGCCTGGCTCAGGGCCTGAGGAAGTTGCAGGAACTTAGCTGGGAACTTTCTCTTTTGCAGGATCTCCTGCACCACGTTGCTCTCCCCCTCCCCTCAGCGGGCAGTGCCAGATGCCCCAGCGAGTGAGTCTCTCATCGGGCCCTGGGGGCTCCGGCCCTGGCTGGGCAGGCATCAGATCTGGCAAGTTGCCCAGCTGCCGGTGGCTGTGCCTGACTGTGGGCGGGGGAGACCCGTGGCCCTGTGGCAGAGACGCAGGCTCAGGGCTTGCTGGGGCAGGGCAGTCGGCTTCCAGGGCTCCGGTATCACACCAGGGCATTAGGGACAGGGAGACCCCGCCCTGTCATGGCTCTGCTGCCCTCAGCCCCCACAGCAGCAACTGCTCCCAGCTGCATTGCTGCAGGGTCGGAGACCCATCTGCCAGGGCCACATTGTCCTGGACACTGGCCGGGGGCAATTCAAAACTTGGGGGTCCCCTGGCACCTTCCCCTGAGGAACACCCAGCCGTTCACAGGCAGGGATATCAACAGCCCCCAAGGGGCAGCTGGATATCACCCCACAGACGAGAGGAGAAACTGAGGCACAGAGAGGGGAAGAATGCACCCAAGTTCACAGAGCCATAAATAGAACCCAGGAGTCCTGACACCCAGCCCCCCTGCTCTGACCACTAAACCCCACTCCCCTTGCAGAGCTGGGGATAGAACCTAGGGCTGATCCCTGGGATAGCCCCGCAGCTCCCTGGGGCACAAGGGTGGTCAGACTCCAGCAGGTGACTGTGAAATGAGTTTGCCAGGCCTCAGGCCTGTCTGTCGTGTGAGAGAAGGGATGAGACAGAGCCCCCCAGGATAGATAGCCAGGGGCCTGCTCCCCCAGTTCCCCCTCCCCGGGGTCTGGACAGCAAGCAGAGCCCTGGTTGGGCTTGGGGGGGATTCTGCCTCCTGCCCCAAGCGGGGACAGAGCTGGGGTTGCCACTCCTAGGACTGGCCCTGATGGGGATTTGTGCTGGGAGCAGGATTCCGGCGTCCCCTTGCTGGCTTGGGGGGAGGAGCAGTAGTCAGGACTCCTGGGTTCAGTATCCCCTGGGTGTTGCCTGGGGTCCAAGTCTCCTGGCAGATCGCAGGTCTCTCTGGTTGTGTGGGCCTGAGGGGGCAATGGCACCCGAGTGGTGGGGTGGGCGGGTAATGAGGCCTTGCAGTGCCAGCAAGCCATGCCCTGCACAGAGCAGGCCAGGGAGGGGGCAGCATTACAGACTTCAGGGCCAGCCTTGTGTCCCCAGGGTATAACCGGGGCTCGGTCTGGGTGTGGGGAGCCGTCATTGCTGACCTGGGGAGGCATTCGCTCTGGGCCCAGTGCCGGAACCAGGCTGATGCCTGCTAACCCCCGCAGCCTTCAGCCCCACCATGGCACACGCCCCCTCACTAAGGGCCTACGAGACCCCATGGAAGAGCCTGGCTGAGGGGGTTGCCCCAATGCTGACGTTCAGACGGGGTGGGGGGACTGATGCCAAGGAGAGGGCTCCTCCGGGAGAAGTTGGGGGGCTCACAAGGGGGGCTGGGCAACAGGCTTATCTGGGGGAGTCTCCGATTCGAGCGGCTCCCCCACCCCATCCCGCTGCCCGCTGGGTGCCCACTCAGCCCCCCATGGTGACGGAGCCGCTCCTGCTCCTCTCAGCCACGCTCCCAGCCCCTGCCAGCTGCCGTGCTGGCAGCGGAGAAATGGGGCCAGTTTGTCAGGAACAATCAGGGTCTTTTCCGCCCGGCTGCTCCCAGGCTGCGCAGAGACGGGCCTAGCCGGATGGGCAAGGGGGGCCAGCAGGCTCTCGGCGGCCAGCGCACCAGGGTGGGGGGGTGTGGGGGGGCATGCACCAGAGCTCGCACCAGAGCCCACCCTGCTATGTGGAAGGGCCAGGGGTTCACTGAGTCAGGTCCAAATCTGCTGGCATGCTGGGGAGGAAGGGGGCATGAGTGAGCTGGGGCTGGCTGCTGCACAGCATCCCCCAAAGTGCTATGTACCCCACACCCTGTGGACTTCATGCCCAGCCAGGCAGCCCTGGGGCCTGGGCCCTGCCGCACATCACTCAATCCAGACTGGGCATCCCCAGACCGCAGTGGTAGGAGTCCCACTCCCAGCCCCCCATCCCAGCCTCGTGCATGCCCAGAGGCTGCGGTTTAGGGGAGGGGGCATCGTGGGTGGCCAGCAGGGCTGGCCTTGGGCTCGCACATAAGGGGCGGCAGGGCCAGGACGGTCCTCACTCCACCCCACCACACTGGGCACCAGTTCCCACCCTCCACTGTGCATCACCAAGTGCCTGGGCTGGCTCCGGGGGGACGGTTCCTGGTCCTCCCCCCACGCCTCCTGTGCCCATCGGCCAGCCACAGGGCTGTTCACCCAGCCCTAAATGCAGTGATGCGCCCAAGGCCGGGGCATGTGCTGGGGGGGTGCTGAGACCCCTCCTCCCCACCTGCCTGGCTCATAGGGGTGCAGTGGGTCAGGCCCAGAGATCCGATTGGAACTAATGGGGGAGGGGGGCTGGACCCAGGGATTTCTTCTGGGCCTCTCCGGTGACTCCACAGCCCTCCGGCTTCTCCCCTCGCTCTTAATATGCATGGTGCCCCATTGCATCCTGGGACTTCTGTTTCTGACTGGCAGTGGGGCCCTGACAGCCCCTCCCCCCATCATGGGGGTTGTGGTTGGGGAGCGGGGGAGAACCACAGGCACTGGCCCTTCACTCAGCACCTTTTGCCAGCCAGGGAGAGACCGGGTGGTCGGGGAGCGAAGTGGCACTGCCAGCCTTCGCGTGTGACTGGTGCACACGGCTGCACTGCCATGGGGAGGGTCTTGGGGGAGAGCAGCAAAAAGGGGAATGTGATAGTCTGGGGTTAGAGCAGGGGGCTGGGAGCCAGGACACCTGGGTTCTGACCCTGGGAGGGGAGCAGAGTCTAGTGGTTAGAGCAGGGGGCTGGGAGCCAGGACGCCTGGGTTCTTCCTAAGCTCCAGTGGCTGAAAGTTGATCAGACAGGAACTGACGTGTGAGTTTCCTCCAGGGAGGGGAATTTCCCCTGGGCTGTGAAGGAGTTGCTGGTGCTGGCCATGCTCCTGTGTAGCCGGGATGTTTTTTTTAAGATCTGCTGTGGGTGCAGCAGGAATCCCCTGGGGGCAGCCCTGTGGCCTCTGCCAGCAGGACCCCTGGGCTAGGAGCCTCTGGTCCCAGCTGAAGGGGGCTCCAGCTGTTGCCCCGGTCTGGCGGGCTCTGCCCCTGGGAGTCAGGTCCCACGCCCTATGTCCGGGCTGGCACCTCTCCGACCAGAGCTGTTTCAGGCGCAGACAGGGCTGTGCGCACCCCAGGCTGGGCCCTGTGGTGGGTCGCGGCACCACAGGGAGGCGAGAGGGCACTGGGCCCAGACTGCCCTGGCCTGGTTGGTGAGCGGGGGCCTGGCACAGTCAGGGTCGGGGGTTCTCCCATAGTCAGGGCAGCACCACACAGGCTGGGGAGTCCTGCCAGCTCTGGAGCGGGGCCAGGGGAAGCTGGGGACTCAGGAGGGGTGCCTCCCAGGGAGGGGTGGTGGGGGGAGCCCATGGGCCTGTGAGTCGGGATTGAGGGGCATTGGGAGCTGGGGGGAGCCCTGGGGGCTGCGGGTCTGGATTGAGGGGCATTGGCAGAGGAGTAGAACCTGCTTTCGGGGGGGAACCTGTGGCCTTCTCCCCAATGATCCCCCCACAGTCCCTCTGAGCAGTTGCGGCGTCATGTCTCCTGTGTTTGCCCCCCATGCTTCATGCGCCCTGGAGTGGGTGGAGGGAGACGGCGCAGACCCTGCTATGGGGGCAGTGAGGCGGAGATGAAAGGCAGGGGGCTCCACAGCAGGGAAAAAGGCCCATTTACCCCCCACCCAGAGCCAGGGTCCTGCGCTCAGCGTGTCCTTGTGTCCTGGGGGGCATTGGCAGAGGAGTGGTGGGGATGCCCTGGGGCCTGTGGGTCAGGATTGAGGGCATTCGCAGAGCTGGGGGGAGCCCTGGGGGCTGTGAGTCGGGATTGAGGGGCATTGGCAGACCTGGGGGGACCCCATAGGGCTGTGGGTCGGGATTGAGGGGCATTGGCAGAGCTGGGGGAGCTCTGGGGGCTGTGAGTTGGGATTGAGGGGCATTGGCAGAGCTGGGTGGAGTCCTGGGGGCTGTGAGTCGGGATTGAAGGGCATTGGCAGAGCTGGGGGGACCCCATGGGGCTGTGGGTCAGCATTGAGGGGCATTGGCAGAGCTGGGGGGAGCCCTGGGGGCTGTGAGTCGGGATTGAGGGGCATTGGCAGAGCTGGGGCGAGCCCTGGGGGCTGTGAGTCGGGATTGAGGGGCATTGGCAGAGCTGGGGGGAGCCCATGGGGCTGTGGGTCAGCATTGAGGGGCATTGGCAGAGCTGGGGGGAGCCCTGGGGGCTGTGAGTCTGGACTGAGGGGCATTGGCAGAGCTGGGGGGAGCCCTGGGGGCTGTGGGTTGTGATTGAGGGCAAAGCTGAGCAGTGCAGGAGCCATTCGCCACCCCAGCTCCTCGTCCATCCTCACCCCCAGGCCCTGCGTTCCAGCAGGCGTCATACCCGGCAGCCTGGCCTGGTGCCTGCGTCCTCCTCACCCCACCCTGGGCGCACCCTGCATCCCCACCAGCTGCCGCACCCAGAGACATGCAGATCATGGGTGAGCTGGGGGGCAGGGCTTGGGGGGCAGAACTGGGGTGAGCTGGGGGAGGTGGCTGCGGGGGTAGGGCTGTAGGTCAGCTGGGGGGCACCTTCACAGGCTCCTCTGGGCAAGGCCATGCAGGTCGCCATGGTTACGATTCCCTAGGATGTTCCCCACCCTTGGAAGTAAAATCACAACCAGGGTGTGTCCGGGAGCTCCACTGCCCCCTGCTGGCGGGATTCACATCTGCTGCGTGTCATAGGCCCTGTACACCCAGTAGCAATGGGGATTCCTCTGTCACCTGGTCTGTGGGAGCAGGAGGATCCCGGCTCTGACCCGCCTGTCACCGGGAAGCTCCGAGGTGCGGTGGGTGGCATAAGGTACAAACGTGAGGGCCCGAATGAGCCTGCATGTATTACAGGTGGTCCCATTTCCTTGCCCCCAAAGGGTCCCAAAGCACTTACTGGATAAGGCACAAACACACTGGCAAACTGCAGCCACCTCTGGGGTGATATAGAGCAGCAATTTAATGTTCACAACATCTCTGAACAGCTGCTTAGGACTGGACAGGGCGGAGAGAATGCAGTGAACTAAGGGGGGCTGTGGGTCTGAATTGAGGAGTGTCGGCAGAGCTGGGGGGGAGCTCACGGCTGGGGTACTAGGGGCTGCAGGTAGGGAATGAGGAGCTCTGGCAGAGCTGAGGGGGGAGCCCAGGGCTGGGATAATGGGGGGCTGCTGGTCGGGTTTGAGGAGTGCCTGTAGAGCTGTGCTGTAGCCAGGAATTGGAGTACACCATGTTTGGCCACAAAATGCAATTGAAGAACGTAGCAAGTGCACAGCCCCGCCGTGGGGGGGGGGGAATGTGGGGGGCCATGGGGGAAGTGGGGAGGGGTGGGGGGCACAGATTCCCACAAAACGGGTACTTAGAGAAACCCAAGAACCAGAGTCCTTCAGGCCCGCAATCTGCAGAGAGCCGCACGGGGAAGGGGCTGATAGGAGCTGGGTGTGAGCCTGGATGGGCCACAGAGCTCGGAATAGAGACTCCCAGGGCAAAGCTGGCCACTGCACAGAGCAGGGTGTGGGCTCAGCAGGGGGCGCTCTCCCCTGGCAGTCAGTGGGGCACTAGGGGGCGCTGTGCTGCCGGGAGCAGGGTTGGGGGCTCCGCAGGAGGCGCTCTCCCCTGGCAGTCAGTGGGGTACTGGGGGCTGTGCTGCAGGGAGCGGGATCAGCAGGGGGCGCTCTCCCCGGCGCTCTCCCCTAGCATTAGGACTCTGGCAAGGGGGCTGTGCTGTGTGGATGGGGCTTGTTCAGCCCCGCAGGATCTATGGCCGTTCCTGGCAGGAGCTGGGACCCCCGGGCTCTGGCCTGACTTCGCAATTCCCCTGCCCCTCCCTCCACTCCGGGAAGTTTGGTCCCAGGGGCAGCACCGCGCAGATTCAGGAGGTTCGAGCAGCTGGCTGGACGGGGATCGCTCCCATCCCTTGCCCCTGCAAGCTCTGTCTGCCCTGAGCAACCGCAAGTGTCCCCCCACCGCCCTGCCTGAGTGGGGCAGGAGCAGGAGAAGGGAGGCCTCTGGGGTGGGGGAGGGGCAGGCTCTGCAAAAGGTCATGAACTGAACTTGCTTCTCACACACTGGTGTGGCCTCTCCGGAATATCAACCACGGAGATGCAGAGCAGGAGCTGTGGAGAGAACCCAGGAGTCCTGGCTCCTGTCCCAACCCCCCGCTGTAACCACTAGACCCCACTTCCCAATCAGAGCCAGGGAGAGAGCCAAGGAGTCCTGGCTCCCAGCCCCCGACTCTGCCCCGGCTCTGCAGTTGATCCCCTCAATGTCCGTGCTGTGTGGGGCTTGGGCAGCAATGGAATCAGTGCCCCCCACCACCGCGTGTCCATGCCAGGCTGCCCGCTGGGCCGTGGGAGCCGGCACGCGGGCAGCTGTGGGGCCAGGGAACCGAGCTGTCATCTCCCGTCACGCCTCTCCTAAGCCGGGCTCCCCGCCCCCCCCACCCCCCCGCCGCGCGCCTGCCCCACTTTTGAGCGCCTTTAATTGGCTGCTGTTCCCAAAGCCCGTTAGCGACCGGGGAGGAGGGGCGGCTGCGGGCGGGCGGGAGAAGGGGACACCGGGTTCTGTCCCCAGCCGAGCCCTGTCCAGACCCAGCGCCGGGGGCAGCAGCAGGGACCCGGCCTGCGCAGGTAAGCGCTCGGTGCCTGGCCCGGGAGTGGGCAGATTAGCTGGACAATGGGCGTCTGGAGTCTCCTGTCATGCCTGTCAGGGTTGCTCAGCTCAGCACCCGCCACGCTTGGTAGCTGGACCTAGGCTGACCCCCCCAGCCTGGCCGCCCCACAGCACTGCTTTGCTTGGAGCCGTCACAAGGATGATTGGAGGGGCAGGCAGGGCGGGGGCTGGGAGGCGGAGGTCACCCCAGGGCGCTGGCCGGGGGCAGGGCTCTAGCTTGAGCAGTCGAGCTCTGGGCAGGAGGGAGGGGAGGTGCTGTGGGGGAGGGGTGATCAGATCTCTCCTACCCCCATGCTGCTCTTTGACCCCTCCCTGGTGGCTGGGGGGCTGTTTACAGTGTCTGGGCTGTGGAGGGAGGGGAGCCTGGTCTCCACAGTGCGCCCTAGGGTAACACGCTGGCACTGAGCATGGGAGAAGGGACCCCTGTCACCCTCTAGTGGTAGGGCCCATGCAGGGGGCCAGGGCCCTGGGGAAGCGCGTCTCCTGGCTGGGGGGTGTGGGGCAGCCGGTCCCAGGGTCTTGGCCCAGCTGGGGGTCACCTGGTTGCAGGGGTTACAGGGCATTGGGGCATAGACGTGCCTCAGTGACAGCTCCCTGATGACCAGTGCCAGGGACCCCGGCATCCGGGTAGGGCCGAGTCCCTGCAACTGAGTCTTGCTAGGAGAACTGATGAATGGCTCCTCGATACCCAGGGCGGGGGCAGCGCCAGCCTGGAGCCTCGTCACTGATCCAAGGGGAGTGACCCCCAGGGGTGGGGATGACCCAGCTTAGACATGGGCCTGGAGATGCTGGGGCACTTGTGGCTTAGCCTGAGAGGCATTGGCAGAGCTGGGGGGACAGAGTTGGGATGGCAGGGGGCTGCAGGTTGGGATTGAGGGGCAATGGCAGAGCTGGGGGGCAGGGCTGGGATGGCAGGGGGCTGCAGGTCGGGTTCTGCAGACTTGTCTCCGATGCAGACTGGGGGTCACAGATTGTGCCCTCTGCACTCAGGTATCTGGCACTGTCAGGTTCACAGGCTTGGGTGGTACCCAGTGTGTGGGGAACTGGTGCTGGTGCAGCGGATGCATGTGTCGGCGTGACGGGGTCTCTGCCCGGGGAGGCGGGAGATGGTTTCAGCCCCTTTTGCAAGGGGTACTTGGTGCCAGCGGTGGGAGAAGAAGCAGTGAACAGCAACAATGGGGCCCTTCCCAGCATCTTCCAGCTGGGCCATTGCAACAGAGGGGAAATTGAGGCACAGGGAGGGGCAGGGATGTGCCTAGCACATTTTACAGCTGGGGACGAAACCCAGGAGTCCTGACTCTCAGCACCCCTGCTCTAGCCACTAGACCCCACTCCCCTCCCAGAGCCGGGGATAGAACCCAGGAGTCCCACCCACCCCTTCACTCTCTGCCCATCCTTGGGACTTGGGGACAGCCCTGCCCATCACACCCACCCTCACCTTCTGGGGTGCTAACAGCCTGGAGACCCGTCCCAAGCCCCAGCCTTGCTCCCTCACCTCCGAGACCCTGTCAGAGCTGCCACCCCCCACCCCCGCCCCCGTGGGAATTGTGGTGTCATTTTTTATTAACGCATCGAGCCGCCTCTTTAGGGGAGCTGGTCTCATTAGCTGTCCCACCCCCAGAGGGGAACCCTTGGTGGAGGGGGCTTTGCCTGGGGGTCTGGACAGGGCTCATGTGCCAGCCCCCTCCTGCCTCCCCGAGTGGCACTGTGGGGCAGAGCCACAGCTGCCTTTGGGCCCTGTGCTGGTGCAGGGCTCTGAGCTGGGCAGGGGGCGCTTGGGGGGGCTGGGGGGGCTGAGAGCTGTGTCTCAGAGGGGGCCCTGGATCAGTATCTGCTCCCCTCCCCAGCTGTGTCCCAGGCCCTCAGTCCCCCAGGCATCTCGCCAACGTGCCACCCCCAGCAGCCGCAGAGCTGCTCTGAGCCATGGCAGCTGCTGGCACCCAACCTGATCGAGGAGGGGGCTGTGCTGCCCCTTTGGCAGCTCCCCCGGCCAGAGCCCAACAAACACTGGATTGACCCAGCAGACTGTAAGGGGCACAGCCAGTAGGGGGCTCAGCAGGGGGCGCTGTGCTGCAGGGAGTGAGGGGGCTCAGCAGGGGGCGCTGTGCTGCAGGGAGTGAGGGGCTCAGCAGGGGGTGCTGTGCTGCAGGGAGCAGGGCAGGGGTGAGCAGGGGGCACTGTGCTGCGGGGAGTGAGGGGCTCAGCAGGGGGTGCTGTGCTGCAGGGAGCAGGGCAGGGGTGAGCAGGGGGCACTGTGCTGCGGGGAGTGAGGGGCTCAGCAGGGGGCTCTGTGCTGCAGGGAGTGAGGGGCTCAGCAGGGGGCGCTGTGCTGCAGGGCAGGGGTGAGCAGGGGGCACTGTGCTGCGGGGAGTGAGGGGCTCAGCAGGGGGCTCTGTGCTGCAGGGAGTGAGGGGCTCAGCAGGGGGCGCTGTGCTGCAGGGCAGGGGTGAGCAGGGGGCACTGTGCTGCGGGGAGTGAGGGGCTCAGCAGGGGGCTCTGTGCTGCAGGGAGTGAGGGGCTCAGCAGGGGGCGCTGTGCTGCAGGGCGTGAGGGGCTCAGCAGGGGGTGCTGTGCTGCAGGGAGCAGGGCAGGGGTGAGCAGGGGGCACTGTGCTGCGGGGAGTGGGGCGGGGGCTCCGTAGAGGGCATGGTGCTGCAGGGTGCAGGGCGGGTGTCAGCAGGGGGCGCTGTGCTGTACAGAGTGGGGTCGGGGATCAGCAGGGATCAGTTCTCCTAAGAGATACCCAAGGGCCGTGTTCCCCAGTTGTGGTGATGCCAGAGCACCAGGTCCTCCCGAGAGCAGCTGTTCCTGTGCCCAGCCACGTTCGAAGTGCCCTGCCAGGGCGGGCCCCTGGTTCAGGGTAGAAGAACGTCCCCCATGTCTCTGCCTCTCATGCTCAGCCATTGAGGCCAAGGGTGACTTGCACTGTGCATGGATCCCGACAGCACAGGGTGGGGTGGCTCTGTGTGGGGTGGGAGGGAGCTGCTCCCCCTGCCCCCAGCAAACGAAGCTCCGAATGTCACCCAGGCCTTTGGTGTTGCGTCTGCACCGTGTGCCAGCACCTCGCCTGGGCTAAGGAACTCTGCACCGTGACGGCCACCGCACGCTCCCACACTACTGCCGCAGGAGCTGCATCTATGGGGGATGGGCAACCCCCTCAGGCTCGGGGCTCCGAGTCCTGGCCCCTGCCCGCTCTCATGAGGTGCCTTCAAAGGGAAGCAGCTGGTGCAGATTCCATCTCTGGCTATTGCACCCCTGGCTCTGTCCCTGCAGGGTGTTGCTGCGGATGGATCAGTGGCTGTCATGCTCCACCCCAGAGGGGGCTGCAGAATAGTGCAGATCCCTGAGTGGAATGTGCTTTGGGGTGGAGAAAGGTTGTTACCTTAAGGACAGGGACTAATTAGCGCCCATTGATGAGGGAGGGAGCCCCCTGCTCTGTGTATGCCCTGGCTGCACATCGAGGGGGCCACCCATGAGCACAGCTCAGCCCCCACCGCTGTGCTCATTGGGAGGTGCTGTGCGGAGGCGGGGGCCGGGGGGAGTCAGTTCCCCTTTGTGGGCAGCAGGAGCTGAGCTGTGAGTAGGAGCTGGAGGGAAGCAGCATCTCTCGGGCCTGCAAAAGCGGATCCAACCCTGCTGTGCCCAGCCCAGGGGCTGGGAGGTTATATGGGCTCTGGCGTTTGCTGTTGGGGCTGAGAAGCGAGTGCTCAGGGGAGGCATGTGGCTGGCCGTTGGGGTGGCTGTGATGCCCAGGGTGAGTGTAACCTGCTGTCATTGGCTGCGCTTGAATCTGGGTGCTGGGCTAGAAGCAAGGGCTCTGTTGTTGGAGCTGCAGGAGTGGCTCTGCTAGCTGGCAGCAGCAGCAGTGGCAGTAGGTTGTTATCTTTGCTTGGCCAAGCCACTGAAGGAGGAGATTTTACAAGCTTGTTGTGGGGTAACCAGCCAGTGAGATTTCGCAGGCTGAAAACAGTGCGGATGAGAGAGGCAGGTTGGGCTTGTGCTGGGCTCGGGGGACTGGGCCCAGGAAGTCACTGAATCTCTCTAGGGCTTGGTTTGCACTGAAAGGTTACCTCGGCCAAACTCCCAGTGAAAACCCACCCCCGGTCCACTGGGCTTGGCCGACCTCCCCCCACTGGAGACGCAGCCGAAGAGCCGCATGGGGAGGGGGGCACAGAGCTCCCTGGCTGCCATGGGGGGGAATTAGGGAGAAAGATGTTCCTTTGTTCATCTTGTCTATCCAGACCCTGAGCTCAGTGGGTGGGATTGTCGGCGGGGAAGGGGGCACACTGCAGCCAGGTGCTAATAGCAGCAGCAGCCCCTCCAATAACAGGTGGCTCAATTCCCCTCCCCCCTCCCACCCCGATTTTCAGATCCAGAGTTCTCAAAACTTAACACTTAGGCCCCTGGTCAGGTTCAGCCGGCTCAGAGCTAAAGCAGCAGCCACGCCAGCTGGCTGGAGGCTCCAGCAGCTTCCCAGCCCCGATTTCACCCCCAGCCCAGCCCAGCAATGTGCGGGATTATGAGGGCTTTGCCATTAACTGCCATCACCCAGCTCCGCTGCGTGGCCTCCTCCCTGCACACCCGCTTCTCTCCAATCCCAGACCTGGCCATCCCGTCGCACTCTGTGGTGCTACCACAGAGCCGGGGGCTGGAGCCCCTGTTCCTGGAGGGGCTGCTGCTCTCAGCGCCTGGCTGTGGGATGCTACATGCCCCCCACCCCCCGAGGGAGCTCGCAGCTGCCCACTCTGCAGCACCCCGCCACATCAGGAAACTGCCTTAGGCTTGGCACTCTGCCTCCCCCCGCGGCCTCCCAGCATAGGGTGGCCACTTCCCTTTGGGTTAACCTGCAGGATGTTCTCGTACCCGCCCCCCCTACCCAGCAGCATAGGGTCAGCGGGGCACTCAGGTAGTTCGGGGCGCTTTATGACACGATGACCTGGATGCAAATCCGGGGAGCCATTCAGTGTCCCCATTTACCTATAGGGGAGCCAGAGAGCAGCATATGCAGATTAGCTGGCCAGCAGGTAGGCGCATGGGCGCACGCCGCCTCCACTTTACCTGCAGAGGGTGCCAGGAGTGTCTGTTCCCCCAGGCCGGCTAGCGGTGGTGTGGACGTGCAGCGCCCGGCACAGGCGCCCACTCACAGACCCCAGCAGGGTTTGCTGCAGGGACCTCGGTGCCTGGGTCTGCAGCATGTTCAGTCCGGGCCAGGTCACTCTCAGCCCCGTCACGTTTCACAACCCATCAGTCTCGCGGCTGAACCCCGGGGAACAGGGAGGGGTTTGCAGGGACGGGGGCGAGAGTGCTGGGGTGGGAATTCAGATCAGCCTTGGGGCCTTTCTCCCTCCCGCCCCTCCCCCCCAACGTTGGGGACTTTCTCCCGACCCCTATTGTCTCGGGGACTTTTCTCCTAACCTCCACCCCTAGGCTCTCGTGCTCAGTCCCTTGGGTCTCTGCTGACTCCAGTGCCCCCGAGATGGGGGATCAGAAACCAGGTCATTGTCTGGCTCCGTGACTGAACTAGGGCGGGGCAGGGGGGGTTGCACCCTGTACCGGAGCCAGCATGGATTCGATGGGGCCGTGCTCGAGTGGAGAGGGGCAGGGCGCAGGGGAGGGGAGGACTCCAGGTTAGATGGGCCCATTGCTGGCATGGGCATGGCATGGGCATGGCAGGCAGGAGAGCAGTGGGTACTCAGGGAGAAGGATCTGATCTGTGGCATTAGTGGTGGAAGGGAAATACTGGGCTATTGGGCCCATGGGGCTGGTGGGGTATGGTTGGGTGGGGGAGGAGGGGGCTAGTGGGCTAAATGAGCCCCTGGGTTTGATTTGGGGGGCAGGGGGACATGGGGCTCGAGGCACCATGCTCTGCACCCCATGAGCTCCAGCTCCAGCCCATCCTCTGCCCCCTTTTCCTCGGCTGTGCTGGGTTCCCCGCTTGTGTCCCCAACCCCTCCCTGCCGCTCAGGATTGGCCGGGACTGTTAGCCAGGCCGTGTTGCCCCCATGGCCCTCTACTGACAACAGGTGGGCCAGGGGATTTCCCATCTGCTCTGATGGGGCTGGTGCTCACATGGGTAAGGTGCCGGGCTGGGGGCAGGACTCCAGGACACAGTTCTCTGCTGTGTGAGATGCTGCCCCCACCTGAGTGTCCCAGTAGAACAATGGGCGTAATAATGCTCCTTCCCCCTACCCCTTGTAGGGAGCCATGGGAGCTATGATGTGGGGCAGGGCCCAGCAGCTGGCCTGAGTCTGTCGGGGGGGGAGGGTGGGCAGACCCTCGTGCAGGACTCCTGGGGGCTCCCCTAGGGGTGCTGGGCTAGCCCTGTGGGGGTGCTTCCCCCGGCACAGTGGGACCCGTCCCTCCAGCCCCATGTCATAGGGCAGCCTGGCCCTGCCCCTCAGATCAGCCTCGTGCTGCTCAGGGCCATGTGACGCTTGCGGTTGCAGTGGGGCCGCACCTGCGCTGCTCATCCGGGCGGTTCTGACCAGAGGAAACAAGGTCCCGGAGCCCCCCATGGTGCTGGGAGCCCAGCACCGGCTGCAACTGTCCAGGGAAGGGAAGCAAACCTGACCGTGATGGTTTGACTCTTGCTGGCAGATCCCAGGCCTTGCCAGGGGATGGGGGGCTCTCTGGTGATGCTAGGGTGTAGGAGGGGAGGGGATGCAGAGACAGAGACAGAGACACCACCCTGAGCCTGGGACTCCGGGGTGGGAACGGGGGGAGAGTTGCAAAGGGCTTTGCAGCTCTAATCTCGCTGCACTGGGGCGGGCATTTCCCCTGCCCGGCGGCTGCCTGAGCAGCACAGCCCGCTCAACCCAGCCTGGACCAAGGGGGCTGCCCACCCCCATCCCACCTCCCCAGACACATTCAGCTAGCTGTCTTCCAGGGGCACTGCCAGCCACTCCTCTGCCCCCCAGGGCCTGGGCTCCCAGCAGTAATCGCTGCAGGACCGTTTGGCCTGCCAGCCAGGACCTGCCCATAGGGGTTGGCAATGCCAGGAGGCCCTGCAGCCTCTCTGCCTTGGTGCCCCCGTTCTCTGCCAGGTAACTGGTAAGACAAGCTCAGAGATACCCTCTGGGGCTGCGCTCAGGGGCAGGCCCAGCTGCCCTCCCAAGGTGCACAGGTGCGACTGAGCCAAAGTGCAGAGCACCTGCAGAGCTGTAGGGCAGCTACCTCCCCTCCACCGGGCCCCTCTGCTGCATGGGGCTGCTGCTGGGGTGTGGTGCGTGTGACGGGCTGGATCACAGAAACACCCTGGGAGTTGCCAACTGATGTACCAAGACTACTTCTGCCCCTGCTTTCCTGCCCTGGTAGTGCCCTGCCTGATCAGAGCCAGCCCCGCTAGCCTGCTGCAAACCCAGACCCAGGTCTGAGCCACGTCCCCTAACAGCTGTAGGCTTAACTGAAAGCAGCTTACAGAAGCGTTCCTGTCTTTGACACTCAGATGCCCAACTCCCAATGGGGTCCAAACCCCAAATAAATCCGTTTTACCCTGTATAAAGGTTATACAGGGTAAACTCAGAAATTGTTTGCCCTCTATAAGACTGATCAAGAGATACGCACAGCTGTTTACCCTTCCCCCCAAGTATTAATACACACCCTGGGTTAATTAATAAGTAAAAAGTGATTTTATTAAATACAGAAAGTAGGATTTAAGTGGTTCTAAGTAGTAACAGACAGAACAAAGTAAATTACCAAGCAAAATAAAATAAAACCCGCAAATCTATGTCTAATCAAACTGAATACAGATAAAAACGTCACCATTAGAGATGTTCCAATAAGTTTCTTTCACAGACTGGACGCCTCCCTAGTCTGGGCACAATTCTTTCCCCTGGTACAGCCCTTGTTCCAGCTCAGGTGGTAGCTAGGGGATTTCTCATGATTGCAGCCCCCTTTGTTCTGTTCCACCCCCTTATACATCTTTGGCACAAGGCAGGAATCCTTTGTCCCTTTGGGTTCCCACCCCTCCTTCTCAATGAAAAAACACCAGGTTAAAGATGGATTCCAGTTCAGGTGACATGATCCCAAGCCATCATTCCTCCCAGCCTGACTCACAGGAAGGCCGTCCTGCAAACAGAGGCATCCACAGTCAATTGTCCTGGCTGATGGGAGCCATCAAGATTCCAAACCACCATTAATGGCTCACTCTTTGCATAATTACAATAGGCCCTCAGAGTTATATTTCATATTTCTAATTTCAGATACAAGAGTGATACATTTATACAAATAGGATGCCCACACTCAGTGGATTGTAAGCTTTGTAATGATACCTTACAAGAGACCTTTTGCATGAAGCATATTTTAGTTACATCATAGAATCATAGGTTTCAGAGTAACAGCCATGTTAGTCTGTATTTGCAAAAAGAAAAGGAGTACTTGTGGCACCTTAGAGACCAACCAATTTATTTGAGCATAAGCTTTCGTGAGCTGTAGCTCACGAAAGCTTATGCTCAGATAAATTGGTTAGTCTCTAAGGTGCCACAAGTACTCCTTTTCTTTTTTCATAGAATCATAGAATATCAGGGTTGGAAGGGACCTCAGGAGCTCATCTAGTCCAACCCGCTTCTCAAAGCAGGACCAATCCCCAACTAAATCATCCCAGCCAGGGCTTTGTCAAGCCTGACCTTAAAAACTTCTAAGGAAGGAGATTCCACCACCTCCCTAGGTAACGCATTCCAGTGTTTCACCACCCTCCTAGTGAAAAGGTTTTTCCTAATATCCAACCTAAACCTCCCCCACTGCAACTTGAGACCATTACTCCTTGTTCTGTCATCAGCTACCACTGAGAACAGTGTATATCATATTCACACTCACAGCATACTTTCATAAAATCATATAGAATGCAACGTCACAGTGTGTGCCAGAGCACACAGTTGTGAGGGGGGGCCGTCAAGCGTCACGTGTGCAAGGCGGGCCCGTCGTGTGTCAGGGGTGCATGGCCATGCATGTGGGAGCATGTGTACAGCGTGGCTGGCCTGCTGCAGTACATTCTGGGAGATCATTCCACTGGCCCGTGACCTGAGGTGCAGGTCCCTCGCTCTCTGCCCTACCAGACTCCCAGCACAGCCTCAGCCAGAGCAGCCCCTACCCTTATCAGCAGGCATGAGTAGGGCTGCACTGCCCTGTCCCACCACCAGGGGCCACCATGCCACCAAGACAGGAAGTGGGGATCGGAGCCTAGAGCCTTGCGGTGTCTGTGTAGAGTAGGGGAGGGGATTAAAGAGCTCGGCTCCACGGGGTCTTTCTGGAGATGAAGAGACCCGGACGGACCCAGACAGTTCTCTCACCCGGCCCTGTCCAGAAGGGCGCCTCTCAACCGGCCACACCCCGACGAGTGCCACTTGCCCTGGCCCTCCCAGACTGTGCTGCGCTCAGATGGGCACGTGTCCCCCGCCACGCATGCTAACATGGATCCCCCACTCATGTTCACCTGCAAGTGGAAAAATATGCACGCTTACACACGTGTGTGCACTGTCCCCCGAGTGCTGCTCAGCCCCTTCCCATAGTCCCCTGTTATCCCAGCCCTGGGGTCCCCCACACCCAGCTCTGCCGGTGCCCCTCAGTCCCGACTCGCAGCCTGTTTGGCTTGCTGTGAAAGCCCAGCATGTTCGGGGTTAACTCCCTCTTGGTCTCTGAGTCCCTTCAGGGCTGGGCCAGGCTCTGCCCGCTGGTGGGGGAGTGAGGAGCACGCGCCTGCACCCAGAGGGCTGGCCCCAGCCCTGTGGCCAATGCACCTGGGTGCTGCAATCAGGGAGCCGCTCCCAGGCCTGGCACAGACTGGCCCAGGAGGCTGGAGGCTGGCCCTCGGGGCTCAGGCCTGGATCCTGCCTGGGTCAACCAGACCAGAGTCCCTTGCCCCGTCCTGGGGGCTCCCTCCGCAAGCGGGTCAGGCCAGGGGGGCTGCGAACCATTGAACCAAACCATAAACCCTGGCTAGGATGGAAACCACTTTGAGCCTGGTGTGTGGCCACCCCCCTCCCCCCAGTTCCAGCACCTATGGGCCAGGCCATCGCCCCAGGGTGAGCTTGTGCCCCAGGCTGTTTAGCATGTGTGGGAGCCTGGCACCCCCTGGTGTCCAGCTGCAGGTTGCAGCTGCTGCTCCAAAGGCCTGTGGTTTGGGAGCTGAACGTTGGATCCCTGCGGATGATGGGAATCCCCCACACACACACACACTGCAGACGTGGCTCCCGCCGGGCCCCCCCATGCTGCTCCTAACGCTCTCTCCTTGTCTCTTGTCTAGGGAGCCTGAGCCGGGCAGCCCCGCTCCCCACCATGCTGCGCGCGCCCCCCGCCATGATCCAGCCACCACTGGACATCAAGCACTTCCTGCCCTTCCCCATGGAGGCGCAGCCAGCCGTGGGCCTGTTCTCGGGATTCAGCACGGTAAGGCCCTGGCTGCCACCATGCCCTGCCCTGCAGGCTCGGGTAGGACTCTGCCTCACTTCTCCACTTTCCCCTCCCCCTGTCCGGGTAGGCAAGGGCTGGGGGAACCCCTGACAGCAGGGGAGATGGGGATGCACCTCAGGGGAGCGGGGAGGGACAGGGTGCCTCTGCAAGGATCCTGACCCGGGACAGGGCTGGGGGCTCTGAGAGTTACAGCTGGGGGGAGTGTTAGAGCATAGATCCCCGCCAAACCCTGCCCAGGCCTCACGGACAGACAGGGATGGATTTACCAAGGGCTTTAGGTGCCCATGTCCCATGCATCCCCCCCCAGGTGGTGCCCATACCCCACACAACCCCTCCCCCATCAGAGTGTTCATGCCCCACATGTCCTCTGCCCCAGGGGTGCCATACCCTGTACATCCCCTGCATCGGGGTGCCCATACCTTGACATCCCCTGCCCCCCAGGGGGTGCTGTTGTATTACTTTAAATGGAATATATGGGTTCAATGAGTGCAAGGGGTCACCATGCCCCAGTCTGTGTCCAACATCAGACACAGTTTGGGGTTTGGTTATCAGAGCTCTCAGCTGGGCAGTGCCATGGCAAACGCCCCCAGAACAGCCCGGGAAGTCTGTATGAAAGCCCAGGGGAAGAAGAAAAGCCAGTGAAAGCCTTTGAGCTGTAAGGTATTAAAGGCTTTTCTCAGACCAGTGCCCCTTGATGCCCGGCCCCGGCCCTTCAGCGAGGCGGGTGACAAGAAAACCCATGTCTGACTGGCAGGCTCCTGGGTGGACCAGCCATGGGAGTAACTGGCCTTGGAGGGGAAGCTGGGGGGATGGATGGAGCCGCTGGCTGAGCTGGGCTGGAGCTGCTGATGCTGTTGTGAAAGTCCATCCCGTTTCCCTGCAGACAAAACAAAACAAACGCCCACAGAGGGGAAGGAGACCAGCAGCGTCTCTCTCCTTTGCAGTGTTACGCCCTGGCCCACGGGCTGATGAGCCAGGCCGAGACCCGTCAAACTTGGGACATTGCTCTTCTCTTCCCCTGGGCTCAGGCTTGCAGCCGTGTTGCAAAATATAGCGTCTTGGCAGCAAAGCCAGACTCTGATGAGCCAGACAGTAAACAGGGAGGTGAGAAAAGAGGAGCAGTATAATGGGGAAGGGAAAAAGACACATGGCAGTGGGGTGTGCGGGGGGGGTGGGTGGGGGGGAGACACAAAGTCTCATGTCCCATGTGGTGTTTGGGATTTAGCTGGAGGTGTTGATGGCAGTGGGTCCCCCTCTGGGCGTGTCCATGAGCCCCCGGCCCCGGGCAGACAGGCAGGGGGTCCCTCTCTGGGCGTGTCCACGAGCCCCAGGCCTGAGCAGACAGGCAGGGGCTCCCCCTCTGGGTGTGTTCACGAGCCCCCGGCCTCAACAGACAGGCAATGGGTCCCCTTCTGAGCGTGTCCATGAGCCCCTGGGCCGGGCAGACAGGCAGTGGATCCCTCTCTGGGCGTGTCCACGAGCCCCTGGCCCGGGCAGACAGGCAGTGGATCCCTCTCTGGGCATGTCCAGGAGCCCCCGGCCCAGGCAGACAGGCAGGGGGTCCCTCTCTGGGTGTGTCCAGGAGCCCCTGGCCCGGGCAGACAGGCAGGGGGTCCCTCTCTGGGCGTGTCCACGAGCCCCTGGCCCGGGCGGACAGGCAGTGGGTCCCTCTCTGGGTGTGTCCACGAGCCCCTGGCCCGGGCAGACAGGCAGTGGGTCCCTCTCTGGGCGTGTCCAGGAGCCCCTGGCCCGGGCAGACAGGCAGGGGGTCCCTCTCTGGGCGTGTCCACGAGCCCCTGGCCCGGGCAGACAGGCAGTGGGTCCCTCTCTGGGTGTGTCCACGAGCCCCTGGCCCGGGCAGACAGGCAGTGGGTCCCTCTCTGGGTGTGTCCACGAGCCCCTGGCCCGGGCAGACAGGCAGTGGGTCCCTCTCTGGGTGTGTCCACGAGCCCCCGGCCCGGGCAGACAGGCAGGGGGTCCCTCTCTGGGCATGTCCAGGAGCCCCTGGCCCGGGCAGACAGGCAGTGGGTCCCTCTCTGGGTGTGTCCACGAGCCCACGGCCCAGGAAGACCCACTTGCGCTGGCCCGTGAACGAGCAGGGTGGACAGAGACTCAGGCCAGCCACGCGAGCTCATACTCACTGGCTGGGAGGGCTCAGGAGCCTGAAGTGCCGCCCGCCCACTGTCCGCCCGCCTGTGTTTAGCGCACACGAGAGCAGGGCTGCTGGGGGCGTCTGTCAGGGTCGGCAGGGTGCTGGTGGGTCCCTTGGCAGCCAGGATGGCACTGCTCGCCCCTTCCCCTCCTTTCAGCCAGCTCTTGGTGCGGTCACGTCCATCCAGCTGCTCCTCTGGCCCCACCCCTGGCCTCCAAAGACTCTTCCTTTAAGGAGCCTAACACTAGGGAGTGGCGGGGGGACTCACTGGTGCTCCCATTCATTTGTCCACCACTTAGGCCTAATTTCCGACACGCCAGTGCTGCGGGGCTGGTTTCCAGGCCACGCGACTCCGGGTCCCAGGCGGGATCTTCACACGCCCTGGAGTTCAATCCGCGTCGCGGTCGCCCTTGTTCAGCCTTTCCCATGACTGGGATGGTTATGAGCATTCATCTCACCGGCCTGCTCTGCGGGGAGCCCTGTCCTCACAGCCCAGCCAGGCTTGGCCCATAGACCTGGCCTCAGCTGGGGGCCCAGCTGCACCCCCTTAGCAGAGACTCATCCAGGCCCCCAGACTCCAGCTGTGGGGAAAGTGCTGCTGGCACCACATGCCCTGGGCTGGGCTTGGGGTAGGGCCCCTCACCCAGGCCCCCAGAGCTTTGCAGTGGCACATACCCAGTGCTGGGCTGATGGAAAATCGCTGGGTCACGCTCCGCTCATGACACCCATTAACTGGAGCCAGGCTCCCCACAGCGCTGTTGTCCCCAGGCTCCGCCCCACGGGGAGGGGGCAGCCGACAGCAGGGAAAGGTCCCCTCCCTGGGATAACGCTGGCCTAGAACCCTGAAGGGCCTGGGAAGCCATGGCCAGGGCCCACTAGCCACCCTGGCATTTTATAGCCACAGGAGGCAGCCAGTGTCTGTCTGTCTAACTGTCTGTGTCGGTGCTGGGGAGATGAGTGCCCTTCGGAGCAGCGGGGCTAGGGCTGTGTGCCCACCATACCTGGCTGGCCTCACCCCTCTGTCCTAGAGTAGCTTGGGGCTGGGGTTGACCTCACAGCTCTCTCTCTGCCAGCCCCAAGGTGCCCTTGCCCCCCAGCCTGGTCCAGGTCTGTGGGGCAAGGTGGTCCCAGGAGGGCTCAGTGTCAGCCATGGGACCCCAAACAAGCATTCTCCTTTCGGGGGGCGCTGGCACTTTCTATCATGCCCGCCATCTGGAAATTAGCTCCTTAGAGACATGAGGGCCCAGATGCTGTGGTGATGGGCAACTCAGGGTGAAGGGATTTTGGCAATCTCGCTTCCCCTTCAAATACCCTGTTTGAAGATGGGCAAAAAATATCCAACACCTGTTTGTTAGACAGCTGGAGAGCACTGGAGAGTAGGACAACTTGGTTCTATCTGTGGGCAGGGAGTGGGGACTAGTGGGTTAGAGCAGGGGGGCTTGGCATTAGCACTCCTAGGTCCTTTTCCTGGCTCTGGGCAGGGAGTGTGGGTTAAAACGGGGTGGGGGTGTCTGGGAGCCAGGACTCCTGGGTTCAATCTGTGGCTCTGGGAGAGCAGTCGAGTCTAGTAGGTTAGAGCAGGGGGGGCTGGGAGCCAGGACTCCTGGGTTCTATCCCTTGCTCTGGAAGAGGAGAGTGCTTTACTGATTAGAGGTGGGATAACTGAAGCAGGTATGTTCGGCACAGTTAATCTGAAAGGTTATGGGGCTGAGTGGATAAGACTTGTGTCTGCTGTAATAAGAGACTCAGATTCGGTCACCAGTTGGCTTAAACTCACCTTGTGTAACCTCACTATGAGCATCTCTGTAAAATGGGGGTCTAATATTTGGGGGAGAAGGTGCTGGTGAATATTGAGAACTGTGCAGAAGAATCCCTAGGAGTCAGTAGAGGTGAGACCAGAACTGAGGCCATCTGGCTCCCAGCTTAGTGCACCTGGGGCAGTGTCTGGCTCAATGTGTGCAGAGCCCTGCTTGGCACTGGGGCAGAACATCCACTGCTGAGTATTTCACAAAGCCCAGTTCCCTTGAGGGCTCCAGCCAGGACTGGAATAGTTGAGGTGGGGGCTGCGGTTCAGGAGTGAGGGGCACTGGCAGGGCTGGGGACATTGTGCTGGATCTGTTCCTAGGGTCCCCACGAAGCAGAAGGCCCTGCCATGCTCTCCAAACTGGCTGCAGAACTTACTCAGCCTGAGGGCTTGGGCCTGCTGTTGCCCATCACCCTTGTCTCTGGGCATCTTTCTTCCACACCATACGGATCAGCAGCAGCTAGGGCACCTTACTGGGTCTGTCTCTCCTTTTTGGGGGGCTGCTTGGGGTGGGTCTTGGAGTGTTTGTCTGTGTTCTGGGGTCATTTGGGTTTGGTTTTAAAAGTTTTAAAGGCAGTTCCCAAAGCGACCAGTTCAGGTCTGTCCCTTTCCCTTTGGACTCTGCTGGCCTTTCCATAGCTTACATCCAGCCGCCACTGAAATGCAGCCACCTCTGGGGTGAGTGTGGCACAGGCAATGTTCAACAGACACAAATGGTGGCTCTGGCATCCATTTGGAACCCCAGGTAAGTGGGAAGGCAGAAGGGAGCCCGGGCCCCAGGCAAACACCGAGCTGTGGATCTGTGACATGGCCCAGCTTCAGAGCGGGGATGTGAGGTGGCTGTGTCAGGTGGCCAAGGCCCAGGGATCGGAGGCTGCTGGTCGTCTGCCCATAGGGTTAGTGCAGAGAGCGGAGCGCACCCAAGCCCACTGCTGACACCATAACCATGCAGCAGCTGCTGCTCCACTAGGCACAGGAGGCCCTGCCACAGGACTGCAGCACGGGGAGGGGCCACTGGGACTCCTGCAGCTGGGGACAGGAGCGTCCTGCTGTCCCTGGCTGCCAAGCTTAGGGCAGCTCCCTGGGCAACATTTTATGTAAGAAGAACGTTTGTATATTTGCACCTAACTTGCATATGGGCATAAATGGGGAACGTCTCCTGCAGGGGACCAGGTCTGGGGCAGTTCTGCCTCCCTGATGGCCCCAGCAGCTCCCGGCTGAGTTGGTCCGTTAGTTCAAAGCATTGGGGGGCGTTTATGATGTAGGAGCTGGAGCTGAGACCCTCCCCAAGCCCACCTTGCTGCCAAATGGCCCTCGATAATCCCTGCTGCGCTGGGCTGATCCAGGCAGTGACCAGCAGGCCTGGGGCTCTGTGGCTTACTAGCAACGCCCCAAGGCAGCTGGTCCCCCACAGCGCTGACCTCCCCCATGCACAGAGCTGGCTCTCAGGGAAGACACATTTATTAAACTTGGTTCTGCTCTCTGGGGAGCTGGCCCAGGCCGGGCTCTCTGATCCCCGTCTCCTCCCAGCAAACAGTTCAGGAGGGGCCCCTCCCTCTTCTGAACGAGTTGGCGCCCATTAACCAAAACATTCAGAATACACCAGTAAAACAAACAGTGACCTCACCTCTGAACACAACCCTCCCCAAAGCACAGGCACCGTTCTTACATCTGTCTCCCCTGAATGGGCACCCTTCCCTGGCCCAGCCCCGCGGGCTGCCACCTTCTGGAGGAGAATCGCTGCAGACAGCTGGGTGCTGGGATCAGAGAGGAGGATCATCCTAGAGAAGGCAACAAACCACACAGCACCCCAGCTTCACACAGGTATTTGTGACCAGGCTGGGGCCGAGGCTGCCCGGCTTTGGCAGCAGGGTGCAGCCTACTGGTTAAAGGCTCCATAGCCGAGTGTAACAATGGGACTGGGTCCTCTGCAAGGCACGAGCCTGGGCTCTCTGGCACTTAAAGCTCAAGCCACTGCCACTCAACTTAAAGGACAACTCCCAGCGGCAGATTCCTAAACCTCCCCATGCGATCTGGCCAGTTGAAAGGGACGGAAATCCATCTGTCGTCACGTGGGGTAGACAAGCACATAATGTGGCAGCTGTCCCTGAAAGGCAGCGTGGCAAAGTGGGTGCAGCTGTTTTAGAGTGCTGGGCTCTCTCCCAGCTCTGCCTGAAGTTACCTTGTCCAGCCCCTCAGCTGTCTTGGGGGAGCAAGCTGCCTCCGTCGCAGAGGGGGGCTCTGGGGCCTTGGTGGTGAAGGGTGGAGAAGACTCGTGCACAGTCTGTAGAAGGGCTGGGAGTTGGCTGCTCTGCTCCAGGCTAGGGGCTGTGCGGAGCAGTGGTGTAGCTAGGACAGGAAACCTGGGTGAGCCTTGACTTTCAGGTGGGTAGACAATGAAGGGGAGCAGGAGGGATGGGGGGCTTGCCTCCCCACACCCCCTCTAGCAGGTCCTTACCACTTAGCAGGCACCAGAAGATGAGGCTGCCCCGGGCGCACAGGCTGTGGGGCGCACCCACCGGGGTTTGAGCTCCAGCCACCCCTCCTGACCCTGGCTCAGTGTTCATCCGCCCAGCTGGCCGCATCCCTCTCTTGCCAGCACCGTGCGCTGCTGCTCTGGTCTACGGCCCCAGCACTAGCCCTGCCCAGACCCACCCTGACGAGGCACCCCCCCCACCTGGGACGACTCCCTCCCCCACAGTCTGTGGATTCGGGGGGGTTTTGTCCTGTTTTGGGTGGGCCTGGATGCTAAGTGAGTGGGCCACGGCCCACCCAGGCCCACCCGTGGCTACGGCCCTGGTGCAGAGAAGGACTCTCCATCTATAAGCACTTCACTGGGCCTGCACAACAGCCCTTCACTAATGCACGAGTGTCATGAGCGCTGCTGGGCTGTGGCTGACCAGCAGGGAGCCTTGACAGCTGAGTGCCATGGGAAAATGCTGAATTAGGCTTTTTACAGTTTGTGAAAAAAGAGAAACCTCTGAACGCTGTTTAACGAGTCTCCATCAGCTGGCTCCCTGTATTCACTGAACTGGGGCTCACAGCCCGACTCTGGGCAACAGGACTTGGGCCGACAGCCCTGGGTGGCAGGGTTTGGGCCATGGGCAGCTCGGTTTGGGCTGTGGCTGTCAGGTGAAGCCCGAGCCCTGCCACGCAAGGCTGACAGCAGGAGCCCCGTGGCCCAGGGCTGAAGTTCTCCAGATCATCCAAAGTTTTGATTATCCGATCTGGACCCTGTCCCCTTAGATCAGACAAATGTGGTTCATGGGGTTCCACTGGTCCCTCCCCATATTGTGGTAGGGAAAGCAAAGTTCCGTGTTTCATTTTAATTGCAGAAAAACACAGATTTTTATGAGGTTTTTTAATGGGAGAATTTTGGGGTTTTTTTATCATGGAAAACTGGATTCCCTGCTGGTCAGCCAGCATGTATGTGTGGGGGGAGGAGGGGGACCTTGGTGCCCGTTAGATGGCCCTGGGGATGGCTCAGCCATCTGAGAGCAGGACCTGCCTGTTGCTAACTCCCCTATCCCCACAGCGTCAGTGGTCTGCCAGGTAGCAGGGTGCTGCCGAGTTCCTGACTCAGCTGGGGATGGGGCAGCTCAGCTCGGCAGCTTTAGACAGCGAGGACCCTTCCTGTCTCTCTCACTTGCGCTGGGGCCTGGGAGCCCCTGGCTCGGTGTGGGGAACCAGCCAGCCCTTCACAGGGAGGGCTGGGAGAAGCATGTGTTCATCAGGCCTCAGCCCACAGGAGGGACTGCTGTTGCTGGAGATCAGAGGCCCATTACATTAGCGGTTATGTATAGATTACAATAATATATGAGCTGTTGGTGGAGCAGATGCCTGGCTTCCACAAGGGCCTGATTAGATCATTATGGCACCCAGCCGGCTCCCCGCCCAGCTGCGCTAGCTACACCTGGGCTCCCCCGTTCCATGCACCCCAGCAGGAGTGGCCTGCACCACGCAGCAGAGGGGCCACAGAGAGCCTCAGGCCCGTCCTGTTCTAGCGCGTTGGGGGGAGCTCCGGGTCCCCTGCTGTCTCTGGCTGCTGCATGGCAGAGGGGTCCCCGTGTGGGTCCGCGGTGGGGGGGAGAGCGTAGGGAGCAGGAACTTTGGCTCTTCCAGCCTGAAGGAACGAGGCCCTTGGGGGCTGGCGCTGCCCAGGCTGGGCGAAGGCCAGAGGCCAAGTGTTCAGGGAAGTGGGTTGAGCCATCTCGGACCCTGCTGCCATGGGCACCAGTCCCGACCCCCGTCCCCACAGTTAACCCAAGTCCCGCCTGGCAGGTAGGACCCAGCCGCCATCTGGGGCAGGGCCAGGGGCGTTGCGGCTCTCAGGCCCCCAGCGGTGCAGAGAGACCAGGGGCCCGTTCAAATGCGGCCGGGGAGTTGGGTCATTTGCCTCCCCAGCCAGCGCAGCTCCAGGGGGCGGATGGAAGCGCCCGGCCCCGCCGGATTGTGCCCCCGGGGCTGTACCGGGCTGAGCGCTCAGCGCCCTGCCCCCAGGTGCCCCCCGGGCTGAGCGCACGGCCCGGGCCGGCTCCACGGGCGGAGCGGAGCTTGGCGGCGCGCCGGGGTGGGCGCCTCTTGCTCGCTCCGCCCCGGGCCGGCGGCTCCGCCCGCTGCCGGGCTGCGCCGGGGACTCGGCCGGGATCAGCGCCGGGGCTGGGGGAGCGTGGCGTCGCCCCCGCCGGGCGGGGTAAGGGGGCGCGACGCGTTGCGGGACCGCCTCGCCGGAGGCCGCCCCGGGGGGCGGCAGGTGTCTCGGACGGGGGGTGCGGACCGTCCGGCTCCCGATCCCCCCCACTGTGCATTCATCCCCCAGGGTCCTTGCCCAGCCCCGCAAGGCCGGACGGTCGGACCCCCGCGCCCTTCTCCGGCCCCCGCTCCGTCCTCCTCGGCTCCCCGCATCCACCTGCACTCCTTTCCGCGTCCCGCAGCCCCCCCGTACCCCTCCCCGCAGCACACTGCACTCCGCCTGCCTCGCTGCAGCGCCCCCTGGCTCCCCGCAGCCCCCCTGCACCCCCTTCCCTGGCTCCCGCAGCCCCCCCCCCCTTTCCTGATGGTGATTTTGCTAATGTATTTTTGAGACGCAGAACGTGTTTCCCGTCTCCTCTGTGCTTGGGTCCCCGGGGGTGTCACCGCCCCACACCCTGCTCGGGCTCCCTCCATGGGGACCTCCAAGCGCCAGGCAGGCCCTCCTGCACCAGCGCTGCAGACTACCCTGAGCAGAGCGCCCCACTCCCACAGAGAGGTAGGGATCCCCCCGTGGCTGAGCCACCCCAGCTCCCATCACAGCATCCGGCAGCTGGTCCCTAGCTGTATCTGGGACCAGCCCAGCGGTTTGGTGTCTGCTCAGCCAAAGGCGGGTGGCTGGGTGGTGGGAGGTACCTTTGACTCCCAGGAAGCCCAAGGGGGTGCTCTCCTGTTCCACTTTCTTTGCAGTGCCCTCTGTGGGTTTTCACTGCCTACCAGGGGCTGTGGGAGATTTGGAAACGTGGTGACTGGCTTTGCTTTGCAGCCCCCAGGCAGATGGAGAATTGTCCCTGTTTTACAGCTAGGGAAACTGAGGCACAGAGATGGACTCACCCGAGATCGCTCAGCTGATACTGGCTTGTCAGGGATGCTGAGCCCACAAGATCGCAGCTACAAGGGGGCTCAACCTCTCTGGAAATCCATCCCTGGGACCCCCTGAGCATAGTGATCCCCTGTCCTAGCTACTGAACCCCACTCCTCTCTCAGAGCTGGGAACAGAACCCAGGAGTATTGACTCCCAGTTCCTTCCCCAACCACTAGACCCCACTCCCCTTCCCATACGTGAAACTAGAACCCAGGCATCCTGGCTCCCAGCCTCCTGCTCCGTACAGTGACAGAAGCTCTTGGAGGCGAGTGCGTGAGGAACGTGCTGGGGTGGGGGGGGGGAGGACTGTGTGTGAAAGCGGAACCGCAGGGGTCTTGTGGGGAGCACTTGCCAAGAGGGGCCTTTCCCAGGCAGCCATGCGAGTCTATCTGGGCGAAGAGCCCTCTGCTAGCCGGGTGTCTCTGCTAAAGCTCTTGAGAGTTGGCAGCTCTGGAGGTAATTCCCCTCCCCACCCCCAGAGGGGATGGCTCATGCCCCTCAGCCGGGGGCTGTGTGGGGAACTCAGCAGACCCCCCCAGCTCCACACACCCCCTGAAGGAGCCATTATAAACCAGCCCTTTCTCTTTTGCCCCGTCCAGCTAGGGCCTAGTCCCTGCTTGCTGGCAGCAATTCCCCCGACTCTGGCTCCTGAGAACCGGAACGCTGCATGACTGGTAATTGAGCTCCAATGCTTCAGCCTGCTGGCTCCTCGTTGCTGCGCCTGCTTTTAGAGGTGGGGTGAACTGAAGCAGAGAGAGGGGAAGGGACTGGCCAGGAAAAGAACCCAGGAGTCCGGGCTCCCAGCTCCGCCTCTCGCTGCTCCCGCACTGTGGTTTCACGCTGCCTGTTACCCAGACTCCTGTCCAGGCAGCGCTGTTAGGATATGCCTGGACAGACAGCCAGGGGAAGAGGTGAGGAGGCAGAGCGATGCAGAGCCGCAGCTCCGGAGCTGCAGTGGAGGATGCTCTTGCGCCGAGAGGGGCTGGGGACAGAAGCAGACAGAGAAAGCAGAGTGCAGCAGTGCCAAGTCCTTGGGCTGGTTTCTTTGGAACAGGGGCAGGGGATGACTCGGGCAGAGCCATTAGCACATCTAATCGTGGCCAGGAACATGAAAGGAGCTGCCCCGTTCCGGTCTGGGAGACGGGTCAGCGCCAGGGGAGCTATTCCTGACTCTGGGTTTATTCCAAGCCATTATGTACTAGCCCTGGGGAGTTGCTTGCTGGCTGTCGGTGACAAGATGTAGCTACATCCCCTTCCTGGTGGGCCAGCACCATGCTTTATAGGCTGTGTGATGCCTGCGGATGCCACTGGCCTCCATTCTGCTGCCCCCATTCCCAGGGCTGGCTTTCTGCTGGGTGGGAGTGTGGGAGGAGGGGAATTGTCACACGCTTCCAGGACCCTGCGGATCTTGCCGAGCTGTGGAAGCCCAAGGGCTGCCAATAATGAGATGGGCTGGTTTAATGTGCCTGTGAAATCTCGCCAGAGCCCAAGGGTCTCGTGGCTCTTTGCGCCCCAGTGAAATGCAGCCACCTCTGGGGTGGAGCTCTGCAGGCAGCAGCGAGGAGAGGGGGAGCCTCTGGGAGAGCAGGCAGGGGCAGGATTCAAAGCGGGCCTCCCAGGCGTGCCATGATTCTACCAGCCTGTGCCACCGTGTGGAATTGTGTTTTGCTAATCCACTCGGGGTGCCCACACCAGGCACTGACCAAGAAAGACAGGCCTGGCCATGTGGGGGAAACTAGCCAATGATAGCGCATTCAAATATTACCCCTGGGGAGCTCTTAGCTCAGCCTCGCTCCTTTAAAGCAAGTGAACCCAGCCCTCCCTCCCATGCCAGCCTGTCTCTTCCCACTGCCCAGGAAGTGGCTAGATGGCTAGAGCACAGGACTGGGAGTCAGGACCCCTGGGTTCTATCGCCAGCTCTGGGAGGAGGGTGGGGTCTAGTGGTTAGAGCAGGGGCTGGGAGTCAGGATTCCTGGGGCCTGTTCCTGGCTCATGCTGTGACCATGCGCTCATCCCTTCATGTGCCTCAGTTTCCTCATCTGTCCCAAGAGGGTAATGGAGCCTCCTGGCGTCAGAGTACAGGGCTTTGCTTCCCCATTTGCAAAGTGCTGTGAGGGCCTGTCCCGGATCCCAGGATCAGTGCTACACCCCAGCTTTGGGATAGGCCTTTGGAAGGACCCCTTTGATGTGCTGGACATCTCACTTCCTCCAGGGCAGCCATAGGGCCTTCCAGCCTCCTGAGACGGATTGTCAGGGCTCTAGCCCTCCTGCCCTCTGAGCTCTGCTCAGAGACTCCACCTGAGCCAAGCTCCTGGTGCAGCAGGGTCCCCACCTCAGGGCTGGACGCCCCTCCATCACCTCCCCCAGCCCAGCTGTGTCCCCTGGAGCCCAGCACTGTAGTCCTCAGCCAGGGGCCCCGCCAAGCTGTAGGCCAGGCTCTGTCTGTCAGTCTGCCCTCCTTGGTGAGAGCCTCAACTCCTTCCAGCAGCCAACTCTTATCCACACACCTTCGCTGTCTTTTGTTCTCTGCTGGGTCTGTGCCCAGCTTCCCTGGGGTGAGGGGGGGAATCCATTTCCCTGGGGTGCTGGGAGTCAGCGTCCTGGTGTTTGGCTTTGCCATTGTCTTCACAGATTCATCATTGATGAGGGGTCGCCTCGGCCAGTCCTTTTTAATGACCCATCCCAACTCAGGCCGCCAGTGACATTGGTCTCCCCGCCTGCCCTGAGAGCAAACAGTCCCTTCCCCCACTTAGTAGCCATGTGAAATACAGGGGAAACTGAGGCACACAGGGGCTTCCTAAAAACATTATTGAAAATTCCCCCTTGGCGCTCTGGGCCAGGCGGGGAGGGGGTTTGAGCCCAGCCGTAGGGCTGTGTGCGGGACTTGGGCCATGCTGCTAGGCTAGGCGGGGAGATGGGGGGACAGCAAGGCCGGCATGATGGCATGGGCGCCAGCTCTTGTGCCCATCCAGTGAGGTTTGAAAGTGTTTGGCTGCTAATCGAGACGTGGCAGGAGGCTTTCCCATGGGAGCGAGTCCAGGACTGGGCCGCCGTGGCTAGAGAGAGGAAGGACCCTCTGAGCCCTAGGCTGGATTTCACTGTCACGGAAGGACATGGCTCCTTTCCTAAGGGTGGGTGGAAAGACGGGCAGGGCTGTGGGAGCTGGCTGCCCCTGTGATACTAGCATCCAGGGGACTGCCCCCGGCTGGGCCATTGACACATCCTGCCAATGATGGGAGCAGCCCAGCCCTGGTGGGTCTGTGCAGGACCCAGTGGTAGGGTCCCTGTGATATCCCAGCTTGTGTATGTAGGAGATGTGCTGCCCCCTAGAGGCTGGGCCTGCTACTGCTGC
The DNA here is from genome assembly GCF_965152235.1 of Eretmochelys imbricata. Classification (NCBI taxonomy): domain Eukaryota; kingdom Metazoa; phylum Chordata; order Testudines; family Cheloniidae; genus Eretmochelys; species Eretmochelys imbricata. The sequence goes on from NC_135591.1 coordinate 13,331,898, forward strand.
TGTGTTGTGGAGCTGGAGGGCTTGGGTTCTAGTCCCAGCTTGGGGCTGGTAATGCCTGGGTGGGGCCTGGAGCATGCAGGACAGTTATAGATCAAGGGGGGCTGAGACTCTCGGTAAGCCCCTCGTCTGCCCAGGGGAGGGGGCTGTGACCCAATGGCTTAGGGCAGAACTGACAACGGGGCGGGGATTAGTTCCATGCTGCGGGACGGACCAGGAAGAGCGGCTGAGCCTTCCCAGGGTGGATGGGAGCTCGGCACCCCTTGGCTGGCCTCGGCCCTGGGAAGGGGCACAGCGGGAACAGCGTGTCCCCGCGCTGCTGGCCAGGCTGGCGAGGTGCCAAGGCTCCTGGACCCAGTTCTGTTCCAGTTTGGGCTGGTGGTGAGGACAGGGGCCATGTCAGGACTCTTTCCTGTCTCTGCTACTGGCTTTGTGTGACCCTGGACTGTGCTTGGACTGGAACGTGGAGGACATGGGCATGGTCCCCTCTTACCAGGGTTCCCTCACCCTGGCCGAAGGGGATGTTGGTCTGGGAGCAGCAGGGCCAGGGCCCCCAGTGGAGGGAGCTGGTGCTGGGCTTGGTGCAGCCGAGGGGCCAAAAGCTGTGTGGGGAGCTCGGCCCTGGGGGTGTGGGCTAGCAGGGATCCCTACCCAGAGGCTGCAGTCGGTGTGAAAGGGCCCTGGCAGCCCCAGAGCTTGCTCCCTTCCCTGCATTGCAGGTCTGGGGCCTCCAGGCTTTGCTGCCACACATGCATCCTTCTCCCTCAGCAGCCAGCGGGCATCCCTCCCCCAGGGCCAGATCCTTTCACCCCCGAGCGGCCCCACTGCATGGGCTGGATCTGCAGGCTCCCAAGTCACCTTTCCAGGCTGCACCGGACTGACAGTGCACCTCCCTCCTCCAGTGCAGGTGACTCTGGCAGAGGCCTTAGTGCTCCTGGGGTGGGGGGAACAAAGCTGGGGCTCCACAAGGCAGGGTAGGTGGGGGGAACAGATCCAGGGCTCGGCGGGGTGGGGGGGAGCAGGTCTGGGTTCCGTGGGGCAGGGGGAGCGGAGCTGGGGCTCTGTGGGGTGCAGCGGAGCGGAGCCAAAGATCCATTGCAGGGAACATACAAGGCTCATTACTGTGGCTGCTGCCCTCCCCCCCCGCAGCTCTCTCTGTTTTAGCCTGGGCTGTGGCTGGCTGGGGGGGGACGGGGGCCAGTTTGGTGGGTGGGGGCACAGGGGGTGCTTGGTTGGCTCAACTCAAGGCTAGATGAGGTGGAGGCAGAAATCTCTGGTCTCTGCCCCCCACCCCAACTAGCACCCTGTAGTGGGGGTGCTGGGAGGGACGATCCATGGGGAGCTGGCTGTGTCGGGGAGGGTGGGCTGGGTGTGGCCTCTGACCAGATAAACCCCCTAATCCCCTGGGAGGGAGCGTGCAGATGTTCGCTCTGGCCCTGTGCCCCATGGCTCAGCGCCCCCTAGTCTGCTGTGGGAGCCCCGTGCCGGATTAGCTGAGTGGAAATCTGCCTGCCGTGGTTAACCCTCAGTGCTCCTGGCTCTGCCCGTCAGCAGGACCTGAGGAGGGGTGGGGGGAATTAAATACTAGGAGACAGGTGGCCAGGGAGCCAAGGGGGCATGTGCAAATTACCGCCCAGGGCTGCATGGAGCTGGGAGGGAGATGTTCCCGTAGGCAGCGCCCTCGGCTCAGGACAGCAGGAGCCTGCAGCGAGACGGCCTCTGGGTCCTGGCGCAGAGAGTGCCAGGCCCATACCCAGGCTTTGTTGTGGGGGCTTGTGGAGGCTGCCCTGCAGCTCCCCTTGTGCTCCCCTCGGAGAGGAAGGGTGGCCTGGTGTCTAGCACGCTCCTCTGTCCATTTAGGAGACCTGGGTTTGCCACAGACGTTCTCTTTGAGTTTGGCCAAATCCGACCCATTGCTCCTTTCCAGAGTCAGCCGCCCCATGGGGCCCTGCAGCCAGCACCCAGGGTCACACAACAGGGCAGTGGCAAGAAGGGAACCCAGGAGTCCTGACTCATCCCTGCTCTAACAACAAAGCTGCGCTCCCTCCCCTGCTGGGCATGGAATAGAACCCAGGGTCCTGGCTCCTTGCCCGCCTCCCTGCCCTAGTTAATAGGTCTCTGGGTCGCAGCTGCTTATCTGGTTACAAGGAACATGGGTGGGGCTGGTGGGATGTGTCGGGGAGGATCTGGGCTGCGAGGGTCCCAGCGTGGGGTGGGGTGTAAGCATGAGGGTGTGCCCAGCCTGGGTTGGGGCCGGGGGCATTGTCCTCCATACAGTACAGAATCGTGCTTTGTTCAGTTCTGTCTTATGGCCCCTGTCACTGTGGCATCTGGATGCATCACAGGCTTTATCCCCAAACTCTCCTGTGAGGTTGGGCTGGGCAGGACCTGAGCTGGGCAGGGCAGGATAGGACTGGGCTACGCTGGCCAGGGCTGTCATCCCCATGTCCCAGAGGGGAGCTGGGGCCCAGAGGGGCTGCCTGAGTCTCCAGGGCCACCAGGGCAGTCGGTGGCAGATCAGGAAGTTGAACCTGTTGTCCCACAGCCCAGGCAAGCCCTCTAACCACTGGGCCAGCCTTCCCCCATTCCCCTTTGTCTGCACCTTTTCCTGAGGCTGGAACCCCGGGTTCATGGCCAGATCTGGGGGCTGAGCGGGAGCTCAGAGGGGTGCTGGTGACCCAGCCAGGCCAACCCCAGCCCACCACTTGGGGCTGCAGCTGAGGCTTAAATCCCCAGCTCTGGTTGTGCAGACACAGATGCTGCTGCTCCCCCTCCCCAGCGCTGGGGTGTGAACCCCGGGGAGAGGCTGGACTCCAGCTCTGAGAGCAGCACTCCACCCCCATCCTCCCGGCTGGCTCCGGAACTTCTTCACTTCCTGTCCTAAAGTGGGTGGGGGTGCTGTTGGGAGCTGTTTGAACAGCTGCCCTGTGAAGCGAGTGGAGCTCCCAGGGGCTGGGGAGGAGAGGAGCCAGGCCGGCCGCGGCTCTGTCCCGAAAGCCGGGGCTGGCCCTGAGTTCCAGCCCTCGCCACACGTGAGCAGCAGAGCAGCCCCTCTCCTCCCGGGCTGCTGGGAAGGGCAGGACAGGGCCAAGGAGGGAAATTCCTCTCGCGCTAGCGAATGCTGGAACAGCTGCCGGGCTTGGCTGGGAGCGCGATGGCTCAGCTGCCCTGGTGACCTTCCAGCGCTCAGCATGGGGGAGATTGCGACTGCAGGGAGCCGAATGCATCGCCTGCCCCAGCCCCTCCAGCTCCTGGGGCCACTCAGCCTCCACGGGCAGCTCATGAGCTAAGCAGGGCACCTGGCATCCCTGCCTGCATGGGAGAGCTAGGAAAACCCATCTGCTGGGGGCTCAGCAGGGGGCGCTCTCCCCTCACTCAGAGCTGAACATGGTGAGGTGCTAGGGGGCGCTGTGCTGCAGGGGGCTGGATGGGGGCTCAGCAGGGGGCGCTGTGCTGAAGAGGTCCGGACAGGGGCTCAGCAGGGGGCGCTCTCACCTCCCAATCAGGGCTGAACCCAGTATAGTCTTGGGGGGCGCTGTGCTGCATGGAGTGTGGTGGGGGCTCAGCAGGGGGGCGCTCTCCCATTGTAGTCAGTTCTGAACCTTGCACAGCTCTATGGCCGCTGTGCTGCAGGCAATGCGTAGGGGGCTCAGCAGGGGGTGCTGGGCTGCAGGCAGCTGGGCAGGGGCTCAGCAGGGGGCGCTGTGCCCTCATAGTCGGGGCTGAACCCAGTGTCCCAGTATGGGGCTCAGGGCTGCTATTTGTCAAATGAGTTGTCAAAGCGGGGCACCAGTCACCTCTGGCCATTGCAGATCCCCTGTGTGATCCCGAACAAGCTGGGTGGGAACATCCCATCTCCCCCTGTGTTTTCAGTTAGGTACGTCACTATCCTTCATGTCCTGCCCTAGTCTGTTGTGCAGCGATGCTGTGTGCGGTTCACGCTGGCTGTGCCCCACCCCTGAAACAGATGCATTTCAGCATGGGGTTAAGGGGGGGTTGAGGTAGCTAGTACTGTGGAAGTCCATTAAAATCAATTCGGGGGGTGTATGTAGAGGGACCCCTCCTTCCCCAGGGAGTGGATCAGGGAGAGTCAGGCACAGGAGTGGGGTAAGCAGGCAGTTGAGAAGGTGAGGAGCAGAGGGGGAGCAAGGAACAGGCTGGGGTGGGTCAGAAGTGCTGGGTGAGAGCCGTGGGGCAAAAGCTGTGGTGTAGGCTGGGGGAGAGGCAGGCTGGGGTGTGCTGGACAGAGGAGGTTTATGTGGGCAGGACAGGTCCATGCCTGCAGGGGGGTGGGGGAAGATAGGCCTGTGTGTGCTCAGAAGTGGGAGGGACAGGGCTATGTGTGCAGGAAGGAGGGTTGGGGGGCTGGCCTAGTCATGCTGGGAGGGGATGTAACCTCTGGCCCCCAGGGGGTTGGGGGTCCCTGGCACAGAACGCTGGATGGTAGTGCTGGAGATGGCTGGAGGTGTAGAATCATAGAATAATAGAATCATAGAATATCAGGGTTGGAAGGGACCTCAGGAGGTCATCTAGTCCAACTCCCTGCTCAAAAGCAGGACCGATCCCCAATTAAATCATCCCAGCCAGGGCTTTGTCAAGCCTGACCTTAAAAACTTCTAAGGAAGGAGATTCCACCACCTCCCTAGGTAACGCATTCCAGTGTTTCACCACCCTCCTAGTGAAAAAGTTTTTCCTAATATCCAACCTAAACCTCCCCCCCTGCAACTTGAGACCATTACTCCTCGTTCTGTCATCTGCTACCATTGAGAACAGTCTAGAGCCATCCTCTTTGGAACCACCTCTCAGGTAGTTGAAAGCAGCTATCAAATCCCCCCTCATTCTTCTCTTCCTCAGACTAAACATCCCAGTTCCCTCAGCCTCTTCTCATAAGTCATGTGTTCCAATCCCCTAACCATTTTTGTTGCCCTTCGCTGGACTCTTTCCAGTCTTTCCACATCCTTCTTGTAGTGTGGGGCCCAAAACTGGACACAGTACTCCAGATGAGGCCTCACCAATGTCGAATAGAGGGGGACGATCACGTCCCTCGATCTGCTCGCTATGCCCCTACTTATACATCCCAAAATGCCATTGGCAACAAGGGCACACTGCTGACTCATATCCAGCTTCTCGTCCACTGTCACCCCCAGGTCCTTTTCTGCAGAACTGCTGCCGAGCCACTCGGTCCCTAGTCTGTAGCAGTGCATGGGATTCTTCCGTCCTAAGTGCAGGACTCTGCACTTGTCCTTATTGAACCTCATCAGATTTCTTTTGGCCCAATCCTCCAATTTGTCTAGGTCCCTCTGTATCCTATCCCTGCCCTCCAGAATATCTACCTGTAGCACAAGGTGCCCCCCACCCCCGACTCCGTGGGGGTGTCAGAGCTGGGCTCCGTGGGGGTGGTAGTGCCAGGCTCGGGGTGGGGGGGATGGTGGGGCCGGGCTCTGGGGGAGGGGTGTGGTAGGACTGGGCTCTGGGGGGTGGTAGCGCCAGGCTCTGGGGGGTGGGGGGTGGTAGGACTGCGCTCTGGGGGGTGGTAGGGCCGGGCTCTGGGCGGGCAGGATGGTAGTGCTGGGCTCAGGGAGGAGGGGGGGATGGTAGCGCCAGGCTCTGGGGTGGGGGGTGGTAGTGCTGGGCTCTGGGGGTGGGTGGGATGGTAGCGCCGGGCTCTGGGATGGGGGGGTGGTAGGACCAGGCTCTGTAGGGGTGGTAGCGCCGGGCTCTGGGGGGGTGGGATGGTAACGCTGGGCTCAGGGAGGAGGGGGGGATGGTAGCGCCAGGCTCTGGGGTGGGGGGTGGTAGTGCTGGGCTCTGGGGGTGGGTGGGATGGTAGCGCCGGGCTCTGGGATGGGGGGGTGGTAGGACCAGGCTCTGTAGGGGTGGTAGCGCCGGGCTCTGGGGGGGTGGGATGGTAACGCTGGGCTCAGGGAGGAGGGGGGGGGATGGTAGCGCCGGGCTCTGGCGTGGGGGGTGGTAGTGCTGGGCTCTGGGGGTGGGTGGGATGGTAGCGCCGGGCTCTGGGATGGGGGGGTGGTAGGACCAGGCTCTGTAGGGGTGGTAGCGCCGGGCTCTGGGGGGGTGGGATGGTAACGCTGGGCTCAGGGAGGAGGGGGGGGGATGGTAGCGCCGGGCTCTGGGGTGGGGGGTGGTAGTGCTGGGCTCTGGGAGCGTGGGATGGTAGCGCCGGGCTCTGGGATGGGGGGGTGGTAGGGCAGGGCTCTGGGGGGGTGGGATGGTAGCGCTGGGCTCTGGGATGGGGGGGTGGTAGGACCAGGCTCTGTAGGGGTGGTAGGGCCGGGCTCTGGGGGGGTGGGATGGTAACGCTGGGCTCAGGGAGGAGGGGGGGATGGTAGCGCCGGGCTCTGGGGTGGGGGGGTGGTAGTGCTGGGCTCTGGGGGGGTGGGATGGTAGTGCCGGGCTCTGGGATGGGGGGGTGGTAGGACCAGGCTCTGTAGGGGTAATAGCGCTGGGCTCTGGGGGGGGGTGGGGTGGTAGGGCCGAGCTCTGGGGGGGTGGGATGGTAACGCTGGGCTCAGGGAGGAGGGGGGGGATGGTAGCGCCAGGCTCTGGGGTGGGGGGTGGTAGTGCTGGGCTCTGGGGGGGATGGGGTGGTAGGGCCGGGCTCTGGGGGGGTAGGATGGTAAAGCTGGGCTCAGGGAGGAGTGGGGGGATGGTAGCGCCAGACTCTGGGGTGGGGGGGGTGGTAGGACCAGGCTCTGTAGGGGTAATAGCACTGGGCTCTGGGGGGGGTGGGGTGGTAGGGCCGAGCTCTGGGGGCGGGTGGGATGGTAGCGCCGGGCTCTGGCGTGGGGGGTGGTAGGACCAGGCTCTGTAGGGGTGGCTGCGCTGGGCTCGGGGGGGGGGGAGGAGGGCTTGGCCAGCCAGTCAGCGTCGCACGGCTTTGTCACCACCCAGAGCGCTGCGTTCACTAATCATTCGGGGTAAAAGCTGGAATAAACAAAATACAGCCAATGGGAAAGTGGCGCGTTCAGTGCACGGCGATGTGTGGGGCTGAAGCAGTGGGTCTCGGGGTGCTCCCAGGACTGAGGCATTGCCCTAGGAGGGAGTGAGGCCTAGTGGACAGAGCAGAGGGCTGGGAGTCAGGATTGCTGGGATCTATCCCAGCTCTGGGAGGGGAGTGGGGTTTAATGGTCAGAGCAGAGGATGGGGGGGGCAGGATGCCTGGGTTCTATTCCTAGTTGTACCTCTGACCGACTGTGCGACCCATCCTCCCTCTGGGGCAGCCAGTATCGTGGCACCCAACAGAGTGTGTTGGGAGGAGTCTGACCTGCAAGCAGGGCCCAGACCCCTGGGTGGCAGCACATCCTGGGGTGGCAGTGGGGGACTAGGGCAGTGATGGGCCCCGGGGCAGGTGATGGGGGACTGGGGCAGGTGAGGGGCCCAGGGGCAAGTGATGGGGGACTAGGGTGGGTGAGGGGCCTCAGGGTGGGTGATGGGAGACTTGGGGGGTGAGGGGCCCAGGGGCAGGTGGTGGGGGACGAGGGCAGGTGATGGGCCGTGGGGTGGGTGATGGGGGACGAGGGCAGGTGAGGAGCCCCCATGGGGACTAGGGATGGTGATGGGCCCTGGAGCGGTGAGGGGCCTCAGGGCGGGTGTTGGGGGACTAGGGCAGGTGATGGGCCCTGGGGCGGGTGATGGGGGATTAGGGCAGGTGATGGGCCCTGGGGCGGGTGATGGGGGATTAGGGCAGGTGATGGGACCTGGCCTGGGGCAGGTGATGGGGGACGAGGGCGGGTGAGGAGGGACTAACGTGGGTGATGAGGGACTAGGGCAGTGATGGGCCCTAGAGCAGGTGAGGGCTCCCGGGGCAGGGGAGCCTGCCTGGGATGCTGGAGCGAGGGAAGTGGCCTGCAGGATCTGTGGGGACACCCTGCAAGTCCGGCCTCCCATCAGACACAGTCTGGAGCTGGATCCAGCCCCTACCAGCTCCTCCAGGGCTGAGGCGGCTGCATGTTCCCTGCCCATTCCCTGCCCGGCGACCCTGCTTCCCAGAGGGGACTGAGCCAACCGAGGCCTTCTCCTGAGCTCCCTTCCCGGACTTCAGCATCAGGAGCTGCAGGCTGCCCTGGGGTGGGGGTGAGATAGCGGGGTCCCTGCAGGGGCCTATATCTCGGCAGCCAGCCCCCCGGTTCTGGCACATCCCCATTCCCGGCACCCGCAACTGGCGCCCGCCCCCGCTCCCTGCAATCATAGGATGTGTTTGCAGCTGGAATTTTAATATGCGCCAGTTACTGCAGCAAATGGAAAGTGGTGGGGCTGGGGGAAGCGCAGGTGGCAGGGCTGGTGGCACTGGGGATCAGCAGGGGCAGAGCTGGGCCCTTGGGGGTGCTGAGGCGGGCAAGGTGCTAGGTTGGAGGCTTTGGGGAGGGCAGGGTGCTAGGGTGTGTATCTGGGTGGGAAGGAGGAGCCCCCAGAGTGTGTATCAGAGGCAGGAGAGCCATGGTTGTGGGGAGGGGGAGCTACCAGCGTGTGTATTGGGGGAGGGCAGGGGGACTGTGGCTGGGGGGGAGGGGCAGCTGCCAATGTGTATTGGGGCAGGGGGGCAGTGGCTGGGGGAAGGGGAAGCTGCGAGCGAGCCAGCATGTGTACCAGGGGAGCAGCCAGCGGGGGCTGTGGTTGGAGGGAGGGTGAACTGCCAGCTCCCCCAGGAGCGAGGGAGGGGCCCAAGGTGGAGCTGGGTCGCGGGGGAGCTGTTTGGATCTAGGGCTGGGCTGACCCATTACAGAGACTCCGTGCATCCCTGTCGGGGGAGCGCTGGGCTGTACGCTGCTCAGGGGGCAGGGGAGCCCAACATGGGCAGGGGAGGGAGCAGTCTGTCTGCAGATGATGAATGGACGGCTGGCTGAATGTCTTCTAATGTTTAGGCAGGTAACAGCCTACTGCTTCTGCCAGCTAATGGGGCGACCCCTGGAGCTCATGTGGTGGGAGGGGGCCGGGGGTCCATTCCCTCCATGCATTGGCCTGCTGGCTGCATCCCCTGCTCCACTACCACCCTGCCCATGGACACTGGCAGAGCTGGGAGGTGGGGCCGGGGTAGCTGGGGTGGATCACTGAGCTCCCTCTATGAATGGTGGGGCCAGGGGTAGCTGGGGTGGGTCACTGAGCTCCCTCTATGAATGGTCAGCAGGGCCCCAGTTGGTGATATTTCTTGTTGGAGAGAGAGACCCACCCATGGGAGTTTAGTCCAGCTTCCCTGGGAGCAGTTCCCCCAGTTGCTGCAGGAGGAGACCCCCCAGGTAGGGCAGGCAGAGCCCCCAAAGTTGTGCCCAGGGCTCTGTGGGTGCCCAGCTCCCCGTGGCTCCTCACAGCATCACTCTCCCCACAGATGGATCCAGTGCAGAAGGCGGTGATTAACCACACCTTCGGGGCACCCCTCAGCAAGGCCCGGCGCCCCCGTCATCTCCTGCAACGTCTGCCAGATCCGCTTCAACTCAGAGGTGGAGTCCCCTGCTGCATCAGCTCCTGGCAAAGGCCCCCTGCCCCATGAGCGGGATCGCCAGCCCCAAGGCAGCTGGACCCAGAACCTATCGCAGATCCACAGCTGGGTGCTGTGGCCCCAGCTTTGGACCAGTCTCCGGGAGGCCCCCCTTCAGTGACCCAGTCCCCCTAGGGTGTCACTCTTCCCCCAGGGGCAAGCCACACGGCTTCACTGCGGATCTCAAGGCCTTCACCCTGTGGGCCAGCACCACAGGGATGCCCGGCCAGCGCAGCCACACAGGCAGGGTTCTTGGCTTACTTGGACCGGGGTCCTTGGCTAGCAGAGTCCATCGTGGGCAGCCCAAGCCCTCTGAACCCCCCCACTCCTGCAGCAGCCAGCACTTAGCCCCAGCCTGGGCTCCCGAGCGGCAGGGGCTCAGCCCCCTCTGCAGAGGCGGGAGTCCGTCTCTCTCTGGGGCCTTGGTTGCTAGGTGGCCATGTCGCGGCAATTGGGTTTGCCCTGAGGTGGAGATCAAGGCCCAGACAGCTCGGTGATACCCACCTGCATCTTAGCCTGCCCCCGAGAGCAACACAGGCCTCCCCCCATCACTAGGGAGCAGTGTTGCACATAGGGGAAACTGAGGCACAGCTCAGCTTCTTAAAAATATTACCCAAACTTCCCGCTTGGTCACAGGGCTGATGAGGGCTCGGCTCTGCTTGGACCCCAGGGACGTGACCCAAGGTGGGGGATGCAGAGCTGGTCTGGGTCTCACAGGAGGAGCGGGCCAGGGCCAAGCTGCACCAGGCCAGGAAGGGGACTGTTCAGACCCGGCTGGCTCCTCGACCACCAATGGACGTGGGAGCTGCTGAGAGCTCGTCTGTCTGTCCTGTGTGTTCCCTAGTGGGTGGGATGGGGTCAGACCCTTTCCCCTCCCCCTACAGCCTGGCCCCTGTCTGACACTGACCTTCCCCCTGGGGCTCACTCTAAATCCTTGTTCCTTTGGCCCTGTTGATCCCTCCTTCATTCCAGGGGGTAAACTGAGTCACAGAGTGAGTGGCTCGTGTGTGAGCACATAGGAATTCAGTGACAGAACAAGGATAGGATCAGGAGTCCTGGCTCACCTCACCCGCTCTAACCACTCAGCTCCACCTCCTCAGACTCCAGCAGGGTGGTGGGAGGTTGGGAGGGGAACGCTGGCTGGTGGAAGCTCGCGGGTTAGGACACCGGGGTTCTCTTCCCAGCTCTCTCGCTGGCTCAGCGTGACCTTGGCTGGTGCTGGCCCCCGCGCTGGGCCTGACGTTCCCTGCCTGTAACGGATCCACAGTCACCCTGCCCTGCCCAGGAGCACTGTGGGACCCGTGCGGAAAGTGCTGTCCGGCAGGCAGTGTGTGTGTGCGTGGGGGGGGTTGGGGTGTGGGGGGTGCATGGAGGGAGCAGTCAGGGTGCGGCCCAGGGGTCAGCACTGACTGGGAGGGAAGAGCCCCTGACCGAGCCCTGCACCACTCCCCCCAGCACAGTGCCCCCTTGCGCCGGGTTCAGCACTGACCGGGAGGGGAGACCCCCGACGAAGCCCCCTCCCCCCAGCACAGCACCCCCTAGCATCAGGGTCAGCACTGACCAGGAGGGGAGAGCCCCCGACGAGCCCCTCCCCCCAGCACAGCGCCCCCTTGCACTGGGTTCAGCACTGACCGGGAGGGGAGACCCCCTTCCCCAGCACAGCGCCCCAGGGTCAGCACTGACAGGTGAGAGGAGTGCCCCCGACTGAGCCACCCTCCACTCCCTCCAGCACAGTGCCCTCTAGCGCCAGGGTCAGCCCTGACCAGGAGGGGAGAGCCCCCGACGAGCCCTCTCCCCCCAGCACAGCACCCCGGGGTCAGCACTGACTGGGAGGGGAAAGCGCACCTTGCTGAGCTCCCACCCCTCCGAGCACCCCTGGGCTCTGTTCTGTTGCTCAGCCCTGCCCCGGCTCCGCTCCCCACTGCGTCAGGCCCTGGGGCCAGGGTCTCGGGGGCGGGGTTATTTGCTGCTCTCTGGTTCAAGCTGGGCTGGAGTGGGTTGGTGGTGGGGCCCAGCTGGGGCGAGGCACGTCCGAGGCTGGGCCCCTTGGGCAGAGCCCAGGGAGTGGGGTACCAGGGGCTAGCAGTGCCCCCTGCAGGCTGGGCACCACTTTACCTGCATTGCCCCAGGCCAGCTGTGCAGAGCTAGTTCAGCAGGAGAGATATCGCCCCCCCTCCCCCCCCCCGCAGCATTGTCCTGCGTCAGTGCAGCTGTTATTCCTGTCTGCTCCGGCAGCCAGGCCAGGATCTGCTCCCAGCCCCCGGCTGGCCGCTCCAGAGGAGGTGTGGGAGGGGGATCTCCTCCCTGCAGGATGCACTTAGAGCCCTTCGTCCCCCGGGGGTGCAGTGTGGGGCCAGCGGGTATCCACCAGAGTGAAGGGTGCCAGTCCCAGTGGGGGATGGGGGCGGCTGCTGCCACAGCTGTCCTTTGGCACAAGGCACTGGAAGTTTAAACCCTCCGAAACATGACCCGAAAACGGGTGACGTCTTCCCACGGGCACCAACGCCCCACAGCCAGTCCCATGGCCAGCCCCACGGGCTGCCAGCAGCACCAGGGCACCGGCAGATCTGGGGGGAGCCCAGGGCTGAGATAGCAGGGGCTGCAGGTCGGGATTGAGGGGCACCGGCAGAGCTGGGGTGGGGGCCGGAGCCCAGGGCTGAGATAGCAGGGGCTGCAGGTCGGGATTGAGGGGCACCGGCAGATCTGGGGGGAGCCCAGGGCCTGAGATAGCAGGGGCTGCTGGTCGGGATTGAGGGGCACCGGCAGAGCTGGGGTGGGGGCTGGAGCCCAGGA